>NC_139350.1:39440361-40040361 GCF_055883805.1 Amblyomma maculatum | reverse complement strand
CTCATCGTTGTCGTCAGCAAAAGTGTCACGCTTTTGCGGCGGCTCTGATACTTAAAAAATTAATTAATGAACCTTGTCTGCCTCCGGGAAATGGAACCTCCATTTCCCGGTAGCCTGGAAATTCAAGAATGAAGTTTCAGGCCAGCGCTTTACCACTGCGTCTCGCCCCGGATTGTGAAGCACCCTTCTTAATTCGCCTTCTCTACTGTGAGAATGATAGCGAGATTCCGTGAGTGACAGATACAGCGCCTTTCCTTTCCTGTAGACGAATTATAGAACGCCGGTGAACTTTGATGAGTTCAAATAAATGCTTGTTGTGTTAGACAAGGGGTGCACGATGTACCGTCACGACAGATCATGACGTCGCAAGCCGATTAATGCATATACGAAGTTGACCCCACCGGGCGTTCGATCCAGATGTCCGTGCACCCTTTCATTTGCCGCTTCCTCGAACGCCGCACTACACAGCCAACACAAGCAGACCCAGGCGTTACCGCAGGCGTTACCGGCGTTAGAAATTGATTTACTGGATAGAAAAGGCGCACTATCTGTTACAATTCGCCGCGTTCACATGTATCATGCCTTAAAGGAAATAAGAAATGTGAAACAGTATCACCGTCATTACTCAAAGCATCATTCACCGCCACATTCGCAGCAAATGCGTTGCAGAATACAGCACTAAGGCTGTCGCCTTTCGCCACTTTCGTCGCCAAAGTGTCTCGTAGTTTTAGAGCTGTGGATTTTTCACCGTATCTGAGGAATGTCGCTTGCATTGTTCATTAAACGATATCCTGTGCTATAAGATTATCGCGTCTGCTGACTTGCGGAGTGGGATCACTGAACTGTCACTGAGCGGTAAGCCCTCGCTGGAACTGTCTGTTAAAGCAGGCATTTGGCGTATTGTGCAACACCACAAATCCCAAGAGTCCAGAATGTGCCGTTCGTGAGCACCGTGTCTGGCTGGAGTGAGGTTGAGTCGCCGCCCAAGTCTAGCACGTCTGTCACTTGTCGTCATGCATGAATAGTATATAAATACATCAACAGGGTAGAGCGTGTTGTTGCGAAAGCAATACTACGCCAGGTCTAACCGCTCGTCGCTGCGTGCCGTGTCCGTATCATTATTTAAACAGAAGAAAAAGTAGGAAGCTCGGTGGTACGCGGCTAATGTTTTCGCTCCGTATATAAATGATGTATATGGGGTATATAAATACATAAGCAGAGTAGAACGCTTGTCTCGTGGGAGCAACTGCACCGTTAATAAAAGTATAGCTGCGTATCCCTGATTTGAGTTCATCATACAAAGGGGCTGGCACAAGGACAGCGTTTGGTATCTGTGTACTACGCCCTCACTACGGAGAACGAGCTCTCGCATAATGGCGTGACAGTCCGGGCCTGCGTGTCGACGTGCATACATGATATGGCTCACATTGGGGAGATTTCTCTGGAATGATTCAAATAAGGCGTGCTAGTGCAAGCATGTGGTAGTTTTCATATATTTATGAGCGTCTTCCAAAATTATTGTGATTTCCCACTGTGAAAGAAAATAAGACCACACCCGCGCTGCCGCTCCTAGTGCTGACTGCATTAATGCCAGCATTAATGCCCGTGCACGTATTCGAGGCCGGAATCAACGGCCTGGCTCGAAAAGGTACACCATCGTAAAATAAGGCGAGACTACGGCCAGATCAAACGTTTATGCGAATCCGAATTGACTGAGAACGCAGTACTTTATTGGCTTCTAAATGGCGAGAAGAGATACGTTGCGTTGCGCGCACAAAAAAGACGTTAGAAGTTATGTGCACCATGGACAATCGAAAGCGAGCACCTGCACTGCTCTCAAGATGGAACAAAACGCCGCATGAAGCACCGCAAACCTTAATCTAATAAAAATTGCCGACGATTACGTTACTGCCAAGTGCAATTTTTAAACGCAGCTCATCAGTTGTTCCACATTTTCGATAGATTGAGGCAAATAGTTCGAACAAGACATGTATATACAATTACAGACAACATTTTTTATTATTTTTCACACGTATTCCTTCAAGAAACATTCCACTAAGAGTTCTCGGCTGTCATGAAAGAAGCTTTGTGGTCAGAGAAATGAAGAGGGCAATTAAGTTATCGGCAGGTTGTGAGAAGCAGCGCGTGGGCCCATAGGAACGTTGCGTGAACAGATAGCCGCGACTGACTGATGCTGCTGGCGCCGCTAGCGAGTGAAGAGAACGCGACTCTGCTTTTCGGCTTGGGATGCACGCACGGTGATTCGCTGATAGCGAGTCGGTGTTTCGGCAAATGAAGAGCACCCTCGCCACCACGCAGGAAGAGGGAGGAAGGGGGCTATAAGCAGCGGCGAACGGGGGAGCGCGCGCAGCATTCAGATAACACGCGCAGTCGGTGCCACGCAGGAAGAGTAAGGCTGAGCGGGGGGCTGAAAGAGGGGCGGGGCTGGTTACGAGGCCGACGCCGACGTGAAACCCAGGAATGGGCGCCAAAGAGCTGCGCTCTAAAAAGGCGATGCATGCTTCCTCCTCCATTTCTCCTTTCTATCGTCTGCTGACTGCCCGAGAGCCGCCCAGCGCTGCCAGCACAAAATCTTTCTGGCGAGTCTGGTAGCGAGCAGGTAGCCCGAAACAGCCCACCCACAGAAAAACAAACCTGCTCTGGCAGCAACCAGAAGTGCTCGAAGGGACCCTGAAAGACCCAACGGCTGCCACTGCGCTCAGGCCTCTCAGGAAATCTGCGGGCTGCCAGACGTGGATAATCGAAAAAGCCCACTTTTGGGTAAACAACAAGGAATGCTGGACAGCTGCACCCAAGCGCGTCAAGATCATGTTTTAAAATTTTTCTCTTTAAAAGGCGCACTATCTGTCAAGGTCAAATGAACTCGAAATTTAGTGCCACGCCCAGACCGGATCTAAGAATGTGTAGGCGAAAGCCTAGTTGTCTGTTACTCAAGTTTTTGCTGTACTTTCAGCTGGTATGCTGTCGCCATTGTGTTCAATTTTTATTCACCTCTCAACGCGGCTCGTCTTGCCAGTGCCCCGCCAGCGGCGTCTTGTACAATTCTACATTTTGCAGAGTGCCAGAGTCGCATTAGGGCCGCAATTTGTTCTCGTTAGGCTGCTGTTCCATCTCCAGATGGCACAGCGTGAGAGTGCTACTTTAAGCGGCACAAGCAGTTTTCCGCCATGCTGTACTTTCTGGGTCTTCGCCACCTGCGACTAGGGCCTAAACGATCCTCACACATAGTGATGTGGAATGAAGCCTTGACACCATGGGGTGGTGTATACGTGTACCGATTTCACGGTGTACCCCGAACTCGCAGCCAATACAAAGATAAACCGAAACGACGTATTCCGGTTAAAACGTGACCGCGGCCTTTCGGTGTTGGGTGATCGAAAAACACCCGTGTGCTGTAAGATTTCACTGCACGGTAATAATCTCCAGTGGTTCAAAATTATTCCGGTAGCCCTCTACTACAGTGTCTCTCTCTATCTATTTAAATTCCCCTCTCCATCCGGCCACTGCGACACGGTGTGTGTCCTGCGAGAAGTTGCAGTTACAGAGCCTTTCCTATAAAACAATTTACATTTTTAAATTGAGAAGGCGAGAGACTATCTTCTCTCAGTGCGGTATACAACTGGGCCTTCCCTTAAGGTGAAAGCCTTACACTTTTTTGGCACCACACCTCTCTGCAAAAAGCGGAAGCAAAAGGTCCATGCAGAATGCTACGCGCTATATAAAGTCATCAAACGGTGTAACAGTCCTCATGTCTCATTGTGTATGACATGTGGTACAAAAACAGCATGTCATTCATGATAATGGGAGTCATTGTAGTTTAAGTCATGAGTCATGATCAGTTATGGTCTAAGCTTCAAGAATAAAGACATGGTTCAGGACTTTTGCTGAGTCATAAAAAAGTAATGGTTCATGATCATTGCTTGTGAGATGTAAAAAGTGCTGTATCATGGATCTCAAATTGGGTCACACAAAGTGCTCAGTCATGTGTGAAAACATTTCGTGACAAAGTGCTCACAATTACGGCACAGTCTATCAGTCATGTGACTTCCCAGTTACTGCGCCTTTCCTACAAACACATTTTAGCTTTCCTATTAACTTTCCTATTTACCAATTTACAAAAGGCGCCAAACTATCTCGCTGCTTGGTGGGCACCTCACGCCCCTATCCCTTGTACCTCGTAACACTACTCTGAAGCAGACGTAAGGCTTTATTCTTAAAAACCGATATGGGTATATTTACTCAAACAGAAATATTTGGACAGTACTGTATATGTTCATAAGTCTGTGCTGACATCGCACAGCACGGCTTTCCGCGTTTTTCTGCAGCAAAAAAGGAGGCGGAAGTGGCTGGCATTGACCTGACGTTGCGTAGGGTGAAAGTGCAGGATGCGACGAATTGCTGTATACGACGGAAGGATCACGCTCCATTCATAGCATTTTGACAATGGGTTGCCCCTTTAACTCCTTCCTACAGGACCCAGTCTACCTAGTGCGAAACTATACTACTGGACATTTCATTATCTTAAAGTACGAGGCATGTCGAAAGACAATCTATACGCAACGTCCCTCGCTGCTTTTGCAGAACTGGTGTATGGACCTGTATGGAGCATCCGTCGAGGATGATGCTCATCAGCCATAACTTCAATTATGATGGTGTTGAATATAGCGCCTGTCTAATTTGCTTTCTTCGACCGCTAGGCTCTGTGTTCACACGTTGCAGTCCACTGGCGAAACTTCAGCGCCGGGGAGCGTTGACATTTCGCTGCCAGTTACGACATTGCCAATTGTGAGTAAATCTTGTCCCACGCACCTGTATGGGAAATGAGATTACTTCTCAGGCGAAAGATGCGGCACACAACAAGCAGTCCTGACTTGAAAATGCGATAGGAGCCGCAGTAGAGCAGTGGTCGTCAACTTCCAATAAGCGTTCGCGTCAAGAAGAAGTGGCTGAGTAAGTAAGGCCTACTTCCATCCCAGAGTGATCTCAAGCTCCAGGTGGCCTCCGAAGTAATGAATGTTACACAACTGCAGGATTACTAAGACTTTTTTCAGCCTGTGCAGCCTACGGTCTAGTAATCTCATAAATTACAAAATAAAGCCGTGAGACAAAGTATAACAACAGAACAATTACTAGCACTCATTACTGATTTCCCTCGTAGCAGGAATGTGTAACCTCGATATGCGTCACTAGCGCTATTGAGCAGCTAATGTGAACCAGGTCCGGCCCAACAAGTGCCGTTTATCGAGGCCACATGACGAGTTAATAAGACATATTGTATGGGTCATTATGATGGAGGTGAAGAAATGCACGTTCATCAAGGTGTTGCACACAAAATACTGACGCATTTGCCAGAAGAAAAATGATCATTTTTGCAATCGAGTCTAGTGCTAATTATATACAGATTGCTGGGGCGGCGCTTAAGGGTACCCAGAAAGGCCATTGGCACTGCACTAAAGAGAACTGTAACTCGGCATAAAAGTTTTTCGCTTTTCAAAAATTCAATCTCTATACTCTGAAAAGAGGGTTTGCTTCCCTGATCACATTCGTCAAGGTTATTTGATGCAGCATTTTAACCTTGAACTCAGGTGTTGCTAGGCACGTATGTTGCGCCAAGCGCCAGATTACGTGAAGAGGTGAAGAGAAGAGGGCATTCACGTATGCCGCGCACAAGCTGCTGTTGCGAAAGCCCATATTATGCATTTACTGTAATGCAGCGAGGCCATGAGTCTCTGCTTGAAATTTCTTACAGAATAGACAACTTTTCAATGAAGTTAAAAACCATGCTTTTCATGATAAGATTATATTGCGTCTGAAAGAAAATTCTTTCTTCGCGACCTACTTGCCCCCATTTCTTTTTTTACCGTGCATTTTTCATGGACAATTTTAGAATGTAATCTAAATGCATGACTCTTCCCATCATAATTCTAACTTATTTCCTTTTACTGTTAGTAGTGTTCATCCTGCTTGTGGAAAAAATTCAACTGCGTACTCACTTTTTTACCTGAGGTTATATTCATCATTTTGGAACGTTGTTATTTAAATTGATATAGCAAAAAGCCGACAGCCATATTCTTCATGGACTTAGCTTAGTGTGCTTTGATCAGCCAGTGTTATGAATTCATTTCACTTTCTGCTAACGGTACACTCCTGGTGCCGAGAATGGTATACTGTCTTACTATAATAATTGGTGCAATATTTATATATACCTTCAAGCCATGTTGAATGAGAGGGTTTAAACTAGTGTTAGATAATCTAACGGTCAGTGAATGGATCCTTTGATGTCTTCTTAGTGAATTTACGTGCTAGTTTCTTATTGCACTGGACGTGGCTTCTCTCTTTTTACAATGCTTTTATGAAGTGATGCAACGAATACGGACTTTCTTTCTGCTCTTTTCTAGCCTGACCGCGCGGAAAGGTACAAGACGCGGCACGATGCAGTCTTTCGAAAAAAAAAAAAAAAACATTTGTTACTTCATCATGTTCTTCCCCATGTGCATGCAACTCGTGTATGTTATATGGCACTTTTATCAGAAAAACATGCATGAATTACAAGTTCCTGATGTAAAAAGCAGACGTTGATATCATGTGTGCGATGACTGAGCAGCTTTTTTGGGGACAGGTGCTTCTGCTTAGTTACTGGAGGTTACATAATGTGCCGTCTTTGCCAAAAGTAACCAGGCTGCAGGAGCTGCTTCCCAGCAATGAAGTAGCCAATTCATACCGTTTCTGAAGCTCGAAATATATGCTATATAAAGGTGAGTGCCTGCTCTCATTTCTCAACTAGTTGTGATGAAGTGGGAATCCTTATTTGCCCTATAATACAAGTGAGAAGCAAAACATGCAGCTTGGTTGACTTTGGCGAAGACGGTACATGTTTTGCATCTGTAACGAAGCTGGGCCAAACGGTTTAAACTGGACCATAAAAAACCTGCATTATAATATGTTCACAGCATCTTGGATGATTGGTGGGTCATGTCATTTATTGGCGCCACGTGGTCGCAGTAATAGATTATATCATGATGCTAGAGGCAAATGGTATGGTGAGGTCTCTTCATACAACTCACTAAAATATCCTATGTCAAGGTCGTAATGCCTATATTTGAGGTCATACAGTATAAATAAATGTGTGCCTAACATGTTAAAAACAGTTCATTTCAGCTTGAACTCAAATGACTTACAGAGGCAATACAGATGCACATTATGTAACTTTCAATAACAAGAAAACCGAAGAGTTGGTCTCCATAAAAATAATTTGTCCTTTGCGTATTATACGAAGCCTTTTAGTACGTAACATACAGAAATTGTCGAAGGGTGTCTACGGTCCTCGTAATTATTCGACAAGACATTTACACAGCTTTTAAGAAACAAACTGACCCACCTGTCTCCCCAGAAACAATTTTATGCTGTAAATACTACACAAAGCCTTCCATTACCAAGCGCATATAAATTGTCGTATCTTCATCCTATATGGCCCTTAATCAGGGCATAGAAAACAAACTCTTCGGCAACGCATAACCACTGGTTTTTACGTAACGTATAGAATTTTTGTTACGGTGTGCTGCCTTACCACACCTGATGAACGTTGCGAGAAACTCCAAAAGAAACTTCATTGCATGTAGAATTTCTACTCTGCAGACCCTGGCTGCTGCTTAACTAGGCCTGTCACTTTGATTGATATGGCAGTCACTGACCGAGCAAAACGAAAACTCCAAGATGTTTCAGAACATCAGAGGCCTTCTTTGCTGACTGATTGAATTAACTTTCTGCAGATGTCAAGCTTTTAGTCCTCGTGATGGCTTGTGTAGGTTATCTGTTATCCTAAAGGCAATAATTGTGACAGCCGCTTCTGTATCCTTATATAGGAGCGTAATCCTTGTCGACGTTACCAAGTCGAAAAAGCTACAGAAAATATTCTTTTGTAACAGAAGAATTTCTCTGAGCTTTCGAACGTAAGCGTATTGGCACAAAAAATTTTGTGTAGTAACATCCCAGCGTTTCGTAGTTACAGCAAACACGTGCTACACAAAAAGAAACGTGCATAAAAGTGCAGAACATTTTCTGGCATTTTGGTTGTGATTTTGATCGGGTTCTCAAGTGGCGTCCGTAACTCGAATACCCTTCTGCGGGAGACGCTTTTATACGACGGCGTCAAGACTTCCCGTGAGAGCGAATCCCCGCGGCGCCTGCCTTGCCCGAAGTATGGCCGAAAATGCGCACTAGTCAAAAAGGGTTGAGGTTACATTCGGAGTGGTGAAATGAGAGAAAAGTGAGGTCTTCCCTTCCGCTCTATACGGTATGATAAAACACTTGTCTGCAGTGACCACCAGGCACAGTTATTCCGTTGGAGAAACGCAGTCTGCTGCTAAAGCTTTCCTGTACACTTAAATAAGAAGCCAACCGTCAGATAAACAATAACCACAAGAAGTTTGATGCTTCTGTCGTTTGCTGCAATGAAATGTAAAGCGATGCTCTATTTATTATTCAGTGAAGGAATACACACGCTATGTACAATCACCCAAAATAGCAAGTGCAGCTTTATTTAAGTCATATATTACTGTAGCTAAAGGCTAGACGCAAAAGAATACTCGAGCTAAGTTAGCTCAGTGACGCTGTAGTGTGAGGACTGTGGCCTGTAATGGTTGCTTTTCGCGCCCGCTCCGGTAGATGGGTACAGACGGGAAAAGTAGTTTCATAGGCATCGCTAGATAAAAGCAAACCTATACTGTTGCGTTTGTTTCAGGGCGACGGATGGTAAACTGCCCCCGAAGTATTTGTAGATATGAGCGTAGAATGCATGCATTACGGAGGAAAAAGGCTACTGAGGTGCCAGGTCGTGTATACGTCCTAAAAAGCGAGTTCATGCTGCACAAATACTTTTTGCGACAACCAGGCCAGGTGTCCCGCGCTAAATCCTCGTCGGTGACGCCATGAGCCGCGAGGAGCTCTCATTGGATGCTCAAAACAGTACCAACGTTTGTAAATATAGGAGGCGCATGAAAATTTATTCAGTGAAGACCATACAGGGTTCTCAACCAGTTCAAAGGAACAGCCCATTCAATCCGGAGGTGTTCTTGCACGCTGAGAGAGAACCTAGCACGAAGGTCCAAATTTCTTTCACTTGTTCTCTAAAAAGCGAATTGCAGGCAACTGAGATTTAATCTTTTTGTGTCCGTTAATGGCGGCACTTATACGTGCAACTGAAGGAAGTAAATTTCATCCCATATAGTAAATACAATCGTGGTGCGAAAAACGGGTTACGACTTTTCCGCACGCGAACGACTTTTTCCGATTTGTCCAATAACTGAAGCAGCACTGACCACGCTGTGGCGCTGAGAATACCTCAACCATGGTCAACGCTGTATACAGCGAAATCACATCCCGCGCAGTTTAGTGTGACAACTTTTTCTAAACTGGGGGTGGCTTTAAGTGCTGCGTTTTCGAGGGCACAACACCAGCTTGTCATATAAGATCTGTGGCATACAAAGTGCTGCATACAGGTTGCTGCTCTCGGAGAGCGCGTCGCTCTATGCCTGGAGGCCGGGTTGAAAAGGGCAAGTCGAGGTTAACTGTCTCGTTGGCTAGTGTGATAGCATTGTTTAAGCTGCATACTGATTACTAGATCTACATCGCACGCCGTGACTTCATGTGATATCACCCTGTATAGTTTAAAATATGCAGTGCTGCGAGAAGCAGGTAACGCATGAAGCTATGAACAATGGGATTCATGGGGATATTTAGCGACATATTATCCAAGCAAATCTAGCGAATCTGTCAACTACACAAACGGTTAATGGACGTCGCACTAAAACATATTGAAAATTAATGCAGCATTGCAATCGTAGTCTAAACGTTCTTTGGTGATACTCCGGACAGTGTCATTGGCGAGTACGTTCCTCCAATGCACCACGAGAGACATAACTGAAGTGGATCACAAGCAAAGTAAAGCGGAAATAGTAGTAATAATAATAATTGTTATCAATTACGTGGAAAGCGACGACGGAACATCACTGGTCTTCAGAAAGTTTCATGTCTTGAACTACAAAAGGTGTCATCAGCACTTAGCTAACCTTTAATGATCAATCGCTTTGAAATTACTAGATGTTGGCTCAGTGAAAAACTGTTGACACATACTAAATGAAAATATAGTGAATTGAAACAGGAGTATGGGTCTTCTGAACTGCGAGTTCGATGACGTGACCGATGAGAAAAAAAATTGTTTGCTGAAACTTCCTTCGCCTCAGGCTCTGCCTTGGCATCTTCCAGGAAATTCAGTCTAGCGCCGGCTATAGGTGCCCTGCTAACGCCTTCTTTATCTCGCCTATTACTGTCGACCATAACTAATTTTGCCGCATTCTGTTATACTCTCTATGAACATCTTACTCATTATTTGTTTTTCACGAACTTGCGTGCAGACGACAAAAGGCGCTAACGTCACTTTAGCGCATACTGACAAGCAGTTGACTTTATGGCACACCGCTGTTCTTGGAACCCATATACTGCCAGGTTATCGACCGTCCAATCTGTAGATGCACACTCGGCATCTGTCAAATTTGCCGCATGTGCTCGCTGTAGATGTCACTTCGATTTGGGCATCCCAGTCGAAAAAAACTACAGGAATTTTTTGCTGTACTACATAATTTTGTGTTGTGCGACACAATTTTTTTACAACACAATACAGTTCTGTTGTACTACAGGAAAGTACGTTGTACAACAGAGCGGTTTGTTGTACATCACAAGACTGCTCTTGTACTACAGACAGCTGTGTTGTACTACAGACTGGTCTGTTGTACAACAGAGCACAGTACAACAGAGCGCAACTCTTTTGTACTACAAATTGAGTTGTACAACAAATTGGTTTGTTCTCCACTGCTTATGAATTTCATATTCAAGAAGCCAGTGAAACTGGTTCAGCAGGTTTACTTAGGATTAAGTAAAAGCACCGGCAAGATCAGGCACGGAACCGACTGGCGGGCGAGCACCGAGAGCGAAGAAGACGAGCGCGTGCCAGTCTCCCGAGCTCGCCACATAGCGGCGCCAGTACGATGATATTGCGGCATTGCCCCTCCCGGTGGAAAAGGCATCGTCCCGATGCCGAGTGGCGAGGTCGAGGATAACCGTAGTCGGCGAGGATGCGCGTTCACATCAAGTAGTTGAATGAAGCAAAGAAAAAAAAAACACATGTAGCTTGTCCTAGCGGGAGTAGAAGGGCTTCATCCTGGCGACATGTACGACTTCCGATTGTGATTGCCGTCGGGATGAGCGAACAGTTACTTGCGGGGTCACTTCGTAGGTGACGTCGCTGAGTTTGCGTTGTACTTCGTAGGGGCCGAAGTAGCGGCGCAGAAGCTTCTCGGAGCGACCCCGCTGGCGAACAGGTGTCCACACCCAAACCTGATCGCCAGGGTTGTAAATTACCTCCCTGTGACGAAGGTTATACCGTCGATCATCTTTGCCTTGCTGTGTCTGGACTCTCAGTCTAGCCAGCTGGCGAGCAGCCTCGGCATGCTGGACGAATTGGTCGGCACCGGCAATCGATGGTTGGGCAACATCTGGCAGTAGCATTGCATCCAGCATGGTAACAGCTTAACGACCGTACACCAAACGAAACGGTGTAAAGCGGGTCGTTTCCTGGACGGCGGTGTTATAAGCAAATGTTGCATACGGTAGTATTTGGTTCCAGTTCTTATGATCTTCGTTGACGTACATAGAAAGCATATCAGCGATGGTCTTATTGAGTCGCTCAGTAAGGCCATTCGTCTGAGGGTGGTAAGCTGTTGTTCTGCGATGACAAGTGCCACTGAGCCGCATCACTTCCTGGGTTAGAGCTGAAGTAAATGCCGTGCCTCTGTCAGTTAAAACGATCGCAGGGGCACCGTGACGAAGGACCAGATTAAAGATGAAAAAGTTCGCAATATCAGTAGACGTGCCGCTGGGAAGAGCTTTCGTCTCACAATAGCGGGTTAGATAATCTGTGGCGACTATAATGTACCTGTTGCCCAATGATGACGTAGGAAATGGCCCAAGCAAGTCCATACCGACTTGGTGAAAAGGTACTCGCGGAGGAACAATAGGCTGCAGCATGCCGGCCGGCTTGACAGGTGGTATCTTCCGACGTTGGCAATCACGGCACGTCCTAACATAGCGCTGAACCATAGCGGCAAGCTTGGGCCAGTAGTACTTTTGTCGTACTCGTGCCAAGGTGCGCGAAAAACCGAGATGTCCGGCAGAAAGCTCGTCGTGGCATGCCTGCAAAACGTCGGTACGGAGCGGCGTTGGGACAACCAGCAGATACTGAATGTCTGTGGAAGCGTAGTTTTTCTTGTAGAGGACGCCGTCACGCAAGCAGAATGACGACAGGCCACGCGTGAAAAGGCGAGGAGGCGATGAGGCGGTTCCTTCGAGGTAATCGATGAGGGGCCGCAGTTTGGTGTCGTCTCGCTGCTGTTGAGCGAGATCTGGCGTCAAGAGAGCGCCGAGAAAGACGGAGTCATCTGTTTCACTTGAAGAGCACGGGATAGGGTTTCGGGATAGGCAGTCAGCGTCACTGTGTTTCTTGCCGGACTTGTACACAATAGTGACGTCGAACTCCTGTAAGCGGAGACTCCAGCGGGCTAACCTGCCTGAAGGATCTTTAAGGTTCGCTAACCAACAGAGTGAGTGGTGGTCGCTGACCACTCTAAACGGCCGACCATACAAATACGGCCGAAATTTTGTTACCCCCCACACAACTGCAAGGCACTCCTTTTCGGTAGTAGAATAATTCGCTTCGGAACGAGACAGGGTGCGGCTGGCGTAAGCAATCACCCGCTCAACGCCTTCTTGCCACTGAACGAGAACTGCACCGAGGCCAACGTTACTGGCGTCGGTATGCAATTCTGTGTCGGCCTCCTCGTCGAAGTGGCCAAGTACGGGCGTTGTTTGAAGGCGCTTGCGAAGCTCCTCGAAGGCCCTTTGCTTCTCGTCGGCCCAGATGAAAGGCTGGTCGTCCTTTGTTAGACGAGTCAATGGTTCCGCTATTCGGGAGAAGTCGTGCACAAATCTCCTGTAATATGCACAGAGGCCCAAAAACCGACGCACGGAACTTTTATCAGTGGGGGTCGGGAAAGCAGCTACGGCAGCCGTCTTCTCTGGATCAGGGCTAATAACCTCAGCACTCACGACGTGACCCAGGAACTTGAGCTGTTGGAATGCAAAGTGGCATTTTTCTGGTTTTAGTGAGAGTCCGGCCCCGCGGATGGCATTTAGTACGACCGTCAATCGTTTGAGGTGCTCTTCGTAAGTCGCAGAGAAAATGACAACGTCGTCAAGGTAGACGAGGCACGTCTGCCATTTCAGGCCGGTTAGGACAGTGTCCATCATTCTTTGAAAGGTTGCGGGAGCGGAACACAAACCGAATGGAAGCACCTTAAATTCGTACAGTCCGTCAGGAGTAATGAATGCGGTTTTCTCTCGATCACGTTCATCGACTTCGATCTGCCAGTACCCGCTGCGTAGATCGAGCGATGAAAAGTATCGGGCGTGGCGAAGTCGGTCGAACGAGTCATCGATTCGAGGCAATGGGTAGACGTCCTTTTTCGTAATTTTGTTAAGCCTCCTATAGTCGACGCAGAATCTGAGTGCTCCGTCCTTTTTAGCGACCAGCACAACTGGTGAGGCCCATGGACTTGTGGACGGCTGGATGACATCATCGCGGAGCATTTCATCAACTTGCGCCCGAATAGCCTCTCGTTCTTTCGGCGATACTCGGTAGGGGTGTTGGCGGATAGGGCGCTCGGTGGGATCAACTATAATTCGATGTTTCGTTACTGACGTCTGCTTCACTTTGGAAGTGACGGCAAAGCAGTCACGGTAAGTGTCCAGAATTGCTTGAAGGCGGCGTTTCTGGGTAAGAGACAAAGCTGGGTTCATGTCAGTTTGAACAGTATGTCCTGTGCTCTCGGGAGAGTTCTCGTTGGCCAGCGAAAGGGCGCAATGGGCGGATGGCGCACTGACTTCGTCAAAATAAGCGATAGCTGTACCTTGCGGTAAATGGCGGTATTCGGCACTAAAGTTCGTTAAAAGCAGTTCAGTTAGTTTATTTCTCAAGGCAAAGATCCCCCGAGCGACGCAGACTTGTAGGCTCAACAATAAATTCACGTTCGTTTCCGCGAGGCCTTGCAAGGTGGGAGGGTTGTCGCACTGCACTGTAACAAACAAGCTGGTGCGTGGAGGTAGAGTGACATGGTCGTCGCACACTCGGAAAACTGGCCTGTCTGTGTAGTCGTCGTTGTACTGTCTGCACTCGTCAGAAATTGCGCGGTGAGTGGAAAACGTCACCATGAAGTCACGGAGGTCGATGATTGCTTCGTTTTCTCTAAGAAAATCAAGGCCGAGAATCAGGTCCTTGGAGCACTCTGCTAGCACAACAAAGCAGCACGAGAAAGTTACGTGGTGAATCTCGACGCGAGCGGTGCACACTCCGAGCGGCGTTACCGCGTGCCCTCCGGCTGTCTTTATCGGGGCTCCGTGCCAAGGAGTCAAGACTTTTCGCAGAATGGTAGCAAGGCCATGACTCATAACGCAAAAATCAGCGCCGGTATCTACAAGGGCAGTCGTGTTATGGTTATCAACGACGATCGGTATTTCGGCGGAATGTAGCTCACCGTCGACAAAGTGCGGCGTGTCAGGGATCGTCGGGCTGACGGGTCGTTCGTTGCGTCGAATTACGGCGTCGAAGGTAAGCTTCTGTGATCGTCGGGAGGTCGTCGGACTCGTTGGTCGTGCGGTGCGTCGATTGGGGGCGTCGGAGGAAAACTTCGGCGATCGTCGAAAAGTGGTCGGACTGTTGGTCGGAGCGAAGGGTCGGAGGTCGGTCTGTGCGATCGAATCGGTGAGCGGAGGATGTTGGTCGTAGTGTCCATCGACGGCGGCCCTAGCCCCGAGGGTCGCCGTCTTCAGTTTTCCCGGTGCGGACTTGGCGACTGCCTGAGGAAAGAACGGCGGCTGGTGGAAAACTGTCTCGGCGGTGGTGACCTGGACTGGCGTCGCTGGAGGGACGCAGGTGGGACGTGGTCGCTGAGGTATTGGTCGATATCCCGAGGTCGTTCGCCATAGCGCGGCCGAGGGGCATCCGGAGAAAATCCGCGCAAGCCCATCCGACGGTACGGGCAGTGGCGCAGAACGTGACCGGCTTCGCCGCAGTGGAAGCACAAAGGCAGATTGTTCGGCGTGCGCCACGCGTGTGCTTTGCGAACGGGTGGTCGAGGTTCAGGCACACCAGTCGAAACTGGATATTGCGGTGGAGGACGTGCGGGAGGAGCAGGGTTGCTGGGTGCCAATTGTTCAGGCGCAGGTGTACGCAACACGTCGCTGTACGTCATGATCTGTGGCGCAGGCGGCTGGTGTGATGGCACTGATGGCACTGCTTGGCGGAGCTCTTCGCGCACAATATCCGAGATGCCCCCAACACGTGGATGTTGTTCGAGAGAGGGCAGCTTTTGCAGCTCTTCGCGCACGATGCTTCGGATAAGCTCGCGAAGGGCTTCCCTGTCGTTTCCGGCCATTGGCAAGCGGAAGTCTACAGCAGCAATGTTCGCAGAGCGATCGAAATGTACAAATCTCTGATTCAAGGCACGCTCGATGCTTGTTGCTTCTCTCGTAAAATCAGCAACAGTACGTGGAGGATCACGTACAAGGCCAACGAACAGCTGCTCCTTGACGCCTTGCATAAGGTAGCGCACCTTCTTTACCTCTGACATGGACGGGTCCGCCCGGTTGAAAGGCCGAGTCATTTCTTCCACAAACATGGCGACGCTTTCATTAGGCCGCTGTGCTCGGGACTGTAGAGCGAGTTCGGCCATCTCTTTTCTTGCATCGTTGCCGAATGTTGCGAGCAGCTGCCGCCGGAAATCCTGCCAGGTGGAAATGGTAGCCTCATGGTTTTCGAACCACATCTTGGCGGCGTCTTCTAGTGCGAAGTAAACATTCTGCAATTTTCGCTCCTCGTCCCACGCATTAAACACAGCGACCCGGTCGTAGCTGGTCAGCCAGTCCTCAACGTCTTCGAACTTGTCGCCATGAAACGGCGTGGGCATACGTGGAGTATGGCAGATCAGCTGCTGGGCACTCACGGGAAACTGAGTGGTGGTCTGAATTGCTGTTGTAGTCATCGTGGTTCGCGGTGGGGAAACAAGAGGACCACACTCGGGTGCTAAGCCTCTCAAGCGACTGCTCGCCTTGTGCACAGGTGTCGTGTCCACGGTGTATAGATGGGCGCAGGGGGCAGCCAGAGGCTCTTCGTACATGGGATCTACCAAGCTCCTCCACCAAAAATGTCACAGAAGCCAGTGAAACTGGTTCAGCAGGTTTACTTAGGATTAAGTAAAAGCACCGGCAAGATCAGGCACGGAACCGACTGGCGGGCGAGCACCGAGAGCGAAGAAGATGAGCGCGTGCCAGTCTCCCGAGCTCGCCACATGGCGGCGCCAGTACGATGATATTGCGGCAATATTCATAAAGTACATTTCTGTGTCTGACTCGCATCATCTATATGTGTGCTTTGACATATATATGCAGCCTTTTAATGGGTGCAATGCTGCTTGCGTACACCCCTTAAAAATGGTTATCAGTACTTCAATGCACTCTTTCTGGAGGGGTGCAACATAAAGCACAAAAAGGATACATATATGTCTATTTGGTCATTGAATAATTAATGATGATTGTTGTATGTTCTAATGATTGACCTAAAAAATAAGACTCTTGGTCATAACTGAATTAAGCAGCTTTAAATAACTGTGATGTCATTTGCCTTGCACACATGGAAGGTTGCCCAAAAACAGCACATTTCATTATATGCATGCAGTTGACAACTATCAGTTCAAATGTCGAAATATGTGGGTCAATCTCTATAGGTGTACGTGTGGGTGGTACTTGAGAGCTCTTGTCATGCACATGTACTACATCACGCAAGGTTGAAATGTGTATATTGCAATGAACATGGGAAAAACACTACCAGAGGGCGGTAATTACGTCTCTAAGCTTATTGTGGTGAATACATAGCTTTAAGGAGTACTTTGTGACTTTTGTTGCTTCTTTAACTGATCAAGTTGAACATGTTAATTTTACATGTTTACATGTTTTTTGCCCAGTTTATTGTTTGATTTTCGATCATGTACTTCTCAAGAAATTTTAAATGGTATGTGATTTGAGAGGCTAAGGTTGAATTGTCAATTGCATCACTTTGCAAATTGATTCCTATTTAAGACTCAATTAATGTAGTGCATTTGCATTAGATATAAGCTATCCAAAGATGTATGATTTCATATATACAGCAGGATTTTCAATTTTTATTCTTATCATTAAACCAATTACCTGCACTGTTAATAGACCTAGCAAATATTTCAGTGCAAATATACATGGCATAAGTTATCTAATGATATATAATGTGATGATACAAAGCACAATGTATTTGCCAAATAGCTAACAAATCACAATTAAGACCTACAATTAGCCCTCTCAACATAAGCTATTAAATGATATAATATATGACTTCCGATTTTAAATGATGAAATTTATTTTTAAATAGAACCTGCAATAATTCCAGCGAATATTTACTTGAGATAAGCTACTCATTCATACGTGATGACTTCATGGCTTGAGCTTCCATTTTTATTCACATTTACCCAATGACACTTCAATAAGGCTTGCAATTAGTCTAGTGTAAATATACTCAACATAAGCTCTCCAGATATATGACTTGATGCAGTGTAATGTAGAATAATAAACGCTACTATCTAACTATGTGCTGAATAATTGCAAGTCAAAATTAATTTTCAATGATATCCAATGTAAGCCATATATAATGAAACACGCAGCTGAATAATGTAAGCTATGCAACAATTTATCATTTCATGCATTTAGTTCATACTTAATCACAATGTACAAACAATAACAATTATAATTACACTGTAGGGTTGGTTCCATTCAAATATATTTGACATAAGCTTTTGAGGAATATATGACTTAGTAATGCAATAAACTCAATTTAGTCACATTTAACTAACTAGCAGTAAGTAAGACCTACTATTAGACCCTTGCAATTGCACTTAACATGAACTATTTGAGATAGCTTGTACTCCACATAAGCTGGACAACCACTGCGAATAATTTCGGTATACACATTTTTGTTCAACATTACTACCAATTTCTACATTTGTAATCAATGACTTTGACTAACCAATGTATCATGCCACCTCCAGAAATTGATCAGAGCCTCATCGTTAACTAAAAACAAAATAGCATTTTATACTGATATTAAGGTAATGCCACCTGGTGTCCCTGATGTTCTCAGGTGGCACCTGGAAGAAAAGGACGCCGAAGTTGTCTCGCGTGCTGTGCGCGGAACTTTGCCTGCTGGTTCAGCTCCGTCCCGTCGTCTTAGTCACGTCTAGCCCTGTTGTCCGTGACATATTTTGGTGTCGGCGCTGGGTTTCGATCCCAGTACATGTCTCGTACACCACCGCATACCCAGAACTCAACTCCTGTGCCAGTCGACACCCCTGTGCACCGTCCTAGCCGAAGGAATCAAGGCCTACCCCCTGAGCACGGGCCGTTGGAGTTCAACACCGCAGGCGCCCCTCGACCGGCTATGCAAGGAGATCCAACTTACTACAACCTGCAAAATCCACGACTGCCTCAGCCCTTCCACGGCAGTCAGAGCGAAGACGTCGAAGACTGGCTTATCCAATTTGAACGGGTTGCCTCGTTTAATCAGTGGGACGACGCCGCCAAGCTTCGAAATGTCTTCTTCAGCCTGGAAGATGGCGCTCGTACTTGGTACGAGAACCGAGAAGACGCCCTAACATCATGGCGTGAGTTCTGCCGACGAATTCGTGAGACCAATACCAGCGCGGATCGGCGAGAACGCGCAGAAAGGGCTCTACAGTCTCGTATACAGATGCCAAATGAGACTGTGACCATGTATGTGGAGGACACGACCCGGCTCTTCCGACGTTCTGACCCGGCCATGACCGAAGACAAAAAGGTGCGCCACCTTATACACGGGATTAAAGAGCAACTGTTCGCTGGCCTCGTGCGTAATCCACCAAGGACGGTTGCCGAGTTTCTTTCGGAGGCTTTCACAATAGAGAGGATGCTCCAGCAGCGGTCTACCACTTATGACAGGCCGGTGGTCGCCGCTTCGGTTGTGGAGCCGTTTTCGGCCTTCGGGGCTACCCCGAACCTACGCGACATCATCCGCTCAGTTGTACGCGAAGAGCTCCAGAAGCTTTTCGTTGCTCCGCAGCCGATGGTCGGCTCTGTAGCTAGCATTGTCCGCGAAGAGCTTCAAGCGTTGAAGCCCTCGGTCGCGTCCGCTGATCCACAACCTTTCCCCACGGAATACCTGCGCCCAACTTATGCAGATATGGCGCGACGCCCTGCCCCTGCTTCGGCGCCATTACCGCCACCCGATCAAGGCTCACTGTATTCCGCACACACTGAGCCGTTCGTCAACAACCGACGACCACCCCAGCGGAAGGCGGACCTGTGGCGCGCCCCAAATCGCCAGCGCCTGTGCTTCCATTGCGGGGAGCCAGGTCGTCTCTATCGCCAGTGCCCCTATCGACACCTTGGACTTCACGGATTTCCCATCGACATGCGTCGCCCTCCAATAGACCAAAGACCCCGAGAGATTGAAGACTACTTAGCGAAGCAACGCATGGCGCCAACTTCTCAGCGGCAGTCACGATCCACGTCCCCACGCCGACCATCGCCGCAGCCCGGGTCATCCTGGACGGCGCAGCGACGCTCGCCAAGTCCCCACCGGGAAAACTAAAGACAGCGACCTCCGGGGGCGAGGCCGCTTGCAATTGACGCGACGAAGACCCCCTGACAAGGAGACCTGTGAGCGGTCTGGATTTTACGGCACCGACGACAGTTCCTACGCATGAACATCGACTCTCGCTGGACATACCCGTGCTTCTCGACGGCCATAAGGTTAGCGCATTGGTGGACACTGGCGCTGATTTTTCGATTATAAGCGGGAAGCTAGCAGCGCTTCTAAAAAAAGTCATGACACCATGGTCAGGCACGCAGATTCGCACCGCTGGCGGACATGTCGTAACTCCTAGTGGCCTGTGCATGGCACGAGTTCAAATTCGCAGCTCCACGTTTATTGTAAGCTGCCTCGTTATACCTGACTGCTCCCGTGACGTTTTCCTTGGGGTTGATTTTCTCCGGGAGTATGGAGCTATTATCGATTTCCGGAAGCGCACAGTGACATTTTCAACCGAGAAAGCTGCTGATACTTACGCCAAGAATCGCCAACGCCGCGCCGCCCTTCGAATTTCCGCCGAGAGCGTTTCGATTCCGCCACGCGCCTGTGTTTTTGTGACAGTTACTTGCGACGAACTGCGTGACGGGCATGCGGTCACGGAAGGCAACCAGTCACTTTTGCTCACCCATGGCATCTGTACAGCGCGCAGCCTCATCCACCTCCGCGACGGCCGGTCTGATCTCCTGGTGACTAACTTCACCAACGAACCCCGGAATCTTTTTCGTGCTACTGCCATCGCGTTTGCTGACTCCTTAGCGGATGTTTCTGAATGTTATACGTTTGGGGCTGTTAGCACTGTGCAGCCCCCCCTTGACCGTCTTGATATTAGTCCGGATCTCTCGGACGCACAGAATCATGGGCTACGTGCCCTCCTACTAGAGTTCAGCACTTGTTTTGCGTCCTCATCGAAAGTACGGCGAACGCCTCTCGTGAAGCACCGCATCATTACTCCTGACGATGCCCGCCCTATCCGCCAGCAGCCGTACCGTATCTCAACGACGGAACGTGAAGCGATTCAGACACAAGTTCAGGAGATGCTTGGTGATGGTGTCATACAACCATCCAACAGCCCGTGGTCATCCCCTGTCGTGCTAGTAAAGAAAAAAGATGGGACCCTTCGCTTCTGTGTCGATTATCGAAAGTTGAATGCCATCACTAAAAAAGACGTCCACCCGCTGCCCCGTATCGACGATTCGCTCGACAAGCTTCATCGCGCCCAGTACTTTTCCTCCATTGACTTGAAAAGTGGGTACTGGCAGATTGAGGTCGATGAGCGGGACCGCGAAAAAACAGCTTTTGTCACCCCAGATGGGCTGTACGAGTTCAAAGTGCTGCCTTTTGGCCTATGTTCAGCGCCGGCTACTTTTCAGCGCATGATGGACACCGTCCTCGCTGGCCTCAAATGGCAAATCTGCTTAGTCTATCTCGACGACGTTGTCGTATTCTCTGAAACCTTTGAAGAACACCTCGAACGCCTGCGCGCAGTATTAGATGCACTCCGGTCAGCTTACATTACGCTTAAGCCCGAGAAGTGCCACTTTGGCTACAAAGAGTTGACGTTTCTTGGTCAACTTGTGAGTGCCGCAGGCGTTAAGCCAGACCCCGACAAGACTTCTGCTGTCTCCAAATTTCCCGTTTCTGCAAATAAAACAAGATTGAAACGCTTCCTGGGTCTCTGCACGTACTACTGCCGCTTCATCGCCGATTTTGCCAAAGCTTCCGCCCCCCTTACTCACCTCACGCGCGATGATACACAGTCCGTGTGGGGCGCCGAGCAACAAGAGGCTTTATCGGAGCTGCGCAGCCGACTGCAAACAAGCCCTGTTCTTGCGCACTTTCATGAAGACGCTGACACCGATGTCCACACCGACGCCAGCAATATCGGCCTTGGCGCTGTATTCGTTCAACGCTGGCGTCGAAAAGGTGATAGCGTATGCCAGCCGCACGCTCTCCCTCACCGAGACAAACTACTCCACTACGGAAAAGGAATGCCTTGCGGCAACCATAAAATTTAGGCCTTACCTCTACGGCCGCCAGTTTAAAGTTGTCACCGATCATCATTCTTTGTGCTGGCTGACTAACCTCCGCGACCCATCGGGGCGCCTGGCAAGATGGAGTGTTCGCCTCCAAGAATTTGAGTACACCATTGTGTATAAATCTGGCCAGAAGCACGAAGATGCTGACACGCTGTCGCGCGCACCTGTCGGTTTACTCGATGAGAGCACGGACGAAGAGAGCGGTTTTCTTGGAGGGGTGACTGCTTCAGACATAATGACCCGACAGCGAGCTGACCCGGACCTTCGACCTGTCATTGACCATCCGCAGGGTCGCGCTGCTGATATCCCTCGGCAATTTGCTCGGACCCTGTCTGCTTTCTGTGTCCGGAATGGCGTTCTATACAAACAGAACTCCAGCACTGTTGACCGAGCGTTCCTCCTCGTAGTGCCAGCCGACCTCCGCGCCGTTATCCTTTTTGCTTACCATGATGAGCCCACCTCTGGCCACTTGGGCTTTGCACGCACACTCGCCCGAGTTCGTCAAGCCTATTATTGGCCTAAACACGCTGACGCCGTTCATCGCTACGTCAGAGGCTGTCGTGAGTGCCAACGTCGAAAGGCGCCACCTCTCAAGCCAGCGGGTTTGCTCCAACGTATTGCGCCTCCCCGAACACCGTTTGACCAAATCGGCATTGATTTACTGGGCCCATTTCCGCTGACATCGGTCGGTAACAAATGGATTATAGTTGCGACCGACTATCTCACACGGTATGCTGAAACCAAGGCGGTGAAGCGTGGCACGTCATCTGAGATCGCCCAGTTTTTTATGCAGCAGATCGTGTTGCGCCATGGCGCACCGTCCCAAGTAATCACCGATCGAGGCATGGCGTTTACGGCACAACTTATGCACGACGTATTTGAGCTGAGTCACACGAGCCATCGCAAAACCACTGCTTATCACCCACAGACGAATGGCCTCACGGAGAGACTCAATAAAACGATCGCCGACATGATTGCAATGTACATACACTCGCAGCACAAGACCTGGGACGAGATTTTCCCGTACGTTACATATGCCTACAACACTGCCATCCAAGATACTACGCGTTTTACGCCATTTCGCCTGCTCTATGGACGCGACGTTCAGACGATGTTAGATGCCATGATTCCGTGCTGCACGGATAATCTGCTCATTCCAGACGCTGAGCAGTTTGCTCAGCGCACCGAGGAAGCACGTCAACTTGCCCGCATCCACATTCAGCAACAGCAGAGAAAGGATACGCGTCGATACAACCTCCGTCATCGACACGTCACATACCAACCAGGAGAGCAAGTTTGGGGGCGGACACCGGTGCGCCGGCCCGGCTTGTCTGAAAATCTGATGTCGCGATACTTTGGACCTTACAAGGTTCTGCGCCGTGTCACAGAAGTGACATACGAAGTCCTTCCAGCGGGTACTGTGCAGACCTCGCGTCGGCAACCACGCTCCGAGGTGGTGCACGTTGTCCGCATGAAACCGTATTTCATGCAGTAATGTGCAGTGTACTACGCACTCGTTTAGTTGTGTAGGGCACCACCTCCGTTTTATATTCGTTTTCTGTACTGACTTGCTTCGCCCATCGCTCGCGCCCAGTCTGTGCTTTCGTTTTTTTTAGGAGGGGGAGTAATGCCACCTGGTGTCCCTGATGTTCTCAGGTGGCACCTGGAAGAAAAGGACGCCGAAGTTGTCTCGCGTGCTGTGCGCGGAACTTTGCCTGCTGGTTCAGCTCCGTCCCGTCGTCTTAGTCACGTCTAGCCCTGTTGTCCGTGACAGTATCATGCATTTAAATTGGAAGTTGTCAATTGCTGATTTTGTATGTCAGTAACGCAATGGTATCTATGCAAAACATACCTGCATGCATTAATGGCACAAGTTTCATTTAATTACAGTTATGCTCTAAAACAAGCAAATTGAGAAAATTGTCAACAGCAGTGGTTTGCCAGGAGTCGAAATTTCTAAATATATAAGGAAGGCATTGATAGTAAAAAAGCGAAATTCATTTTTATTTTTTTATTTCTGGCAATGTGTCAGTGAGGACTGCAGCTTTTATGACTGCGATGCTCGTGAGAAAGGCAAACAATTACTTCATGAAAGAACAAAGGCTGTATTTTGAACAGAAAGGCTAAAATACAAGAACTTGTTGAGAATTAAATTATGCAGCATTTACCAAGGACTATGTAAAATGTGTTGAAAATCTATAGAGCATTTCAGGCATCTAGCAGTTGACGTTATCAAATCAACTTGCTCTTCAACACCACTCACATATTACATAGATGCAAAACGCTGCAAAATGTGCACCTTTGCACTATAAGATATTAGACATCCACAATAATTGACGCACACCAGGAACGTACATGATAGCTAGGGTAGTCGCTACACTCAGCGTACATTCTTTTGTACGAAGTCATGGTTTCTTTCAACAGAAGCCAGCTATTGGTGTTGTGGCTCTGCATACATTCCAATCTTTTAGTACTATTAAACAAAATTCCTCGTAATGTGTAAATAAAATATTTGTTACAAACGAAGAGGATGCCATCAGAGAAACAAGCAGATGTGTAGGGAAACTATACTAATCAGCAGAGAGTCTATTTTGAAGATGTGGTGCCCAAATCACTTCATTTTTGAGTACCTTTTTTTATAGGCTCCATTCATGGAACGTTAAAGGCGAAGGTTATTGCATAGCTTAATGAGATGAAATAGGACAAAACTTGCCAAAACAAAATTGCACAGCAACACGAAGTAGTTCTATTGGTGAAAGTCCTACAATGTTGTGCGCAAAGCACACATTGCAATCAAATGAATAGTTTGCATGGCACCAAACATCAAGCAGCAAAAGGCTAAAAGATTTGGCAGGTGGATGCTGCTCTTGCCACCATAATTCAATTTCTTAAACACCAGGTGTGGCACTCCTAATGACCACCGCTTAGGTGGGAAGGAGAAATGGCAAAGTGATAAATTAAGGAAAACGAGGTAAACAATCTAAAGAAATCAGACAGCGGAAAAAATAAAGTACAAGCAGCAGCAAAAAACAGTACATATAGCAAAGGCTAACATCTGTTATGGAGGACAAAACTTCTCATTCTATACGTGGAATTCAATCTAGGCTGTTCTTGTTTGTATACATAATCATCTGGTTTCGTAAATTACCACACAACAGGTTAATAGTTCACCTTCCAGTTCAACAACTATGGTCTGAGACCACTGCATGGCTAACAGCAAAGCTGCGAACTTCTTATATAGTCACACATCCTCGGCACTTAATTTTGCCAGCATGAACTTACGGAAAGTATTGAACAATGCATGTTAAATAATAAAAATATTGAACAAGGAAAAATCGAAATCATGAGTTATTAATTATACAGTACAATATTTTACATTGTGGACATGCAAATTAACCAAACAGTAATATATTAAGAAAGCACATCTGCGAACAAGTAAAATGGTTAAGACAGGGAAGGTGAAATGAATCAGAAAGGCTATTATAACAATTTGGCAAAGTCTTCATGATGTAATTACCACCGACATATACAGTGCTGGCATAATCTTGGGCTTTAAACAATGTATACAAAGCAGTGAATATAACCGTACATTCTAGAAAAGCAATGCAAAAAGAATGAAACAAAGGAAAGCATAGACTACGTAGTAATATAAACTAGTGTGCAAGAAAAGAAAGCACACAGCACTTGTACTACAGCACATCCTGCCTGTTTCTTAGCTCTTTCCCTCTTCCAAAGGCAACATAGAAACCGTCCGAATTCTCGATCACATAACATATCAATTTTTTAACCGAAGTAGTCTCTGGACCCTGCGCAGGGTTAAAGCTTCGATGCTCACGAATTCCATCTTAATTAGGTTTCACGCCGGAGCTCCAGAACAGCGTGACTAAACTAATTGGAACTCCATGCTTCTGAGCGCCTAGCACGGAGGAAGTATTCCTTCCTCCATGGCGCCTAGAGATCCATATCAGTGCCCAATCTAGAACGCCGGCAACCAGCTCCAGTGTTCTAGTAGTCGTAAGCTTAATTAACATAGCGGCTGCCTCAGACTACCCACTTCGAGACATGAACCAAGCAAGCAAAGTGCGCTGTTGGCCATAAAAAAAATATAGCTCTTCGTACATTTGCTTTTGTCTCCCAGGGTGGCAAGATAGTCAGAGAGTGGACTCAAATTCTGACTTGACATGCCTCTTTTTCCACCTATTTTTGATACTTTATGATTTATCTTTTTCTCATTTTTGCCAGGGCCTATTTTTCCCAACAACCAGGGCAGCCCAAGGCAGCGTAGCATGCAGTATTAGTATGCCACGTCTAGGGGCGCTGGGCTTCAGCGGCGCTCTCGTGGCGGTGATTTATGGGTTGTTTAGACTCAGATAGCAAACGCACGGAAGGTTTCGAGCGGCAACGACAACTTTCTTCATAACGAAGGCTGTACCTCGCTGTAGCGGCACGCGGAAGTATCAAAATGCACAGATCTCGAGCAACGACGCTCGCAATGCTGAACAAGGCCGAAAGAAAGAAAATTACGAGGTCCTTTAACGGTCTTAGCACTAGAAACTACAGAATACAGCTAGATAACTTCACTGCAACCTTCGCACCATCTTAGATGTTTGGCAGATGGAGCCAAGGTTTCAGTTTTGTTATTGCAGCTAAATTGCTTTTATGTAATTTAGTCAAGCAATCTGACCCAGAACAGTGCGCTTTATGTCATTACTAACAATATTTTAAATTTTGTTTAATTTTTAAATTTTGTTTAATGGAAAACAATACTACCCTTTGCAAGGATATCGCATGATTTCATTAACTTCATCAAGACACAATGTTGCAGTGGCCTATTACGACTAGTGAAACTACCGTGTTCATCTACTTTCGACTGAAGCGCCACTACATGCGCGCAGCTTTCTTTTGCGTAAAGTCCACTTTGTAACAATTCTGTACCTAAATCACTTGTCATGCGCTAGATACAAAACCAGAAATAGTTTTTTGTACTTTTACGGTCTGGCACGCTGCAAATTGTCAGTTATAAACTGCATTTGCTGACGAATTCTGCCAGGTGACTTTAGCGTCCCCGTGTTGTTCGTCAGTGGCGGAGTGGAGCCGCTGAAACGTAGTCTGCTGCTCTTTTTTTTTTTTGCTAATACCCTCCATGTATGACACGCAGTAACAGCGGCATGGCGGCGTCGTAATGCGAGTTGTTCGTTTTTGAAGTTGAAATACTTCGCTAAAGCCGGTGTTTGTGTTCGTCGATGATTGCTGCGCTTTGCTTTGTGCGTCCAGCGTGCAGTGTTCTATACGGCTGGAATTGTTGGTTGATATAGCGGAAATGTCAAACGCTTGAGAAGCGCGGAAGCCCCGTACCTAGCAATGCGTTCACATTCAATGCTGCAAGCGTCTGCCGGGTTCGAACCGCACCGGAAAGGGAGCACTTGAGGCAAGTCATCGACTCTTTATTTGCAGGTAAAGTATTCATTATAGTAGTTGTTCTGCCTGTGCTGCAACGCTTGCAATGCACTGTTGTGTACGTGAGCATCTGTGGCTGGACACCTCATTTAGATTTAACTGCGTAGCGCAGCGATGGTCCTTGTTATATTCTTCGGTGCACTTTGCACAACCCAGTGTTCGTAGAACCTTTGTATCGCTGTTTGCAGCTGCTTTTAATAAAGTGCTTCTACTAGCACTTCGATATAAATGCCGAAGTCAGTGTTCAGCATAAAATAATGAACATCTGAATGAAAGGAAACGGAGCTTACTTTTCTCTGGCGCAAGTAATATGTGCGTTTCAAGGTAATGCCGGAAACATCAATTGTAGTGTAGGACTACTAAAATGTGAGGAACTACTGTTTGCATTTGAAAATTTGTCGCGTTTTCTTGCGTTGTCTTGTGATGTGGCAGCCCTTCAATGTTTGTCTGCCACATGCAGAAAGCTTGAAATGAAGTTTCCGAACATAGTCATACAAAAGGGCTGTACTTCTATTTTTTTTGTCGCGAAGTCACATTCTGCAGGTCAAGCAATTACCGCTTTCGATGCAATTACCATTTCATAGCGGGTTTGAAAAGACTTATGTACTCATTTGTTTCACACAATGAAGAAGCCGTGCTTATTTCACAGTAGCAGTAAGTGACGAAGTGCTTGAGATTGGGCTAGTTGGAACATCTTCTTACAAGTGCTGCGCTGCTTAGTTGTACACGGACAAAGGAACTGGAACTGAACTTAACCTCAGCGTTTGTCCAGTTCCTTTGTCCGTGTACAACTAAGCAGCGCAGCATTTGTGATAATAACTGACCCTTGACATCACAAACTGGGAAATACAGAAGATGGGGGACAAGTGAAGGACAACAAACGAATGAACCTGTCCCCTGTCTATCAAGTAGCGCAGTATTCCCCAGTATGATCAACCAACTGGCCCCCGCATTTTCATTGTTGACATCAAAAAATCAATGTGAAAAGCCCTTCATTTTTTGTCAGCCATATGCAGAAAGGTTCAAAGGAAGTTTCCGAACATAGTCAAAGAGCTTTACTTCTAATTTTTTATTTTTTTTGCGAAGTCACATTATGCAGGCCAAGCAAGAGCTCTCACCAGCAGCAACATTGGCAAGTCTCACAGCCCTGCTGCAAGGCCGTTTTGAATGCAATTACTAGTTCATAACGGGTTTGAAAAGAGGTATGTACTCAAATGTTTTTTTACGCAATGAAGCAGCCATGCTTAATTCACAGCAGCAATATGTGACCATTGACATCACAAACTGGAGAATACTGCAATACTTGCTAGACAGGGGACAGGTGAAGGACAAAACACGAATGAAAATGTCCCTGTCTAGCAAGTAGCGCAGTATTCCCCAGTATGATCAACCAACTGGCTACCATGTTTTCATTGCTGACAGCAAAAAATCAATGTGAAAAGCCCATCATTGCTTGTCAGCCGTATGCAGAAAGGCTCAAAGGAAGTTTACGAATGTAGTCCTACAAAGAGCTTTACTTCTGATTTTTTTTATTGCGAAGTCACATTATGCAGGCCAAGCAAGAGCCCTCGCCAGCAGCAACATTGGCAAGTCTCACAGCCCTGTTGCGAGGCCGCTTTCCATGCAATTACCAGTTCATAGCGGGTTTGAAAAAATGTACGTAGTGAGATTTTTTTTTCACGATGAAGCAGCCATGCTTAGTTCACAGTAGCAATACGTGACCGTTGTCATCACAAACAGGGAAATACTGCGCTACTTGATAGACAGGGGACAAGTGAAGGAAAACACACGAATGAACGTGTTCCCTGTCCAGCAAGTAGCACAGTATTCTCCAGTATGATCAACCAACTGGCTGACATGTTTGCATTGTTGACATCGCAATATCAATGTGAAAACCCTTCATTGTTTGTCAGCCATATGCAGAAAGGCTCAAAGGAAGTTTCCGAATGTAGACATACAAAGAGCTTTACTTCTATTTTTTTTGTCGCAAAGTAACATTACGCAGGCCAAGCAGTAACCCTCGCCAGCAGCAACATCGGCAGGTCTCACAGCCCTGCTGCGAGGCCACTTTCTATACAATTACGAGTTCACAGTGCGATTGAAACGTACTTACTGAGGTTTCTTTACACAAAAAATCAGCCGTGCTTAATTCACAGTAGCAATACGTGAACATTGACATCACAAAATCAGTGTGAAATGCCCTTCGTCAGCCGTATGCAGAAAGGCTCAAAGGAAGTTTCCGAATGTAGTCAAAGAGCTCTACTTCTAATCTTTTTTTTTTGTCGCGAAGTCACATTATGCAGTCCAAGCAGCAGCAGCATCGGCAGGTCTCACAGCCCTGCTGCGAGGCGGCTTTCCATGCAATTACCAGTTCACAGTGCGCTTGAAACATACCTACTGAGATTTTTTTTTACGCAGAAAAGCAGCCGTGCTTAATTCACAGTAGCAATACGTGACCGTTGACATCACAAAATCAGTGTGAAAAGCCCTTCGTCAGCCGTATGCAGAAAGGCTCAAAGGAAGTTTCCGAATGTAGTCAAAGAGCTCTACTTCTAATCTTTTTTCTTTTTCTGTTTTTTGTCGCGAAGTCATATTATGCAGGCCAAGCAGGAGCCCTCGCCAGCAGCAGCATCGGCACGTCTCACAGCCCTGCTGCGAGGCGGCTTTCCTTGCAATTACCAGTTGATGGCAGTTTTGAAAAGATGCAAGTACTGAGATTTTTTTTTACACATTAAAGCAGTCGTTCTTAATTCATAGTAGCAATACGTGACAGTTGACATCACAAAATCAACGTGAAATGTTTGAAAATTTAGCAGAACAGATGAACTGATTGAAAGAGAACCCTTCTTGGGCTGCTTAATGAGTATTTTAATATGTTCTGCCAGTTTTCTGGGCAGCAGTTCAGATGAAAGTATTCTTAAACATACAAATCATGAATAGCGTCATGACCATATGGGTTTTCAGAAAGTATTTCTTTTACTCTCAGTGCACAAAATGGCCAGCGTCTGGCGGGATTTTCTGAGCATTTAGGTCTCAATTACACTGCAAAAGACATGCAAATGGCTATCATTTGTAACCAGGGAGCAACTTGATTGTGCAGTTATCAGCATGGCAATCTAGAGTGCTCAGATAGTGTACTTTGGGCTGCATAGATGTCATCTGCCAATAATTCTTGCTTTATGATAGCGTGCAATTATCATGCATCCGCACACTGAAACAGCTTCCTTGAGCTGTTTTATCTTGTCCATTAATGTCATCCTCACGTCAGTAGGTGACAGCCATATTGGGGAGTTACCAAGTTCTGTGCTGTTCTGTACCAAAAGGAAACGCTCTCTGCACTAGGAATAATAATACATTTGACGAGTGTTAGCAAAAGTTAATGCAGTGTATTAATGTTGCTGCTCAGAAATATTTAATACAGCACATGCATGCCTGAATGTTCTAGCTACACTTTGTTTTGTGTTTATGCAGCACCTTTGTGAGCAGCCGCAAGTGGTAAAAGCTGTATACAGACTAGGCACAGACATGAAGACACTCCCATCAGTATGTCAGCACATACTCAGATGCAGGCTATTGGAAACCAGTTGTTTCCACTAGATGCCATCGGTGCAGCCAAATGCACCTCCTTTGAGCGCTGTAAATAGCCGTTTTGGCAACTGTACCTTTGAACTATTATAAGTGTAACCAACTGGTCACCATCCCACAAAGCATCGTCATGTCCAAGAGTTGTGAGTAATTATAGTAAAACATGATAGGGCCGCATGTTTGTAGATCAAATGCATATCCCGTCATTCCTTTTATGTGCTTCCTTTTATTATGCTTTATCTTCTAAAAGGGCAGTTGGTCTTGACTGTTAGGTAATGAGAAATTACATGTGGAACAAGCATTCATTACATCTGATGCGCTGCTTATCTTTTAGCAGCTCCAAGGAATCGAGCAGCATGCAATTGGCCAGCAGCTTTTCCTTTTAGGCCCACATTGTCGCAATACCTTTACAACTCGCAAGCTGTGACTGGGCTTTTACATGTCTGCTTTTAAATTGTCGTGCTTGGCATGTGTACAACATTGTATGACATAGAGCATGTCCTCGAAAAGAAAATCATTTCAGCTCTCCATTGCAACCCAGTCAAACAATACTGTTTCCAGCTCGTCTTTAGATAGCTTGATACCTTTTGCTGACAGACTATTTATCTTGATGATATAAAAGAGCATGAAGTCAAGATCAGAAATGGTTTTGTAGTTTGCACTACACTTTACGTTGCTCAACAATCTGTTCATGTCCCTTTATTTGCTCAGTGACATGACACCAAGTTTTTACTGTATAAGAATGAGCTGACGAGAGGGCAACTCATATACTAACCAATCAGCGCATCTCTTGAATGGACATCGAAGCTTTTTACCAGAACCTCTTTCCTTTAGTTCTCCTTTTATGAAGCCAGAGGAAAGACAACCAAGCTACGGAGGTGCTAAAAAGACTAGCAGAATGTCATGCCTGCTCACTACCTTGTTTACATTGTGGGATGGCGAGTGCAGGTATGTCACTACTGGTCTCACCTTTTCTCTAGGCTCATCTGCACCAACTTCTACAGCTCGTCACTTCTGGGTGTCTTTTGTAACCCCTGTCAAAAGCAAACAATCGGCCCCAGCTGAAGTCAGCCTAGCCAATTGAAGTTCGATACTTGAATGCAGCTTGGGGACACATGACTTCCTGATTCCAGATCCACGCAAAAATAAATCAGTCACTGATTCCTTTCACTAAATGTAATCTGTTTGAAAATCAATTGGAATGAGCCCCTTTTTAATGTGGAACAAAGCACCAGCATACCTGATTCATTAGGCGCTCAGTGCTTTGCTTAGACTTGCTGTTCAAATAATACCGTCAGCATACTTGCGTCAGCTTCCCTCACCAGCACTGCGTCGCGGGATCCTTGAGAAAAGGCGAGACTGGCAGTTATGCAATATCTACCCAATCTGTCCCACAATTTGAATATTGATGTGAACATGCATGACAGTCCGCTTCTCTTTTTATCTCCAATGAAGCTGTGGTGTTTGCTGTTACATCGGAAAAGGTGAAAGAGGTTTTGGTACCAAGAATGGATGATCATTCACGAAACATACAGAAATGGTAGTGCACCAGTTTTACTCTCAAGCAGCCATTCCTGTGCAGGACAGGCTAGGCACTGTGCAAATTAGGGAGTCTGGGAACGTCAGCGAAATATTGAGCAAAAGAAAATGGTCTCTAATTTACCACAGCACATTGGATCTTGTCCTGTGAGGTCCCATGAGGCATGCTGTGGTGATGTGTACTACTGTTATGAGCAAAAATACAGAATCGCAGTAGCTGATTGAAGCCTTCGATATTAGCACGAAAGGTAACCTGTGTGTTCGCAGTACTTATTTGCCATGGTAAAAGGCTCAGCACATTTAAAAAATTCGCTGTTATGCCAAACTTGATGAATTGATGGGTTCTTTGCACATGCGGTGAGAAAAAGCATATAATGCATACTTTTCTGCACAAAGTAATTTGTTATTCGCACTTTGTTATAATTTCTCTCATACGTGCTGTGCTTTTTGGCGCCCTTGAATGCTTCAGACAAATAACAGTTTTTCACAAATCGTCATAGTTTGCATGAAGCTACATCTTAAGTACTGCTGAATGTTTCACATTAGATGAAGTTGTGTTTGCATGTTGCCCTTCCAAGCGAACATCTAAAGCAGTAAAGCTGTGTGCATTGTTTCTGTTATGTAACTGCATTATGGGATGCAAAGCAGGAAATGACTTGGATGTGATATTCTTTTTCAGAAGTGCTAAAAACAATTCGCTGATGATGACTGATCCTTAAAAGGAGCAATGCAGAGCTTTATTTTGAGTGCATTAATTTGTCAGCGTTACTATTTTATAGGTAGAGCCAGAGGAAGAAGATGGTTTGCACGGTATGAAGACCTGAACAAGGGTAAATGGGGTACGCCTCACTTCACAGATGAGCCAACGTTTCGACAAGTGCACTTGTCTTCGTCTGGGCAAAGCGATCATCACTGGCAGGGGTTTAAATATGCTTTTGCTTTTGAAGAAAAGCTGGGGAAGGGAAAGTGGGTGCGAGGAAAGTAGGTTTGAAAAAGTGGGGAGGAGAGGATGGGTGAGAAGAAAGTGGGTTATGAAGTAAAAGGAAAAAAAAATAATAATCTTAAGAATGTATCTCAACCTGGAACCACAGATCCTGTGGTCTGCAAAAGAAGTAAAAGCGGCAGGACCAGGAAAAACGACAGTACCGAGTAGATGATTAGTCACCACTTAAGCAGGTTTGGTGCAGATACACCTTACAAAGGGACAGGCTTTGAGAAGGGCCCTGATAAGGCATATATCTAAGGGGGACAATTCTTAAATCTTTCTGCAAAGGTGAGGGGGGGCAGAAGTACAAAGTCGCCGGATAATAACCGCATAGGGAACTGCAACTGACATGAAAAAATATTAATCATAAAAAAAAAGTTTGAGGACAAATTCAAGCAACAAGTGATAAAGAGGAAATGTGTTTAGGAGGTGTAAGGTTATGCTATTGCGGAAGGGAATAGAGTGTACATGCGTTGTGAATAAACTGTACAATTAACGCTATGTGGGATTGTTTTCCCGAATAGTTATGATGCAGAGGGAATATGCATATCTAATTCATAAATTTAGAACATTGGAACTAGAAGGAATAAACATATCTAAGGGAACGTTAGAATCCCTTAGGTATATTCCCTCTGCATCATAACTATTCGGGAAAACAATCCCACATAATGTTAATTATACAGTTTATTCGCAATGCATGTACACTATATTCCCTTCTGAAATAGCACAACCTTGCATGTTCCTCTAAACACATTTCCTCCTTATTCCTTATCACTTGTTGCTTGAATTTGTCCTCAAACGTTGTTTTTTTTTATTAATATTTTTTCATGTCAGTTGCAGTTCCCTATGCGGTTATTATCTGGCGACTTTGTACTTCTGCCCCCCCTCACCTTTGCAGAAAGATTTAAGAGTTGTCCCCCTTAGATATATGCCTTATCAGTCTGTCCCTTTGTAAGGTGTATTTGCACCAAACTCGCCTAAGTGGTGAGTAATCATCTACCCCAGACTTTGGTTTCTCCTGGTACTGCCGCTTTTACTTCTTTTGTAGGCCACAGGATCTCTGGTTCCAGGTTGAGATAAATACTCAAGATTATCATTTTTTTTCAGTTGTGGTTCACTGTGCGGTTATTATCCTGTGACTTTGTACTCCCCCTTTCCTCCACCTACCTTTTAAGAACTGTCCCCCAGATATATGCCTTATCAGGGCCCTTTGCATAGCCTGTTCCTCTGTAAGGCATATCTGCACCAAACCCCCTTAAGTGGTAACTAATCACCTACCTGGTATTGTAGTTTTTCGTGGTACTGCTGCTTTTACTTTTGCAAGCCACAGAATCTCTGGTTCCAGGCTGATAAATACATACTGATTTTTTTTTTCTTTTTTTCTTTCACTTCATGACCCACTTTCTTCTCACCCATCCTGTCCTCCCCACTCCTTCACGCCTACTTTCTTCGCACCCACTTTCCCCTCCCCAGCTTTTCTTCGGAAGCAAAAGCGTATTTAAACCCCTGCCAGTGATGATCGCTTTGCCCTGATGAAGAGAAGTCCACTTTTCGAAACGTTGGCTCGTCTGCGAACTGAGGCAGGACATCTAAGGTCGAAAGATGGTCCGGTCTCCCTGTGTTCGGCCTGCTGACACAGCGGGGACCTTAAACACAGTTGGCATACTGTTCGGTGATTGCTGTGTGCGTGGCACCATACGACTGCCCCCTTGCCAGGGTAAGGCCGCCATCCCGAAACAAAATCCTCCTCCCCCCAGACATCCGGGAGGAGGGGGAGGTACCGGGGAATGATATATGAATGATGACGGGCAGATAGATTATGTGAGACCTTGAGGTGCGGCGCCTTCTGGAGCCAAACCTCCTCCCATCTGACAATAATACCTCATTTACTCTTGTTCAGTTCTTCATACTATTTTATAGTCATTGGTATTACTATTTTTCAGCAATTTTTGGTCATCTAGAGGATTTCGTGTAGCAGAGGTGGCCAAGGATGCAGGAGGAATACAGCTTCGGACATCTAGAGAAGCATCTGCTCGGGGCTCCGGAGTGGTTGAAAGCAGCAGGCATCACTCAAACCCAAATGAAGAGGTGAGTGTTTTGTTGCTTCCTAATGTTTCGAACTGTACCAATCATTTTTAAACCCGCATTCTCAAAAATGCGACTGTTCACACTCTCCGCTCTGCTATCCTTGTCATTAAAGTGCTGCATTTTTCACAGCTGAGTCTCCTGAGCATTTCCAGCAAAATGACATGTTAACGAGGCCAGTTGTGTCCAGACATCAGCTCAGGAACACTAGGCCAGTCACACCAAAACGATCACAGCAGTACTTTCACATGCCTGTGTCTCAGCTCCGGTAAAAAACATCAGACGTGGCTTGGTGGATGTCTTGATGAGGAGAGGCAGTGGGAACAGGTTATCAGAACGCTTACTCAGCAGTTCAGCGTTATAGGGAAGTAATGAATGTATTTATGGCTTCTGCCCACACGACATGTTGCCCATTGCCATCATTTGCATGGCACTGCTACACTAAACAAAGGCAAAATGCAGTTATCCTTATGAAGTAACATTGCATCACTTGACATTACTAATACCTGTATTCACAAATGCACCTCGACTCAATACTCCACCTCCACTCCACTGAGTGGAGAAAACAGCTGCTCCTCCATCCCAAGGCCAATTCAGATTCATGAACGCCCCTCGGCGTTTCCTTCGACAAGGTCTCCATGAGAATATGTCCTCCACAAGAAGCAGTGCAAGTACATACGAGAACGAGATTAAAGTGAACTTTTTGCCCGAAAACTGCGTGCTAAAGTGTGTAATGCTCAATTTTTCATGTCGAGTCGTCTAAACTTTTGCAAGCAACCTCAATGTTAACAACAAATTGGAACTTGTTTTGCGGGCTGGATGAAAAAGGTGGCTGTGAAAAATGGCAGAAAGCGCTTTTGCATCTGGCAACAGTCGCTGCTGGTGACGAGTTTGCGTAGAACATGACGCAAGCTTCGAGAAACGGTGTGAATACCTCGGTTTGCTTGTTTGGTGTGAGGCCTATGTTTACCCTTTGTCACTTTCTTTTATTTTTATTGCCAGGCTTTGACAGACAACTAAATACATTGCAGAAAAAAAATTAGGAGCTGCCAACTCTTACGACCATGCTTCTGGCGATCAGAGTGCTCGGGGGAGAGCATTGATAACATTCGTGTTTCTTCACAGCGCGTTGCAGCGCATGCACACTGAATTTGGCTCTGCAGAAGCAAATGCTGCCTGCAGTTTCCCAACAAGTTAAGAACCGTAGTCTAAAACGTGCCTAAAAAGGCATACCCTTTGCCAACTGCGAATATCCCTTCGTAGGGCAAGCAAACCAATGTGCTCCCTCGACAGCGCCGCTCGTCTGAAGATGTTAGTGTGTACCCACGAACGATAGACAAGCCATCGGTGTGTGGGGTGCAGCACAGATGGACGCACAGCTCCACCGCCCCTCTGGTAGCCCCCAGCTTACTGCATGCAACACGCTGTTCCCCCACAAGTTCGCCATCGTCTGTGGAAGCCACCACGTTGGGCGAGCCAGCGCGAGTGCAATATCACACAGATTAGCTCCAGCCACCGACTCTCGGGCGCTGTGTCCACGCTCCGGAGTTCGCTTTATAAGTGCATCCTTTTCCATATCGAAAAGGAAAACACAGTACTCTAACTTTCTGTTAAGTAGTGCAACAAAAACCCGACCCCGCTCACAGGTTTTATGGCCTCCGGGTGATTGGACAGCAGGGGACCGCATTAATGAGGGATCGATTCGAGGGAAGCGAAGTGCTTCGCCAGTTTTGAGTAGCAAAGGCAAAACAAACATAGGGGTTCTGAACGAAGAGCTGTTGTTTTAGAGCTAATGCTATCCTCCCAGGAACTGCGCACCCTTAAAGAAAACAATGCTATGCACAGTTCGACAGCAAGGCGCCTTACTGAGAAATGCTGCTAATGCAAGTACACGTGCACATCAACACATGCATGAAGGTTCAGCATAGAAATTCGTGCAGACAATCCAAATAACGCTTAGGCCGAGCAGAGCACAGGCCTTACACATCCCCTAAGTGCATAATTGAGCTTCCAGTATGCTCAGTTGAACAAAAAATAAGGAAAAGGCTGAAGTGGACCTGCTCTATGAAGCTTGCTTTTGAGCTACAGGAACCGCCTCTGTCTGCAGTGACACTAAAGTACTTTCGTGCCTAAAGATGACCAAGCATTCAAACTAGAGTATAGAATAGGTGAAAATAAAAATGCAAAAACGCACTTGCTTCATAATCACCAGCGCTTGCATAACCAAACAGTTCACAGACATCCAACCAGTCACATACCCGCTCTAATGGATAAAAACTGGCAACGGCAATCAGTGTATCTTGATTGCCAGTTTTCAGAATTCTGAAATCCTACACACAGCTTCCACGTGCCCTTCCCCCACTCTTGCACACTACCCGCACACATGCTCGAGCCACAGCACAATACATTTCTCACATAGTTGAAGGCGTAGTCTGTACAGAGTAAGACGTTAACCAATGCTAGCGAATTCCTGTGTCGAACACCTCCACTATCTTTACTAGACTGGCCCGAGCTGACCACATTTTAGGCATCTGCTTCTATCGTTTCAATGCAGCACTGGTGTCAACTCTGGTCAACACAATGCCTACCCTTAGCCCTGTGCACGCAAAAATATTACGGTACGTCTCTAAATTTGGTATCAGCGGCATGTTGTTCAGGTTGGGATCGCCGATTGGCATTCCTGTCTATTTGTTGCTTCTTCCGGCTGCCCTATCCTGGCTCTAGAGGTTTTCTACCTTTTCTGCTTTACTGGGTCAGTGCCACTCGTTGTACATGGAAACTACTTTCCGAATACATCACCACTTATCGATGGTAACTCCTGCAGCAAGGAAATAGATGATGTACCACTCACATTTCCGCAAGCTTCTTGCGCTCTGTTCGCTCTCCCTGGCGCCTGCATTGGCTGCTCAAATTCTCCTTGGGTTATCGTGGCACCTGCTGTGGTCGAAATGCAGATTTCACTTTCTTTGCTGGAGGCACTCATTCCGAATGATCTTGGGGCCTTCTTCAGGGCTCTCCTGCTCTGGTACCGCAACATTCGACTGGTAGGATTTCTTTGTGTCCGCTGGCCGGCCTGGCCATCATCTGGCACATTTCTCTCATCTTTCTAATCCCCTGTGATGGGTAGCAACGACACCTGTGTGTTTGTGACATTGGCAATGCCTGCCTCCGCTAAAGCTACATGTAACTTTGCGATGGTAGCTATGGTTGGGAACAGCACCGCAGGCTCTGCCTCTGCTAAACACACAGTGGGTCTTGACATTGCTATCTTATCGCTACTGGCCTCAACCGTTTTCTGAGCCATCTTGTGGACTCACATGCTCGTCTTTCTCCTCTGGGGCTGGCTCCTTCGTATCTCTAAACCTTCTAGTGATACGGTAGCCACACTTGTTTTCTCTCTTGAATCTGCATCGGCCTCCGCTGTTGTATACATACGGCCAGCATCAAATATACTGGACCAATTTTCTTGGGCTTCAGTGCCAATTTTTGATCTAGTGGTGCCCGAAGGGCACTCATCGCTTTTAGTCAGGGGAGGCACAACAGCAGGGGTGCAACAGCTGCGCCAACTGCACCTTATTGATAAAGCTGCATGTTGCTGCGCCATAAGCTCGAAATTCGTTAAATGTGTGCCACATTGCGCCAAAACGCCCTAACTAGCCGCGAAAGTTGGCCGTGATTAAGCAACGATTAGATCAGATGCAGAACCAAATTAACATTACACAAAACAGGTTCGACAAATCCACACCATCGGCAAATCAGACACTCCCTTTGACTGCCGAAGACGTAGGAAGAATAGTAGAGGAAAAGCTAGCACAGCTGCTCCCACACATCATTGAGCAAATCACAAAGAAAGCCATGGAACAAGTCACAGGCTATATAGAGCAAAAGTTTCAGGCGATGCAAATCGAGATGACCAAACTGATTAGGAAGCAAACAACAGCCACCACAGTAAGAGAAAGGGCTGAGAAGCCGTATCACAGGCCCGGACTGACAAGCTTGCAATCTGAGACCGATCATGACTAGACACCAGAAGGCGAAGCAAGACCGCCTAGAGATTTGGCAGTGGAATTGTAGAAGCATCCGACGCAAGAAAGGGATGTTGTCACAGCTGCTGGCCTCACAAGCGGAACCACCGGCTGTGATAGCCCTACAGGAGGTTGGCAGTTCCCCTTCAATTAGCGGGTACGAGGTCTTTGCTGCCGATGACGAGAGCTGGAAGGTGGCGACAATGGTGGAGAAGACCATTACAACAATTCGGCATGACCAATTTAAAGAGATTGAAACACCCCATATTCTTGTGGAGGTGGTCCAAAAGAGTGACAAAAAACAGGGCACTTTTATCCTAAATGTATACAGCCCCCCCTCCCAACGAAAGATCGACTTCGACAGACTTCTCGGAGAAACATTAAACTTGGTAAGAGGAAATCAGCTAATTATATTAGGCGACTTTAATGCAAAAGACCTGGCCTGGGGATACACGCGACAGGACAAGAGAGGCCGCATTATTAGAGAGCTAATAGACAGACATGAATTAACACTGGTAACGGACCCGGGAGTGCCCACGAGAACGGGCAACAGTGTGAGCAAGGACACTACCCCGGACCTTACGATGGTCAAGAACTGTGGCGATGTTGAGTGGATAAACACGCTTAACGATCTCGGCAGTGATCACTATATAGTGAGCACGACCATCCACACCTACAAGATCAGGCGACAGGTTGGCGCAGCCAGGATTACCAACTGGCACAAGTTCAGAGAAGCGCAGGAGGAGGACCACGGCGAGATTGAGGATCTTGATAGCTGGTGCGGGGCGCTGCGGAAAAACAAGCAGAGATTCACCCAAGAACTGACACGCACAAATGAGACACCAGAAATAGACGCCCATCTACTCCACCTGTGGGAAGCGAGGAGGGGACTGTTAAGAAGATGGAAGAAACAGAGGCACAATCGAAAGCTTAGGATGAAAATTGTGGAGATCACAAAGAAGGCGGCGGAGTACGCTGAACAACTGACGAGAGCCAACTGGGGCAAATTCTGCGACTCTCTGCAGGGGACGCTCAGCACTTCCAAGACGTGGCGAATTCTAAAAGCCATCATGGACCCCACCAAAACCAAGCGAGAGGGGCAGAAGTCGCTGGAGCGGTTGCTACACACATTCCCAGGCACGAAGGAAGATGTGATCAAGGCCGTCCACGACAAATGCTACGGAGTAGACCTAGTGGATCCATATCCATACGCAGAAGATTACAAAGGAAACCCAAATCCGAAAATGAACGAGCCGATCCCGGAGGAAGAAGTCCGGACGGCAATAGCAAGTGCCACTCGAAACACAGCGGCTGGTGACGACAAGATCACTAATGGCATAATTCGGAACATGAGCAACAGCAATATCAAGGCACTGGCGCATTTCATGAACAAGCATTGGGAAGCAGGAACGGTGCCAGCGCAGTGGAAACACTCGGTGGTCATCATAATCCAGAAACCCGGGAAAAAATTGGCAATAGAGAATTTGCGGCCCATTTCTTTAACTTCGTGCCTGGGAAAGATTTTCGAGAGGGTTTTCAATAATAGACTGAAAAATTAGATAGCGCTCAGATGCCGGACACCATGTTTGGCTTCAGAGAAAAGCTATCAGCCCAGGACGTTCTCCTGCAGATTAAAGAAGAGGTCTTGACAGGTATCCCACGCTCGGCAGAACACGTAGTTTTGGCAGTGGACATTAAAGGTGCATTTGATAATGTTAGTCACAAGGCGATCTTAGATGGCCTGGCAGACACGAATTGTGGAACCAGAGTCTACGAGTACGTCAGGAGCTTTCTGAGTAACCGGACGGCCGAAATCAAGATTGGCAATATAGAAACAGAGACCTTCTCCCCGCCCAACAAAGGGACACCTCAAGGAGCAGTCATTTCGCCCACGCTGTTCAACGTGGCAATGATTGGCCTGGCCAGGCGCCTCGAGAAGGTGGAGGGCATACAGCACGCTATGTATGCTGATGACGTCACCATCTGGACGACCACAGGATCACTCGGGGAGAAGGAAGCGAAATTGCAAGAAGCAGCATCTGTCATCGAAGAATATCTAAAGCAGAGGGGCTTGGAGTGCTCATCACGGAAATCAGAACTGATCAGATTCTGGCGAGGGAAGGGCAACCGCTCTGCTCCCACAGATCAAGGCCACAAGCTCGAGATCCGGCTACAAGGGGAGACAGCGCCCGAAAAGACAACCGTGAGGATCCTGGGGATGTGGATCCAATCGAATCAAAGGTGTCAACACACGCTTAATCTGCTCAAGACCTCGACCCAGCAGGTCGCCCGAATGATAGCATGGGTGACCAGCAAAAAGATGGGGATGAAGGAGCCCGACACACTCAAACTTGTCCGGAGCCTCGTTATTAGCAGAGTAGCGTATGCTCTACCCTACTTCAATATGACCAAAGGAGAGGAAGACAGAGCGGACGCCATCATCAAAATGGCTATCAAGACCGCACTCAAGCTCCCCAAGAACACACCGAACCACAAACTAGCAGCTCTGGGTCTGCACAATACAATACAAGAATTAGCAGACGCCCAAATCAAGTCACAGCTAAACAGACTTCTACAAACGAGGACGGGAAGACGGGTGTTGGAAAGACTGGGATATAGCACACACCTACAGGTTTATAACAAGACAAGAGAGGTATCGCGGGAAGTCAGAAATTGGTACCGAGTTCGGCCCATACCTAGAAACATGAACCCCCGCCTACACCCGGGAAGAAGGCAGGCAAGGGCAGAGTATTATGAAAAAACATTTGGCCAACAAGACACGTCAAGGTTCACCGACGCAACCTTATACGAAACCAACGCAAAGAGGGCGATAGCCACGGTCACAGACTGCGAAGGCCGGGAGGTAGTTAGCGCCTCGATCCAAAACTGTACAGTCACGGAGGCAGAAGAAGTGGCTATCGCACTGGCCATTAGGCAAGGAAGAGAAACGGGAGAGAGTCTGACGATACTGTCCGACTCTCAATCCGCATGCAGAAATTTTCAACGGGGTAAATTATCTAAGGTAGCGCACCAAATCCTTTCTTCCACAAGCGAGCCAACAAAACAATGCACTCAAACACTAGTGTGGATTCCGGGGCATGCAGGGGTCACGGGGAATTTGTACGCAGACAGGGTAGCACGAGGACATGCAACCTACCGTGCGCCCAACAGTCTCGGGACAGAGGACCTGATTCCGCTTGACCCTGACTACACCACAATACTACAACACTATAGAGGCTTGCGAAAAGTATATCCAGAGCCGCATAAAAAGCTCAGCAACGAGGAGGCCATAGATCTGAGGCGGCTACAGACGGGCACCTTCATTAATTTACACATATTACACATGATGCATCCCACGACATTCAGAGACGAGTGCCCGTGGTGCGGGAAGACCCCTACCCTGTACCACATAACATGGGAATGCAGCTCACATCAACTACAAAAAATTGAAAACCCAAATGAAAGACAGTGGGAGGCTTTGCTGGCCAGCTCTGACCCGGAGGCTCAGCTCTACCTGGTCACAAGAGCTCGCAAACTGGCGAAAGCCAGTGGTGCCCTGAACTGGGGGCGCCAACCGCTCGTCAGCCTCGGTTGAAGAGGCGAAGAAAAAGATCCCCGAGCAGTTAATAAAGTTCACTCACTCACTCACTGGCCGTACTCAGGGAAAGCTTTCTGTTGTGATATGACCAGTTGCGACGTTTCATATACTGCAGCACGCATCACTGGCCTTTTATTTTATTTTGAGATGACGTCATGCTATTGTAATGCCTACCCATTATTTTTCTCTTGCATCCACGTGCTTCTCCGCGCTTCGAGTATGCTGAACCGTTGCGGTTTGAGTATGCTTCAATGTGCAGTCCATGCAGTGAAGATCCCTCTAAAGCAATGTGGCCATTTGTAACGAGGCTGCACTTCTATTGCGTCGCACTGCGAAAAGGGCCGTGGTGGGGCTGTGCCAATTTTTGATCTAGTGGCGCCCGAAGGGCACTCATCGCTTTTAGTCAGGGGAGGCACAACAGCAGGGGTGCAACAGCTGCGCCAACTGCACCTTATTGATACAGCTGCATGTTGCTGCGCCATAATCTCGAAATTCGGTAAATGTGTGCCACATTGCGCCAAAATGCCCTAACTAGCCGCGAAAGTTAGCCGTACTCAGGGAAAGCTTTCTGTTGTGATAGGACCAGTTGCGACGCTTCGTATACTCAGCACGCATCACTGGCCTTTTTTTATTTTATTTTGTGATGACGGCATGCTATTCTAATGCCTACCCGTTATTTTTCTCTTGCATCCGCGTGCTTCTCCGCGCTTCGAGTATGCTGAACCGTTGCGGTTTGAGTATGCTTCACTGTACAGTCCATGCAGTGAAGATCCCTCTAAAGCAATGTGGTCATTTGTAACGAGGCAGCACTTCTATTGCATCGCACTGCGAAAAGGGCCGTGGTGGGGCTCGTGATTTTGGAGCAATACTTCGACTCTGTGTTTTAGGCGCTGCATGCTTCTAATGCATATATCTAGTTGCTTTGTTTTTGTGCGGCTCTCGGAGGTTTTTTGTAGTTGGGCCATTCATGTTAGAAGGGTTGTTTTCGTGCTGTCTTGTCGATAGACTCACTTCCCGTCGTCAGACAGAGGTGCCAGCAGTTATGGCTTCTGTGTTTGTGAGAAGATATTTTGAGGTGGAGGAGGTAATTTTTTTTTTTTTTTGGGGGGGGGGGGGGGCATGGCAGGTCAGGAAACATGCAGCAACCTTAGATTTTAAATTCCCTAACACCGCATTGGAACCAGAGACTGCCAAAATTAACATTTACATATGCTAAAACATTGAAATAATGTCTGCACTGTGCATGAAATGCGTAATCTAATATGCTGTCATTGCCAGTCCCTAGAAAGCATAAATGACAGGCCTAAGATGCACTCGCTCAAGTTTTCTCTGCTAATAACTTGCCTGCATATTTCTTTTGAATCAACATTTGTTTTGTACTGCGCTCGTTTCTGGGCTTTTTGGGCATGGGCTGATTGTAGTCACGACTTTGAATTGACCTTTTTCGGAGCTGCCATCGCACACCAGCTACAGTTTCGCAGACAATAAAACATAGTTTTGTGAGTGTTGTGAGCAAGATAAGATCCCGTGATTGAGAATGTAAAACCACAGTAGAAAAAAAACTGAAATCCATATTCTCTAGCTTTTTTGTATTTTCGCTGACCCCGAAGTTTGAAAAATAAACCTTTTTAGTTTTATGGCTCACACTCTTTTCTATTTTTTAGTTGATACTATGCCTCGTGTTTTTTATAAACTGCAGTATTATGAGTGCAGTGCAACTTGTAATAGGAAACACTGCCAGGTTTATTATCTCTGCCATGAGCAAAAACTGTACAGTGAAGCTTAACCATGGATTTTCTCAAACCTGCCAACACTTGCCTCGACAACAGTCAGTGACTTGTAAATGTAGCATCTATCCAATAGGGAGAGTTGGATAATGGTTTTACAAATTCCTCCATCTTGATAAGCCAATCGCACTTGGCAGAAATGGCCCGTCATAAAAAAGTTCCACATATTTCAGTGCCGCGCCATACCCTGGCGGATCTGCGCAAAGCACAAAGGAAGAACGAAGCAATCGCCTCTCGCGTCGGCTGCTGGCAAATGTTGGCGTGTTGTGCCGCTGCTTTCTGCTGTCATGTGTTTTCTCGTGCGCATTGGTGGTGCTTCGTTGGAAAATTCAGCAAACACCGGATTGCTTTGATAGTTAGCTACTAGTCTGCAATTTTCCGTGACTTTTGAAGCGAAACCTTCATTATGTCATGTAAAGCCGAGGTTGCCATGTGTGGTTCACGCCGCCACATCGAACGCGTCGTAACCATGGCATTCACCTACGCCCTTCCAAGCTGTTCCACCGCTGGGCTCCAGATATGCACGGCACGGAGAGGGGAAGGGTTCCACACTGCACATGCGCGTGCCACTATAGAGTGCCGCAGTGGGCGAACGTCAGACTTCGTGTTGACTGATGATCCATGGATTTAGAATGCAACATCCAGCTGGGCAAGGAATGGTGGGCACAACATAAACGAAAACAGCGAGAAGCAGCAGTACAGCAACAATGCCAAGATAGCAGAGAAAACTTAGCCCGAGAAATGGCAGAGACGTGAGCGTGACAGTGCTCCGCTTTTCCAGGAGGCTTTGCGTGGCCACTCGATGGCGTGGCGAAACTACTAGGAAGGTCTATTGTAAGGATGCACTTAGAATTTCTCTCCAGTTATTTCCCACCATGAAAATAAAAATTCGGTTATTCTGTAGCTGGCACTGCATGAGAATTGGGAGAAATTAAATGCCATTTTTGAAAGAAACATGGTGGAATCAAACAATTTTTTGAATTTTATTCAGTAATTGGTTGCGTCATGATTGTAACATTGCAGAGTATCTTGCTGTCTATGGTAGACAAATGGGCCTTTTATGAGCACTACGCTTGAGGTATGGGGCTTAATTCTCAACCTACTCAGTGGAATATTACTCCAATGTTTTCTCCTCTTGCCTGTTTTTCTTGTTTCTTTTCTTTCAGCAATGTAGGCATTTAGCAGCTTTGATATTGGAACATATGTCAATTAAAAGATATATGCTTTGTCTGCATGCTGACTAAATGAGTGCTAACTAGCTTTGAGAGTCAGGAAGCAGGTTATACTTCTTTATGGGCTTTAAATTGATTCTTATGTTTTGTGCTACTTGCTTTCATGCAGGTTCAAAGGTGGTCGTGGTCTGCGGCAGGTCCAGCTGACAATAATAAAGTGGATAAGTAGCTTTGCATATATGTCCCAGTTCTTACTTATACTCCGTACATAAAGAGATGCTTTTATTTCACAATTAAGCATGATGCTTTGTAGAGGCACATGTGCACTGCTCTAGCATCATATGTGAATACAAGCAAAATCTCAATTTTATTAATTGATGACAGATGCCACACATTTAGGACACTCAATGCCACGGAAAGCACGAGGCACGATGTAAAAACAATGTCGCGACACAATGCTCAAGGTACGACAGATGGCAATACGACACAATGGTACGACATACAACACACAAAACTGTGCTACAAACAACGGTCCCATTTTACGACAAACAAAGGTACTACACACAACTTTACTACAGACAACAGGGTTGAACTGACAACACACAATAGAAGTACAGACAACAGGGTCCCATTTTACGACAGGCGCAGGCGGGTGCTCCAATCACTTGCGCAGACACGGACGCTTCCGAGTTGGACCTGCGATGCTATTTGGAGTAGACACCAAAATTTATGAAGATTTAGCACCACACTATAAACAAAGACTGATTGAGCGCTGCAAAATGCAAGTAGGTAAGGGAGGGTCTACAAGTTGTGGCCAGGATGTTACTGGTTACTGCTTTTTTCATGCACAGTGGAGCTAGAAAATGAAATTACCTCCGATTATAGTTGGCTACACTCAATGCTCTATGCGGGCCAGCAAAGCGGAAGTAGCTCATCTAGTAATATAAATCCGGGTTGCACATCTCTCCCCCATAATAAAAAAATATGCGGTCAATCGTTACCTGTCTTATTATGATCTACCTTGCCAATTTGAAACACTGCATAATAGAACAGAATTTTGTTGGTCCATGTCGATATAAAGAGTGTGGGGTCAGAACGCGCAGTCCAGGCGGAAGTTTTGTGCGGGATATCCTCGTCAGTGTTGCTTCTCTACAGCATGCTAAATAATTGTCGTATCGCCTATGTAAAGAAATGCGAAAGTTGTTAATGCCTTTTTCGGAATCATGTAGTGCGCGGTGGCATGTCACCTGCCTTTTGCAAGAACCATGCGGAGTTATGGAAGCTGCAAACCCTCAGTCTACGCCAGAGGTGCTAAAATGTTTTTTTTTTTTCGACACCGAGTTACTGATTCTTATGTATTACAGTTTGATGAGGTGTATTCATCTTCGTATTTTGATCTCACTGTCAGCTCCCATTCCCCCCCCCTCCCAATCCTGTTCAGTTCAGTTTTACTTATTTATTATTTCAGGGCTGCTAGGAACGGGGTACTAACGCCAAGCCTTAGGTTTTAGGAGAACAGTTCCACGGTTACAATGTTACAATAAAACAACGCTTACTCACCTCACTACAGTTAAATGGTCACTGCCATACCGGTTATCGGAATTAGTCTACCAGTCCCGTTTTCATCCCCCATCGCAAAACCATCATCATCACATCACGAATGTATTCCAAAACGGTGAAATAAGCAACAAGAACATAGTCGTAAGTTCAGGGCTGCCTTATCGTTTACTGCTTGATTCACGTTCGGGTCTTCGTAGGGAGTTCATTCCGAGAAGTATTGTTGTGTGTTTTCTAGAATCAGGGTCGCCAAAATTCCAAAAATGAATGTCTTAATCGAAAACCTTTTTTCAATTTATCTTCAAAGGATGGTTTGGCTTATGAGGATGAACGTCCTAAAGTGACTAAGGCAAACAGACGCCGTAATGGAGAGCTCCGAAATTTTCAACCTATTGGGATTATTTAGCATGCAATAACAGCGCACGGGCGCCTAGCTTTTAACATCCATCGTCAAGCAGCCGCCGCGGCTGGGATTCGATCGCGAAACCTTGGGTATAGCAGTAAAGCGCCTTAACCATTCCGCTACAGCAGCGGGGTATTCCTCAAAGGTTGGCGCTGTTCGGTAATGGACACCGTGAAAATTATGTATATTTATTGATTGACTGATAAAGGCACCTTCTGGGGCAGAAGGCAATAGAGAGAAGATTGGGAGCAAATGCATAGCATGATACAGCACAGCTACAGAAAAATATTGGGCTTTAAGCGGCAAAACAAAAACAAAGGCAAACGCATTTTGCTGCGAAAATACAAACAGCGCAAAAAGATTCAATGAAAAATAAGTATTTAGAATGAAGCGACATACGGCAGCCTTAAATTTAGAATAAGAAATAACAAGATAGCTTATTGATATAGTAGGAGCATTTTTATGCCCAAGCCTCAATAGCACAATATGATAATTACGGAAGAGCAGACAGCCTATTTATACTATTTTATTAGCTGAAATTAGACTTCCGCATTCAAGCCTCACTTCTCTTTGAGCGATTCTTAGAAAACAGCCGAGCGTGTGTGCGATATGAATCGCCCACATTGTGAAAGTACACGACTTCCTCACAACGATGTCCGAGTGGTTAGGGCACTTGACTGCTTAACCCAAGCAGGCGGAAAGAATGCGCCGGTGTACTGTGCGATGTCACGTGCACTTATAAAACCCAAGGTGGTCTAAACTATCGGGGGAATCTAATATGGAGTTCCCCATAGCCCGCGTCGTTTTTGAACGCGAAAAAGAGACATCAATATTGTCTGAACTTTGATTTTCAAATTTTGCTTTGTAATCCGCAGGACTTCGTTCTTTTACTGCAGGATTTTACATGAAATAGTGTGATACGGATTTAGAAAGAAAGTATTTTGATGGGTGGTCGCCTAAGATTGGAAATATCGACGACATATTGCCAAATCTGCGACATTCTGTCGACAAAGCAGGACCAAATCTAAAACAGCAAGAATATTTGCACGCTTAATGGCTAAACACTAACCGGGCAACTTCCACCAAAACATGCCCTTGTAATCTCCTCCCTCTTTTTAAACGCGCGGAGATTCAGTTCCGATTCCTTTTAAAGGTGAACACGTGCAATGGTGTTACAATGCTATGAGTTCCAAAGGGTGCAAAAATGGTCGCGGAGTTTTTGAAAACGATGTTTTTTTCACGAAGCGTGCATTGAAAAATTAGGTGTGCACTTAGCTTCTCCTTAACAGCTGAAGCGATGTCGCGTTTAACACGTCTTTTCAATCTGCGAATTTTAATTGTCTTGTGTTTCACTTACTGATAATTTATTATCATACTGCGGCATCGGTACATATTCCAAATACAAGTAGCAAGTCATAACACGACAATGCGTTCACTCCGCGCTTTATGAAAATGACCCTTTGCGGCATATGCGTTGCGTGCCCGCCAAGGCTTCAGACGGCCATGAGTTCGAACTCCACAAACGACTGAGTTCATTATCTTGATTAGTTAATTCTGTTTTCTTATTTGAACTTGTTTTCCGGGAGGCCTCAGGACGACGGCGTCGGATTTTCAGTAGAACAAGCTGCCTTATGTGGTCGCCTTATGTGATGCGAAGTTGTCAAACTTTGCATTAAATTTAGCTTCATGTTTGGTACCTGCAGTTTGATACCTGCACAATTTGATCAATGACTAATTTATTTTGCGTAAGTTACTTGACATCACCGATTCTGAACAGGAGGTTCGATCAAACGGCCCATTCGAATTGTGTGAAATGCGTCTTGCAGGCAATTCCAAAATACAAGCAAGATGGAAAATATTCAGAATTAATAAACTGAAATTAACAAACCAATTTTGCGTTTTATTATTTTCTATTTAGAAACACCCCTTCATGGATCACCGCCTTGTCGTGGCGGAGGGGCTTGCGAAACTCGGTGAAGTCGTGAGCTCTGCTGTGTAGGGCCACCCAAGATAGACAGGTCACGGCAGAGAGTTCTGACAAAATGTGATTCACTGGAGAAGGTAATGGCAACCCACTCCAGTATTTCCTGCCAAGAAAACCCTATGGCCAGTCACAATACCATTATCGATATGGCGCCGGAAAATGAGCCCCCCAGGTTGGAAGGCGTCCCACATGTTACTGGGGATGAACAAAGGGCGGTTCCTAGTAGCTCCAGGACGATTGAAGCGGCTGGGCTAAAGCCAAAAGGACGCTCAGTTGTGGATGTGTCGAGAAGCGACCGGAAAGTCCGATGTTGCACGGAGATATATCACATAGCAACATGGAATGTAAGATCTATGACGCAAGGTAAACTGGATATCGTCAAGCGAGAAATGGACAGATTGAACATTGATATCTTGGGTATCAGCGAGCTCAAGTGGACCGGAATGGGAGAATTTAACTCCGGCGACCATTATGTCTTTTATTGTGGGCACGAATCCAAGAGAAGGAATGGGGTCGCTCTCATAGTAAACAGAAGAATGGGCAAAGCAGTGCTAGGGTACAACCACAAAAACGATCGAATGATTTCACTTCGGATCCAAGGTCACCCTTTCAACATAACAGTTATCCAAGTCTATGCACCGACCACTGCTGCTGAAGAAGCTGACGTTGAGAGATTTTGTGCGGACCTACAATGCCTTTTAGACCGCACCCCATCATCAGACGTCGTTTTTCTCATAGGAGACTGGAATGCTAAGGTCGGGAGTGAAGAAATATTCGGAATTACAGGCAAGTTCGGTCTTGGTGAGCCAAATGAAGCTGGGCAGAGGCTAGTAGAGTTCTGTCAAGAAAACAACCTGACCATAGCGAATACTCATTTTCAACAGCACAAGAGGCGCCTGTACACATGGATTTCAGCGGACGGTCTGTACAGGAATCAGATCGATTATATCATTTCCCGGCAGAGATGGATAAGCGCTATACAAGCAGTAAAAACAAGGCCTGGGGCCGATTGTGGCACCGATCATCAGCTTCTTGTTGCCAAAATTAAGCTTCGATTGAGGAAAACGCAGAAAACTAGAAGGCCTTTCAGGTATGATCGGGATCATATTCCATTAGAATGTGCTGTGGAAGTGGTGGAAGTGAGGAATTGATTTCAAGAATTAGATCTAGAAGACAGAGAGCCCGAAGAGACGTGGACTGATGTTCGTGATATAATACAAGACGTTGCTACTAAGGTAGTTCCAAAGCAAAAGAAATGCAAGAAAGCAAACTGGTTATCTGAAGAGGCTTTGCAAATAGCTGAGGAAGGGAGGATGGCAAAAGTTGTGGGGGAAAGAAAAAGATACAAGGTTCTCAATGCGGATTTTCAGAAAATAGCAAGGGGAGATAAGAAACCCTTCCTGAACATACAGTGCCAAGCAGTTGAGGACAACAGCCAATTAAGGAACAGAAGAGCTCTGTATAAGACAATCAAAGATATCAAAGGAAGCTTCTGTGCTAAGCTGGGCGTGATAAAGGACAAACGAGGCAAGGACCTCACTGAAGCCTCACAGATAAAGAAGAGGTGGCAGGAATACACAGAAGAACTGTACAAGAAGGACCCGGATGTGCAAACCCAACATAGGACGGTTGTGATTACTGATCTCGAGCCGGGCATCCTGAAGAGTGAAGTTGAATGTGCCTTAGCCAGCCTTGCCAAGAACAAAGCTAGCAGAATTGATGGCATTCCAGCTGAGTTGCTTCAAAATCTCAACCACGACGCTGTTAACACACTGCATACATTATGTCAAAAAACTTGGACAACCCTGCAGTGGCCACAGGATTGGAGGAGGTCAGTTTACATCCCCATTCCAAAGAAAGGCAGTGCCAAAGATTGTTCCAACTACCGCACGATCGCGCTTATTTCGCATGCTAGCAAGGTGATGTTAAAAATCCTGCAAGGTAGGCTGCAGCAGTATGTGGATCGGGAGCTTTCGGACGTGCAAGCTGAGTTTCGCAAGGGCAGAGGAACTAGAGACCAAATTGCCAACCTTCGCTGGATCATGGAAAAAGCAACAGAGTTGCAGAAACCTATTTACTTCTGCTTTATTGATTATGCAAAAGCGTTTGACTGCGTAGATCACAGCAGATTGTGGCAAGCTCTCCAAGAGATGGGAGTTCCAATTCACCTCATCTGTCTCCTCAGGAACCTTTATGAAGGGCAAGAGGCCACAGTCAGAACTGGGCATGGTCTTACTGATTGGTTTCCGATTGAGAAAGGGGTGAGGCAAGGCTGCATACTGTCGCCCTGCCTATTTAACCTATATGCAGAGTGCATCATGAGGAAGGCCGGTCTGGACGAGTCTTCAGCTGGAGTGAAGATCGCTGGAAAACGCATCAACAACCTTAGATATGCGGATGATACCACTTTAATGGCAGAAAGTGAATTGGATCTCAAGAGACTTCTGATGCGCGTACAAGAGAGTGAGAAGTTTGGGCTTAAACTGAACAATAAAAAGACGAAGATCATGGCGTCTTGCCCTATCAAGTCCTGGAGCATCAATGGACAAGAAGTGGAAGCTGTGACAGATTTTCTGTTCTTGGGCGCCAAGATTACTTCGGAAGGAGACTGCAGCCATGAAATTAGGAGACGCCTGCTTCTGGGAAAGAGAGCAATGGTTAGCCTTGACCACCTAGTAAAGAGCAGAGACATTAGTCTGCCAACCAAGATCCGTATAACCCGTGCTATGGTCTTTCCAGTTGTGATGTATGGATGCGAGAGTTGGACTGTGAAAAAGGCTGACCGCCGAAGAATTGACGCGTTTGAATTGTAGTGCTGACGAAGACTCTTAAGAGTTCCTTGGACTGCCAGAAGATCAAATCAGTCGATATTGTCGACCATAAACCCTGACTGCTCATTGGAGGGTCAAATTCTAAAGTTAAAGCTCAGCTACTTTGGTCATCCGATGAGAAGAGAGGAGTCGCTCGAGAAAGATTTGATGTTGGGAAAGGTTGAGGGTCGCCGGAGAAGGGGTAGGCAGCGATCGCGATGGTTAGATGGTATTCTCGAGGCATTGCAGATGAAGCTATGTGATGTTAAGAAGATAGTGAGAGACCGGAAAGCGTGGCGTGACATGGCCCATAGGGTCACGAAGAGTCGGACACGACTGAACGCCTGAACTGATTTAGAAACAATATTAATTTGCGGGATCACAAATGTCATCTATCTGAAACGTGAGCCGTGTTGATAAATATTTAATAGCCACTGTGCTTCCAAATAACGAATAACAAAATAACCAACGAATAGGCATTCATATCCTCAAAAACTGCAGGCTTTCGGCGCCACACCCCCCTAGTGTGTGTGGCATTAGCTAACATTAATGATCACTCTTTATGAATGATGTCGCTGATGTTCACTTTCGTCCCTGTATTTAGATCTATTTTGCTGTCATCATTGCTCCTTGAGGTTTATTGTTTCCTTTCGACCAACAACTCTGTACAGTGTTTTACACTTCCTAAGTTTAGTACATCTACCAACTAATTTACGCAATTAACCTTTGGGTATTATATTACTATGCGCTATAACACCCTTCCCATATATTGTGCTCGTCCTTCCCATAATCTGCTTTTATCTTGATGGTACTCTAAATGAATGATTAAATAAATAAATATTATGATGATAAACGCTGTAACATCTCCGTGCGCTATTTCCACAAATTACAAAGTTTATTTTTCTGGATCCACCCAGCCATATTCCTGATTGTAATAGGTTTTGACCGAACAACATGAAAAACTATCCGACCCTAAAACATGTCGTTTCACACTAATAAGAAGTAGCAATGCAATAAGAAGGAATCCGTGCACCCAAGATAGCGGTTCCAAAATATTGCCAGGGAGCGCTCGGAGGGAAAACGACGTTGAAGTGAATCGACTCCCCACTCGCATGACGTACATACCTAGAACTCGGACCGTGGAATTTCACCTGTACCGGCTCAGTTAAGCTAACCCCAGTCACCAACACCGTGACAAATCTGGTGGAGGAGAGGTCTGATGTCCCGTACCCCTACGCTAAGAAGTTCTGGTCATATATTCGAGGAAACGCCTGTACACCGCACTAGCCGCAGGCAACGAGGCCTACCACTTGAGTGTTTCCTCTCGGGCATGACTACCGGTAGCCACAACATCGTCGCAATGCCTGGCGCGACCCCCACCTACGGGACGTTTCAGAACCTCACGTCCCAAAGACCTTTCACGGGGACACCTACGAAGACGTCGACGACTGGTTGCAGCACTGCGAAAGGGTAGCTACATTCCACCTCTGGGATGACGCCGCACGGCTTCGAAATACTTCAGCCTTGAGGATGGCGCTCGGGCGTGGTTCGAGAACCCTAAAGAGCAGCTGTCTTCTTGAAGTGAGTTCGAATGTCATCTTCAGGCAACTTACGGTAGCTCAGATCGCCGCGAAAGGGCCCAATGCGCTCTCCAATCTCGTGTCCAAATGCCTAAAGAAACCGTCGCGGCGTATATCGAAGACACGACGCGCCTGTTTAAGCGTGCGGATCCTACGACGTCCGAGGACAAAAAGCTGCGCTACCTCATGCGTGTCGTCAGAGCAGATTTTTGCTTGCCTGGTGCGCAGCCCGCCTAAAACTGTCGCCAAATTCCTTGCGGAAACATCCACTATGAGAAAGTGCTTCAGCAGCGAGCTTCGCCACAGGATCGCACCTTCCACGCCGCCTCCCTCTCTGCTTAGTTCCCATCGCATAGCATGGACACATGGGCGCTACGGGAGCTCATACGTTCGATTGCGCGCCACTAACACCGACTGATGTATGGCACACCTCAACCAGCTGCTGCCTCCATTGCGAGCGTTGTCCGCGACAAGGTGCAACAAGCGCTCCGGCCTCCATTTCCAAGCGGTGAACCTCGCCCTGCTCCTCCTGTTACTCCACCTGAGTGTCACCGCCCCACGTACTCCGAGGTGCTGCAATACTCTACGCCCTCGTCGCCGTACCTGATTCCTGCGAACGTAGCTGTGCCGAAAACAGCAGCCCCCGTGATCCAGTACGTCACAGAATCCCGACCGCCTACACGGAAACCAGACAAGTGGCGTACCCCCGACCGACGGCCGTTATGCTTTCACTGTGGTGAACCGGGTAATGTCTATCGGCGTTGTCCCTACCGTCGACTGGGTCTCAAAGGATTTTCCGCTGATTCTCCGCGGCCTCGCTTCGGCGAACGGCCTCGAGCCGTTAAGATTTCGTCAATGATCAGCGCCGGATTGTTCCGTCTCGTCTGCGACAATCTAGATCACCGTCACTCAGGGCTCGCCCGTCGGCGTCTGCTACGAGTTCCTCATGGGCAGCGCAGGGCCGATCGCCCAGTCCCCGGAGGGAAAACTGAAACCAGCGACCTTTGGAGGTAGGCTCACTGGACATGGCTGCGCGGGAGACCTACCAATGATGCCGACACGAAAAGACTACGCATCGACATTGAAAAAGTCCGCGGTTACCGATCATAACTCCCCCTGCAACCTGCAACCACGACGAAACAACGCACCCGCAACGACGAATTGCCGTTGAAACCAACGACGAAACAACAAACCCGCAACGACGACGAATTGCTGGTGGAACAAACGACTTAACCACACACCCGCAACGACGACGAATTGCCGGTGGGACATATGACGCAACAACGCACCCGCAACGACGACGAATTGCCGGTGGGACACATGACGCAACAAGGCACCTGCAACGACGACGAACTGCCGGTGGAACGGACGCTGCAACAACGCACCTGCAACGACGACGAATTGCAGGTGAAGCAGACCGCGTACACCGACGCAGAGCACTCAAATACTCAGAAGCCTGACAATCGCGAGCAGCTTTCGTTGGACATACCCGTAGTACTAGATGGTCGCCATGTTCGAGCTCTGTTGGATACTGGCGCTGATTATTCTATTTTGAGCAGCCAGTTTGCCGCAGTTCTCAATAAGGTTTTAACTCCGTGGGCTGGCAAACACTTTCGCACTGCGGTTGGTCATCTGATTACTCCTCTGGGCATGTGCACGACCAGAGTTGAAGTTAAAGAAGCAACATTTGTTGTAGCCTGCCTTGTTCTGAAAAGCTGTTCGTGTGACCTCATTCTTGGCGTAGATGTTCTGCGTGAATGTGGCGCAATTATTGATCTCCGGAATTCTAAGGTCTCATTTTCTACTGAGAAATCAGTGGCCCTCAGCGTTGCAAAGCGACCACTCAATGTGCTACGAGTTTATGAGGACAGTGTCACTCTGCAACCCCGAACCAGCACCTTTGTTAAGGTCAAATGGAATGCACATCAGGATGGTGACGCAATAGCCGAAACTAACATATCGTTACCGTTGGCGCAGAGACTCGGCGTGGCTCGCAGTGTGATCCATCTTCACTGTGGTAAGTCAAAGGTACTTGTTACCAATTTTGCGCCCAAGTTTCGGCCCCTTTTTCGTAACACTTGCGCAGCTTTCGCCGAACGCATGTCTGAAGTCTCCGGGTGCTTGTCCACAGAAACCTTGCCACCGCCCACATCCCTCGACAATATCGATGTTAGCTCAGAGCTATCGGTGAGCCAGCTTGAACAGCTGTTTTCATTGTTGCTTGAATTCAGAGACTGTTTTGCATTGTCGTCAAAAGTGAATCAAACTCCCATCGCCAAGCACCAGATCGTGACGTTCGATGATGTGCGCACAATATACCAGCACCCCTACCGCGTCTCTTCGGCCGAGCGCGAAGTTATTGTGTCACAAGTTAAAGAAATGCTCGAAGATTACGTTATCCAGCCTTCCCATAGCCTGTGGTCCTCCCCGTCGTTCTAGGTAAGAAGAAAGACGGCACGTTACGTTTTTTGTCGATTACCGCAAACTGAACGCCGTAACCAAGAAGGATGTCTACCCCTTGCCGCGGATTGACGATTCTCTCGACCGCCTTCGGCGTGCAAAGTATTTTTCGTCCATCGATCTAAAAAGTGGCTACTGGCAGATTGAGGTCGATGAGCGAGATCGTGAGAAGACGGCCTTCGTAGCACCCGACGGCCTTTACGAATTTAAAGTTCTACCTTGCGGCCTGTGTTCCGCGCCGGCCACATTTCAGCGGATGATGGGCACTGTCCTCATCGGCCTTAAATCGCAGTGTTGCCTTGTCGACCTAGATGACGTGGTGGTCTTCGCAGAATCATTTGCACAAAATCTTAAGCATCTTCGGTCAGCACTCGAAGCCCTGCGATCCCATAACCTGACAATTAAGCCACAGAAATGCCACTTTGGCTACTGAGAGCCTAAATCTCTCGGTTATGTCGTCAGCGCCGCCGGCGTGAAGCCCGACCCTGACAAGATTGCTGCTGTTGCGGAATTTCCGATTCCACGTGACAAGAAAGCTGTTCGCCGATTTCTCGGCTTGTGCAGTTACTACGGGCGTTTTATCGATAACTTCGCTGATCTCGCTGAACCGCTGACTCGGCTAATCCGGGGAGGTACCCCTTTTGCTTGGACTCACGAGCAAGAAGCTGCTTTTGCCGAGCTGCGTCTCCGTCTCCAATCGCCGCCTGTTCTAGCCCATTTCGATTAGCAGGGGGAGACAGAAATACACACCGACGCCAGTAACATTGGCCTTGGGGCGGTTCTCGTGTAACGTCAAGAGGGTGTTGAACGAGTCACCGCCTATGCGAGCCGTACTTAATCCCGCGCCGAGACGAACTATTCAACTACTGAAAAGGAATACCTCGCCATTATTTGGGCTGCTGCGAAATTTCGAACCTACCTTTCTGGTCGCCCATTTAAAGTGGTCACTGACCACCATTGTTTGTGTTGGCTGGCCAACCTGCGTTACCCACGCGGCCGCCTGGCGCGATGGGGCCTTCACCTACAGGAGTTCGATCTCACTATTGTCTATAAGTCCGGACATAAACAAGAAGACGCTGACACGTTCTCTCATGCGCCTGTGGAGCTCGCTTCACCAGACACGGATGACGCTGGCAGTTTCCTCGAAGCTGTTGATGCTTCAGATATCTCATCAGCAGCGTGCTGATCCAGAGTTACGAGCACTAATTGATTATTTAGAAGGTCAACCACCCACCATAACTAAGTGCTTTTCTCGGAGCCTCTCAACTTTCTGCCTGAGAGGTGGTGTCCTTTATAAGCACAACTCTAGATCCGAGCCTACCTCCTCATGATACCCACAGCTCTGAGAGAGGAAATCCTTTCCGCGTTCCACGATGAACCAACTTCTCGCCACTTGGGCTATTCTCGTACACTTGCTAGAATACAACAGACATTCTACTGGCCCAACGTTGCTACTGTTATTAAGCGCTATGTCAAGAGCTGTCGGCAATATCAGCGTCGGAAGGGTCCGCAGTCAGAGCCTGCAGGCCTCCTCATGCCCATAATACCACCACGAGCACCGTTTGATCAAGTCGGCAGGGACCTTCGCGGTCCTTTCCCTCGGTCCTCCGGTGGCAAACGTTGGATAATCATCGCCACAAACTATCTGACTCGTTATGCCGAGACCAGAGCGTTACCTAGTGGTACAGCGTCTGAAGTTGCCCATTTCTTTGTACACCAGATCATACTGCTGCACTGTGCTCCTACCTGTATTATTACTGGTAGAGGGACTGCCTTTACTTCATAAATGATGGCCAAAGTCTTTCATCTCAGCGGTACGGAGCATTGAAAAGCCACTGCTTACCATCCGCAGACCAATGGGCTGACGGAAAGGCTTAATAAGGCCATCGCGGATATGCTGGCGATGTATGTCGACGCCCAGCACATGACTTGGGATGCGATCGTACCATATGTGACATTCGCATACAATACGGCAGTTCAAGAGACTACACGTTTCACGCCGTTTCACCTCGTTTGCGGCAGGGAGGTTCGGACGATGCTTCACGCAATGCTCTCTTGCCAAACAGATACCGAACTTTGTTCTGACGCCGAGCAGTTTGCCCAAGATGCTGAGCAAGCACGCCAACTAGCACGCGTCCACATCACCCAGCAACAGGACAGGGATTCACGCCGGTACAACCTCCGCCACAGACAAGCTTCCTATATCAACGGGGACAAGGTGTGGGTGTAGACTCCTCTTTGACGCCGCGGCCTGTCAGACAAGCTAATTTGCCGCTACTTCGGACCATATAAAATCGTGCGGCACATCAGCAACGTGAATTACGAGGCGCTCCCGGATGGATCAGAGCACACAGGCAATCGGCTACCTCGTCCAAAGACAGTTCATGTCCTGCGATTGCAGCAGTACTTTGTGCGTTGACTGACAAACTGCATCTGCAAACCTTTTTTTTATTGCTTTTGTCCGCTTGTGCGCACGTGTGACTGTGTGCGTTACGCTTAAGGAGGGAGGAATGCCAGGGGGCGCTCGGAGTGAAAAGGACGTTGAAGTGAATCGGCTCCGGACTCGCAGGACATGCCTAAAACTCGAAACGTGCAATTCCACTTGTACCGGCTCTGTTAACCTAGCCCCAGTCGCCAACACCGTGACAATATGTACGCGAAAACTTACATTCCCGCCTCTGCCCCGAAACATTTGTCCTCAGTATGATGGAAGCAGAAAAATGGCCACAGCGCAAAAACCTCATGAAAGAGAAAAATTGTCAGTTCACAAAGACAAGGTGCACGTGGACAGAGAAAATATGCTGACAGAGAAGCATTCTCCTGAGTAGCTGTCGAGTTCCTCAGCATCGGCAACGATCGATAAAACGAAATTCCCGGAGAAGGATCAAAAAGCTACCATAGCTTTCACCTATATATCTTTCGTTGCAAAATGCATCATCAGCGGCTCTAAAATCACAATTGAAAATTTTGAAGAGGCGCCTACTGAGCACTCATCAAAATATTCTGAAATATATCCTACACCCGCCAGGTGGTATTGGTCTGGGTCCCCGCCCATTCGTACTATACTGGTAACCAGACGCGGCGCCAACGTGTCTGAGGGTTCATCGTTAGCTGGAAAGTGCGCTACCCAGAGCTGCTATTGGTCAAGATAGAGCAGCATCCTACAATGAAACTACAACCCAATTTAAGAAAGACTAAAGCCTTGTATATTTATGCGTAAAAGACAAGTCAGCTGACATCTCCTCTGAACGGGCACTTTGCTTAATTCGTACATTTGCTCGATATAGTTCCAACAGTAGTACAGCCCTGTCTGTTCTTTCTGCAGACACCAAAGGATTGACATGCCGTACATCCTACATTAACGTATTCAACGCAAACAACCGGAGAGCTCCCTGAAAAATCGCAGTAAGAGGCCGCGCTTTTCAGCTCAGATTCAGAGGCAGAGTTTCAACTCTGAATCACAGGGCGGGCCGAAGAGAGCAGGTTATTAGTCGGTTATTTTGCGTCTGGTTTAGAAGAGTCGACGGCTGGGACGGAAACATCCCCGCCCCACACACACGCATAACTCGCCACTAAAATCTTTTCCCCACTAAAGTTTTCCTCTTCCTCCTCACTGCCGTATACACGAGGCCGTCTATTTCAAGGGGACTTCCAGCGCTCAACAACCTATGTCATTCGATTGTAATTGAGTTCTGCTGCATGCGTGCGTTTGGAAATGTAACAAATAATGCTGAGGCGGGCAACGAAGGCGGCATAGCAAGAGAGACAACCACCACCTCTTTCAAAGGGCCATGCTCAGCATAGCTTTTGTAAAGAACTGGCGTAACCATACAAGTCGCAGTATAATGTGCAACAAGTATGACTTTAAAATCCTACCAGTTGGGGCCCTTTTGACGGAGCTAATGCATTCCAAAAAAGCACGCCTTGAACACTTGGTATATTGAGCAGAGCGGAGACGTAGAACAGTCGAATACAGCTAGTCTAAAGTCACTGCCAAAAACAACTTTTTTTTTATGAGAACAACTAAGACGCTATTAAAGTTTTCTTGGTAAGAAATGAAACACAGAGCACCAGGCAAGTTTATAAGATTAAAGATTTCACGACTAGTAGCTTGTTTCGTAGGATCTAACATCGAAAACTCGATTGTTAACTTCTTCATTGGGGTAATACAAACTTGTAACCGAGAAGTTTTTAAATTTTATAAGTGTATCCAACAGCGTAGACGCATACTGATTTATTGGACTCTGGCCGCGCAAGCGCAATGGCCACAAATGTGCACTTACGCTTGTGAAAAACACGTACAACAATGGGTGTCGTAATTGTAATTCTAATCAGTATTGAGACAGGCCATCGGTAGCATTCCATGAAACTCAACTTCTTCCTACCAAGTTCATGCACGACGGACGTAAGTAGCGTTTTCGAGACAAGTTAAGCTGGAAATCTGTCCGAAACTACCACACCCTCTTGTGTTAGTGTGACAGGCATAATTCGTACAATTTCAGGTAGTGCAAGTGTGCGCACCACGGAAACTAGCCCTTCGAGCTTTATAACCTTCAATTAGATTTTAAAGCTTCAGCTGACAGGGCTTCCGTATTTCTCTGACCGGAAGCAAGACGAGGGATACGAGAAAAAATTAGGTTGTTTTGATCGCCTTTTATTCTGCAATTACTTTCACTTATACCTCCTTGGCATACAGGGTGTAAAGGTAGATTTCATGTATTTTTTAAATATACTGGATTTGAAATAAAAGTAATATTTCCAGGAAACAATTGTTTAATTCGGCGCCGACAGTATGCTGCTAAACATATCTGATATCAGGATAAACAATCAGACCGACAATGAGCTTTTCGTTTATCGCATTTGGGTGGTTAGCCCCAATGGGGTATTTCAAAGCCGTGAACAAGACGATGTCATAACAGTTTTTGCAGCGAAGAACAAATTTCTAAAGCCCTACAGCGGGTGGAAATTCGACGCATTTTTCCGTACGAAACAGTCTGCAAGAAATGCGCGTGGTCTGTAAAGAAACGTCGCCTGCTGATGACGTGGAAATGGCGCTCAGTTCCAAATGCAAGCGGTACTGCGCCAGGTCAAGTATGTATGCACAGCCTGTCAATTCTACCGCGCGAGCGTCGACTGCCCGGTGCAGCGGCGTCGAGCCGAAGCAGAGCGGAAAATGGGAGAGGAAGCGAGCAAGGGGGCGTAATCATGCTGATGGAGCGGGTGTCGTCTGCTTGGCTGTTCTGCGCCGTCGGACGCAACCGCTTGAATCATGTTTCATGCCCGTGTCCTTCGAGCGGTTGTTCTAACTCCTGTATGATTTTGTCTTAGATTGGTGCTAACTTGCAACGTTCCAAGTATTACTTGTGCCTGTGTCCATCTTGCGGTACTGTAGCGAGAGGTTTCTTTTCGAAGTAATAAAGGTGACGATATTTAATGTCCTCGACAATAATTTGGCGAAGGTAACGATTGCAAAGAATTATTGGGCACGACAGGTGTTTTACTGCGAACAGTTTCTAGATATGTTTCGCACAATATGGCCATATGGTGGATGAAAACAAGTAGTGATAGTTTCTTCGGGCACCGTTGCCTACCAGCCGATTGTGGTGGCAGGGGTTGCTTCGTACTAATGAGAACAGCCTATCAGGCGAGGCTCACTGCAGCAGCCGGAAATGTGGGCGGAAATGCCTTCTAATCTTCTCCATCTTCCGGCGCAGCATCGCCGGGGAGTCGACGCTAGCGTGGTACTGTGTAAAAAATTGACAGGCTCTGCATTATTTTCAAATTGAAATTAAAATTTTATTCTGCCAACAAAAGTTTACATGGATGATAGGAAAAAAGCAGTCTAGCAGCATAATGCAAGACTATATTGTTCGTTACTGGTTTCATTGTATCTCATAACACTCATGCACCGTATTACCAGAAAGCTTTAAATGATTACCTCAGAGTAGTAAATAATTGTTGTCGTTTTTGGGGCATGAATTTAAAGGCGTCAAAAGGCACAAAAATTCTTACAACGGGGAAGAAAGCACCATTATGTTGTACGTAAAGAACAAATAAGAAATTTTGTGGGTTCAAATATCTGTGCGTAGAGAAGGAGTTGAGACAGAATTGGAGTGTTCGTGTTTAATACATCGCTTCCGCTTCGCTAAAAACACTGCTTGAAACATTCGACCAGTGTCCCTAAACTGACTGCGTAAAAAGCGATCCTTACACTGTTTCTTGAATGCGCCCATGCTGCACGGGATCCTAAAAAAAAAGACCGACATCAATTTTACAAAAAGCCCTTGGATTTATTATTTCTCTAATAATGGAATACGATCCGTGCTCCTAGCACTGGAATGATTGCGAAAACTACATCCCTTCAAAGCTTGGTAAATAATGTGAATAACCAAACATAACCAGCATCCAGTGCATCCTTTAGTTCTACAGCAGCGCTAATGGCGGATATCCTTGCCTCAGTCCTTTGAAACCTCGACAGTAGACGTACAGCCTTTGTCAAAAGTGCAGAGCTCTGGGGCTCTGCTTCTGAGCCGCGCAATGGCGCCGATTTAGTATTAGTAGAGAACCTTCCCACTAGATAGGGTAGGACAAAACATACACTTAGCATCAAGAGATACGGAACACTAGAAATGCATTACAAGACGCATGAAGTGGCTCAGAAGCAGACTCCCTGGGCTCTAGCTTTTCCACAAAGACTGTACTTCTTAACCCCTCCGATCCAATTTGAACTTTAATCTCTGTATATTTCTTTTAGTAATTCATTTACTTCTTGACCGATGCCTTCAGATTTGAGCATGTTCCTCTTAAGTTCGCTGATTACGTTGTGGTATGCACCGCTGATGTCCAGAAAGCCCTGGCTGTTCCTATGCATTGGGTAGTTATGAAAATGCTATCTTCTAGGCGCCTACCACTCCTGAACCCGTTCTGCAGTTCCCCCACTACATTATTACTTTCTATCCATGCCTGCATTTTTAGTTTCACGGCCTGCATTCCCAGCCTGTATGTAACTGACGTTACCATGATCGATATAAATGATTTGATGTTCTTCCAATCTCCTTTTCCTTTATAGAATAAACTCCTCCTACCCAGTCGCCAGTAGTCTGGAATTCATTTGCTACGACTGTTTTCAATGCCTTTAACAATGTCTCCTTGCTTCTTGAACCAAGGCCATCAATTAGCTTGATTAAAACTTCGTCCATCCCTATGGCTGTACACAGAATATTTGTCTTCACCATCTTCCAGTTAAGATTTGTCAATTGTAAGCTCCTTTGCTTCATGCTGACTGATACTATTTCTTCATTTGGGGAGATCACCCCATCAACTCGCCTAAATGGTTTGGTAATAACGGATGTAATATAGGCTATAGCGCCATCATCGGACAGACGTTTTCCCTCGGTGTCCTCAATCTGTTTCCTTTCCCTATGGTTTCTCTTGCCCAGGCAGCTTATGTGGCTCCAGAATTTCTTTGCCGCCCTTTAGTTGAGTCGCGCACTTCAGCAATCCAGCGATCAGTCTGCTGTTTTATTTTAATTGGCACCAGTGTCTGCCCTTCCAGTTTTTTTTTTGCCGATAGGATTCACATTTTCTATTCCCTCTTGACATAGCTGCGTTTTCTTAGCTTCTCTATGTTCTGCGGAAGCCATCCATCTTCGCTTGATTGCTTGTTTACTTTCACTATTCCACCAACTTCGAGGAGTCGTACTACCTCTCCAACAATTTGACTTTTTTACTTGCCGAATATTTGGTTGGTTGGTTTTTTCGGGTTTAACGTCCCAAAGCGACTAAGGCTATGAGAAACGCCTTAGGGGAGGGCTACGGAAATTTCGACCACCTGGGGTTCTTTAACGTGCACTTAGAGATGGGTTGTGCTAACTTATTGCACTCCCACTTCTCCATGAGGTGTTTCTCTATTGTGTTCTCAATTCCCGATGATATCAGGACTAGTATATTGTCCGTTAAATTTTGATTTGTTCTTTCTGCTTCCTGGCTTCTTTCGACCTAGTGTGCCATCTGCAAGCTAGTACATTTATCGTCATTACCCAAGCCATACGTGCCTTCCGCATCTATTTCCATCCTCAGGAGATTATTGTAGGTTCCTGGTGGCATCAAGCAGTAATCCATGGTTCTTTGCCCATTCAGGAATCCCCACGTCATCTAGCCTTGTTTTCCACATTTTCTTTCTTTATTCACACTTTCTTTCTGTATTCACATTTCTATCTCTCTTCACAATAACTAGGTAAGCTGCTCACAGATTTCTAGCATAAATTTCCGGCTGCCGTCGGCGTATTCTTCCAGATCCTCCATGTATTCATTCATATCACTCAAACATATTATCAAGGCCCCGTCTCCAACCAGCTCGATATTTTCACTGAGACATTTAACTAAATGCCTGTTTTCACGCTTGCATTTGTCCCCTGTCCATAAAAGCCTACCCTTTGTAATACCTTTTTATATGTTACAATTCCTGAAACCCAGACATGTTCTTCTCAACCTGGTTTTACCCTATGCCAATTGGTCCCTCGGTGCATCAGCATACCGATCCCACCAGCCTTCTCCATTGTTCTATTGCATTACTCCCAAACATAGCCTTCTAAGCCTAGTGATTCTTCCAGGTCCCTGAGGTGTGGCTCGCACATAGCATATGCACCGACTTCACCATCTCTTAACTACTTTTCTATTTCTAACCACTTCGCGTGCCTTCTGCCGCCTTGCATATTTATGTAATTGATGATGGAGTTAAATTTATTTTCTTAGCTTTCTTTATAAGTCTTCTTCTGATCAATTGGTTGAAGTTGATCTCTAGCCTGTCATTTTCTGCTTCACTGGGACGCCCTACGCTCGGAACCCTCGCGGATGCTCTAATAAAGCTACCGCACGACCTGCCAGTTGGCAGCCTATATCAGCGCCAATCTTTTCCTTGAAAAGATTTTTCATCTCGCATACGCTCCTTGCCAGGGCCTGTCCTATATACTTTCTTGTTCATATAAATTACCTCGAAGCGCGTTTCTCGGCTTACCTATCTAATTTCCTGGTTGACCGTAGGCGATTTCATTTCAATCTTCGGGTTCCTCCGAGTACCTCTGGTACTGTGCATGCAACTATCTGTACGCTTGGAGCTACTGCCCGCAATTCTTCCACTCCCTGTGCCAACTGCTCCGCTACTCTCGCCCCGTCACCGTTCAAAACATCATTTAATCCGGCTTCTACAATGACCATCCTGCGCTCCACAGATTCCTCTGACAGCTGTAGCACTTGGCTTAAGGTCTTTCTTGGAAACAACCCGACCTCAATATTTCTTCTTTCACCCTTTCCCTGATAGCCCGGAAGCACCTTTTCATATTTGAGTCACCGCCGAATAACACCAGTTGGGCTACGCTTTGTGTTTAAACAAAGGAAAAAACAGCGCTAAATATTAGACAGAACACACAGAAAGACGAACGGGACAGGCGCTGACTACAACTGAGTTCATTAAAAGACGTGTGTACAAATATATAGCCCGAAGACGGTGAACGCCTGCGCATGTCCTGAAAGGTGGGACGAAAAAAAAACCGCTCTCAGGTGAAACTTGTCATAACCTCGTATCTTTCAACAATCTATGCTTACTTTCATGCAGAGATATACAGTGGTGCTGATACACCTGCCACTCCTCTCCTCGATAAAAAAGGCAAATTATATATATATATATATATATATATATATATATATATATATATATATATATATATATATATATATATATATATATATATATATATATATATATATATATATATATATATAATTTCATATATATATATATATATATTTTTCATCACGCTGGGCGCTCCCAGTGAGAACAAGAAAAATAATTTTCTCGCCGCCTGCAGCAAACACGTTCCCCCACCTGTTTTCTTCCTTTGCTTAGCCCTCACATCTGTTAGCGAAAACCTCAAAGTATTTCACCATTCTACTGTCCCACATATTTACTTACTTTTTTTCTTTTTTTTTTTTTATTCTTTCTTTGCGGTTCATCTCCCGTCGCAAGTTGCTCGAACTTTACTCGCCGCTGTCAGGTTCTTCTAACCAGCAGTGTCCACCTGGTTTTCTCATCACGCTGGGCGCTCCCATCTTTTAGTGAGAACAAGAAGAATAATTTTCTCACCACCTGCAGCAGACACCTTCCCCCACCTGTTTTCGTCTTTTTTTTTTTTTTTCCCTTCCAAGGTTGTTCCGCGGTTGCCTGTATTGTGTCTTGTACTGTATACAGATGACTCGCGGCGGCCGGTGCCTTGGGTTGATGGCCCATTGGGCCTAGCCTGCTCTCCGCAGCTGTGTGTGTATGTGTGTGTTGTGCGTGTCCGGCTGACTCACCTGTGTGTGCCCATATTGTTTGTATCACCTCTGGCCAACCCTATAAGAAGACAAACAAGAATCATGTACCATCAGTCTTGAGAAAGGCAGGGCTCCTGCCGAAACGTCGACTACAAATAAACTTGGAAACAGTATGAAGCAATTTTTCACTTTTATATATATATATATATATATATATATATATATATATATATATTGTTGTAGAAGACCTTGACCTGGGCGATACGTCGTCAACAGTCAAGTCAATAGAACGTTCTGCGATCAGTCGTGAGACGTGTCAGCACACGTACGAGCATCGAAGCGAGCTTCGTTGCCGTTTTCTTTCCTGCCCGTCACGCGCGTTGAACATGCTTGTCGTCGTTCTCTTCAGCAATAGGCGCTGAACATATCAGATCCCAAAACCTGTTTTACAATACTAACATTTTTCGGTCTGATCTTGACATCAGGCGCAAACTGTTTTAATACACTCACTCCTGCCGGGACTTATATGAGGAAAATTGAAAGCATTAAATAAATAATAAAGTTAGCTGATGGCTTAACAGTTAACCCTTGAGGGAAACGAAAGCTTCATGTGCGTGACTGAGGTCATTTTCAAGCTTGGATTAAACATTGTGCGTTCCACCAAATGTTCTTCATCGGTGTTTTCGGCACGCAGCCTTTTCAGGGCCTAATTACGACGTGCCTTCGCGTTCCGATGCGCTACTGTAGCTGGGTGCTCTTCCTCCTCTATCTTGCACAGCTTTGTGACCTATAGGCATGAGCCCGGAGGCTCCTATACATATACGTAACGCGCGTCGAGCGCCCTCTACTTCCACATCACACTGACGTCATGTCAAGTAACCTTGGAAGTGGTCACGGTCTATTTCGTGGCCTACGTGACTATGCCCCAAAGTCACATTGCGACCACCAGGCTTAACACAAAAATGTGACCCGACGGCTCGAGCTACGTGGAGTAGTGAAGTTTTCACTTCAAATCTAAAGTGATTCATTCGCAAGCTGCACTAAAGTTACATTTAAAAGCAACGTAACCAAATGTACGTGAAACGTCCCAGGATAGCAGGCAGTTCGAATTTTGCGTCATTGGTAGTGCTTGAGGTCATCACCTAAGGTCGTTCCTGTGCCGAACTTTCTGCTCCTCTCGCGCTGTTTCGGTTGAGGAAAAAAAATCACATCGAATTTTTTCGCGCTGCAGGAGACTAGAAATAATGTTTCTGCTTTCTAAACACTCCTATGGCATCGTCGTCTTCAAGGCTTCGCATTCTCCATCGCTATTAACGATCCAACTACAATTAATAAAACCTTAATTAGAACTGCTTAGCCTTTTTCGGATAATGAGAAAAATTTTAAGGAGTATTGTGCGCGTCTCATCAGAGTTTGTTCCTGGAATATTTTTTCGTTTCGAACAAACTATTTTCCAGTTACTTCGTCCTCCTTGAAACATCAATTATATCAGTGATTCACACAAGAAGGATTCTTCTTTTTGCTCATGAATCCCGAAGAGGACGCCGAAAAATGCTAAACTTCTATCGATATTTCTATATATACGTGCAGATGATCTTAATATTATTCCCAAACGCACACTAAAACTGAATATGCACATCCTGTAGTCCATGTTGTATTTTCACGAGTAGCAATAATAATAAAAAAAGTAAACAAGCTTCATTTCCCCATATTGACCTATATAATGGTGCTGCCTGACATAACAAACTGGTGTAGTTTGTCCTTAGAAATCTAGCGCTTTGGCGACAACTTTACGAGTGCAGTCTACACAGTTCTCGCTAAGTAAAATGTTTTGTAATGTTCTTAATTGCTAACTTTCAGTGTACTTCATGAATAAATATCGAATATAACTTCAACTGCAGAGTCCCCTTTGAAGGAGGCAGCCAAATCCGTTTGTCCTCCTATGCTCTTCGCCTCAGTGCATGCAGACAACCTTTCGATGCATGCTTTGTAGAAGAATCGTGCATGCTGGCTCTGCCATAAGCCAACCGTACTTACCTGGCGGTGGCGTCGGATGTGGCCAGCGTCCTCTTCAAAAACTGCTGCAGTAGTGCTTCTAAATCCATATCCGAGGCGTGCAACATATCGCCACCTGGTATCCTGAAAGAAAAGGACGCTGAAGTTGGCTCGCGTGCTGTGCGCGGAACTTTGCCTACTGGTTCAGCTTCGTCCCGTCGTTTTAGTCACGTCTAGCCCTGTTGTCCGTGACATATTTTGGTGTCGGCGATAGATTTCGATCCCAGTACTTGTTCCAAACACCACCGCATGCCCAGAACTCAACTCTTGTGCCAGTCGACGCCCTTGTGCACTGTACTAGCCGAAAGAATCAAGGCCTGCCCCCTGAGCACCGGCCGTTGGAGTGCAACACCGCAGCCACCCTCGACCGGCTATGCAAGCTCCAACTTACTACACCCTGCGAAATCCAAGACTGCCTCAGCCCTTCCACGGCAGTCAGAGCGAAGACGTCGAAGAATGGCTTATCCAAGTTGAACGGGTCGCCTCGTGTAATCAATGGGACGACGCCGCCAAGCTTCGAAACGTCTTCTTCAGCCTGGAATATGGCGCTCGTACTTGGTACGAGAACCGAGAAGACGCCCTAACATCATGGCGTGAGTTCTGCCGACGCATTCGTGAGACCTATACCAGCGCGGATCGGCGAGAGCGCGCAGAAAGGGCTCTACAGTCTCGTATACAGATGGCAAATGAGACTGTGACCGTGTATGTGGAGGACATAACCCGGCTCTTCCGACGTTCTGACCCGGCCATGACCAAAGACAAAAAGGTGCGCCACCTTATGCACAGTATTAAAGAGCAACTGTGTTCTGGCCTCGTGCGTAATCCGTCGAGGACGGTTGCCGAGTTTCTTTCGGAAGCTGTCACAGTAGAGAGGATGCTCCAGCAGCGGTCTACCACTGACGATAGGCCGGTGGTCGCCGCTTCGGTTGTGGAGCCGTGTTCGGCCTTTGGGGCTACCCCGAACCTACGCGACATCATCCGCTCAGTTGTACGCGAAGACCTCCAGACGCTTTTTGTTGCTCCACAGCCGATGGTCGGCTCTGTAGCTAGCATTGTCCGCGAAGAGCTTCAAGCGTTGAAGCTTTCGGTAGCGTCCGCTGATTCACAACCTTTCCCCACGGAGTACCTGCGTCCAACTTAAGCAGATATAGCGCGACGCCCTGTCCCTGCTTCGGCGCCATTACCGCCACCTGATCAAGGCTCTCTGTATTCCGCACACACTGAGCCATTCGTCGACAACCGACGACCGCCCCAGTGGAAGGCGGACCTGTGGCGTGCCCCAAATTGCCAGCGCCTGTTCTTCCATTGCGGGATAACCAGGTCATCTCTATCGCCAGGGCCCCTATCGACACCTTGGACTTCACGGATTTCCCATCGACATGCGTCGCCCTCCAATAGACCAAAGACCCCGAGAGATTGAAGACTACTTAGTGCAGCAGCGCATGGCGCCAACTTCCCAGCGGCAGTCACAATCCACGTCCCCACGCCGACCATCGCCGCAGCCCATATCATCCTGGATGGCGCAGCGACAGTCGCCAAGTCCCCACCGGGAAAACTAAAGACTGCGACCTCCGGGGGCGAGGCAGCTTGCAATCGACGTGACGAAGACCCCCTGACAACGAGACCTGTGAGCGATCTGGATTTTACTGCACCGACGACAGTTCCTACGCATGAACATCGGCTCTCGCTGGACATACCCATGGTTCTCGACGGCCATAAGATTAGCGCATTGGTGGACACTGGCGCGGATTTTTCGATTATAAGAGGGAAACTAGTAGCGCTTCATAAAAAAGTAATGGCACCATGGTCTGGCACGCAGATTCGCACCGCTGGCGGACATGTAGTAACTCCTAATGGCCTGTGCACGGCACGAGTTCAAATTCGCAGCTCCGGGAGTATGAAGCTGTTATCGATCTCCGGAAGCGCACAGTGACATTTTCAACCGAGAAAGCTGCTGATACTGACACCAAGAACTGCCAACGCCGCGCCGCCCTTCGAATTTCCGCCGAGAGTGTTTCGATTCCGCCACGCGCCAGTATTTTTGTGACTGTTACTTGCGACGAACTGCGTGACAGGCATGCGGTCGCGGAAGGCAACCAGTCACTTTTGCTCACCCACGGCATCTGTACAGCGTGCATCTCATCCTCCTACGCGACGACCGGTCTGAGCTCCTGGTGACTAACCTCATCAACGAACCCCGGAATCTTTTTCGTGCTACTGTCATCGCGTTTGCTGACTCCTTAGCGGATGTTTCAGAATGTTTTACTTTTGGGGCTGTTAGAACTGTGCAGTCCCCACTTGACCGCCTTGATATTAGTCCGGATCTCTCGGACACACAGAAGAGTGAGCTACGTGCCCTCCTACTTTCGTACAGCACTTGTTTTGCGTCATCATCGAAAGTACGGCAAACGCCTCTCGTGAAGCACCGAATCATTACTCCTAAAGACGCCCGCACTATCCGCTAGCAGCCGAACCATATCTCAACGACGGAACGTGAAGCGATTCAGACACAAATTCAGGAGATGTTTTGTGATGGTGTCATACAACCATCCAACAGCCCGTGGTCATCCCCTGTCGTGCTGGTAAAAAAAGAAGATGGGAACCTTCGCTTCTGTGTCGATTATCGAAAGTTGAATGCCATCCCTAAAAAAGACATCTACCCGCTGCCCCCTATCGACGATTCGCTCGACAAGCTTCCTCGCGCCTAGTACTTCTTCTCCATTGACTTGAACAGCGGGTACTGGCAGATTGAGGTCGATGAGCAGGACCGGAAAAAGCAGCTTTGGTCGCCCCAGATTCACTGTACGAGTTCAAAGTGCTGCCTTTTGGCCTATGTTCAGCGCCAGCTACTTTACAGCGCATGATGGACACCGTTCTCGCCGGCCTCAAATGGAAAATCTGCATAGTCTATCTCGACGACATTGTCGTGTTCTCTGAAACCTTTGAAGAACACCTCGAACGCCTGCGCGCAGTATTGGATGCCCTCCGGTCAGCTTACATTACGCTTAAGCCAGAGAAGTGCCACTTTGGCTACAAAGAGTTGAAGTTTCTTGGTCACCTTGTGAGTGCCGCAGGCGTTAAGCCAGACCCCGACAAGACTTCTGCTGTCTCCAAATTTCCCGTTTCTGCAAACAAAACAAGTTTGAAACGCTTCCTGAGTCTCTGCACGTACTACTGCCGCTTCATCGCCGATTTTGCCAAAGCTTCCGCCCCCCTTACTCACATCACGCGCGATGATATACAGTTCGTGTGGGGCGCCGAGCAACAAGAGGCTTTTGCGGAGCTGCGCAGCCGACTGCAAACAAGCCCTGTTCTTGCGCACTTTCATGAAGACGCTGACACCGATGTCCACACCGACGCCAGCAATATCGGCCTTGGCGCTGTATTCGTTCAACACCAAGCTGGCGTCGAAAAGGTAACAGCGTATGCCAGCCGCACGCTCTCCCGCGCCGAGACAAACTACTCCACTACGGGAAAGGAATGCCTTGCGGTTGTGTGGGCAACCATAAAATTTAGGCCTTACCTCTATGGCCGCCAGTTTAAAGTGGTCACCGATCATTATACCGTGTGCTGGCTGGCTAACCTCCGCGACTCATCGGGGCGCCTAGCAGGATGGAGTCTTCGCCTCCAAGAATCTGAGTACACCATTGTGTATAAATCTGGCCAGAAGCACGAAGATACTGATGCGCTGTCGCGCGCACCTGTCGGTTTAGTCGATGAGAGCACGGACGAGTGGAGCGGGTTTCTTGGACTGGTGAGTGCTTCAGACCCGGACCTTCGACCTGTCATTGACCACCTACAGGGTCACGCTACTGATATCCCTCGGCAATTTGCACGAAACCTGTCTGCTTTCTGTGTCCGGAATGGCGTTCTATTCAAACAGAACTCCAGCACTGTTGACCGAGCGTACCTCCTCGTAGTTCCAGCCGACCTCCATGCCGATATCCTTTTTGCTTGCCATGATGAGCCCACCTCTGGCCACTTGGGCTTCGCACGCACACTCGCCCGAGTTCGTCAAGCCTATTATTAGCCTAAACTTGCTGACGCCGTTCATTGCTACGTCAGAGGCTGTTGTGAGTGCCAACGTCGAAAGGCGCCGCCTCTCAAGCCAGCGGGGTTGCTCCAACCTATTGCGCCTCCCCGAACACCGTTTGATCAAATCGGCATCGACCTACTATGCCCATGTCCGCTGACATCGGCCGGTAACAAATGGATTTAGTCGCGACCGACTATCTCACACGGTATGCTAAAACCAAGGCGCTGAAGCGTGTCTCGTCATGTGAGAACGCCCAGTTTTTTATACAGCAAATCGTGTTGCGCCATGGCGCGCCGTCCCAAGTAATCACCGATCGAGGCATGGCGTTTACGGCACAACTTATGCACGACATATTTGAGCTGAGTCACACGAGCCATCGCTAAACCACTGCCTATCACCCACAGACGATTGGTCTCACGGAGAGACTCAATAAAACGATCGCCGACATGATTGCAATGTACATAGACTCCCAGCACAAGACCTGGGACGAGATTCCCCCGTACGTCACTTATGCCTAGAACATTGCCATCCAAGAGACAACGCGTTTTACGCCATTTCGCTTGCTCTATGGACGCGATGGTCAGACGATGCTGGATGCCATGCTTCGGTGCTGCACGGATAATTCTCTCATCCCAGACGCTGAACACTTTGCTCAGCGCGCCAAGCAAAACTTGCCTGCATCCACATTCAGCAACAGCATGGAAAGGATACGCGTCGCTACAACCTCCGTCATCGGCACATCACATACCAACCAGGAGAGCAAGTTTGGGTGTGAACACCGGTGCGCCGGCCCGTCTTGTCTGAAAAACTGATGTCGCGTTACTTTGGACCTAACAAGGTTCTGCGCCGTGTCACAGAAGTGACATACGAAGTCCTTCCAGCGGGTACTGTGCAGACCTCGCGTCGGCAACCACGCTACGAGGTGGTGCACGTTGTCCGCATGAAACCGTATTTCACGTGGTAATGTGCAGTGTACTATGCACTTGTTTAGTTGTGTAGGGCACCGCCTTCGTTTTATATTCGGTTTCTCTACTGACTTGCATCGCCCATCGCTCGCGCCCAGTCCGTGCTTTTGTTTTTTTTTAGAAGGGGAGTAATGCCACCTGGTGTCCCTGATGTTCTTAGGTGGCGCCTGGAAGAAAAAGACGCCGAAGTTGGCTCGTGTGCTGTGCGCGGAACTTTGCCTACTGGTTCAGCTTCGTCCCGTCGTTTAGTCACGTCTAGCGCACTGTTTTCCGTGACAATATTCTGATGGCGCTGACGTTCCTCCTCAAAGTGGCGCACGTGCAGCGCCTGTGCCCGGATTTGGGCCTCGAGCTAGTTTACATCTTCTGGGGCAGTCACGCGGTTCATACAGCTGCGGATATCAGTTCACGCATGGCTTTATTGCCCTGATCGCTGTCTCAGGAAGTGGCTGGGCAAGTGTCATGGTTGGTGCGACTTATTGGGGTTAACATCTCAGAGCTACGCATGAACCGCAAAGTCAAGCACAGTGCAAAGCTCCGGAATAATTTCGTCCACCTGCTCTAAATCGCACACGACGCAGACGCATTGTGTTCCTCCTCCGCCGAATGCGGCCCTCCAGTCAGGGTTATCCAATAAGGCAACCCTTAAATCTTCCCCTATGAAATACCAGGGTCACTTGTGCACCCACTGTAGATACGTTCCAGCACCTTTAGATATGCCTCGTCCTCGCCCTGGTTACTCAGCTGCTGGTTACGAACTACTGCTGCAATGCAGGCGGAGTCAGTGATATCTCATAATCTGCAAAGAATGTACGTAGAAGTTGGTTCTCTTCTGCACATCTCTATCACTTGATTTATCGCATGAATGTTCTCGGTTGTTGAGCAGCTTTTCCTAAAGCCATCCTTGTCCGTTCGTAAACGAATTAAAAGGTTGGTCTCACTAGATTAGAAATTATATTAGGAAGCATCTTTCAAACGACGACAGTTATCCGGTTGTAGCTCTACGAGTTTCTGACGCACCTTTCTTTGGGATAAGGTTATGATAACGTTCTTACTAAATTCCCACTTTTCCCTGCGCCGTCAGCCATTTCTTATACAGGGCATCTAATTTTTCAATTGACGAAAATCTGCTGTTATCCTCGTGCTCACCAGCCACTTTTTCGTTTTACATTGAACGTAAATATTTTTTAACTCTACTTCGTTATCGAGAGAATTTTCCGCTCATCTGCATTACCGCGTACCTCCATTCATACGGATCTTGTCGTATCGACTACTGTAGAATTCTGCACGGAATTCCTCGGCTATAGATATAGTCGTATATAATGCATGTTGGCGATGACATTACCCTCCTTGTCTCGTATAGTGTACAGGAGTGAGCAAAAGTTGAGAAATCATAAGGACGCTGGAAATACTTTGTCAGCGCTAGCAGATGGTACATGGGTGCTGTCGAGATATGCGTCGTGCTCCTACAGAGTATTTATTTATTTATTTATATACCCTAAAGGCCCTTTCAGGCATTACATAGGGGGGGGGAGGAGTCACATGAACAAAGTTGGTTATAACAGGCACATAAGTAACAATTGCACTTAAGGATCAGAGAGGAGAGAAAAAAAAAGTCATTCAGGTCGCTATTTTTTCCTTTTTTTTTATACAGTAGTTATATGACCTAAGCAATTTTACATGCACTGAAGAAACGAGGTATGCGCGCGCTTAATACCAAGCAGTAGGCTGAAATGAACAAGAAATAACACAGCACTACACATCAAGGAAAAAAAAGTAATGAGCATTGCAAAATATTATTAAGAAAGTTAAGTCAGTTTAACAATCAATTCCCTCCAAAGCCTTGAGGAATGAACTATGGTCAGGTAGGGTAGCGACATCTGCTGGCAAACTGTTCCATTGTGAAATAGCAAGTAGCAGTGGTGAATATTTAAACAGATTTGTACGCGCATGTACGGGGTTGATTTTAAATGGATGGTCTACGCGAGCAGATATGTGGGAGGCAGGGCGAAGGAACGTTTTTCGAAAATCTGATGAACCATGGTATAGTTGGTGCATGAAAGATAGGCGGGCATTTCGTCGCCTAGTCTCAAGGGGCAATAAATTAAATTGTTGCTTGATACTGTTTACGCTAGTTGGGTAGGAATAATCGTGGGCAATAAACCTGGCTGCTTTACTCTGTAGAGATTCAATGGAGTTTGCTAAGTAAGCTTGATGAGGGTGCCAAATGATGGATGCATATTCAAGCTGAGACCTGACAAGTGTTGTATAGGCTAGGAGTTTCGTTTTTTCATTTGCTTGATAGAGAGTGCGTTTTAGAAAGCCCAATGTTCTAGCGGCCTTGTTGATAATGTGTTCAATGTGAGTACACCAAGTAAGGTCAGAAGATAAATGTACTCCTAGGTATTTCATGGATGACACATGTTCAATGGCATCGTTACCAATGAAATAGGTATGACGGACAACGCGTCGCCTTTTAGTAAACGTTTGAGCTTTAGTTTTGTCAGTATTTACTTGCATTAGCCACGTTGTACACCAGTCAGAAATAACATTTAAGTCATCCTGTAAGATAATGTGGTCACGAGGGCTTTTAATTGGACGGTAAATGACACAATCGTCTGCAAACAAACGAATATTAGAAGCAATGTTAAAATGAAGGTCATTTATGTACATGAGAAAAAGAATCGGTCCTAAGACAGAACCCTGAGGTACACCCGATTTCACCGAGACAGGAGCAGAGGCAGTTTTGTTAATGAAGACAGATTGAGAGCGATCACTTAAAAAATCCTTGATCCAGTCAATGACGCCAGGGGATAAATTCATTGCATTAAGTTTATGGATTAGGCGGAAGTGAGGAACGCGATCGAAGGCCTTAGCGAAATCAATAAAGATGGCGTCAATGGGATGAGTCGAATGAACAGAATGGTGAAGATCAGTGACCAACTCAAACAGCTGCGATTCGCAGGAACGTCCACGTTGAAGCCCGTGCTGATTAGAAAAGATGAGCTTAGAATTTACAAGGTACTGCATGATTTGAGATGCTATAATGTGCTCAAGGAGTTTACATGAAACACAAGTGAGCGAAATAGGCCTGTAATTGTGAAGTCAATTTTTGTTTCCAGACTTAAAGACAGGAATGACATGAGCAATTTTCCAATCCTTAGGCAATTTGCCTGTGTCAAGGGAGTACTGGAACAGCCTGCACAGCAGTGGTCCAGAGATATGTTTGGTTAGTTTTAACAGTTTTGTGGAAATTCCATCGGGTCCGGGACTAGAGTTCGAAGGCAAACGGTCAATGGCACACTCTACCCCATGACAGGAAACAGTGATATCATTCATGGAGTGACCAACAGATTCCAGAATGCCCGTGTCGGAAAAAGACTCTTCGTCAGTAAAAACAGTACTAAAATACACATTGAATTGATTCGCCAAAAGAGTTTCGTCGATAGGCATGCCATCTGTATCTAAACTCGGGAGAGCGTTAGAAGAATTGGGTTTTACAACCTTCCAAAATTTCTTCGGATCATTCCGCATCATGTTAGCAATTCCAGTATTAAAGAAAGCATCTTTAGCTTCTTTTATCTGTATTTTCACGAGAAGAGACTGCGCATGATAAGCCTCCCAGCGCTGCTCCGAGTCCGAGACAGCTGCATGCCTGTATAGGCGTTTCTTTTTGCGTATGCTGCGCCTAATTGTTGTCGTGAACCATGGGTTACGATGACAAGGGGCTATTTCTAACACAGATACACATGCGTTCTGACATTCAAGAAGTTTATCACGAAGCAATACCCAGTGGTCGTTGATCGACCGATTCTCGAATCCATCGAGATAAAAAGACGAGAAATCGACCAGCATTGTCGTCATATTTTCAACGTCTGCTCGTCTGTAATCATATATTTTTTTCTTTGCACGGTCGCATTTCTCGACTTCGAGGGAGAGATTAACATTAACGGCAAAATGATCACTTATTTTATCAGTAACCATTGTTGTCGAATGCGCAGGGTGGGTCGTGAAAAACAGGTCTAAAACAGCAGTGTCACGAGTTGGCGAAGTCACACTTTCCTATTCTCCAACACTTTGGCGCAGGCATTTCGCTCGGACACAGATTTTAAAACAAAAAAGCCGCAATGTGCCGCTACCTCTTCCGCGAATGCAAGCTGCCTTGATAACAGCGGCAGCACGCGTGAGCTGGTACATCAGATGCTTCCCACAACAAGCCACTATCTCGCACAGCTCATCATGTTCTGCATTCTCTATAAAGCAAAGCACGACATTGACTCTCAAGAGTGAAGGATATAGTGGGCAGTTTCCAGTTGAGAGTTGTCTCTCCTGCAAGAATGCCGCCGCCAGAGCCATTCAATCAATACTAGTTGATGTAAGCTTTTGAGGTGTTTCAACGGTGCGAAACTCGTTATCGCATCGACGTCCACGAAGTGTGGTGAGCTGAATCATTCTTGAAGAAAGTTGTGCCGAGATCATGACTGGCGATAGTAACACTGAGAGTGACTAGTAAAGCAGCTCTCGCGTCTTATTTCGCCCGCCCCTACAGCCTGCAATTGGGATCGTCGTGTAAAATTTGGGGTCTTTTTATCCGAAAACGTACCGTCAGGCTGAAATCTGTGGGCGCGCAGGCCAGAAATATAGGGAGGGCTAAATGGGCCTCCACAATATAGAACAGGCTCTCACATTTTGTGTCATGCCTCCACATTTGATTTTTTTCGAAAGACTATTTTTTTTATTGGTACCTCTCTTGTCCACGTGATACTTCCTTGTAATGCTTACCTCAGACCTGCTAATAACCCTATGACGATTTGTCAGGTCTAGTATATCAATGTGGCGTGATTCTTCCATGTATCGGCACTTCATGAAAGGGTCATGCGTCTCCTGAGAGCTTGTCAGTACGTTCTCTAGTTAATATTTGCACTTCCTGATTTCAAACCGCGTCACCACGGAGGGACCTTTTCCGCGGGATCACTGCTATATGCAGGTCGATTTTCATTTTTGCCGCTAATTGTACCTGGTCGTTTCGTTCAACGAACACCCTCCATTATTTCATCAGTCTTTGTGTAAAAACTGACTTGTTAGGTAATGCACATTTATTGGACAATGTTTAATACCACAAAATGAACTCAACTGAATGGACGACGCATTTTCTGGATGAGATAGCATTATGATTTCAATTTTTTTCTTGGGAGGGGGGGGGGTGGAGGCAGATCTGTGCAACATCCGAATTTGCTAGAAAACGAAAGTAATTCGCGGCAGACCACACACTTGAGCGTGCGGATACTTCACATCGACACGCACATGCAAGTGTGGTTTATATTCACCTACACCACCCGAAAACGTCCCGTTCATTCGTAAAGCATCCTTCCTGCGGCGCCGCACGGGAACTTTCGCTAGTAACTATACCGGTGAGTAGTGCACCTTGAAGATTACCGCGACAGTGTCATTTCGATGAGGTGAAATAATTGTTATCCTCATCAAAACGTGGCAAGTTTGTTTCCAAGAAGAAAGTCTGTCATGATTGCCATGAACTCAGGAACGCTCCCGACCATGATGTTCGGCGCAAATGATAATCGAAGTCTCAGGTGACATATATTTCTCCCAGCAATCAACCAAATTTTTTTTTCAAGCCCGCAGTCTCATTTCTATGAGCGTTTCATTTTGTAACTTTTCCAAATTACACAGAAAAGAGCAACTGCCTCCGCAAACAAACACGTTAAGCGATGCCCCATTAAAGCCTGCCCTAAATATATAATGATTTGGTCCTGTTGGAATTCCCTCAGCTTTCTTTGGCGATAAGCGCGGCCTGAAGCTCGGAATTCTCCCTGTGAATCTGCCTTGGGTCCTTTACTTCTTCCCCCAGGGCCATCAGGTCAGCCTTGAAGTTGGAATTCTCATGCAGTGTGCTCTAGTACATCGCGTTGCATGTGCGCGTGATCCTTTGAACGCGGTCCAGGTTGGAGCGAAGCTCCGCCGCCACTGCCTCTTGCTTCCTGTCGGCAACGGTGTGCTCCGATCTGGCCGCGGACAGTTCCAGCCGCTCTGCCTGCACCTCACTGCCATCTGCAAGCGCCTGACGATCTTCGCTGTCCACGAAGGGTCGAACGACGCGGTCTGTGCGGAGCTGATTCAGATAAGTCGGGCAGTTCCAGCCCTTCTCCAGCCAGATCTGCAGACAGGCCTCGTGGACGACGTGGCCGCACTCGGTTAAGCTCACTCTGTCGCAGCGGCAGCTCCTTGATTCGCTGTCGTCCCTGCTGCCTTCCAGGACGATGCCTAGGCATAGGCTGCAGACAGCCCACATAGCTGAGTAGAGTGCCGGTGACTTTCCCGTGCCGTCAGCAATGGCCAGTGGGGCTCTGAAAGGTGGTGCGCGGAGCAGAGCGTGTCCGCATGTTTGAAGTAGCACGCATCCACATGCCACACGTTTGCCGTCTTCGTCATGTTTGTGCGGTGTTTCTGTTCAAGGGCCCTCGTCTTTCACTGGCGACTGAATCCTGCTGTTGAGATTAACAGCGTTAAAACAGAAGCTTGGGCATGTTGGTAATTCATTGTGTAGAACAGCGCGAAAAACACGACAGGGACGAACGAAGACAACAAGACGAGCGCTGACTTTCAACTGACAAGTTTATTGCATGCCTGCATCCATATATATGAACACGTTCACACAATAAACGAAACAAGAACAACTAAACAAACACCGAAAAGTGTAAGAATGCAATCGAACCATGTGTCATCCAGATTTTCACAACGCATCATTTTCTCGTGTTCATAAATCTTACTTCACGTTCCGATAAAGCTATAGACGGGCTGCTGATACAAGTTTCCTTTATCCTGTTGATTTCTTTTGCTTCTAAAATCCCCCGTACTGTCTGGTCATTATGCCGATTGATTATTTTTGCTTCCTGTAGAAATGGCTGGCAAGCGTCGCTTTTACAGTCCCTGCAGTGTATGCCCATAGTTTCTTTTACCGTACCAAAAACATTATTGTGATGCTCCATTAGTCTTTCATTAATACAACGCCCCGTCTGTCTTCGTTCGTCCCTGTCGTGTTTTTCGCGCTGTTCTACACAACGAGATTAACAGCTTGTCTTACAGAAATGATTAGGCGCACACCCTAGCCAATCAAAACCAAATGATTAATCTTACAGAGCTGGTTAGAAATCACCAGTGTCCGCTTTTTCAGTTGTGCAGTAGCCTTCAAGGCAGAAAGCTGGGCTAGCTGGGGTGTAATGATTAAAAAAAAGAGAAGCGCCTGGACAAGTTGATAAATGCATTATCACTCCTTCACTTGCATTGTCAAAAATGAAAAAAAAAGTAACTGAGAAAGAGTTCGCAGCATTCTGAATATTTTATCACCTTATCGTATTCCATTGTGTGCATGCGCCACTGTGCTGTATATACCTACGTACATGTGTTCTGTCGCAGTAAAACACCAATTGCCCTTTAGCGCTCTTTGTTTTTCTTCGTCCTTGCGATGGCGGCTGCTGAACGACCAGAGGCCGAGTTGGTTCCCGCCTGCCGAAGCTCGACTTGATTCACTCTGATGACAACGTGTCCGACTGGCCCGTCTTTTGGAACATGTACCACAATGCCCACCACAATAACGCAGACGTGAGCAATATAGACCACTTTAATTACTTTCAGAGCCTGCTCAGTTCAATGGCGGCGCAAGCATTCGACGAAAACAAAGTGTCAGCAACGTTATACGGCGATGCCATCAATATACTAAGGACACACTGCGGAAATCGACATATTTTTCAACGGTACTTGGCTGACTACCGGACACTTAATCCCGTCAAGTCTCTTGCCGTCTTGTTTGCGTTATGCAATCTCCTGGACTACGCTAACATCAACCTCAACATCAGAAGGTTGCATGCGCTCGGTATGCCTAAGTCTACCATGCTGGCAGAAATCCTTGAAAGAGTAATGCCGAGTGAAGTCGTCATAGACTAATACAAGTGGCCAAGCATTGAACCAAACTGCACTGAAGTGCATTCGGCAGAAGCGCGAGCTTCAATGGTTGGAAGAGTACCTACGCACCGAAGTGGAATCTCGAAAATAACTGGAACCATTGGACGATCGAGCAGTAAAGAGGCGGGTCACAGCTCGCCGGTCGTGGCTGCACGTAGTGGTAACGATAAAGCATGCGGCTGGCGTCGGAGCTCGTTGCCTTCAGCGTTTGCTCTGCACAGCGCCACGTCTAGTCAAGGCGGTGAGCGCTTCTGCCGTTCGACGATGCACTCAAAGGAGTGTTGCACATGTGACATGAGTCTGCCAGATTTGAGAAGCCTTTTAGCCAGATCCTTTTGTTGTTTTCGATGCACGAATCCAGGGCATAGATTAAAACAGTGACGTTGTAACATTCGCTGTTTGCAGTGCAGAGGCTGCAGGCGACTTCAATGTGCTATTATGCCGAGCATTTCCGGCAAGCAGCTACCACTGCAAACGGCGTCAGATTGCATACCATGGGTAATGATGCAATGACAGGTAACATGCAGACGCCAGTGCTATTTATATACGCATTTATTTATTTCCTTATTTATTACAATAACCTCAGGGCTTGTAGGGTGATATAAAGGGTTGGGTACAAATGAAAAGAAATACATATTAAAAGTGCAACCAAAAGGCTAAAATCATTATGCAGACGCTTGCTCGTGACATGCTTGGTGATAATTTTCTTGAAAGATTACGCGTCTTCAAAGCAGGCGATTAGGGTGGAAGGTGGTTTAACTTAGTGGTAGTCTTCGGTAGGAAAGAAGTAAAAAGTGCATTCGTCTTACAAGTTGGCGGATGGTAACTTTATGCGGGTGATGAACGCGTGACGACACACAGGATGGTACGGAAGAAAAAATAAATTGTGTTTTAGTGTCTCGTTAAGAAATAACATTCTGTGGAAAAGACTGTCTCGTAAAATATTTCTACGAACTCGACATTAGTCAGACCAAGTTTAGAATATATTGAAGAAGCACTAGCCATGTGAGAATAAATGGAAAGGATGAAGCGAGCTTACCGATTCTGAACAGATTCTATAGCATCAATTAAAGTCAGTTGCGAGGGGTCGCATGTTAATGACGCGTATTCTAGCCTTCCCCTTCATGGATCACAGCCTTGGCGTGGCGGAGGGGCTTGCGAAACTCGATGAAGTCGTGAGCTCTGCTGTGTAGGGCCATCCAAGACAGACAGGTCAAGGCAGAGAGTTCAGACAAAATGTGATTCACTGGAGAAGGTAATGGCAACTCACTCCAGTATTTCCTGCCAATAAAACCCTACGGCCAGTCACAATACCATTAATGATATGGTGCCGGAAGATGAGCCCCCCAGGTTGGAAGGCGTCCCACACGTTACTGGGGATGAACAAAGGGCGATTCCTAGTAGCTCCAGGACGAATTAAGCGGCTGGGCTAAAGCCAAAAGGACGCTCAGTTGTGGATGTGTCGGGAAGCGAACGGAAAGTCCGATGTTGCAAGGAGATATATCACATAGCAACATGGAATGTCAGATCTATGACGCAAGGTTAACTGGATGTCGTCAAGCGAGAAATGGACAGATTGAACATTGACATCTTGGGTATCAGCGAGCTCAAGTGGACCGGAATGGGAGAATTTAACTCCGGCGACCATTATGTCTTTTGTTTTGGGCACGAATCCAAGAGAAGGAATGGGGTCGCTCTCATAGTAAACAGAAGAATGGGCAAAGCAGTGATAGGGTACAGCCCCAAAAACGACCGAATGATTTCACTTCGGATCCAAGGTCACCCTTTCAACATAACAGTTATCAAAGTCTATACACCGACCACTACTGCTGAAGAAGCTGACGTTGAGAGATTTTATGCGGACCTACAATGCCTTTTAGACCGCACCCCATCATGAGACGTCGTTTTTCTCATAGGAGACTGGAACGCTAACGTCGGGAGTGAAGAAATATCCGGAATTATAGGCAAGTTCGGTCTTGGCGATCCAAATGAAGCTGGGCAGAGGCTAGTAGAGTTTTGTCAAGAAAACAACCTGACCATAGCGAATACTCATTTTCAACAGCACAAGAGGCGCCTGTACACATAGACTTCACCGCACGGTCTGTACAGAAATCAGATCGATTATATTCTTTGCCGGCAGAGATGGAGAAGCGCTATACAAGCAGTAAAAACAAGGCCTGGGGGGCGATTGTGGCACCGATAATCAGCTTCTTGTTGCCAAAGTTAAGCTTCGATTGAGGAAAATGCAGAAAACTAGAAGGCCTTTCAGGTATGATCTGGATCAAATTCCATTACAATATGCTGTGGAAGTGAGGAATCGATTTCAAGAATTAGATCTAGAAGACAGAGAGCCCGAAGAGACGTGGACTGATGTTCGTGATATAATACAAGACGTTGCTACTAAGGTAGTTCCAAAGCAAAAGAAATGCAAGAAAGCAAACTGGTTATCTGAAGAGGCTTTGCAAATAGCTGAGGAAGGGAGGATGGCAAAAGTTATGGGGGAAAGAAAAACATACAAGGTTCTCAATGCGGATTTTCAGAAAATAGCAAGGGGAAATAAGAATGCCTTCCAGAACATACAGTGCCAAGCAGTTGAGGATAACAGCCAATTAAGGAACACAAGAGCTCTGTATAAGACAATCAAAGATATCAAAGGAAGCTTCTGTGCTAAGCTGGGCGTGATAAAGGACAAACGAGGCAAGGACCTCACTGAAGCCTCAGAGATAAAGAAGAGGTGGCAGGAATGCACAGAAGAACTGTACAAGAAGGACCCGACTGTGCAAACCCAACATAAGACGGTTGTGATTACTGATCTCGAGCCGGCATCCTGAAGAGTGAAGTTGAATGTGCCTTAGCCAGCCTTGCCAAGAACAAAGCTAGCAGAATTGATGGCATTCCAGCTGAGTTGCTTCAAAATCTCAACCATGACGCTGTTAACATTCTGAATACATTATTTCAGAAGATTTGGACAACCCTGCAGTGGCCACAGGATTGGAGACGGTCAGTTTACATCCCCATTCAACAGAAAGGCAGTGCCAAAGATTGTTCCAACAACCGCACGTCGCGCTTATTTCGCATGCTAGCAAGGTGATGTTGAAAATCCTCCAAGGTAGGCTGCAGCAATATGTGGATCGAGAGCTTCCGGACGTGCAAGCTGGGTTTCTCAAGGGCAGATGAACTAGAGACCAAATTGCCAACCTTCGCTGGATCATGGAAAAAGCAAGAGAGTTCCAGAAACCCATCTACTTCTGCTTTATTGATTATGCGAAAGCGTTTGACTGCGTAGATTACAGCAGATTGTGGCAAGCTCTCCAAGAGATGGGATTTCCAATTCACCTCATCTGTCTCCTCAGGAACCTGTATGAAGGACAAGAGGCCACAGTCAGAACTGGGCATGGTCTTACTGACTGGTTTCCGATTGAGAAAGGAGTGAGGCAAGGCTGCATACTGTCGCCCTGCCTATTTAACCTATATGCAGAGTGCATCATGAGGAAGGCCGGTCTGGACGAGTCTTCAGCTGGAGTGAAGATTGCTGGAAAACGTATCAACAACCTTAGATATGCGGATGATACCACTTTAATGGCAGAAAGTGAAGTGAAACTCAAGAGACTTCTGATGCGTGTACAAGAAGAGAGTGAGAAGTTTGGGCTTAAACTGAACATTAAAAACACAAAGATCATGGCGTCTTGCCCTATCAAGTCCTGGATCATCAATGGACAAGAAGTGCAAGCTGTGACCGATTTTCTTTTCTTGGGCTCCAAGATTACCTCGGAAGGAGACTGCAGCCATGAAATTAGGAGACGCCTGCTTCTGGGAAAGAAAGCAATGGTTAGCCTTGACCGCCTAGTCAAGAGCGGAGACATTAGTCTGCCAACCAAGATCAGTATAACTCGTGCTATGGTCTTTCTAGTTGTGATTATGGATGCGAGGGTTGGACTGTGAAAAAGGCTGACCGCCGAAGAATTGACGCGTTTGAATTGTGGTGCTGGCGAAGACTCTTCAGAGTTCCTTGGACTGCCAGAAGATCAAATCAGTCGATATTGTCGACCATAAACCCTGACTGCTCATTAGAGGGTCAAATTCTGAAGTTAAAGCTCAGCTATTTTGGTCATCTGATGAGAAGAGAGGAGTCGCTGGAGAAAGATTTGATGTTGGGAAAGGTTGAAGGTCGCCAGAGAAGGGGTAGGCAGCGAACGCGATGGTTAGATGGCATTCTCGAGGCGCTGCAGATGAAGTTATGTGATGTTAGGAAGATAGTGAGAGCCCGGAAAGCGTGGCGTGACATGGTCCATAGGGTCACGAAGAGTAGGACACGACTGAACGACTGAACTGAATTCTAGCCTTGGCCGATTTGTGTTTGAGAGAAATCGATTTGTGTTGTGAAGTAGCTTCAAATGAGATGGAGCCTGAGAGAAGTTTCTGCATATATAACCGAGGGCATAGTTTGCATTGTTAATAAGATACTCTATGTCCATGCGTCGGATTAAGTTATTAGTGATGTGAACATACAGATATGTATAGGATAAAACATTCTCCAATAAAACTTCATTTTTCTTGTAATCAAACTTGTCAGCTGAGTTAGACTGGCGTGAAATGAAGATAATTTTGCACTTTGATGAATAGAGAACCATAGATTATCCCTGACACCAAACTAAGACGTTATCAAGATCGGACTGAAAGAGAGAATTGTCATTAGCGTTATGTATTGCACGAAAGAAAACACAGTTTTCAATAAAAAGCTTAAGGGAAAGTTAATGCCAATCGGAAGGTCATTATTACCCAACTACTATTAGAACTTATGCGTGTAGGAAATGAATCGGTGGACATTCTAGATTTAATACTAACAAGCGATCCCCAAAAATTGTACTGCCATTACTTGCGGGCAATTATAGATCATAAAGACATCCACACAAACTTTAATTCTATTCAGACTCCGCGCCGCAATCCGGGAAAGACTGTCCAGTTATATGATAAAGGCAATTACGAAGCACTGTGCGTTGAGCTCAGCACCTATTTCCCATCATATAAAGCAGACTAGGATAGCCGATCTCTCCAGGAAAACTGGCCATTATTCGGACAAAAGCTTAACTTCCTCGCAGACAAATATATCACAAAAACTACATTCCACGATAATTTCAAACAGCCATGCTTCACAAAATTCCTGAAAACCCCCCGAAAATATAAGAAGAAACGCCTATTCTGGACAGCTAGAAAGAACCCTAGTACTCGCGCATGGGATAAATACTATGCCGCTGAAAACTCGCATTTATCAGCAATCAAAAACGCTAAGCCATCCTTCTATCATAATGACTTGCCCAAAATCCTAAAAACTATCCAAAAACGTTCTGGCCAATCTTAAACCCAAATAACACACGTTCAGTTACACGCCATGGCTCTGGAGAACCATTTAGTGATGCTGAATGTGCTAACGTCTTTTCAGCTCCGTTTTCTTCCGTTTTCAACAGCGAGATTGATTTGCCCTTACCCACACTACCTACTACCATTGCTCACACCATGTCTATTATTAATATTATTGTTAAGGAAATACTGTGTGTAATAAATAAAATTAAACTTTAACCATCAGCAGCGACCAATGAAATAAATCAAACATTTAATGAACACTACGCATGTTTCTGCCGAATATTTACCACTGCTGTTTGCTCAGCCTCTTTGCACAGGCACCATACAGATGATTAGAGGAAGGGAAAGGTTGTTGCAGACTACAAATCCGGTAACAAAGATTCACCATTAAGTTATCGTCCTATCTCGCTCACTAGAGTTCCACGCTGAATCATGGAGCATATCATGTACTCTAAATCATAAAATTTTCGGATACTAACAACTTTTCTCACCCTGCGCAACGTGGATTACGCAAAAACCTATTCTTGCAACATGCAATTCGCAGTATTCCTTCATGCCTGCACGCAAGACTTGGATATTCAGACTGACGCCATATTCCCAGATTTTTCTAAAGCTTTAGACAAAGTCTCCCATCGACGATTACTGCCAAACCTTTCGCAACTGAACTTGCAACCAAAAATCTTAAAATGGATTCAAGAATTTCTTGCGTATCGCTCCCAGACAGTTTCTAATAATAACCAATCTTCTAATCCCGTCCCCGTATCCTCAGGCGTACCCCAGGGCTCTCTCCTAGACCCTCTCCTCTTTTTGGAATATATGAATGCCTTAGCAGAGCTCCTCTTATGTAAAACCCGTCTATTTCCTGACGTTGGCGTTATCTACCGCTCAATTAAAAACATCTCTGAACAAAATGCACTTCTGGATAACCTTAACCCCGTTAAAACTGGTGCGATGATTGGCTAATGACCCTTAACCCAAACAAATGCAAAATCATTTCGTTTCACCGCAAAAATCAACCGTTTTCTTTTCCTTATAGGCTTGCTAATACTTCAATAGAGCTCATCCACTCATATAAATACATGGGTATCATTTTAAGTCATAATTTATCTCGGCGCAATTACGTTACGAACATAATTTCTTCTGCGACCAAAACCTAGGATTTCTCAAGCGCCATTTACATCATGCATATACAGATGTGAGATTACTCGCCTAAAACACACTGGTAAGGCCTAATTTGGAATTGCGCCCCCAAATTGGAGCCGCCATCAAGTTTATCTCATCGACTCACCAGAAAGCCAATCAATTAAGGGGAAATGAAGGTGCTCGTTATAATACATGAAGGAAAGAAGCCAACAGTCAGCGAGGCCAAGAAAAGCGTTGGGGATGGTGCTTTGTCTTTTTTTTTAATGTTTACTTGGATAATCACCGAAATTAGTAATGTAATCTGTTTAGGGGAAAGATAATAAACAGAAAGTAGAAGAAAAAACAACGAGACGATGGTGGGAATCGAACCCTTAATTGATCTGCTTGTAGCTTACGGGGGTCTCGGTTCTGGCAGTCTTAAGCCATAGGTAGCGTAAGAGGGTTCTAGCACAGCTTTCGCCCTCGATCTTGATCACGTTCTACGTGACGCTGGCGGTAACAAAGGACGTTCCACGTCCGCCGCTATGGTTGAGGGTGGCGCTGGTGAACACTCTCAAGGTTCGTATACAGACAAAATAAATACCCAAGCAAGTAGCAGGGAGGACAGCGGCCGATGTAGCTCAGTTGGAAGAGCACCGGACGCGATATTCGGAGGTCGTGGGTTCGGTTCCCACCATCGGCACGTTGTTTTTTCTTCTACTTTGTGTTTAATTATCTTCCCCTAAACAGATTGCATTACTAATTTCTGTGATTATCCAAGTAAACATTAAAAAAGGACATAAAGCACTATCCCCAACGCTTTTCTTGGCCTCGCAGACTGTTGGCTTCTTTCCTCGATGCACCTGAAGCCATTCAAAATCGCGCAGCCCGTTTCATTCACTCCCAGTATTCATACGAAGTCAATGTATCATCCTTGAAATCGCAGTCTAACTTACGAAGTCTTGCCGTCGCCGCACCGCCATCCTATCTCTTTATCACAAAATCTATTACAGCTGACTCCGCCAAACCCATACATTTGCGCACCTCCGCCACGTATATCTCTTCGCGCCGGCCACCCACTTTAATATGCTCCTCCACGTGCCCATACCTAAACATTTTCCTCTTCGTTCTTCCACGAGCCGCGTCAGATTGGAACGACCTATCCCACTCCGTCGCTTCCATCACCTGCGCATCATCCTTCAACGCCAACATTGAAATTCGTATATCACGTGCAAATCTGTGGAAGAAGTGTAACATTTGATGATTATCTGTACCCCACCCGTTATGTAATGTCTCGAAAGGGGCCTTTAAGGTTAATAAATGATATAAAACGAATGTGCAGCGCTGACTTTCGAACATTTCTTAGGAATTGTTTGACGTGATAAAGTCAGTCACGGCTGGTTTCCGGTTGTTGAAAACAGCATACCACTCACCTAACATTATCTTCATTGTCCTTGTTGACATTTGAGGTGCGGAAGGCGGCCAGGTTGGGAGCATCTGTGTCAATTACAGTAGTTTCTGCCTTGTTGGCAATTTTCTCTGGCGCCGTCCCCTGCGTGTTCGAAACAAGACCTCTATCAACGCCACTGAAAACGGCAGCATTTGTCCCAATCAATCCTTCCTTGCTACAGTTCACGTGCGAACCCTCAGGGCATTCACCTGGAATACTGCCGAAAGGCGATTGCATCTATATCTCTGACATCGCCATTCTGATCCTAAATATCCCAACCGACCTGTCTGACTATAATGACGGCCGCATCCCCCATTTTTTTCTTACACCGTACACACCCACCATTCCCTAGAAGAAGCAATGCCTTAGTTTGATTAAATGTACTCTCACAATCCCAGAGCGACCTTGCTTTTTCTTCGGCTTGAGTGGCTCCCAAACGTAGTTTTTCGCTGCGCAATCGAAAATGTGCAGCTCAGGTAGCATACTGAGCAGGCAAACGAGCACGGTGTGCGTCGTCAAGCCTAATTCAAGCCTCGCTTCCGTGTATAGTCCACATCTAAAGAGCTGCTTGATGTGCAAAAACTATAGCGCATCTTGGCGGCAAGTGCCACTCTTGTTTGTACGCAGGCAGCCTTGACACCGCAATTGGCAAATAAGGGGTGTTGCCGTCGCTTTAATTTGACCACTGGGAGAATCATAAAAACACGTCGTAAGACTCCGCGTTCAGTGTGGTTGTAGAGCTGTGCTTTAAACGACATTGACACCAGTCTCCGTGTCGCGTTGCAAATGAGGATAATTATGGCGATACTTCAATTGATGTATTGAAAAATTGTGGTGACGTCTGGGCCCGTACAGCTCATACCTTGTGACTATCATGAATGTGCACAGTCACTGCCTGGGCAACGCACAGACACACACACCTATTTTACTTATCAGGACCAGCCTAATGAATGAAAACTGCATACGACATTCATTTGCACCTCTTTCCCCCCTCCACCATAATATAATCGGCACGTGTATTTCCAGACATGCTTCTTTCTTATCTCTTCTTACTTTGGTTTCCCTTTGAATCCTCTTTTTTAATTAATGGGCTTGACAGGCATGGTTGCCTTGATCTGTTATTATTCTGCTTATTTGTCCTTCTCCCCTCCTTGCAGAAATATTTAGATAAATATTCCCTTGCAGCTGTATTCTTTATCAAGATCCTTTGGAATGCCTGTCCCCTTTCAAGAAATGCGTATCAGCATCAAACCTGCTTTAGGTGCCGATTCATCATGCACCCCACATTGTAGTTTTAACACTGCTGCCACTTATTCTCATTTTCAGGCCATGGGATAACCGGTTCCAGGCTAAGAAATTTATGCCAAAGAAACATTATTTCACTCAACAAAGCAAGTTGTTGGGCGAGTTGGTGATGGTCTTCCATAACTACAGCGCGAAAGATACGATAGAGAGATCCTACCGATCGTACTCGCGCCGACTATTTTTTTTCCAAGTGATGGCAACATCAGTTCCAAATACACAGAAATTCATCGCCAAGCTGCATCCTTTCATTGTTTGCCCTTCTCTTCTCGCCACCCCCCCCCTCATCCCTACCCCATATCCGCTTGCGAGCTTTTCTTCAGGAGCAGAGGTGTATATAAACCTTGCCAGCCATGATCGCGCTGCCCAGACGAGGACGCTTAAGTCTGCTTGTAAGTCAACCCTTGATAGGTTTCCTTTAATTCTCTGACATTTATTGTTTGAAATTCATCTTTATTGGGGGAAAGGCGCAAGACTTCTGTTGGTGAAGAATGCTATCGTGAATCCTGTGTCACAGTACCGTCTATTTTAATATGGCCGAACCAGATCAGAAGGGCCTTAATTGGCAGCCCTAAAGGGATGGAAGTATTCCACTGTGAGATTTTAAAAGGGCGGATTTGTTGGGTTGCTGCAATTAGCTTTATCGTTGTTTTGCAACTTCTCAAAGCAAATGAGGCTACGAGGAGGGACATTGTTAATGAAACCAAAATATGCCATCACATTGTACAGTGGAAACTGTGCAAAACCTTTGCCGAGGGAGGCTGAGAAATGAACTAGCGCTCAGGTTTCGCAAGCTTCCCAACAAGAGCATAACATCTGCCTATGTGTTCGAGCTCGAAGCTATTGACCGAGAACGAAAATGTAAGGCGCATGTCCCCCCGGAGATGCTGACTCGTGATCTCCAAGCTGGCCTCCAAATACTGCAAGATTCTTAACTACAGGATATAGGAGTAAAATTCACCCATTTAATGCGCCAGTGCCTCGAGTTTATTTGCTTGTGGTAGGTGTACACTCACTGTAACCGCGCCATGTGAACAAGGTGCACCGTAAATTCGAAAAAATATAAATTGCAAATATTTCGAACAATAAGCAAAGAAAAACCAACAGCGTTCCTCATCTTTATTGCTAGGAACTTGTAGTCGGCAAATATTTTCTTTCAATAATTTGGTGTCCTTAATAAGGCATCGTGTTGACTATACTCTGACTCTGACTATACAAGGAAATATCACACAAAATACTGAGCACGGGGAGTACGTTTATCTGTAGGCAAAATAATCAAGTGCTGCCCACAAATTACCGCACAGAGAGCGGCAGCGGCTCTGTGAATTAATTCGTGTAGACCTATAAAGCATGCCAATACTACGTGCCAAAGACTGCAAGCGCCAACATGCGAGAGAAGAGCTTTCAGCTACCAGCCGCCGCCTCTCTAGAATTGCACGTCGCAGGAATCAATAAATTAAACTATGTGCAGTCGCGGTGGCGACCAGTGCGGTATAAACTTGACAAATCTGCGAAAATAACCATGCATGCGATTCGTTGCACAAGCGTAGCAAATAAAAGCTGTCCTCTACTGGTGTTTTCATTCTGCGCTTAGATCCAGTAGCTCGAAAAGCGCGGCGGGTGTATTAGTCTCTTAGACGCCGCATATCGGCAAACCGCTCGGTTCCGAGACTCAAGAGCAAACAGTGGCCCACCTGCGAGCAGAAGCCGGAGGAAGACGAGGGCATGCTGAACACCGGAGGCCGGTCACCGCGGTCATTCTCACCGGGGCTCGACATCTTGCGAAGGGTGCTGAGCGGGCTGGTCAACAAAGCTCACAGCAGTCGCCGATCTGGGCGCCGGGAGATCCGGGGCAGAGGTGTGGCAGCGCGCTCGGACGACACGTAGACGGAACGTGCCAGCAGGGGTGCTAGAGCGCGAGTCTTGCTGGCGCTGCACGCGACGCAAAGCTGTCTCCTTCCTCGTCTCCTCCAGGCAGCGGGTAAAACCCCTTTATATATGCTCGGTAGCAAATATCGCTATTAGTGTCGAAAACATAACACATATTCGCTGTTTCGTGTTTGTGATGATCTCAGTTAAATTTAAGATGCAGCGGAATGTTTTGAACACTGCATATACGTTCCAAAAATTTACAACTTTAGTGGCACGTGTCACTTAAGCTGACGTTGAAGATCAAAATAAATATCTGATGGCTTCAGCGCCCAAGATTTGCTCTACGCCTTGACGCCTGAAAGCCCCGTGAAGCCGAAAAATTGGGAGGACGCTCAGGGTTCCCCTTAAGAGTGGACGCGACAGCGAATATTTTTTTTGAACCCGGAAGTTTTTTTTCCGTTTAGAGACTGGCACAGCGTTTGGCAAACTGTTAATAAGTATGCAGTAACTCATACACACAATTCCTCCGCGACGGAAATCAGTCCGTCGTTAGGGCTTTTCTCGTTATTCAAATAAAAATACAAGGGTTCAACGCTGCTGAACCAAGAATTGAGTCAAAGCGTCAGTTGCCGGTGATCCAAGCGTTCTTTTTGTTCTCTTTTTCTTCTTCCTCAGGCCACATATAAAGCGTCGTTTTAACCAAGCCGTATGAACGTGCCTTAGTGGCCTATAGGGGTAACGTGAATTCCAGGGTCCTAGCAGGCTGATTCTGACATACCCGTCCTATGTGAAACGAGAGACCCAGTTGGCAGCTCGTGCCGACCGCTTGAGTTGGTAGCCCAGCTTTCACCCTAGTGTCACGTGGGGTGTGACATCAAGGCGTTACGTGGGTAAGAAGTGGGTACCGGCCGCGCTAAGATGAAGGCTTGAAACCTAGAGTAGTATTGCTTTTGCTATAAAACCCTATCGCCAGAGAAAATTAAGAACGTGAGTTTTTGTATGCTTCTGGCTTGTTACCTTTCGACAAATAATAAAACTTGATCCTGTTTGCTCTTTCATGGAAGTGACACTCAGGCGTACCTATATTTAGCAATTGCTAACTAAGGGCTGTGGGATCCCGCAGGGCAACAACGCGTCAGAGCAGCCCAAACAGAGTTGTAGCTGCTCTGATGCTTTGGTGCTGACCATCGCCATGGCGATAGCCGCCTCCTCCGCTTTCCCTGAGTTGTTTGTTTTTATCTAACCTGCCATAACGTTTTACCCGAGTCGTTCACACCCACGATAGCAAAAGAGTTGCCTCCTTCGTATTCCGCCGCGTCTACATAAACAGTGTATTCAGACCCTTCTAACTTGGCATCAAGGGCCTTTTCTCTTGCTTTCCTCCTGCCTTCATGAAAACCAGGGTGCATGTTTTTGGTAGCGGTTTAATAGTGAGTGCTTTCCGTACTTCGATCGGCAGTATTGCTTGTGCGTTACTTTCCGGAATTCTATTTTGTAGTACCAATTTACACAGGGTTTTCCATCCCGTGGATGTGGTGGCGAGTCTCATTAGCTGTGTTTGTTATGTGTGCCTCGCATAGTTCCATGGTGTTATTGTAAACCCCCAGTTTAAGAAGTCTTTTCGTAGGGGTACAGTGGGGTAGCCCCAGTGCTGCTTTATATGTGACAGATTTTCTCTTCTTGGCCTCCAAGATTACACCGGAAGGGGACTGCAGCCATGAAATTAGGAGATGCCTGCTTCTGGGAAAGAGAGCTATGGTTACTATTGACCGCCTAGTAAATAGCAGAGACATTAGTCTGCGAACCAAGATCCGTATAACTCGTGCTATGGTCTTTCCAGTTGTGATGTATGAATGCGAGAGTTAGACTGTGAGAAAGGCTGACCGCCGAACAATTGATGCGTTTGAAATGTGGTGCTGGTGTATACTCTTGAGAGTTCCTTGGACTGCCAGAAGATGAATTAGTCGATTTTGTCGACCATACCCCTGACTGCTCATCGGAGGGTCAAATTCTAAAGTTAAAGCTCAGCTACTTTGGTCATCTGATGAGAGGAGAGGAGTCGCTGGAGAAAGATTTGATGTTGGGAAAGGTTGAGGGTCACCGGAGAAGGGGTAGGCAGCAAACGCGATGGTTAGCTGGCATCCTCGAGGCGCTGCAGATGAAGTTATGTGATGTTAGTAAGATAGTGAGAGACCGGAAAGCGTGGCGTGACATGGTCCATAGGGTCACGAAGAGTCGGACACGACTGAACGACTGAACTGAACTGATGATTGTTTCAATTTTGTTATTTTCTGCCACACCTAGCTTGAGGTAGGGGATGTTGTATACTATTCTGCTTATCACAAAAGCATGAACAATTCGGCACAAATCTTTTTCTTTGACCCCGCGTCTTTTGTTGGCTATTCGCTTTATCAACCTGTTTGTCATAAGTGCAGAAGTGCATGTTTGTCATGTTAATTGTTGACTTAAGTCGATTTATTATTTCTCTGTTCTTTTCATTGTCTTAAATTATCAGTCCCAGTACCCTGATTTTGTCCGCTCTGGTTATCGGTGTGCCATTTAATTCTACCAAAATGTATTGTGCACTGATATTACGTTTTTTTGTTCCTCGGATTACAAGAAGTTCCGATGTACTTGGTGAGCCTTTCAGCCCTGCCCATTCCACATTTTGTTCAACAATGTCAGTTGCCTGTTCAATATTTTCTTCTATTTCCCTGTCGTTGCCTGTGCATGCCCATAACGAGATATTATCTGATTATAGCGTATGTTTCACCCCTTTCACAGTCTTCAGTAATAGTGGAAGGTTCTTTAACGCTAGGTTGAAGAAGAAAGGGGAAAGGACTGAGCCCTGTGGGGAGCCCTTGTTTGCTAACCTAATTGTTTCACCCCTGATGTCTGCAAGGTTTATTGCTGGTGTTCTTTCGGTTAGAAAATGCCTAACTTAATCGTAAAACCTCTTGCCAGGGGAAATTTCCTCCAGAATATTTAATATGGCTTCCTGTTTGACATTATCAAAGGTTTTATGTAGATCAAGGCCAAGCATAGTTTTTGTGCCCCCGTTATTGGACGCGTCCATTATGTTTGTTTTGAGTTGAATCATTACATCCCGCATGGACAGCTTGCTCCTGAAACCTAGCATTGTTTCGAAAATACCTCTCTTTCCTCTGCATACGTCTGAAGTCTGTTTAGTATTACATGTTCCATCAGCTTCCCTAGGCACGATGTTAGTTATATCGGCCTGAGATTTCCTTCTTCAAGTTTCTTCCCAGACTTTGGAATGAAGACCACTTTAGCATGTTTCCACTATGAAGGCATTCTACTTTGTTCCCCTACCCCATTATGAAAGTCTGTGAGTGCTGTGACTGATACTAAATCTAGGTTTCTCAGCATTGTATTGGTGACCCCATCTATTTCCGCTGCGGATGTGGATCTTAGCTGACTCATTGCTCTCCATACCTTCCCTATTATTATATCCCTATCTATCTCTTTTCTCTGGTCCTCGATATGGTGTAGATGAACCCGCGTTGCCCATGTTAAGATATCTGCTCTTCAGTGCCTTTATGAGATGTTCAGCCGTGCCCTGGTATTTATGAACCAATCTTTTCAGCTGTCCTTGAGCTGCCGTCTTAGTTTGTTCTTGATCTAGCACGTGGCGAAGAAGTTGCCACGTGCTTTTACACCCAAGCTTCCCATTCATTTCATTGCAAATCTGTCCCCAGTGCTGACTCTGAAGTTCATTCGCGTACTCTGCTATCTGTCGTTCAAGTGTAGATATCCTCTTCTTTGTGCCTCTGCTTTTTCCATCTCTTCGTAAGGCTCTCGTGGGCTTCCCACATGTGGGCCAACCTCGAATTTGTAATATCATTTTCGGCGATTAGGATCTCTCTCGAGTGTGTGTTTACGTCACTTTTGAGTCGTTCAATCCATTGATTTAGATTCGCGATCTTCCTCGGAGCGGTTCTGTCCCTAACTTTTCTGAGAGTATCCCAGTCTGCCAGCTTCTTTTTGTGCAGCGTCCCCTTCAGCGATCTGGTATGTATTTCAATCTCTATGGTATAGTGATCACTACCTAAGGTGTGTCCTGTGTTTGACCACTTCTCGCCCTCTAGGTCTCTGCCCAGTGTCTAGTTTTCGGACGTGTCTACACTGATGCTGTTGCCTATCCTTGTGGGATCTTGAAAATTGTTTAGTGTTGTTAATCTTAAGTGCTGAATTTCCATCCATAGTTTGTTTCCTCTGGGGGAGGTCATCCTATATCCCCATCCCGGGTGCAGGGCATTGAAGTCCCCAGTGATTATTATCCCTTTCCTGTCAGCTAGTCTTATGGCTTTCCGTAAAAGATCTGCCAGCCCTGTCTCTTGGTTTTTGGGCGAATTGTACGTATTCAGAATAGAGAGCCTTCTCTCCCTTTGTGTTTGGAATTAGTTCAATCATTACATAGTCTTCACTCGTGTTTTCGAGTTCAGGTTGTATTGCTGTCAAATTTCTCTGGACTAACATAGCCGTGAACGACCAAGGTTTATGGACCCCTTTTAAATCTAGCGGAGTATACACGGAGTAGCCGATTACTTTACCGCGCCACTTGCCTCTTGTAGCGTGATTACATCGGGTGTGTCTTCAATTTTTTGAATGTGTGCCTGCAGGTTCCTTCTCTTAAAGTGGAAACCTCTGCAGTTCCACTGCCAGATTCTAATTTAGTGGTGAGGGGCCATGATGTCCTAGGGCTGTTGCTGCGGTGGCAGCTGAGGGAGGGTGTTGCCGGCAACCGAAGGAAGCCTCGCTTCTATGTTTGTTAGTCGTTCCATAATTTGCTGGAAGCAAATCATTGTTTGGTTTCCTGTCTGACCATGACGAATTGCGCCGTAAGTTTATCTACGTGCTCGGTTAGTTTGTCAACTCTAGCCGAAACGTCATCTATTCTGGCATCTTGAGCTCCTACCCGCTTCATGACTACTTTCATGTCCAACCTAAGCTTGCTGTAAGTCCGGGTCGATGCTTTCTCATTCGAATTTTCTGCCACCTTTTTCGGCTTGCTCTCTTCCGTGTTTTCTTTTTTTGGTAGAGGTCTTCTTTTCGCGGGAACTCGGGTGTCCCTCTCCGTTGATTTTTCGTTATGTACCATTTCGTTTGTGTTTCATGGAGACCATTGACTAGTGCTTTGTGAATTCTGAATAGGTGACTGGTCGAGTACCTTCTGCATTTTTGTGTTATCAGTAATAAGCTCCCTCATTTCTGCCAATTCCTTCTTTATGGTTTCAAGCTCTCGGTCTCTATTAGCGAGTTGTTCTACCAATTCCTTCCCTCGAGCAATTTCCCAAGGGGAGGTCTTAACTGGCCACCTCACCTTTTCGCTTGTGTCTCCACTCTTGCTTGAACTCCTTCCTTTGACTTTGTCAGCACCTGACCCGACGACTTGGTCTCCTGTTCCCGGCAGTGGTGGAAAGGAGTCCGACCTACTTCTCCCCCGGTAGCCTTTATGGTTGTCGCCGACCCGCGATCATGGCTGGTGTGCAGTCATGTTGCCTTAGGTCGTTCTTGGGTTTGTGGGGTCGTTTCTTGTGCAGTCTATACTTGCAATTCCTACGGCCGGTGTTGTGCATCCACCCGCATGCAATGCATTCGGGCTCGCACGTCAGTAGTTCTTCCCATTCGGTCTTCCCAACGGTCTCCCACTCACCCTTTCTTGAATTATGTGGGGTCAATATCTTCTCCGTCCACAGCACTTTTCATCGTGGTAGTCTCAAGGCCGCCAAATATACCAAGCAAGTCAGCCACTTTAAGCCACTAGAACTGTGTCCATTACTTCTTGAAACGTGGCTGGTGCGGAGCAGAGGGCAAATTCTATCACCTTGAGCTCGGAATAGGCTGTCCGGTGTGATGAATGCGGTCTTCTCGCGATCTCTCTCATTGTCCTCAAATTGCTAGTAACCGCTCCTGAGGTCCATCGATGTGAGGTACCGTACATTGCAGAGATGGTCCTGTGTGTCATCGATACGAGGGAGAAGGTACACATCCTTCTTTATGCTGTTTAGGCGGCGATAATCGACGTAGAAACGAAGTGTCCAGTTTTTCTTCTTCACCAAAACGACTGGTGCCGCTCAGGGGCTCTTCGATGGTTGCATCACGTCATCACGAATCATTGCCTGAACATGATCGCATATGGCCTGGTGTTCTCGCGGCGATACACGGTAAGGGCTTGACGTAGCGGTCGAGCGTTTTCGTCCTTGATGATGCAATGCTTTGCCAGTGGACTTAGCTCCACCTTCGACGCTGAAGAAAAACTCGCTGTAATTTTCAAGAAGAGTGCGCATCCAGTCTTGTCTGTCTCGGGGGAGCGCTTGGTTGATGTCAAAATCGGACTGCTTGGCTCGGTTGGGTGTATCGTATTAGAGTTGGCTGGGGAAGGCGAAGACTTCTCGGGTGTCCACTAGCTCGTCAAGGAAAGCAATCGTCATGCCCTTGTTCAGGTGCCGGTATTCGTCGGTGAAGTTCGTGACGAGCACATGAGCTTGTCCATGACGGACGTGAACGATGCCTCTTGCGATGCCAAGTCCTCTATCCAGTAACAACTGTGTGTTTTGTTCGACAACCCCGTCCGTGATTTCGGTTTGGTTTGGTTTGTGGGGTTTAATGTCCCAAAGCGACTCGGGCTACGAGAGATGCCATAGGGGAGGACTGCAGAAGTTTCGACCACCTGTGATTCTTTAACATGCGCTGACATCGCACGGCACACAAGCGCTTTGCTTTTCGCCTCCATCGAAAAGCGGCCGCTGAGGCGGGATTCGATCCCGCGTCCTTAGGCACAGTAGCCGAGCGCCCTAACCACTGCGCCACCCAGGCGGAAAATACGTGTTTTCGACTTCTTTTGTAACCACAGGGACGATGGTGCTTGAGCGGGGCGGTACGGTAAATTCTCCGTCGAGGACGTTGAGAGCGATGTAACCCGTCAAAGTTGTAGCAGGTATGGCTTTGTCTGTCGAGAGTTTGATAAGTTTGGATCGGAGGTCGATGATCGATCGATGTTCGTTCAGAAAGTCCATGCCCAGAATCACGTCGCGGAAACACTGCTGTAGGACAACGAAGCTGGTAAGGTAGTTACATACATCCATTTGCTGTAACCCTTGCGGTGCATCACCCCGACGGCTTAATAAGGTTACCAGCAGCGATGGGGATTAGCGGGCAATCCCAAGAGGTCGTCACGTTCTTGAGTTGGGCAGCGGAAGCTCCACTGATTACAGAGCAGTCGGCTCTGTTGTCCAATAGGGCGGTAACCGTGCGTCCGTCGACAGCAACGGCGAGGTCACTTTATCGTGTCCTCGTATTGTATGTTGGTTTCGGTGTTCGATCTCTACTCCGTCTTTTGCTGAGGTCGCGGCTAGGGCACACTGCTGTCACTTCACTGGGCGTCGGTGTTAGTTTAACGTGTGGTCGTGTCGTCGTCGATGGCCTCGTCGTGCGTAGCGGCGGAGTACTGGTTGATGCATCGTCACTCGTCGTTAGCGATGGAGAATCTTCATGAGCTCGTCATTTAGCAACCTCACCTCCAAAGGTTGTTGCCTTTAGTTTCCCTTACAGGGAATAGGGGACCGTCCTTGCACGTAACCGCGGCCCGGCGACGCAAATCGGGCATTGCAAGGCGATAGGGAGCGGGACGGATGCCTTGGCGACGCGTGCTATCCGCTGGGCAGAAAGTCTTTCACTTCCTGTGGTCGCTCACCAGGACGGGGTCGTGGGGCGACGACAGCGAAACCACGGAGGCCGATCCGCCTGTACGGGAATGGACGGAGGATATGTTCTGCCTCACCACAATAAAGGCAGAGCGTCGGTTGTAAGACGTCCTCCAGGCGTCGCACTTCCTAGGGCTTGGAGATCACTGATAGAAGTGGCGGGCGGAGGCCAAGGGGCAGCTTTTAGGGGCAGGATCGTAGCGCCGAGGGCTTGGGAGGGCGCGTCGGTGTGCAGGACGACATAATGCAGCAGCATATCTCATCGCTACTGATTCATGCACTGGAGCCGTAGGAGCCGTCACTTGAGTGCCTGCTGGACTTGACGGACTACGTCCGCTAGTTGCGATGGCAGCTCAGACGGCCATAGACACCCGATGGATGACCGACTGGCACCCATTTTCAGACGTCCGACGGAAATTCGATAATGTTCGATATACGTACAGCGCACGGCCGTCGTACTATCGTTCGTGGATCCGGCTCGCATCCCAAAGACGTCCAAGGAAGAGCCAGAGGTGGATATTCGAACGTTTCCCGGATCTTGCTTACAGGTCCTGCTATTGGTGTAAAAACGGGCCAGTAATATTGATGTAAAGCTCAGCAAGCTTGTGGCATGGAAATTTTAATCATATGCTAGTGTTCAATGCCTTTGTTGTGGTAGTAAAGCAGACAACCGAATATGGTACAGGTTCAAGTTTCTTGTTGCCGGCTTTACTTCCACGCAACAATGCACTGAAGAGTAGTGTGCAATTAAAACTTCCATCAAAGAGGCAGATATGCTAGCTAAGCTTTACACAAATGCACCATTCCTGAAAACATGTGAGGTGCATAAGCATACCAGCATGCGAAGTTTCAAAAACAACATTTGTTTTTAAAGGCTTTATTGCAAAACTGCATTCATAAAGAGTCTACACTAAAAAAATATTCACATTAAAGCTGCATCTAAGTATGGCGGAAAGGCATGGTAAAATGTAGGCCAACTGGAGTATTAGGAATCTACTTGAATAATTTTATTAATTATCCTTGGCCGTGACAGCTCTTTCCTTGGGGAGTTGGAGGAGGAAAAAGTATTTATTTCAACCTAATATCTGGAAAATAGCGAGGAGATGGTCGAGTCCTGTGTGGGCGGCCTCCGCAGACCGGGATTCCAGGAGCCGCTACTATCCTGCGCATTGGCTCGATCAGCTGTTGCTGATCTTGCAGGCCTTAAGCTGGGAAGAGCAGGTTAGGCTCCTCCTACAATAGAAGAGCGCAGCAACGGGAGGAGCAGCTACCTACAAGCGACAGCGATACTTCGCCTAAGTGGGTGAGTCCTCTCCTCTCTCCGAACCGGCGCGAGTGCTCCTGTGCGAATAAGGCTTTAGGGGCGCATGGAAACACGCTTCGCTTATCTGAACACAGACAGGCGACAACACCGAGCAACGAGCGACGAGGAGAACAATGGGGCGCGAGACGCCGATCCAGGGGCGCAGCACCCAACCAGTATGGAGCCGGGCGCGCTGAGAAGCCAGATAGAGAGATAGATAGTATCGACAGAGAGCAGCGGCTTGCCAGAGAACGACAAATTGAGCTCGCAAAAATTCAGGTAACGCAGCGGAGAGGCGGAGGAGAGGGCGACAGGGCTTGGATTCGACGGACGCGTGGGACGCGCACGGCTAGGTGAGGCGCTTTGCAAAGCTACTCCCAGGAGCACTTCCAAAATTTCCGACGGACGCTGAGACTCCGGTGTGGTTTGAGTCCGCTGAGAACACGCTCCAGGCGTACGGTGTCCCAAGAGGCCGATGGGTCAAATAATTTCCCCATTGATAGCAGAAAAAGTACAGTTTCTTTCTACGCGACTAGCACCATCTCAGCATAAAGATTATGACGCTCTAAAAATGACGATGCTTGAAAAGCTGAAACGTTCGGCGGGCGAATACCTCAACCGATTTCAAGGGTCACAGAAAAGGGCAAAGGAGGGGTGGAGACCATTCGTCACGCGCCTACGAAGTTACATTTGTACCTAGAGGCAAGAGGAGTAAAAACCCTAGAAGAGCTAACCGAATTGCTGGTGGCTGACCAGGTAAAATGTCCTCTTTCAGAAGAGGCGCCTAAGTACGTAATCCTTCAAGAAGGAAAGGAATGGGTGAAGGCACCCGAGATGGCTTCACTCCTTCAAACGTTTGAAGAAGCTGAGGGCGAAAACAGCGCCGGGAAAAAATCTGAGCTGAGTAGAGGCGAGCGCGCTAGCGGAAGAGCGATCATGCAATTGAGAGAACAAAAGCGCTCTAAACCTCAGGCGCTAGACGCTAGGCCCCGGTCTAAAGGCTGTTTTATGTGCGGCTCTACAGAACATCTAAAGGTTAACTGCCCACATAACCAAAACCGAACACATCAAAAGGCGCCCAACACAAACGAGAACAGCCTTTCTGCACGGGCCACAATGACAGACGCATCAAGCGTGCGTAGTGAGCTCACCTCTTTGACCCTTTATTGTAGGGACTAGAAAATCAATGCTATTCTCGACAGGGGGCCGAGATAACAGTCGTAAGGGAGTGTGTTGTGCCAATCGGTGAACGGGTAAAAGCTAAGCTCGCGCTGGTACCACTAACTATGCGTAATGTCACAGGGGTTTTCGCTGAGGTGGCGGAAGCCGTGCTAGTGCTCTTCGCCCTCACTGATAAGCTGGTTGCGCAAACAGATTGTCTGTTGTCCCAAAAGGTGTGGGAATCCCTGATGGAGGCAGGCGGATACAAAGGAGTCGTAGTTCCCGGGGGCAAGGAAGCCACGACCGACACAGAGGAAGCCGCGATCGATACAGAAGAAGCCGCGACCTATACAGAGGAAGCCTCGATCGGCATAGCGGCAGAGGAGGCAGAGCGCACCACGAACCAGACCGAAAGGGCCGTAATTGCGACAACTTCGGTACAACGGACAGAAGCAGACTCACAAGTGGTTGCACAGGCAGAGGTCGCTGCGGGCGACACGGGGAAAAGCAAAGCGGAAATGTTTCGGGAGCAACAGCGAGCAGACGCAACTTAGGAAAGGGCATGGGAGGACGCGCATGCAGGCAAGGGAGGTGTGCCAGTGGTAGACGGGTTCCTTTATCACGCGGACAGGTTGATGGGATAACCAGTATCACAACTTGCTCTCCCTAAATATAAGCGGGAGGAGGTTCTATAGATGACCCACGAATTGCGTTGGGGAGGTCACTTAGGATTTCGTAAGACTAAGGCTAGAATAAAGTATAGTTTCTTTTGGCCAGGGATTGAGGAGGACGTGAGGCGCCACTGCAATATTTTGCGGGGTTTCCAGATGAGATCGGACTTACGCAGGGCGGAGAACGTGCTCATTCAACTACTGGTGAGACCGCGACATCCATTTGAACAGGTGAACATCGACGTAATCGGGCCGCTGGAGCGTCCGTCGGGGAGGGGTCACAGGTATGCGTTGTGCATCATCGATCTGTGCACTCGCTGGCCTGAGGTGGTATGCCCTCGCTCACTCAGCGCAAAAGCTACCTGCGACGCCCTCGTGACGGTGTTCAGTCGGGCCAGTGTGCCGGAAATAGTCGCGTCTGACAGGGGTACAAACTTCACCGCCGATCTCATCAAAGTTTTTCTGACAAGGCTAGACTATTCGCCGAGGTTTTCAACCCCAGGCCATCCGGAGAGCAGTGGGACAGTTGAACGGTTCAACAGAACTTTTAAGAACATGCTTTATCATGTGATATAGAAGGAAGGCAGGAATTGGGACAGGTATGTTCCTTTTCTTCTGTGGACCTACAGGGAAGTGCCCAACGACATTACGGGGGTGGCTCCCTTATATCTACTTTACGGTCGACAACCGACAGGCCTGCAAGCTATTATGAAGCGGGCGTAGACAGGCGAAGCAAACGTGCCCCCAGCTCTAGCGACATCCCCCTCGGAGTGCATGAAGCAGTTGCAAACGCATTTAACGCAAGCGGCAGAGACAGCTGAGTTCATTAGTGAGAAACAACAGAACGCGTATGCCCTCCAGTTTATTAAGCGGACTTCCAATAAAAGTTTCGAGGTGGGAGAAGCGGTGCTGGTCTTCGACGACTAACGCACGGGGAAAATGCTCCCAGGATGGAAGGGGCCGGGAACGGTTACGGGCCGGTATAGGGAGCACTCATATTTTGTCGAAATTCCCGAAGGTAGGCGAAAGTTATTCTTGTCAGTAAGCTCCGGCCCTACCACAGTAAGGCAATGGCGTTGAGCGTCATGTTGCAGGAGGACGGTTCTTTAGGGGAGGTAGAATACACACCTCGGCTGCCGGTACGCCCAACAGATCCCGAGCTATTCCCCGCGGACATGACCGCCCGCCTGCAGGGCAAAATTCGAGACCAGATCAGGAGGATATTTGGAGACTATAAAGACTTGTTTGACGGAGAGCCCGGAGTAGCCAATGTAAAGAAACGACATAATCCTGGAAAGGGGCTTCACGCCAAAAGCATCGCATGTGTATCAGGTGCCATCGATCTTAAGAGGGGAAGTGTGCAAACAGGTACATGACTGCTGAGCCTTTGCTTAAATTTCCCGTGCGAAAGCCCACGTGCTCATCCCGCCGTCTGCGTATCCAAACCAGATGGGAGCATACGGTTATGCGTGGACTTTAACATGTTGAACACGGGTGCGGTGGCGGACGCCTACCCGATGAGCCGCCCCGAGAACTGATAATGAAGGCAGGCAGTGCACGATTAACACGTTGCTCGACCTACGAAGGGGGTACTGGCAAGTGCCGTTGGCCCCCTCCGCCCAACTCTTAACAGCGTTTGTGCGTCACCGAGGACAGTTCGCGTGGAACGTGATGCCCTTCGGGCTAAAGAAAGCAGCGCAAACGTTTCAGAGGGCGATGGACAACATTTTGCGCCCACATTCAGAGTACGCGTGCGTATACCTCGATGACATGGCGATGTTCAGCGGAACGCTAGAGGAGCACCTGCAACATCTACGCCGGGGTTTTGAGTCCCTAAGGCAGGCCAATCTCAAGGTAAAGGTAGAAAAGTGTCAGGTTGTGCTGGGGTCGACACGCTACCTGGGACACATTGTCGGATCACGGTGGCACGGGCCATACCCCGATATATTGCCTGCAATCAAAGGGTGGAAGCTCCAACGACTAAAGGAGAGCTGCGGAGTGTCCTGGGATTGTGCAGCTACTATTGGGAGTAAGTGCGCAACTGCTGAGATGGGGAGGTCGTTGACAGAGCTAACCAGAAAAAAGGGGCCGAACAATATTCCGTGGCCCTCGGAAGCCGAACGGGTGTTTCAGTGTCTCAAGGATGCACTTTGTGAGGCCACTTCTCTTGTGACGCCAGACCCGAGCAAGCTATTTTAGCTTTACACCGACGCCTCAACGTTCGCCGCAGGGGTTTGCTTATCTCAGCGGGATGAAAACGGCGCAGAAGTCCCGATCGCGGTTGCGAGTCACAAGTTTTCTCCGACGCAAACCCGGTGGTCTACGATCGACAGGAAGGCATTTGCGGTCATTTGAGGATTAAAGAAGTTTGACGTCTGGCTTTTCGGCGCCCCGGTTACCGTGGTTTCTGACCACAATCCTCTTTCGTTTCTCACGCTCAGCGCTCCGCCAGGAGCTAAGGTAACACGCTGGGCACTAGCGTTACAGAGGTACAATGTAGTGGTACAGCACCGGAAAGGCAGCTCGCATGGTAACGCTGACGCGTTGTCTCGGCTGCGTAATAGTTGCTGGGATTCGGAGAGTGGCGCGCGGGCCGGGGCGGAGGCGGGGGAGGACGCCTTCTCACGGCAACAGTGAAGTGATCAAAAGAGTGTGCGAAACTAGTGAACACTGCATGCGGAAGTGGGACGCAGTGTGGTTTCGTAGACTGTCCGCGTATTCGTAGCTGCCCAATGAGGCAGATGTGTCGACGGATGTTGGTGTGAAGGAATCACTGTAGTCCTTTAGTTCTGTTTTGCTTTTTATGCTTGTGAGCATGATATTTTGTTTGAAGTTGTTGCGCTCCCACAATAGGGGAGTATTGTTTGTCCGTATGTAGTATTGATGGCATTGTGGTCGCACTTGGGCAGTGGCGCTAGACTTCATCGCTCCCTTGAAAGAACTAATTCTAAACGGCGCCATTGGGCCCCGTGTAGAATTTTAGAAGAAGCGTGTAAGGGACCGACGGGCACAACTGATTAGCGCGGGCCCCGATGGCACGCTGTGGCAAACGCCTAACAATGGCACTGCGCTCGTGACGACAGGTGGCTCGTGACAGGACCACTCTGTTCTTTTCTGCCCTTTTCTTTTTTATGTACACCGGGTTGAGCGCGCTGTCTCGACCTCGCGGGGGCAGGTGAGACGCTCATTCAATGCAAGCGCCCAATGGAAGGACGTGACCCTAGGAGTTTTGCCTTTCCTTTTTTTATGAGAGAGAAGGTTTAGTCTTTTTAAAATTGAAGGGAGCGCTGGACCTCGAAACGAACCAATCAGGTTGATGTTGGTTGTGATTGGTCGTTGCGGAAATTAGGACTGGACCTAAGGGGGTTAAAACTGAGCCCGAGGGCACGGTCCGGCGTTCCGGACTAGGTTTTGATGCTCGGCATCGTCGGCTATGCCGAGGTGGGAATATTTCCCTTTTAGCCGGTTACAACCTCTATTTCTGCTGTAAATGTTGCAAATATTTTATGTGTGTATAAAATTCAGAATTCTTCTCGTCAACGCCTGCCCTCAAGTCTTCGCTCATACCGTCTCCGACGGGGCGTCTATGGCGCAAGGAACTTCCGCTGCAACATGGTATACCGTCTGTAAAGGCGCACCCCTGGTGCACAGGGCTAAAGAACAACCCACGGAAGTTCACTACAGCTGCCAGTTTCCCTTAATTGCTTTTTCCAGATAGCACTGTACGCATGCATCTCCATTCAAAACGGTCACATACTATATAGAAAGGTCATATAACTACCGCAAAACCTATGCAGAATACCAAAAGATCCAAACGTAGTTTGACCAGAACCTGGCAATCAGTATTTTAATGTTTTTAGGCCGTCTTTTTGAACATGCCACTCTGACCAAACATAGCATGTTATAAATGTTTGGTGCTATGCGCCCTTAGCAATGCTCAAGACATGGAGTGCACATGCAGAGGAACTAAGCATAACCGATGCTGCCTATAGAGCACAACCAGATCATTTCAGTATTACACAGTTACGCATTGGTGGCAGAAACTTGCATTTGGAGTGGTTTAACAGGCAAATTTCTAAATTCATTGTTCCCGCTCTGAAAAGAAGTGATAAATAATAACATCATTTAAAATTGTTACCTTTCATTCTGTAAACTGCACAACGTTCGCTGGTTTCCATGTATCCTTCCCGAAGACACTCCATGGGTGTGTCAGGGGTATATCGACATCAACATCGAGGCTACAAGCGTCTAGAAAGCGTCTCATTAGACGAGCTGTGACGAAGTAACTTATCTTAGTGTAACTGATAATACGCAAGCTGCAGCAGCAGAATAAAGATAGATATTTAACATGTGGCTAAAGCACAATGTGGAAGCATAGCCCGCCGCAGTGATTGCGCAGTTTTCATGTTTCTACAAGAGTTAAAAGTAAAGTTCTTTGTTTATCCACAGCGCTATATGTGACATTACAATATCAAAACTTACAGTTACACAAAATACAAAAAGAAAGCTGACAACCACAAGCTCCTGATGTATTACTAGTAGTATACAGCATGGTTGTTAAATAGTTACTGAAATATGGTTGCATAATTGCGGCAACCAGCTTTGCACGTATGTCATGGATTTCTCAACTACGCTCTACATTTAAAAAAAAATTATGGCCTGCCAGCTGTTCATAAGAAACACTACCTGATTTAAGGGGGAAGGATGTGGCAGCCAAGTAAACTGCCCCTGTTCAAGGACGGCCCAGAATTTGCCCCTATGTATTATCGGGGGCAAAAGCGTGTGGACCACACAAACTGCAATTAAAGCACATAACTTTCGCATCGACCAGAAATCTCGGACCATACTTGTCGATGTGAAAGTTGCATTAGTTCTTTCATGTGTGCAACATAAGGTCACAATTCGTTTACATCGCGATTCTAGTCCAAAATCTCCAGACATACAGTCCATAGACTTTCGCCCCCGTAGTATAAGCCACCACTTGGGTAAGAGATTAGTAATAAGAAGTGTATAAAAGACATGAGTGCTGTTGTACAGCCATAGCTATCAAAATGGTATTGAAATTGGAGTACTGCCTTATTGCAGGGCCTAAGGCATTATGAAAGCAATGTTTAGTGTCCGCTGGTCCTCATTTGAACGAAAAAAAAGAGGGGCTGGGGCAATAGAAAGCTACCTGAACTGCATATTTTTTATGATATCAACCCCCAGTTAGCATTAAAGATATCACACAGTTTTGTGGAAGATTTGGGAGCCGTTTGCAGCTTTCTTGCAGGATTGTACAAAATACCTCACCATCTACAGAAAGGCATGTTATATAGAACGGAAAATGGTCAGTTTACTGCATCTGGCCACAATAACATGCACTGTGAGAGAAAAATGAACTGAAAACTTTATACAGGAAATTATATTTACAACAGGTGAACCAATCAGCATGATCTATGCTGAAGAGGCAGCGGATTAAAATCTAGCTCAGAACGAGTTCTCTAGGCCGCGGAGCCCAGTTTCATTAACTTCGGGACTCGGCCCACACTTTTCATCCCCCAATAACAACGTACTCACACATGACAGGCTTACAAATATTTTAGCATGACTTTCCATTTTCGTAAGGTTCCTCACCCTCTCTCTAAAACAAACATGCGAAAGAGACAACGAATTCGTTTCACAGCAAGCGGAATTTACAGAATGGACCTCGAAATGATTGGCTCACTAGGTCACAGGCTATGCCCCATACCTTCACAGTGGTATACAAACTCTCTCTCCCCTAGGAAAGAAAAAGAAAAAAATTAAAACACATCAAAACAGTCCCACGTGCACAACCATTGCCCAAAGCTTGCACCCTTGGCGGCTCCTTTTACAGGGCAATTATCGGCGTTCGACTAAGCAGCATTGCGGACCACATCAAAAGAGCCAAACCACGTCCTCTCGCTCCTCATTATATCATCACTGTTACACACTTTCCCTGCTTCAACGCCGTAATCTCCTACCATTTTTGCCATCGAGGGTTAGAATCATCACCGAGACCCACTCAGCGCACCTGTACCGAATAATTATCACTTTTATGGGCTCCCCGTCAAGGAAGAGGGCCTTACACCCTTCAGCCTGGCAGTGTTTGTTCTTTCAGCGATATGCCGTCCTTCCAAAAGAGGCGCTTGTTTCAAAGCTGCGCTGCCTCCGGGCGATGGGTCCGGTCAGTGTACTAAAGGGTCATGGGTGTATACTGTTCGTGAAGCTCCTTAAATAAAAATGAGCCCCTGCATGACGCAGCAACGAGAACAAACTGCCTGTCCCCGTGTCTTCGAGTGCGACCGCAAAGTCCTCGGAAGAAGGGACTACTTTCCCTCTCTTCCTACATTTTCGTTAAGCCTGACCCTTCTGTAGCTGCCTCTCTGTGCGCGTTTCTTTGACTCCTGCCCGAGGGCAGGTGGAAGACGGCCTGAGCTGCTCATTGAACAAGTAACCCAAAAAGGATATACTGTCCTAATGCTGCCTAGCGTACCCACCGATCCCTTACAAAAAACATTAAAGGAATGAAGCAACACATCAGATAATGCTACAATGTTTATAAGTGTAAAGTCTAAAACTCCAAATCATGTAAATATGTGTACATCTCTGCACATTAACTAGACAGTAACAATGCAGAGTGAACCAATAATTCAGTGTCTGCCAACACTATCTGCCAAGCTGCAAGCGACCATCATTTTTCTAGTTTCGTTGGCCCCTCAACCTTCAAATTGTCTCGTGATTGTCTTATTAGGTGACGTAAGTAACAAAATTCCCATAAAGAGAGGTGTTAGGCAAGGAGACACAATCTCCCCAGTACTATTCACAGCTTGTTTAGAGGAAGTATTCAGAGACTTGGAATGGGAGCAGCTAGGGATAAGGGTAGATGGAGAATACCTCAGTAATCTGCGATTTGCTGATGACATTGCCTTGCTAAGCAACTCGGGGGATGAACTGCAAATAATGATTGATGACCTAGACAAGAAAAGTAGAAAGGTAGGCTTGAAAATCAATATGCAGAAAACTAAGGTAATGTTCAACAGCCTCGGGAAGGAACAGCAGTTTACATTAGGTAGCGAAATACTGGAGGTAGTAGGCGAATATGTCTACTTAGAACAGGTAGTAACCGCAGTCCCGGACCACGAAAAGGAAATAACAAGAAGAATACGATTGGGATGGAGCGCATTTGGCAAGCACTCGCAGATTATGACTAGCAGCTTACCGGTATCGCTCAAGAGGAAAGTATACAACAGTTGCATCTTGCCTGTACTCACCTATGGGGCTGAAACGTGGAGGCTAACCAAGAGAGTTCTACTTAAGTTGAGGACAACCCAGAGGGCTATGGAACGAAAAATGGTAGGGGTAACATTAAGAGATAGAAAGCGTGCAGAGTGGGCCAGAGAAATAACTCAAGTTACCGACATTCTAGTAGAAATTAAGAAGAAGAAATGGACATGAGCAGGACATGTAGTGCGAAGAGAGGATAACCGATGGTCGCTGAGGGTAACAAACTGGATTTCAAGGGAAGGAAGTCGTAGCAGGGGGCGGCAGAAAGTTAGGTGGGCGGATGAGATTAAGAAGTTCGCAGGGGTCAAGTGGATGCAGCTAGCACAGAACCGGGTTAAGTGGAGAAATATGGGAGAGGCCTTCGCCCTGCAGTGGGTATAATCAGGCTGATGATGATGAAGGATGTGCTCCAAATTAGATATTCACAAGAGACGAGGACAACGCTAATGATATACGCGTATGCCTCACCACAGCAGACGCCAGGCGTGAATCTATCTGCACAGCATAGAATCTGCTATAAACATTTTTAACGTTGCGGCACATTTAGCCCCACTCTGGCCCCACTAAGCGAGCCGCACCACTGTTTACCTGTTTCTTGCCTACACTCTGTTCTCTTCGATCGCAAAACTTGCAGCACTCAAGCGAAAACGCCACCGCTCAACAGATAGCGCGTGCTCGCTACGTTAAGGCGCAGTCACAGATCTTCGTCACACGATATCGGTTGGCAGATCGTCCATAAACACATTTTCAGTGCTTTATTTGCCCTTGTCGCTCTATGGCGATGGTCAGCGGCGTGCCGATGTCAGGCTACAGCGTCACCGGTGCCACCACGTCGTCGAGACCAGAGCTGTCGGGCGCGCGTCGGCCTGCACGTCATCGCGGTGCTCCGCTGCCCTCGCCGACCAATAGCCGCCGCCGTTTTATCTTGAGGCCGCCCACAGCCGTGGCGCGCGTCTGCTATGCCTCCCATGGCGTTAATTTTTATGTCTGCTTGTTTCTTTTTTCTGCCGCTTGTTAGACAATTATAGCGATGAATTTGAGAAACGAATGCTTAAGGATAATAGCACAAGATTCTGCACTGTGCGCGATTCTGTGTGGGCGATGTTTTCCCAGGAATGAACCGATCGCAACGGCTGCACCTCGGCGCTACGGCTGTTTACTAGCTGTGTACAAATACATATAGCTGTTTATGTCGCGTGAAATGTAATCTGAGCCAGCTGAGCTCCCTCTGCTGTCACTAAATTTGGAACCGCTGCGGTCTCCCCCGTTTCCAAGTTATTGGCGACTGCCTACGTGATTTAGACAATTGTCAAATAGCCTGGAAGGCCTTCGAAAATCCTCGGGATAGCGTCAGGCCGTAGCGCCGGCCTCCTCCGTTGTAGTGATACCGCGTCGTCGTTCCCAGTGAATTCCACGACACGAATGATGTCCGCAATGTGAAAGTGCTTTTCACAAACCTGCACATATTTAGAATCGAAAGTGAAGTCACCAGTCTCTCCTCGCGGTGTTGCACGCTTCCATTTTTCCAACAGCTCCTTGTCAACAGGGAAGCGAAATAACGAGACATTCTCAGTCGCACCTTTGTAGCCGGAACGGCATCCTGGTACGTAAAAAGTGTTCGGCATTATTCCACGCACACGAGTTACATGATGTCAACGCACAGCATAACACCAGACGTCGAAATTCGTACCAGCGGCGATGCTTTCTGATCGGTCGCGACACTGCTGAGCTCCTCAACGGTGCCCTTGAGTGCCCAGTGGCACGCTCCGCGGCAGGCGCGGGCGATATATGAACCTCTCTCAGCGTTACGGAGAAATTTCGTGACCAGAAAAAAAGTATTGAGGGACTCTGCTATCACTGTATTAAAAAGTGTGGGAACAAACCTACTTCAATATGATAATCTAAGATCATGATAAGAGCTTTCAGTGCGAGACATAAGCATCGATCAGTATCATGCACTATAAGGTGCTGCAAGGCTCTAGTGTAGCTTTGGCATTATCTCGCTGTCATTAATGCAGTGAAGTTCTCAGGATCCTGAGGAGGAAGGACAGAGCAATAACATTGTTGCTTTCATCTTACTTTTGCTTAGCTCGGTTTTTTGAAAGCCTGCGGCTTGCATGACCTCGCAGAATGTGTGTTTTGTTTAAAAGAAGGCGTTGCAGTCCCCAGAGCTCACAGCCCAACTGTTTCACGGCGGCGGTATGTCAAACTCGTACCAGAAAACCGCAGAGCGACGGGTCAAGAAAAAGACAAGTGCTGACTTTTTTTTATGTCTCTTATCTCCTTCTTGTACGGTTGATCTGCGCTGTTCGATCAAATATGCATAACCAACATGCCCAAGGTGCTGTCCTGCCTTGTCAAAGCTGAAGGAGAGTACTAAGCCTTCCGTTATTTATTAGCCACTGCACAGTGCACACAGCCGTTCCTTCTATAAACTAGTTGCAGTAAAGCTCGAGAGAGAAAGATCAGGGCCTGCCCATCAAAAACAAAAAACCTCGCGACGTTTCCACAAGTGTAGGCATGTCGCACCATAGGTTCGAGTGCAAAAGTTTTCTCGTATTGTTTTTACAACTCAGCACGTTGCGCACGGAAAACAAATTAACTCCTTTAAAGCTCAGGCAGACACTCCTTTATCAGAGACAGAGAAGCTGCGCGGCTTACTGGCGCAGCGTCCAGCAATTCCGAGAACGATGACCCTCAGACATGAGGCTGCACTTTAGTTAGTCGGCGCGGAGCCATCCTGTCAGTCTCGCCTAAAAAACTCGACCGTTCCGGCTGCAGTACAGAGCTGTTTCCTTACCCAAAAGCGCAGCACCATCTGTAATGAGTCAGTGCATCGAAAAGTTCCACTAAAGAAACAAAAGTTCGGTGAAATACATACTTTGGAATCGGCGGTGAACAAAGTGTGCCAGCCGCACCAAGCCACGGCAAAAACAATGCTAGCAGTGCATAACAGCCGTAGGTATTTGTAACTGCGCCGAAAATGTGGAACGCGTAAACGTGAAGCCATCTTTCATGTCAAAACTTGTCAGGTGGATTGTATTGGCTCATTTCAATTTTTTTAGGATAGGTTCGGTTTCATTCTTTTTGAGCTTGCTGCTTGCTGCGTCTACTCAGCCTACGATTACGTTTCCCCTAAACGTCATGATTAGAAAAATGTTTAATGGTCATTTAACTTTTCTTCAAAAAATTTTGAAGGAAGAGTTCAATGATAAAATATTGGGAAAATAAAAAAAACTGTTTAATGGAAAACTTTCTATAGCATCGATTCGCTCTGGCATCATATAATGCTGATTTGACGGCATTACTAATTTATACGCGTTCAGACGAGGACGACGACTACAGACTATATGATAGCTGTGTGAAAGCGAATCCAGTGGCGGACGTACGGCGGCTGTCCGCTGGGCAAATGAATTCGACCGTCCGCTTTCGTACGTAATCCGAAATTCCAGCGGACGTCCGAAATCGGCCGCCGAGTTGCGGCCGAGTTTGGATGTCCGTCGGATGTCAGGGGTCGTCCGAGAGCAATCAGCGGAGCTCCTCTCGCACGATCTTCCAGATGAGGTCCCGAAGGTTCTCTCCGCTTGTAGATGCACTGGGGTAGTGGCTTGAGTAGGCCGGTTGATGTGGTCACTCGTAGTGGTGCATCCGGGTGTCCAAAGTTTTCTCGATGGTAGACGATTTCGTTCAAATTCCGCCACATAGTTTGCGGATTTCGGACAAAACATGCAAAAAGCGACTATTCAAAGTCTTGCAATACAAAATTTTACTCTCCCACCTTCGGCCATGTTAGGGTCGGCGCGGCAAAACAGGCGCTTCATCTCCTCAACGTAAACCAAGACAGGCTCATTTCAGAGTTGAAGTCTTGATTGAAGGATGGCCATGGCTTTTTCCTTCTAAACGACACTTGTACAAGCTGCCAAAAACTTTCTTGAAAAGCTCGCAATCCTTCAAAGCTGCCTAATAATTTTCGAAGCAAATTCGGGCAGATCCTTCAATAGAAAAGTAGACATGCCTGAATTTGTTTTTGTCGTTCCAGGCGTTGAAAGGTGCCACGCGTTCGAACAGGTCGATCCAGTCTTTCGCATCCTCTTCCGGTCATCCATGGAAGCAGGGCGACTCACGGGGTTGGACGAAAACTGCCGGTGCTGTAGGTTGGGCCATTGTCAGCCTCGATGCCTTCCGTGATCGAGCGGGGACCGGCAACAGACCGTGTTCCGATTGGAGCCCTTAAAGACGGCGGCTGGTTCGCTGGCCTGTTGGCTGGTCCCCCAGGGTGACAGGAACAGGGCTGGTGTCTTGGCTTGAAGGGGTAAACCGGGAATCTAATGGAAGCACGTCCACCAGATGCACGCAGTGGTGACAAGGCCGCACACACCAAAAGAAGGCGCAGGCGTGATGGCAGTGAAAATAACTCTTTATTAAGCTGACTTGCGCTCGCAGAAGAACTAAGCAACTCGGCAGCGACGATAACAACAAACGTGCTCTTCGATCGTCGAACTAACAATGCCTGTCACACGCATCAACGCTCAATTTAAAGGCGGCTCAGAACCATATAGATAACGTTGCAAACTTTCACTAGTACAAGCGGCAACATTGTAGAAAGATACACCAGTGGCCGGAATCTCGGTGCATCAGATGCACCGGTGCAGACAGATCTCGGTGCATCAGATCTTATGCGCGTGCAAAAATCAGAGTTATAAGGCCGCATGCCAGCGGCGGCTAAAAACAACATATGCAGTTTTGAAGGTTTCGCGGCAATATATATGCCGCACAACAAATTATTCCCACTGCTGTGGAGGAACCCTTTTGAAGTATGTCAGCATGGGGTCTAGGATAGACTATTCATTATGCGCAGTCGATTGCGCTTTGTACATGTAAGCAGTGATTTTAAATAAATAAACTGCATTACTGAAAGCACAGAATTACTGTCTCGTTTAGCATGCACACGTAGCAGGCCAAGGGAGTTGCAGAAGTGCCTCACATCTGCATGTGAATTGTCTAGCTTACTGCTTGCTCTGAGCAGCCAGCGAATGGCAACTGATGTATGTTACGTCGGCGAACATATTTGGTGAATATCTTCATGAACAAGCTCGTTAAATGGGAAAGCCTAGTTCTCAAACCAGCTATTGGTGCAATGCATCCTTAATTGTAGGAACGTACGTACGATAATGCTGTCAAAAGGCCTGATTACAAAGAAGAAAATTACGCTGAGTGCACTACGCGTGAACCACCGCTCGTGCCTTCGCCAGAGAATGCAGCGCCTCAAAGTACATAATTCTGGATGCCCATTTCTGGAGCAATCTGGGCCTCTCTAGTTGAGGTCAGTGTATGCGACACTCAGCACCTCCATATACATAGAATACAAAAATATTTTTACTGATATATACAGCTGCTCGAGTTCAAAGTTGTACACTGTTCAAGATCTCGACAGTACAGCCGCTCCACTGCCTTTGGCATAACGTTGTAGCGACCTGAATCTGGATACAGTATAGGAGTTTCAAAATGTTTTCAGTCTTGTGTTCTCATCCATGCTCACTTTTGGGGTTTAAAATGAACTTAATGTGATCACAGTGGCTCTGACAAAACGTTTTGCAATCTAGAAAGTACGTAATACGTGTTTCGAAGTTTCCGAGGTACGCACGTACTTAGAACGCGTCTTGGTGGAAGTTATTTAATTGCGCCACCGCATTATACAAGCGTATGTTTCACCGCCAAGATAGGATGCAAATGCGTTTCATATTAGTACTGCCCATCGCCAGCTTGATCTTGCGGTGGCGTGTCCCTGCAATCGCCGGCGTCAACACTGAGCGGAGGGCTCGATGTTATAACAAGGCACTGCTGGACGTTTCCATTGGGTGTATCCCCGTATGGAATAAAGCGCAGGTAATTTGTATGTCATATTATCACGCAGTGGAGTTCGGATGCGCCGTTAATGCGATGAGGAAGCGTCGCAGGCCGTTCACTTGTTTGGCACCATTGAATCGATGCTGTCAGCCATCGTTCGCGTGTTAGCATAAAAACAACTCTGCTAGCATTAGAAAGTACGTACCGGCGCGGACAATAGTGAACGGAGCCCGTTATTTGCTTCTAACATTTTTCCCGCTTTGTATAATTGAAACTGGCAGTCGTGGTAGGTGCGAACTGGTAATAGATGCCAGTGGCCTTTTAGTTGGACAAATACTGTTTCCGTATCTCATGTGCAAAAAACGCGATTTTAATTTGAATGAAAAAGCGTGCTCTGTTTATTTATGTCCGCACCTGTACGTGTTAAAGCTGTGGGGCTCCCGCACCTCTCCTGGCCTTTTAAACTACACGCGATCTTCCACTCCGTCTTGGTGCGCGCGGAGGTAGCCAACCACGCTCGTGCAGACTATATCGTGGGGCGTGACATGTGTTCGGCCTGAGAGCGAGCCTTCATAAGGACGGTGCAAAGCCATGAAGAGAGGATTCCGAGACAGCGCGGCTGGAGCGCGGTCATGCTACCAGCTAGCGGCATGGTGCATCCTGTGTGAACACGTACGGCGGAGCGGAGCCAAATCAAAGGGAACCACCCCCTCTGAGCGGCGCGTGGTGTGGCGTGGAATAATATAACGATGCTAAAATCGACTCAATTACACCAGTGATGACGCTAAAACTGCTATGAGGTGACAATAACGTGAATGCCACCAGGATGCTAAGACATGAGGTTTAACGAAACGCGCCAGTGAGATAGTAAAAGACACACCCAAACGATTTGCCTTGTTTTCTTTAACAAAGACCCGTAAAACAAGTTTTTCTTGAAGAAAATTTATTTCATGAGATGTAAGTAGCCCTAACATTTATAATAATAGATGTTTATTTTATGTATAAACGAAAAAGTGTACTAGTTCACAATATGCGCAAAAAATACTTTAAACAGTCGTAGCCTCATTTACTACCGACAAAATCCCGTTTCGGATCCAATCCGGTTTCTTGGCAAAACAACCATGCCGGTGTGTAATTACCCGTATACCTTAGCACATCTCTACTCTGCTAAAAGCCTGTTTACCCTGCAGTGAAGGTGAACGTTAGCACGTTTGAGGTGTTCTCCAAACTGCTCAAATCTAGGCGGCTTTAAAAGGACACTGGCAAGCGCAACGTATGAGTAGCTGGACAGACAACAAACCAAGAGGTGCGTCACTCTGTTTGAACCCTTCGTGACTATCATTGCTGCTCTTCTTTCGCTGTGACATCACAGCAGCGTCCTGTGCTCAGACATCGAAATCACAAAATAGCAATAACGCAATAACACCTTTTAAATGCATATATTCTTGCTGGTCGATCAATCTGTACTCATTCACAGCAGCGTACCGCATATGCTCCGACCTAACATGTGAAAGCTTGACCGCCAAGTTGAGTTTCCCCTTCAGGTGGCCAAGTGAGGAAACACTTGATGATAACGATGTTCTTGATAACTTGAAGATTCAGACTCGCAACAATCCCGTTACATGATGGCATGACCGAAAGATTAACTATTATTTACATATAAGTAAAACAAGAACACACAATCAAGGAGAGAACAATTTTCATGACTGACACGTTGGTCGGACGAAATAAGCCGTCGTTTATGCCAGAGCGCTTACTTATAAACCATCTGTCTCTGCCCTTGACGGGGACAGCAACCAATAACTAATAAGGCAACTTTTCTCACCAATCAGAGACTGGGGAAAGGATATTAACTAAAACAACACTTGGGAAAAGAAAGGTCCCAACCAAACATATGAACGGCACTGACGTCACCACATTCCGAACATCTGCTTTCCCTTGTTTTTTTTTCGCACACGTGCATGCGCGACCAACGTATGCCGCGTGAACAACCAGATTAAGTTCTTTTTAAAAAAAACAGAAAGCTGTCAGTGAGGGCTCAAACGCTACGTAGAAATTCCAACTTGACTAAGCCCTCCTCTTGAGCACCTCCAGCTCAATGGCCCATTGCGCTTCATCGCGCAACGGTAAGCCACCGCACACCTGCTACCCCACAAAGGCTGTATGCATATGAGCAGAGGGAAAGACGCGCACGTAGCAATACGAGAATGCATACAAAAGAAAACGTCCACCGGTTCCCGATATGTCATTAAACACTATACACTGTACAAACCTGCCCGCTGGAGTGACAGCTATGGTAGGAAGGCAAGACGAGAAGGAAATGAGTACTCTGCAGCGGTAGGTGACACCGGCAACAATATAGCTGCCATCGCGTCTCCGTCGTGCGTCCGCGGTTCCACCAAAATGGTAGTTGCCGTGGCCGAGCACAGCTGCACATCGCAATGTATCTACCTCGGGTCATACGCTCTGTGCGAGAAACCTAATGGCGCGAAAGTTCACCGAACTTCACACGCTATATATTCGCCGCGCTCAGATCGCAATGGTGTTGATTCAAGATAGATGGATTTATTGAAAGGAAACGGCAAAGAGGTTGCCCCGAAAAATTTAAATCTGGCCTGCTACTCTCACTGGGGAAGGAGAAGGAGAGAAGAAAGAAGGTCATGATGGGTGACAATGTGGGAGAAAGCATATGAAATGTATATACAGACACAGCAGCTTGCTTTACAAGCGCGAATCACGTCCGCTGGCAATCAAGTAACGGCAAAGAGGACGCATTGCCTGGACGCCCTTCCCCTTGTCCTGCCAAGCGCCCAGCAGCAGCTCCTCCAACAGAGGCCTCTTGTCCAAACGCTTCAAGGAAACAGCTAGTACATTTCTTTCGTTCGCATAGGCTGGGCACACCACTAATACATGGTCCACAGTCTCTGGGATGCCACAAGTTGAACATTCCGGTGAGTCCATCTGTCCAATTAAATGTAAGTACTTGTGCGTGAAAGCCACGTTTAAACGAAGTCTATGTATCAAGCATGTCTGATGACGCGGAATATCACGCGGAACATTAACTTTAAATGTTCGATCGAGCCTTCTTAGACGGATGTGTCGGGCGTCTGGTTGAGCCCAGTAAGCTGCTGTAGTAATATTCATACAACTCATTAGAAGACACGTCGTATCCGCTCTTGAAAAAGGCACAGCTGTTTGGAAGTCATTGATGAGTGCGCTTTTCGCTTCAACATCGACCTGCTCCTTCCCATGGAGGCCGCAGTGGGCAGGAGTGATGTTTACAGCTGTCTTCGGCAGGTAGAGAAGCTGAGGACGAATACTGATGATGGTCAGGAGGAAATATATATTTACAGAAGCAAAATAGTATACATAGGCAAAGTTACAGCAACAAGTCACGCAGACAACTGTAACTTAAAAGAAAATGAAGACTCTCACACAGAGAAGTCACTTTACCGGCCCTTACTTTCCTACCGAGCGTTTCGGTTAAAGCCTAGGGGGTGTAAATACGTGCTAAGCGCGGAGCCTCAATCTTGACTGTCGAACATGGTCCGAGGACCGCTTTTTGATACCAGACATCAACAAAGACCCAAGGGCGGTCACCTTAGGTGACCCACCCCGAAAATGAAGCAGCCAATCAAATTATTTAAAAACATGTCACAACCCCAGTGGGTTGGGAATAATCTCGGACCTAGGTCCTTAATTACGTCAAATAAAAATACAGCATTCAAAACACAGACTCTTTCCACTCGCTGGTCCCCAAACCCTCTCACACGGCGCCTGTCCTTGCCTCCCCTCATCAGCGTGTTTGCGACGCGACCTTGCAGCTGGCGCCTTTGTGAAAGAAACGCCGCGGGGGATCTGGAGACTAGGCCACCCGCCGTCCCGTTCGAGGAAAAGGGGGGGGGGGGGCACCGTCCCAGAGCAGTGTACAGTAGCCGTTGCTCGGACCCAATGTCTCGCGACACAGCGGGAGGCCGCTGGGCTGATTGCCTACTTGGGAGGGCCGAGGGTCGCGCCTATTGTCGCCTTCTGCAGGACATTTAGTGAGCGCTTGTGGCAGTGCAAAAAGCTTCATTAACGGCGCCTCCCTGCACCCATGCTTGGCGCCACGGCGGGACATCGCTGGACGAGCTGGCCGTAAAGTGGTTCGCAGAAGCGGGCTGCTGTTGTTCCCGGCTGATAATTGGATGCGTCTGCCGTTCGCTTCTTGGCGACGCCTCGGGGCGAAGGGGCGAAACAAACCAAGCCTATCGCGCGCCCGCGCCCAAGAAAAGGGGAGAAAAGGAGAAAAAAACAACAGCGCTCGCTCCTTGGCCTCGGCACATGGGGTTTTCGACCGCCAGCTCGACTCCGCGTGCGAGTCGCTTTTCACTGCGGCCTTACACGTCCCTCCTAAGAGTGTAAATGAGCTTGGAATACGGTCACTTCAGCCTAATACAACAAAGGCCGCAACAACCCGCGAAGAAAACAAAACATGTAAGACACTTCGCACGTGAATGGAACACCAAATGAATCTCGCGACACAATTGGGTATAACACAAAACAAATCACACATTCGCATCGGCGGACCGGACAGTGTTCGTGAAAGTCCCGCGCGCGAGCAATTGGATGTCCTCACGCCAAGTTCACGCGCACTCCACCGTTCACATCACACATTGCACCGGGTACGCGGGAACATTCACGCGTCGCCGAAAGGCCATGGCTCAAGCGTGTGCTTGCTCTACGCCCCAAGTCACATTGGGGACACGGGTTAACGCGTCGGCGTTACCATTGCTTGACCCCTTCCTGTGGGTCACCGTCACATTGTAGCGCTGTAGGGCCAGCGCCCATCGCGCGAGTTTTGCCCCATGAGGCGTACTAGTAGTGAGATACGAGAGGGGGTTGTGGTCAGACACCGCGTTAATTTCTGCCCCGTACACCCAATGATCAAATTTCTTTAGTGCCCAGATAATGGCGAATGCTTCCCGCTCGATCGTAGACCAGCGAGTCTGCGTTGGCGTGAATCGGTGGCTGGCAAACGCTATCGGCCTTTCCCGTCCCTCGTCTCCCATCTGCGCCGAACAAGCCCCCGCTGCAACGTCGGACGCGTCGGTGAACAGCCAATATGGCCTTTTAATGTCGGGGGTGTTCAGCGATGCAGCTTCGCACAGAGCTGACTTGAGCCTGTCGAGCGCGTTTTTCGCTTCCTGGCTCCACGGAATCGTGTCAGGTACACCTCGCCTCGTCAAAGACGTGAGTGGTGCGGCCACCTCGGCGTATCCTTCAACGTAATCGCGGTAGTAACCACATAAGCCTAGCAGACTCCGTAGCTGCCTCTTTGTTGCGGGAGGCACGAGCCCACGAATGGCCGATATCTTTTCTGGGTCGGGCCCATGGGTTCCGCCTCCCACTATGTGTCCTAGGTACTTAATGTGGGCCTGTGCGACCTGACACTTTTCCCGGCTCACTTTAAGCTTGGCGTCGCGCAACAAATCAAAAATTATTTCTAAGTGCCGCAAGTGTTCAGTCCACGAGGAAGAGAAAATGGCGATGTCATCGAGGTATGCGGCCGCATAAGCCTGATGTTTCGAGAGGAGGGTGTTCATTATCCGCTGAAAGGTGGCCGCGGCGTTCTTTAGCCCGAACGGCATGACGCGTCAAGCATATTGTCCCTCGTGAGTTACGAAGGCGGTCAGCTGTTGGCTCTCCGGAGCTACCGGCACCTGCCAGTATCCGCGTCGCAAGTCGATAAGGGTGATGTACCTAGCGCGGCCCACCCTCATGATGAGCTTTTTAGGGGGTGACATTGGAAAGGCATCCGTGCGCGTCGCTGCGTTTAAAGCGCGATAGTCAACACACATTCGCACCGATCCATCCTTCTTACCCACGCATACAACGGGATGGGCGCACTCGCTTTCCACCGGATACACCAGCCCGAGGTCTAGCAACTCGTTTACCTGGCGGCTCACCTCACTCCTTAATAACTCCGGCACGCGATATGGGAAAGTGCATTTGAGCTGGTGGCCTTCGTGCAGCTCTATCTTATGTGCCCATACTCATGCGACTCCCGGCGTTTCGCTGAACAAATCAGCGTAAGCGGCAAACACCTCCGAGATCTCGAGGCGGTCCTGAGTAGGTAGGTGTGCGAGTTTCTCGGCATCTATCAGGCAACCACCACATCTCTCAGGCACAGACCGAGGGGTGTACTCGATTTCACCAAACTCCTCTTCTTCCTCGAAAACTACTCCGACATGGCTGACACGTGTGTAGTGGGGTCGCAGCCTGTTCGCATGCACTATCGCTGTAGCCTTTTTTCCCTTGTCGATTCTGTACGAGTTCTGCCTCTCTTGCGCGGTTACGACCAATGGACCGAGCCATTTGGGGGCCATTTTACTGCCAGGGTCTGTGTCAAAGAGCAATACCTGGTCTTCGACGAAAAACGTCTTGCTCCGTGCGCGCCTGTTATACGCCTGCGCGTAACTTCCCTGACGTGCGCTCGCCGTCAAACCCGCTACTTCTGCTGCTACTTCTAGCTGCTGGCGTAGCTATCGCAAATACTTCGCGGGATATTCCCTGAGTGTGTTCAGGAGGGGTTGCTGGCCTGTCCATGTTCGCTGCAGAATTACTAGCGGTCCGATAGGGTTTCTACCGAATAAGAGCCGGAACGGCGCCACGCCTGTAGTGTCATGGGGGACTTTCCTGTACGCCCAGAGAACAAACGGGACCAGTCTATCCCAGTTCTTGGGATCTTTCTCAATAACATGGAATAACACGTTCTTCAAAACGTGGTTCCACCTTTCCACTGTCCCGTTGCTCTCCGGATGCTCAGGAGTCGAAAAACGCGGTGCGCATCCCAGTCTTGCTAACATCTCACGCGTCAGCTGCTCCGTGAAGTTCGTTCCCTGATCTGAACAGACTTCCTCAGGTATGCCTGTGCGTCTGAAAATCGTAAGCAAGGCGTCGCATGTCGCCCTAGCGGTTAGGGATCGCTAACAGACTACCTCCGGCCACCGCGTGCACAAGTCAACGAGGCAGAGAGTGTACCTATGACCCCTGCTCGACGGAACATCGAGCGGCCCGATTATATCGACATTTACGACCTGAATCGGATGGTCGGGTCTGGTGAGAGGTGTGATGGGAACCCTATCTTTAATTCGCCTGTCTGAGCGGACTTGACAGCCGTGAGATGTCCTGCAGTGTCGCGTTACGTCCCCTTCTAAGCCTGGCCTGAAAAAGCTGTACTTAATTCTGGTCTTTGTCTTCCGTGGCCCGAAATGGCCTCCCTAAAGGGACTCATGCGCAAGGCAGAGTACCTCTTCACGCCTGCTAAGGGGGAGCACAAGCTGCTTCACTTTGCTACCGGAGATCGAGTCCCAGTGATACAACAAGCCGCCTGAAACAAACATGCCTGCCTTCCCTGCCTTTGCGTCAGCCCACGCTTTCTTTAAGGTTTCGTCTGATACTTGGTCGGATCTGAATACCTGGCGCTGTTTTAGGGCTGCGTCCGCGTCATCCTGGATCGATATTACATCTTCCTTCTCGCTTTCTTCCAGATCTACTTCTCAGGGCTGTTCCGTCGCCACACCCTGCTCACCACTCATTAGTTTGTCTGCCTCAGGCCCCGCCGCTTGCTCCTCGTGTGATGTAGAGCTCAGCTTTGCGCTCTGCTCCGCAATGGTGACAGACGCGTTAACTGCTTCAGACAGAGGGCAGGCCTTATTCATAACAAGTGCCTCGTAACGACTGTCTATCTCCAAAAGCAGTTCCCAATCCTCCCTGGAGAGCAAACAATCCACTCCCTCCGCCAGCTTATCAGAAAGCGCGCATACAATGTCTACTGCCTCGGGCCCTGCTATGTGTGTGGTGGGCCGCCTGATGCATACCGCAAGAGTGACCAGTTTTGCGTTAACCGTCTCCCCAAAAGCTGAAACTAGCTTTATCGAGCCGGATGGCTCCCGACATATACCTGGCACGAGGCCTTCCCTAACCACGGTTATCTCGCTACCGGTATCAATTATAGCTGTCGCCGGTATCCCTGCGCACTCAATCTCCACCTGCTGTAGCTTCGATCGCGTACCTCGTCGAATGACTGGGGCGTTTTCATCTCTGCTACTAGGGTTGTATGGGAGGTTACTGACGCCGTTGTTTCGCATGCCTCTACGTTGGCTACAGCGACTTTTTGAGCTCGAGCGCGTTTCTCCTTCTTCTGCACGTTTTGTGAAGCGCGAGGGCATTCCTTGGCTCGGTGGCCAGATGTGCGGCACTCATAACACTGAATTGGCCGTTTGCTATCATTGTTCGCCGCTTACGGGGGTCCCTTCGGTTTTTCCGCATACACAACAATTTGTTTCGCTGCGCGCCCCTTGCCCTTAGCCTGTTCGAACGTTTGGAGAACGTCGGATATTTTATCCGGTTTTAGCCACCTCTCCTCCTCACGAAGACGCGCATACTCTAAGCCCTCAGGGCTCAAGCTACCCTTTACGCGATCTGCGATGATCAATGATACCAGGTCGTCTTTGGTTTCTACGTCCCGTGACCGGAGGTAGTACTCAAAAGTACGTCTTAGTGCGCGAGGTGAACTGCGCCCAAGTTTAATTGCGGCGTTTCGTCGCGCGCTCAGAGCGTTTGAGGTATTCTGAGGGGTTAAGCTTCAGCACCTTTAAAACGGCTGTTTTTACCGACTTGTAGCTGCCACACTCATCGTCCCCGAGGTTACGGAGAAGGTACCTGACACGCTCAGCTAGTGCTGGCATGATTAAGTGAACGCGGCTTTCGTTTGGCACCTTGTACGTCGTGAAAATTCTCTCGACTTCCTCGAACCATAACGGCACGTCCGCGTCACACGGCAGCTCCAGTCCCTTAAGGACTTTAGCGCATTGGGAGACTGGATCGGGCCCCATTCGACGCTGATCGTCAACGTCTGACCTTACAGACATCTGCCCGCTTCCCGCTATCGCCATTGCAATCGCTGGATCTAGCCCAAGTTTCTGTAACTCTAGGCGTTCCTGTGAAAGAATTTTCAATTTTTCCAGCTCAAAATCTAGTTCCATGCGGCGAATTGCAACCGCATCGGATACCGACATGTCCGATACTTCACGTAGCGCTCCTGCTACAGGCTGAGTTGTCGCTTGCTGCGACTGCTCGCTGTCATCTGTTATATCTCCCCCTGTCCCTCTCTCGCCTACGCTCGCCATCATGCTCCGTGTTAAAACCATATGCCACTTTACACTTGAGCCATAGCCACTTCAACAAAGCGCAAGAAATCCCGCTTACTCATGCTGGTGTCGCCAGTTGGGGCCTCCGTCCCTTGGTGCCGCAGCCTCGTCGGAGTCCTTCCCCAGAACGCTGCCTCTGGTTCGGGGCCTTGATCACCTTGCTGCTTCTGGCTGGACGTGCGGACGCTTATTGCCTAGTGGGTTCCCAGGGCCTGGGTGCTCTGGGTGATACTCGTGGTCGCTGGTTGCCGAACCCTGTCGTGCTGCGCCAGTGATGTTTTATTCTGTCTTCGGCAGGTAGAGAAGCTGAGGACGAAGATCTGATGATGGTCAGGAGGAGATATATATTTACAGAAGCAAAATAGTATACATAGGCAAAGTTACAGCAACAAGTCACACAGACAACTGTAACTTAAAAGAAAATGAAGACTCTCACACAGAGAAGTCACTTTACAGGCCCTTACTTTCCTACCGAGCGTTTCGGTTACAGCCTAGGGGGTGTAAATACGTGCAAAGCACGGAGCCTCAGTCTTGACTGTCGAACATGGTCCGATGACCGCTTTTTGATACCAGACATCAACAAAGACCCAAGGGCGGTCACCTTAGATGACCCGCCCCGAAAATGAAGCAGCCAATCAAATTATTTAAAAACATGCCACAACCCCAGTGGGTTGGGAATAATCTCGGATCCAGGTCCTTAATTACGTCAAATATAAATACAACATTCAAAACACACACTCTTTCCACTCGCTGGTCCCCAAACCCTCTCACACGGCGCCTGTCCTTGCCTCCCCTCCTCAGCGTGTTTGCGACGCGACCTTGCAGCTGGCGCCTTTGTGAAAGAAACGCCGCGGGGGATCTGGAGACTAGGCCACCCCGCCGTCCCGTTCGAGGAAAGGGGGGGGGGGGGCACTGTCCCAGAGCAGTGTACAGTCGCCGTTGCTCGGACCCAATGTCTCGCGACACAGCGGGAGGCCGCTGGGCTGATTGCCTACTTGGGAGGGCCGAGGGTCGCGCCTATTGTCGCCTTCTGCAGGACATTTAGTGAGCGCTTGTGGCAGTGCAAAAAGCTTCATTAACGGCGTCTCCCTGCACCCATGCTTGGCGCCACGGCGGGACATCGCTGGACGAGCTGGCCGTAAAGTGGTTCGCAGAAGCGTACTGCTGTTGTTCCCGGCCGATAATTGGATGCGTCTGCCGTTCGCTTCTTGGCGACGCCTCGGGGTGAAGGGGCGAAACAAACCAAGTCTCGCGCGTGCCCGCGCGTCCGCGCCCAAGAAAAGGGGAGAAAAGGAGAGAAAAATAAACAGCGCTCGCTCCTTGGCCTCGGCGCGTGGGGGGTTCGACTGCCAGCTGGACTCCACGTGGGAGTCGCTTTTTTCTGCGGCCTTACAGCAGGGATCCATTGAAACATTATCATGTGTCCTTACAGCTGGGCTGATGTGATGAGCTCCATAATGTTTAGTGCCAGGGACTGATAGGCAGTGTAGCGTAAGAAGTTTTTCAAAATTTGTAATGCAGTCTTCGAGTCCGTGAATATACACCATTTTTGAGGTGGTTCCCCACATATGTAGCGAATAGATTCCCGAATGGCTACAAGTTCGGCAGCGGTTGATGTAGAGGTATGCCCCAAAAGGAAATGCAGAGTCATTTTCTGAGCTGGTATGACCACAGCTGCAGCGGATGCCTGTGCTGACACAGATCTATCGGTGTATATGTGAATACAATTGGGATATTCTGACCAGATGTGTGCCAGAGTAAGTAGTTTGAGTCCACTAATCGGTACCATTGATTTCTTTAGTATTCCGGGAACGCGAAAGTGCACCAAAGGTTTATCCATCGTCCATGGTGGTTGGGTGGGACGATATGGGAGGGCATATCCTGTCGGTACTTGCGACTGATGGCAGCGGAGTGCACTTGTAAAACTGCAGTCCGGCCTCGCATCCAGAATCTTGCTGAGTGGGTGAAAACGGTGTCTTGTAAGTGCTCGTAAATATACACGAAGTGGTTCGTGTGACAAGTATATGGAGAATGGGCGAGCATGTGACTCTTCAGTTGCGCCTTTTTTAGAGGTGCATCTGGGCAGTCCAAGGCATATTTTCAGTGCCTGCGCTTGCACGCTCTCTAAAGTCCGCAAGCAAGAAATGCTCATACTAGAGAGCACTGGGAGACTGTACCGGATGTAGCCAACAAACAGAGCCTCGTTTAAGGAGCGCTCAGTTGGACCCCATTTGATGCCAGCTACGTAACGAAGTACATGGCAAAAAGTAATTAGCCTTTTTCTTAACCATAGTAATATGTTTCGATCAAGATAGTCAGTGGTCAATAATCCCCGCAAGGGCACCTTGTGTAAACTAGGTGTTGGTGCTTGGTGCCACCACGGACCCTGAGCCCCCATACCGAAGCTGTAATCCATACCGTGGCGATAGGTTGAGAGGTGAAGGGAAGAAACCTTGAACGGTGGCGGTCGAGGCCATGGTCAAGCCTCGGCCGATGGGCTCCTCGCCTGTCCACCAGGCGCGGGGCCCCGGGACCTTCCTCTGCCTATAAGGGTGAACCAGAGGCGACATATATTAGGACCCCTTAAAACAATCCATACTGCATGGAAAAACTACCTTTAAAAAAACCTGATCGACCCCCGAAAAGGAGTCGCACCGAAGTGACGCAAAAAATCAGTACACCAACTGAGAACTTTCCAAAGTTTCTTGTCTTGCACTCTGTAACCGAATCTCAACCAGTAAATGAACTGTCAGTCTTTCTGATTGTCAACTCTCTGAAGGCCATCATTGGGGCAAACTACAAAGCGAAAAAACTAGGATCTGGTGACCTGCTAATAGAGGTATCAGACAAAAGTCAATCTGACAACCTTCTCATAACAAAAACGTTTGCTCACCTTGACGTTCAGGTATCACCCCACCGCAGTCTTAACAGCTGCCAGGGAGTTGTCTCTGAGCGAGACCTCCTAAACGAAACAGAATCAGATCTCCTTGAGGGCCTACAGAACCAAGGTGTAACAGCAGTACGAAGAATAACAATCAGGCGAAAGAACGAAGAAATAAAAACGAAACATATTCAACCAGAGCACACTTCCTGAATTTGTCAATGTGGAATTTATCCGATGCAAAGTTAGCCCGTACATACCAAGCCCCCGCAGGTGCTTCAAGTGTCAGCGGTACGGGCATGGTAGCCAGACATGTCGAGGACGCCTTACCTGTGCAAAATGCAGCGCGCATGACCATGCAACCGATAAATGCAGTGCAACTGACTACAAATGTGTGAACTGTGAGGGCACCCACTCTGCATACTCACGGTCCTGTGCAGCCTTTCAGGCTGAAAAAGAAGTAATCAATATACAGATAACTGAGAAGATAACATACGGAGAGGCCCGAAAAAAGCACAGAATGCTTTCCTCAGCTCCCTATGCTAACGCAGCCCGCAGAGGGGCCAGGCCGCGTCTAGTAACGGTGGGCACGCAGTGCAATGCTGCTGACGTGCTCCCACCACGGCTCCTCACTAAGCAGCCACCGGCTGCACCAATCTTTGCAATCCCGGAGGTCACTTTCCCCCAGACGTCCGGGACACCAAAGACATCTGAGAGGGATTTTGTTCCTCTTGAAAAACCTCCTGCCTCCATGCCTTCAGCAGAGGCGATGGAGGTGAGCACGGACTCCGCAGCGTCAGCGGCGCCTAAGGAGTCCGCCAAAGAGAGGCGGGGCCTGCTGGACCGTCTCAAATAAAAAAAACATACACCAGTTAAGCCCCCTGATAAGGGCGGCGAGTCCTAACCCTACTCTATGTTCCTTCCATACCTACCAAAATCGCTACCGAGAGTATCATTTATTGGAACTGTCGAGGACTCCTAAAAAATCTGTATGACGTATATGAAATCCTCGCCGAACACTAACCAAACATAGTTTGTCTGCAAGAAACGCATCTGAAACCAACAGACACAAGTTTTCTCAAGCAGTATCGTATTTTCAGGAAAGATAGGCAAGGCAGTACTCACCCCTCCGGTGGCGTTGCCATTATAACACAAAAGTCAATCGCTTGTCGAAACATCTCGATTAACACAGACTTAGAGGCAGTGGCAATACAAGCCTTAATATTCGGTAAAATAACAACGGTATGTTCGCTGTATATTCCGCCAGATCATAGGCTATGCAACAAAAATTTTGAAAAGCTCATTGACCAACTCCCAGAACCATGGCTGCTGGTCGGAGACTTTAATGCCCACCACCCATTATGGGGATGTACAAGAACGGACTTCCGAGGTGCACTAATTGAAAAGTTCTTGTTGTCCTCAGGATCATGTTTACTCAACTCAAAACAGCCAACATACTACAGCTTAGCTCATAATACGTACACAGCCATTGACTTAGCCATTGGCTCTCCGATGCTCTTGGCAGCTACAGAGTGGGTTGTTATTGACAATCTATATGGAAGCGACCATTTTCACATCTCTGTGAAGTACACAGGCAATAAAAATGTAAATGCATCTAGTCCCAGGAAATTTAAAGAATATGTGGCCAACTGGGAGATGTTCAGGGAACACTCAGCTCTGCCCTGTTCATCAGTTACTGGCTTAGGCGTTGACGAATCTCAACTCTTGATCACGCTGCACATTATAGATGCTGCAGAAAAACACATTCCACAAACATCAAGTAAGCCACGAAACAAACGAAGGCCGTGGTGGAATGCAGAATGTAAAACTGCCCGTGAAACACAAAACAAGGCATGGTCGAAGTTACGCCGATACCCCACGGCTGAAAACCTAATAGAATTTAAGCGCGCAAAGGCAAATGGCAAACGTGTTCGACGCATCTCCAAGCGAGAAAGCTGGTCATCATTCCTTTCTTCTGTGAACTCTTATTCTGATTCTCACAAAGTATACAACAGAATAAGAGCACTCAAAGGAAATAACACTCTCCCAACACCCCTTGTCAGCACTAGTGGTGACTCTCTTGAACACCAAGCAGACACACTAGGGCAACACTTCGAATATGTATTCAGCTCAGCGCACTATACAGATTCTTTTTTGCGGCACAAGGTAACTGAGGAGAGGAAGCCTATATGTGATAAAAGACCGTGCACAGGAGGGTACAATAGCCCTTTCACCATGCAGGAGCTGAAGATTGCACTTGGCACATGTGCGAACAGAGCACCAGGTCCTGACAGGGTCACATATGGTATGCTCAAACACCTGCATACGGGCACGCTTGAAACCCTACTTTGCCTGTATAATAAAATATGGGCCACAGGACGTTTACCTAAAGCATGGAAGGAAGCGATCATTATCCCGATATTAAAACCCGGAAAAGAACCCACTCTTGCTGCCAGTTATCGGCCTATTGCTCTAACCAGCTGTTTATGCAAGCTTTTTGAAAAAATGGTAAATCGCCGCCTCCTACATTTCCTTGAATACAATGGTCTTCTTCATCCAAACCAAGCTATTTTTAGAGCTGGGCGGTCAACTGCTGATCAGCTCATTGCATTCGAGTCTTATGCAAGGGATGCTTTTGTACATAAACAGCATTGTTTATCTGTCTTTTTCGATCTCGAAAAAGCATATGATACCACTTGGCGCTATGGTATCATCCGCGACCTCTTCTCTCTTGGCATCACAGGGAACATGTTGAATACAATTCGAAGTTACTTGTCTGAGCGGGCCTTCAAAGTTCGTGTTGGCAATGCATACTCAAAGCAGTACATACAGGAAAATGGTGTCCCTCAAGGTGGTGTTCTCAGCTGCACACTTTTCATAGTCAAAATGAACTCTTTAAAAAGTGTGTTGCCAAAAACCATTCCTTGCTCTGTATATGTTGATGACATCCAGATAAGCTTCAAATCTTGCAACTTGGCCATCTGTGAAAGACAGATTCAGCTAGGTGTTAACAAACTCTCCAGGTGGGCTGATGACAATGGGTTTAAATTTAACTCTGAAAAAAGTGTTTGTGTACTTTTCTCTAAGCAGCGTGGCGTCAGACCTGACCCCAACATTACACTGAATGGTCAGAGCCTTGCCTTTAAAAAGGAACATAAATTTCTTGGCGTAGTTGTTGACGAAAAACTCTCCTTCATTGCCCACATAAAACAGTTGCGACTGAAGTGTCTCAAAGCAATGAATCTGCTAAAAATTCTCTCTCACCGGTCATGGGGTACAGATCGCGACTGCCTTCTGAGCCTTCTGAATAGTGTAGTTCTATCACGCATAGACTATGGCTCGATGGTCTATGGGTCAGCATCATCCTCTGCACTAAAATTACTCGACCCCGTGCACCACCTCGGCCTTCGCCTCGCTACGGGCGCTTTTCGAACTAGCCCAATTGCTAGCCTTTATGTCGAGGCGAACCGATGGTCACTGCAACGAAGGAGAGAATTTTCTTGTGTAACTTATGCTATGAAGGTACTATGCCAACTGAACCATCCATGTCGCCGCCTCGTGCTTGACAAAACTAGCACAGCACTCTTCTCAAGAAAACCATCTCTAACACCGCCATATCCAGTCAGAGTTGCCACGCATATTGAACAACTGGACATTCCGATTAACAGCCTTCATACAACTTCACCAAAAGACTTAATTGCCCCTTGGGAAATGCATGCTGTTAATTGTGACCTGTCGTTTCTTGCAGTGGGGAAGCACGCATCCTCTATTGCCATACAGCGGCACTTCATGTTACTTCAGGCGAAGTACACTTGTGATGAATATTACACCGATGCTTCGAAGTCTGCTCAAGTGTCCTGTGCAGCACATGGACCACACTTTTCACTTTCAAAAACACTGAACAGACATACAAGTATATTTACCGCTGAATGCCATGGAATCCTGCTAGCTGTGAGACACATTATAGAAAAGAAAATACAGACATCGATCATCTACACAGACTCCCTCAGTGTTTTAATGTCCCTATCCTTTCGAAAGTGGCACAATAAGAACCCAGTCCTGAATTCCCTTTATAACTCCCTTATGTCTGCCCATAAACTAGAACTTAATATTACACTGTGTTGGGTGCCAGGCCACCGCTGTATACCAGGAAACGAGGCAGCAGATAGGCTTACTGCATCAGCTGCGCTTCGAAACACTACAGACACTGACAACATATCATATCAGGATCTCAAGCCTCACATCAAAAACACGATCAGACAACAATGGCAGGAGGAGCGGGACATGGCAACGGAGCATAAACTACACACAATAAAACCAAGGATAGGCAGATACACTACAGAAAAACAAAACAGATTCAAAGAAGTAGCTCTGTGCAGGATGAGAATAGGTCACACATACACAACACATTCATATCTTTTAACGAACTCTCCTGCACCACGTTGTTCGAGATGTGGTTGCCGGCTCACAGTGCTCCATATTTTAATAGAATGTCAAAGACTGGAACAGCATAGGAGACGTCACTTCCCTGAATTATACACGAAACAAATACCGCCACATCCATCCATCTTTCTTGGCGACCATCCAATGTTTCCTTTAGAAAGACTTTTTAAATATTTATTAAAAGTAGGCTTTTTATACGGAGTCATTTATCAACATGGGCGTCCGCCCATTTCTTTTAATTAAATGTCTTTCTTTTAAAGAAATTGTTGCTGAGGCAACTTATTCTTTTAACACGTACATTTCACCCTTTCAGTTTTACTCAGACCACTAAACACCTTAACTTAATGTTTTTAGGCCCTATACACCACTGCTTTTAGACTACACACTCAGGAAAAACTTTTAGGCCCTATACACCATCGTATTTAAGTACTTCATTAAACACCTCACCTCGGACAATTTATTAAATTCAGTTGTGACTTCACCTTGTGTTTTGGCGCTCTTTGGCCAAAGATGCCCTTGCGCCATAAAAAATCAGTCCATCAGCATCATCATCATCAGTGGTCAATAATTACTCCCAAGAGTCTGTGCCTGGAGACGTATGGTATTACGACTCCATAAAGGGTAATCGGGTAGCGGCTGACACATTTTCTCGTAAACGCGATCACTGCACACTTTTCTGCCGCTAAAAATAAACCTTGAGTCCGTAAGTACATCGATGTTGATGACACAGCTCGTTTCAGTCTCGCACGTAGTTGTGGGCGCGTCGACCCAGAGGGCCAAATGCAGATGTCGTCAGCACATGGACTTATGTGGATGTTAGTTGGCCGTTCACTCGCAAGGCCAATTAGCGCAATGTTAAATAAAGTTGGGCTGAGAACTCCTCCCTGTGGAACTCCACGACCGACCTGAAAGCGGGTAGTATCTCCTTCAGGCGTAGTCATGTAAACAGAGCGGCCGCAGAGATAGCTTACAATCCACAAGTACAGCCGGCCACCAACTCCCACGTCGTCAAGTCCATCAAGAATAGCTTCATGGAGGACGTTGCCGTAAGCTCCCTTTATATCTAAAAATGCAGCAGCTACTAGTCGACGGTGACGCTTTTCGTGTTTTACTGTCGCCACAAGGTCGATGACGCTGTCAATGGAAGAGCGTCCGCGGCGAAATCCAGTCATCGTACTCGGATAAAGATCATTACTCTCTAGATACCACTCAAGTCTTGAAAGCACCATGCGCTCCATAACTTTTCCAAAACAGCTTGCTAGGGCAACTGGCTGGTATGAGATAAGTTCGAGGGGAGGCTTTCCAGGCTTCAAAAAAGCAACCAGGCGGCTAATTTTCCAGTGTTCAGGAACAGTACTAGAAGCCCATATATCATTCAAATAATTAAGTAGTGCAGTTCTACCATCCTTGCCTAGGTTTGATAAGGTTAGATAAGTAAGCCCGTCAGGACCAGGTGCGGATGAATGCCGACAAGAAGCAAGAGCGACGTCTAATTCAGCTATTGTAAAGGGCACGTCGTATTGATCATTCGGCGAAGGTGGTGCGAAAACCTCTGAAATTGGTAACTGTGCCTGTGAAATTGGTAACTGTGCACGCCGATAAAAGCTTGTATTTCCAAGTCTCAGTGTAAATTCCGCCGCAGTCGCCGCTACTGAATAATGGTAGGACAGATTCGCCTATGTGGAATCTCCACTTACAATCGGAATGGATATATTGTCACAGGCAAACAGTCTGAACAGCAAGAATAGGTTTTCCCAGAAGATGGAATTGATCAGCGTACCGGGATGCGTGCAAGGCAGAGTGAGCGGCTACACGTTAGCGGTCAGGTAGCGCTCGACCTCTTGCGGTCGCTTATCGTAGCGCGGTCGAGGTGCGTCGTGAGTAAAACCACTGAGACCCATTTGGCGGTAGAGGGCAGTTGCTCAGCCTGTAGCCAGGCTCCCCGCAGTGGTAGCGCAACGGCCGGTTGTTTCGCGCTCGCCGCACGTGTACTTTACGGATGGCGGGCCTGAATTCCAGCTGCAGGGCGGGCACAGCTTCGCTGTGATACTGCACAGGAGGTATAGTAACGGGAGAAAAGGCTTGTAGCACTGGCGCAGCTTTTTGTTTTAGGTCGCAGTAAGTCATTATGTAGGGCTCCGGGCACGCGTTTTCGGGAGGTGGCTGCACCACTCGCATACTCGTCCCGGGCCACATCCTCCACTGCAGCAAAGCTTGCCTCTGGAGCTTCGGAGCGAAGTTTCTGGAGCTCTTCACGCAAATAACCTACACAAACTGTACAAAGTTCCTCGGAGGGCAGCGGCGCAGGCGGATGTTGTAGAAGCCAGTCAGCCGTACCGCTTGCCCCGCTTTTGCAAGGAGCGTTCCATACCCGTTGTGTTTTTTGTAAATTCTGCCACAGTTCTCAGATGGTCGCGGACAAGTAGGGCAAACAGCTGCTGCTTTACACCCCGTATAAGGTGACGCACCTTCTTGACCACGGACATAGCTGGATCAGCCCGATTGAAGAGTCGCGTCATGTCTTGAATTAACATGGAAACACTTTCATCCGGCTGCTGCGATCTTGGGTCCAGGGCAAGTACAGCTTTCTCTCATCTCTCTTCGGTACACAATTTCGCCAATAACGCTCGGTGAAAAGCTTCCAAAGTTGTAAAAGAAGCTTCGTGATTCTCGTACTATGTTTTGGCCGAATTCAGCAGTGAGAAGTAGACGTTTTGCAGCTTGCGCTCACCATCCCACTGGTCGAAACTGGCAAACCAATTTTAAAATGTTCGAACCTATCGCCATAAAACGAAGGTTGTGGCCGAGGTGTGAGGAGGACAAACGGCGGGACTGCTCAGCAGTACAGCTGTCGGTAGTAAAAGGCATGCTTCTTGGAAGTGTTCTCAACCAGCTGAACGCAAGCTGTAGGCCTCGCAGGCCACGGCTCGCCTTGTGGACAGGTGTTCTGTCAACGCACTCGGAATTGGCTTCAAAGGTGCCTTCGCAGTCAGCGTACATGGAGGGATACCCGACAGGGCTCTACCAAATGGCACTGGTAAACCGCTAGAGCAGCCAAAGTGGGTATTCCCAGAAGTAGATTTAATCAGCGTGCTTAGACGTGAGCAAGGCAACCGGGAGCTCGAGAGAGAGGAAGACGAAGAACCACCGTGGTCACTAGCAGGGCTAAGGCCAGCTAAAACGTCCGCTAATGTAGTCCGGTCGCATGGCAGTGCCACGAGATTCATTTCGTAACGCAATAACTTAGTCTCCAATAGCAGCCGGCGCTCAGTCATGCTTCGATAAAGTTCCTGTATAAACGCACCCTCACGATATCCATTCAATGGGATAGCTTAGTATATTCACTAACGTACGGTGTTTAGCGTTGACAAGAAATCAGCGCACTGAATTGAGACAGAGCACAAACCGTAGCGTTTAAAAAATAAACTTGATTTAAAAGCTATCTTTGGCGTAATTGTTCCCGTCCAAGCTCGCGTCATTGAGAAAAGAGTGAAAAAGTGCAGCCCACATCAACATGATTCGCGTTCGTGTTCAGGATCCGCGACTGCGTTGTCTTCAGGATGGCACTAGACACCACAGCCACGGTAAATGCACTGGTAGTGGGAGGAGTCCAGCGCTTACGCTTCCCTAAACCCACGTGCAGGGTAAACAGCATCATAGACACGTCCTGATTCGTGGGGAGAGGAGGGGTAGACTGCTCGCTCAGGGTTCATGACGAAGGTGGCGCAGGCGAGAGCAGTGCAGTTGGCGAAGATAACCGCGCGGAGGCCAGTCGAGGAGGTCTGCGACTCATAACTCAGATTCCTGTCCCCAATCGCCAGGTAGCCTGTTATAGCTCCGTGTTAAAGTGCTTCTTGGAGATGACAGAGGGGTAAGTGCGAGTCATGTTTATTTATTTATTTATTCTGCAGTTACCTACAAATATACATTTCAGAGGGGAGGCGCAAAAATTTACAACTATAAGGGTAAACAATACGAAAACAAGCAAAATAACATTTAGACTGCAAAGAACGAAGTCAAACAAACTGAAAGATCACACAGGTAATCAATGCAAGTAATGAGGTGCAATAGGCTGCAAAGAATGAATAAACAACAAATAACAACACATAAATGAAAATAAGAATATTGGTAGACGTTAGAATAACACATTAGTTATTGCGTTTTTTGAAATGTTCTGTGTCATTTGTGGGTGCGCAGGATGAAGGTAGGCTATTACAGTCGTTGGTTGCCTGGATAAAAAATGATTGTATTCGTGTTGAGGTTTGGCAGTATGGTATGCAGGCCTTGTTTGTGTGATCGCGGCGAGAAGAAATAAACAAAAATAACTGGATCCAGATAGCGCAAAGATCCAGGTTGTGGCAGTAAATGTTATGAAATAAACATAAACGACATATCTTTGTTAACGTTGATTGTAGTGATAAGTTTAAAGCGGTTTTCATTTGTGTTACACTGGCTGTGCTATGGTAGTTGCTGAAAATAAAACAAACTGAGCGGTTTTGCACAGCTTCGAATTTATTGATTAGTGTGGCATGAAATGAATCCCAAACTCATGACGCATATTTCAACTGCGAGCGGACATAAGCTTTGTACAAAAGTAGATTTAAGAAGGATCGAAAGCAAGGAAAGTAATTTTATACCTAACAACAACCGAAAGTTTCGGCTCCAAATAGAGCATGCACTTGCCGCTTATGAAAGCGGATGCGGCAAGAGAGATAGCGGTGAAAAGTAACAAAACGCTTATCCCAGTGATAATCAGACCAGAGGTGTGGAGGGTGTTCGTCCTCATCTCCTTCGTTTGGCAGGCACAAGTCCTTCATTGCAACGCCAAAGTTGAACTATGCTTTCCTGTCAGCTGCTAGGCGTACTGTGCGCGGTTTGTTGAAGCTACCCACTCGAAAAAAAACTACAAAAATTTGTCAAAAACACGACAAAATATCCTGCAGTTCTGTAGTAACCATCAGAAGTTTCTGTAGTTCTGTAGTTTTTTTGTCGTATATTTCTGTTGTCTGTAGTTGTGTTGCGCTTTTCTCTTGCAACTACTGAAATTTCCGATGTTACTACAGAATGATCTGTTGTCACAACAGGTTTCCCGTCAAAAACCACACAGAAATTCTGTCGTAACATTAGAAAATTTTCTGTAGTTTTTTTCGACTGGGTAGTCTTCATATACCCTTAAGCCACGAATACTTCTTTTATCCTATCCCTTCTTTTCTTCCCAGATTACAGTCAGCTTACCGGCCAACGCGCCAGGTTGGTCTTCGCTTTGCGTGGTACTAGAGTATTCTTTTCTTCAGAAGGATATGCATTTTTGCAGGATGTGGGACCCTAGATTCAGAATCCTTTAAAGACAAAAATTCATTTTACATGGCGGGTTACTGAGAAATTGTGCAGAATTTCGTTCTTAATGCTGGCGGGGCCTTTTTTTTTCAAGCAGTAGTTGAGTACAGGGCTGGTCCCGCCTAGCCTAGGCAGAGTGGCATAACTTACCTCACTCTCCACGAACCTGTTAACCCGTAACAGGACGCTGGCGAACCTGGCCCTGTCTTCTCGCTTGAGGCCAATGGTTTAAAGCATTTAAACACAAAGACAGAGCAAAGAATACAGAAAAGATGACGACACAGGCGCTGAACTTCAACTTTATTCTAGAACCGCCGATACACTGCTTATATACCCAAAACAGCACTGACTAGCGGCGAGTGTTGACGATCATGGCAACAAAAAGTCACACAAGTTAAAAAGTAAAAATTAAAAACAAAAAGATGAAACTGGAAGGGACAAAACCCGAACAAGGTGAGAGCAAAATTGGCAAGTTATTTTTAAACCGCCAAAAATTGGAACAGTGGAGTAATTTGTGCAAAAGAATTTAAGTGAACTAATCCGAGAACCTATAACTAAAATTATAATGCCGCGAAACCTGCAAAACTATATTTGTTGTTTTTAACAGCCGCCGGCATGCGGCCTTATCACTCATATTCTAGATCGCGTATCAGTTCCGTATTCTTTGTTAATGTAATGCTCGATGTCGCGAGTCGCACCTTTATCAGTTTTGTTGTAGCGCAAGATGCACCGAGATCTCTCTCGAAGATTCCGGCCACTCGTGTGTCTTTCTACAATGTTCCAGATTGTGCTTGTAGCAGTTGCGACATTATCTAGATTGTCCTGAGCAGCCTTTAAATTGAGCGTTGTCGAGTGCGACGGGGATTCTTTGTTCGAAGATCGACGAGCACGTTTGCTGCTATCGCCGCCGCCGAGTTGCTCAGTTCTTTTGCGGGCGCAAGTCAGCCCAATAAAGAGTTTCTTCAGTGTAATCACCGAATCTTCATTTGTGTCATCGACCTTGTCACCACCACGTGACATCTGGTGGAGGTGCTGCCCTTCATCCTTCAAGCGAAGACCCCAGACATGTTCCTGTCTCCCTGGGGGACCAGCCAACAGGTCACCGAGCCAGCCGCCGACTTCCAGGGCTACAACCCGAACGCGGTCTGCTGCCAGACCCCGTTGCGCATCGATGACACTCGACCGACTCTGCAATGCAAGGTACTTCTCATCGATGCACCTGAAAAGCGGATATTGGTAAATTGAGGTCGACGAAAGAGATCGCGAGAAGACCGCATTCATCACACCGGACGGCCTTTTTGAGTTCAAGGTGATGCCATTTGACCTCTGCTCCTTACCAGCCACGTTTCAACGAGTAAAGGACATAGTCCTGGCAGGCTTGAAGTGGCAAATTTGTTTGGTATGTTTGGACGACATTGTTGTCTTCTCGTCAAACTTTGAAGACGCCCTAAAACGACTGCAGACAGTGCTGAAAGCCATCAAGTCATCGGGACTAACGCTAAAAGCAGATAAGTACGTACCACTTCGTCTACGAAAAACGGCAGTTCCTAGGTCACATTGCAAACAAGGACGGTGTTCAGCCAGACCCGGAAAAAACAGCTGCAATCGCACAATTCCCACCACCTGTCGACAAGAAAGCCGTGCGCAAGTTCCTTGGGCTGTGCGCTTATTATCGACGATTTGTCAGACTTTTTTCGCGAATCGCCGAACCGTTGACGCAACTTACAAAGGCTGACGTACCCTTTAAATGGCAAGCGCCACAAGGAGCAGCCTTTGACGAACTTAAGCGCCGCCTGCAGTCCCCTCCTGTCCTTGGCCACATTGACGAAAACGCCCAAACCGAAATTCACACCGACGCAAGTAGTTTGTTCCTAGGAGCCGTTTCGTCCAGAAGAGTACCGGGCAGGAGAAAGTAATCGCCTAAGCTAGCAGGTCCCTCACAAAAGCCGAAGTCAATTACTCCACGACCGAGAAGGAATACCTCGCGATCATCTGGCCCATTTCTATGTCCCGTGTATACCTATACGGCCGACAATTCAAGTTAATAAGCGACCACCACGCGCTCTGCTGGCTGGCTAATATGAAAGACATGGAGCCTGAGACTTCAAAATTTTGATGTTACAGTAGTCTAGCAGTCGGGCCGCAAGCAATTAGAAGCAAGCTGCTTATCCCGCGCTCCCGTCGACGTTCCATCGAAGCACGATGACGACGATGCCTTTCTGGGACCAGTAAGCGCCAGCAGCTTTGCACAAAAACAGTGATTAGATTCTCAGCTGAAAGACCTAGCAGATTACTTGGGAGGCGAGACCGCTTCTCCTCCTGCTGTGTTTAAGCGTCACTTTCCATCGTTTGCCTTTAGCAAAGGCGTCATCGTAAAGAACTTCGCTCCCAACAACACAGCGCAGCTTCTTGTCGTGCCTAAAAACCTCAGAGAGGGAATTATTCATGCGTTGCACGACGAGCCAACAGCAGGGCACCTCGGTTTTGCGCGCACGTTGCATCGAATGAGGAAGTACTACTGGCCGCGACTGCCTGCCGACGTTGCCCATTACGTAAAAACGTGCCGTGAGTGCCAGCGATGCAAGACGCCGCTGATCAGGTCAGCTGGGCTACTTAACCCGATACCGCCCCCAACCCTGCCCTTTCAACAAATTAGGATGGATCTTCTCGGCTCTTTTCCATCTTCATCTGCGGGTAAAGAGTGGATCATCGTTGCCCCCGGCTACCTTACCCGATACGCCGAATCAAAAGCACTGCCCAATATGACTGCGGCAGAAGTCGCAAAGTTTTTTGTCGAAAAAGGTTTTTGCGACACGGCGCCCCAGAAGTGCTCATCGCGGACAGGGGAATGGCGTTACGGCAGAGTTGACGCAAGCCATCCTGGAATAGTCATACAAGCCATCGACGAATAACTGCGTACCATCCCCAGACAAATGGCTTTACTGAGCGCCTGAATAAAACGATCACGGACATGATCGCCATGTACGTTGACGCTAAACAAAAGACCTGGGACGCCATCTTGTCGTACGTGAGCTTCGCGTATAACACGGCAGTCCAGGAGACGACCAGAGCGACCCCTTTCAAGATTGTGTACGGCAGGGAGCCCTCGACGACGCTCGACGCAATACTGCCGCATGTAACCAACGAGGACAACCTTGACGTCGCCGCCTACCTGAAGCGTGCAGAGGAAGCCCGACGACTCGCACGGCTGCGTAATAAAGTCCAACAGCGCACCAACAGCGACGATACAACTTACGACGACGCCACGCAGAGTACAACCTAAGAGACCAAGTGCGGATTTGGACACCAATTCGCCGTCGCGGACTAAGTCAAAAGTGGTTGCGTCGATACTTTGGGCCGTACAAAATCATTTGCCGCGTCGGACCGCTGGACTATGAAGTCATTCCCGACGGAACGTCAGCATCACAACGCCGACGCGCACGCCCAGAAATTGTACATGTTGTACGACTGAAGCATGTTACGCGCGTTAAGGAATCTGCGGTGTTTAAACTTTGTAGTGTTTATGTTTAAGTTGCGTTGTTTTGGAACATCGAGGCGATGTTTTTTTAAGGGGAGAGTAATGCCACGAAACCTTCAAAACTGCATTTGTTGTTTTTTTAACAGCCACCAGCATGCGGCCTTATCACTCTGATTCTAGATCGCGTATCAGTTCTGTATTCTTTGTTTGTTAATGCTCGATGTCGCGAGTCGAACCTTTATCAGTTTCGTTGTAGCGCAAGATGCATCGAGATCTCTCTCGAAGATTCCGGCCACTCGTGTCTTTCTACCATGTTCCAGCTTGTGCTTGTAGCAGTTGCGACGTTATCTAGATTGTTCTGAGCAGTCTTTAAATTGAGTGTTGACGAGTGCGACGGGGATTCTTTGTTCGACGATCGACGAGCACGTTTGTTGCTATCGCCGCTGCCGAGTTGCTCAGTTGTTTTGCGGGCGCAATTCTGCCTAATAAAGAGGTCCTTCATTGCAATCACTGACTCTTCATTTGTGTCATCGACCTTGTCACCACCACGTGACAATATATACACAAATATCAAGCCTGGAAAATAAAATCCGCAGTGGTAACAAAAAGCTGGAAACAGAGGTGAAGCTGGCAATTACCACAGCTAGACTAATAAGATGAAGTCTACTGAAACCTAATCAAAAGGCACATAAGCAATAAATATGAAGCAGCCAACATTTAATATCCCTAAGTACCGCAGATGCGCACTAAATAACTAAAGGAATTCAAAAGAAAGAAACGCGCATGAGCAACAAAGATGAAGTCCAAAATTATCACAACTAAAGGAATATGATGAGGTACATAAAACCGAAAAGGAATGGTAAAATATCAGCACACGAATTCAACAAAAGTATGGATGCTAAAACAAAAATAGAGTGTCTCTTTGATGTTTCTTATAAGGAGAATGGCGAAAGCCTATTCTTTCTCTCTTATAATTTGCCTCTCATCGTTTGCCTCTTCTCGGTGTTCATTGCAGTTTTTTTTTTAAATACACAACGCAACACACATAGGACAAGCGAGTAGACGGGAACAGCGCTGTCTATCAAATGCATTATTTATTGAAAGAACACGAATATATACAAAAAATGCTCTGACAACCAAGTGCGCATGTTCGCAGATAAAACAACATTTCACTTTAACCAGTTTCGTCAAGATATGAGATTTCTCGGGGATGAATGATAACAGATGGGGTGCTTACGCATGTGTCAGAATTCTTGTGAATTCTTGTGAATATATATATACATATATGTATATGTATATATACATACCCCGCATAAACAAAGAATACGTGTTCCAGCTCACCAGGTGAACAAAAGCGTACAGCGATAACATCTCAATACACTTTGGTCTTATAAACAGCGGAGTCCAGAAGAGGCGAATTTCAAATAAGACGACTGCTATGTTCTATGTGTAAATCAATCGATGCACGGACCTTCAGGCAGACTTGCAAAGGTAAGCAGAATGCCACCTTTGTATTGCCCGAAATGTGGTCCGACTAGTTGGCGAGAGCGCTTCGCTGGCAGAGGCTGCATTCAAATGAATGTATGTATGTTATTTTGTCGAGAAAGCTCTCAATATAGGCGGGGTCACCGTACAAGCATTCTGTGCGCATGCATTTCAAGTGCGGTGGTAGAAACCACTTGATGGAGGAGTGGCTGGTTTTGTATGGAAAGCAATCGATAACTGAGGGCGAGAAAGGGCAGGTGCGACTAGTAAAGAGGCGACATGAAAAGCGGTGGACACATATGTGCCGAGGGCGACAGGGATACTCATAAAATTTACGGTCATATGTCATTCAAGGTACTGGTTGGTCGACGTCCGCACTTCATCATGAAGAACACGTTGCCGCTATTCTAGGCATACGTGCACTTTGTATTCAGTGGCCGTGCTTTTCACCCGATTTCCGCATATACGTCGTCACACCTTGCTGGCCAGACAAAAAAATTCTGGTCTAGTAGGTGACAGTGATGGTCGACAGAAATCATTTCAGCCCATGCAAATTTCTTTTCTAGCATAAAAACAAGGTAGGCATCGCTTTGGAATTGCGTAAATTGTGAACTAGCGCTGGCAAAAGTATTCTCCAGCAGTGCTCGCTTGATAATCAGAATAATTCCAGCTTTATAACGAGGACAGCTCCATGTCGCTCCACGTCACCATAAAACTGAACGAATACACCAAATTTAGTCCACATGTGATACCTACTCATTTAAGCATTGTACACAAGGAATCGTGCGGTAAACAGCCGTTTGATTTCTTACAAAAGCGCCTGTACGTCCTTTGCAACAGCGGTTGAATATAAATAATGCTGTCTTCAAGGATAGTGCGCAATATATGTCAGTCATGGTCACTGCTTCCTGGGGATGTAATATATAATATTATTGGAGTCGAAATGCATACTAAACCTGGCGTAGCCGAGGTCCGAAGTTTCTGGATGCTAGCCTTGATTACACAGTAAATCGGAAGCAGCGCAGGGAAACAGTGACGATTAAAGGGATGCAAAAGCACCGAGCAGCTTTAGTCCTCTCGTGGGCGTGTTTATTCTCCGTGCTGCTGCTTTTTTTGGTCTGTTTCCACGCTGCTTTAGATGTTCACGATGTCTATAGCCGACTTGCCCAACACGCAACTTGCAATGACATTCCTTCTTGAACTCTTTATAATCTTCAGGAAAAGTATGTATGCAGGTTCAAGTCGTGTTTGGTCGCACAGTTCGAATGGTGCGAAATTGATACGCGACACTATTATAAGTAGATGTAACACGAAAATTTGCCCAGTAAATTACTGCACTAAACGAAGATTGTAGCAAGAGCCATGCTGCAGAGTATGCACAGCGTATGGTGGTAAAAGTACAAACGTCACCATTCTGAATGCCGATTTCAGCTGCCTGCTACGTATCCTAAGCCAATGTATAGTTTTCTGCAATGTGTAAAGAAAATAATGGAAAATAAGAAAATAAAATGCTGCTGCTGACGGTAGTGAATGAATTATAGCGGCGGCGACATAGTTGAGTTGTAAGTCAGCGCTTGTCTCTCGTGTGTCTCGTTGTTTGTTGCGCTGTTTTTTCACTAATGGATAACCAACACGCCCAAGCCGCCGTTGTTGCAGACATAGTTTAGTACGGCACAATTATGTGAGAGCTCTGTATGGAGCTATTCCCTCCGAGATGGGGAATAGAGCCATAATTTGCTTAAACTCAATGAACATTGCCACGCAGATCAATTTTTGAGGACATTTGTGAGCACTACACACTAGACATGAGTCCACCCAAATTGGAGTAAATGGCTTGTCCTCTAACGTCCTTCCTAAACGAGGTTCGATTTAGAACGTTAGTGTTACCTCAATGAAAACGGTGCACTTGCGGGTGGCCGCGGGAGTTCATTTGGGGTAGATTTTCACTCTCCAATAACGGACCAGTTACGGCATGCAGCGGTAGGTGACATGAGGTAGATTTTTCACTCTCAAATGATGCAGAGCACCTACGTTTGGTATAGGGAGCAGATGCTCACTGCAAAAAAAAACAACAACGTTGATTTGCGGCTAATATGAAACGTTTTTACCGTGGCCTTTAGCGATGCTATTAGGTTCAATTCAATTTCGCAATTACACAGCGCTCACTGCCGTCACCTGTAATGTATCCAGCAAGGAATACACCGTGTTTGACAGCTTCGAATATGTGCATGGCGCCATGATCTCGCCCCACCGAGAACCTCAAAGCGGTAAAATGCGTCGATCCGATGTGCTTGACCTTAGGCGTTCTCACCCTGTTCGTAAATTATAGGCGGAATTGCGCATATGGTAAGACTGTTTAAGCGCAAAAGGACATAGAAGGGGCGAGATATCATTTGAAAAAGATGTTGCACCAAAACGGACGATACTCAGCAAGAAACAAACAGGACGGGTGCAGCATCGTTCTGAGTGTTTCCACTTTGGCGCTACATCTTTTTCAAACAAGCATGCGCCAATGGCCTCCCAGCAAGTATTATTGTCCGGTATATAGACTTCATATTGTTACGAAGCACGTCGGGATGTAACGAGGCGATGTTACGTCGTAGCCGCAACAGTTCACCATGAGGGGCACACTCACAGGAGCACCAGAGCCTAGCTGTAGCGGTTTTTCTCCACCAGCCCAGCACTTTGTTATCGTCTCCGTGACTGCGTACCGTAATAATACCCCCCCCCCCCCCGCGGAAGCACAGTCCTGATGCGCATAACAACAGAGGTGAGCGCGAGATATAAGGTTTGAGACGAGCGACATGCACAACTTTTGGATGACGGTTTGTAAGAGACTTGCGATTCACAGGCATAATGTCGTACGTAACGTCGGTAAGTTGCCACAAGACGGAGTAAGGGCCCACATAGCAGGGCCGAAGTTTCTCGCACATGCCTACACGTCGGGCTGTGAGCCAGAGGAGTATGAGGCAGCCAGGAGGGTAGAAGGCGTCACGGTGCTGGAGATCGTAACAGTGCTTTTGAGAACGCTGAGACACACCAAGCCAGTCTCGAGCAATATGACGGGCGCCATCAGCGAGGGCGATGGCATCGGAAGCCTAACTGCTGGATGAATTGTTAAGAGGCAGTAAGATGTCGGAGGAAAATAGGGGGTCGCGGCCGAAGAGTAGATAAAAGGAAGAGTATCCGGTGGTATCATGCCGTGAGGAGTTATAGGTGAATGTAATGAAGTGTAAAGAGACATCCCAGTCACGGTGATGGTCAGAAACATGCATTAATATCATTTCGGTCAGTGTACGATTAAAGTGCTCAGTAAGACCATTCGTTTGTGGATGGTAAGCCGTTGTAAAGTTGTGGCGCGTAGCGCATAAGCGGAGAACGTCATGAACAACTTTAGAAAGGAAGCAGCGACAGCGATTGGTGAGCAGTTGACGAAGAGCGCCATGAAGCAAGATGACGTCATGCAAAAGAAAGTCTACAACGTCGGAGGCACAGCTGGTGGGGTTAGCTGTGGTTATGACATACCGTGTGGCGTAATCGCTCACTACGACGAACCATTTGTACCCTGAAGTCAATATAGGAAATGGCCCAAGCAGGTCGAGACCAACCCAAGAAAAGGACCTTGTCCTTTCTTGTCCTTGTCCACTTTTTTCCTTCAAGGTTTGTGCTAAATACGTTCACAGTAGCAGGGAATGACCGAAGAGCCGGCGCCCCTAAATTTGCAAGCGCTATGAAATTCCGCGTGTTAAAATGGTTCTAGTGCACAATAAAGGTCGCATAGGTAACCAGAACATTAGTTGCAAGCTGTGAGAGCAGAAAGCATGCTCCGATTGTCAAGAAGTTGTAATTTTTAGACCGGCAGCAATGGCCTGTACAATTCGAAACATGATCCATTATAAACGCGGCCGTAAAATAATATGCAGAAATACTTCCCGGCTTCCTATGGCTCGGCGTAGCCGAGCTCTATCAGTTCAATTTTTGTTTATCCTTCCTTATATTCTCATCAACACACGTAGCCAGTAGCGCGACAGCCGAGCTGCCCTTTTTTAACCAAGCGAAGCCCGAGAGAGGCGGGGACGACGCTCAGCCACGTGCCAAGACATTCGGCTACTGGGTGGCACCAGAAGATGGACAGCGGTGTGGCATTGCCCCCCTTCCAAGGGGCATCGACCCGATGCCGCAAGCGTAGGGGAATGATAGAAAAGCGGGGTAAGTTATACGGGAGAGTCTCTAGATCTTGTTTGGACCCTAAAACGGTTAAACGATTGAAATAAGGTTTCATTCTGGCAATGTGAACTATTTTAGACTTTGGCTGCCGAGAGGAGTGGACAGCGCTTTGTGGTAAGACCTCGTAGTTCTCCGCGCTAAGGCGACGGAGCACCTCGTAAGGTCCAAAGTAACACCGCAGAAGCTTTTCAGAGCGCCCTCGCAACCGTATTGAGCTCCATACCCAGACTTGGTCGCCGGGCGTGTAAGTCACCTCTTGGTGTCGCAGGTTGTAGCCCTGGGCGTCATATACTCGTTGGTGCCGAATTCGCTGTCGCGCAACCTGGCGTGTGGCTTTTGGGTCACGAATAAATTGGTTAGCTCCCACGACAATGGAGGGAGCAGAATCTGGAAGAAGCATGGCATTCAGCATAGTAAAGTTTTTGCGTCCATGAACCAAATGAAATGAAGTGAAGCGTGTAGTTTCCTGGAGCCCAGTGTTATATGCGAACGTGATGTACGGCAGAATTCGGTGCCAGTTCCCATGATCCTCGTCTGCATACATAGAAATCATATCGGCAATTGTCTTGTTAAGCCGCTCAGTCAGTCCATTATTTTGAGAATGATAAGCTGCTGTTATGTTGTGGGTGGTGCCTATAAGTCGAAGTACCTCACTCATGAGTGTCGACGTAAACTAGGTTCCTCTGTCAGTTAAGACGACTCTTGGGGCACCATGACGGAGTACAATGTTGTGAATGAAGAAATGCGCAACTTTCTCTGCGGTACCACGGGGCATGGCCTAGGTCTCACAGTAGCGGCTGAGGTAGTCAGTGGCAACCGCTATATACCTGTTACCCATGGAGGACTTCGAGAATGGGCCCAGTAAGCCCATGCCGACCAGTTGAATTGAAAATTTCAGGGGATCGATAGGCTGCAGGAGCCCAGATGGTTTAATGGGTGGTGTCTTCCGCCGCTGGTACTCACGGCAGGTACGGACGTAGCGGTGCACAACGGCAGCTAGCCTGGACCAGTAGTACTTACGGCGTATCCATGCCAATGTGCGAGAAAACCCGAGATGGCCGGAAGAAAGGTCATCGTGGCACGCACGAAGATTACGGCGTGTCCATGCCAATGTGCGAGAAAACCCGAGATGGCCGGAAGAAAGGTCATCGTGGCACGCACGAAGAACTTCGTCATGTTGCGTAGTTGGTACTACAAACAGATAAGCAGTTTCTGTTGGACCGTAGTTCTTGTAGAGCACACTATCGCACAGGCAAAATAAAGACAGTCCACTCCTGAAGAGCTGAGCAAGAGATGACACGGTTTCTTCGAGGTATTTGATAAGGGGCAAACGTTCAGATTCAGCCCGCTGCTTTCGGGATAAGGTGGACTTCGCGATAACACCGAGGAAAGCGGAATCATCGTCGGAGCCATCCGCCTGGCAGGGAGTAGGGGCGCGGGACAGACAGTTAGCATCACTGTGTTTCTTGCCGGACTTGTGCAGGATAGTAACGTCAAATCCTTGCAACCGAAAGCTCCATCGAGCAAGCCGACCCAATGGATATTTCAGGTTTGCCAGTCAAAACAGAGAGTAATGGTCGCTCATAGCACGAAACGGACGACCGTACAAGTACGGACTTAATTTCATGACCGGCGACAAAACATCGTGGCACTCCTTTTCCGTCGTTGAATAACTAAATTTGCAACGGGACAAGGTGCGACTAGCGCAAGCACTGATGCGTTCTGCACCGTCCTGCCACTGAACAAGGCCCGCACCGGGGCCAATGTTACTGGCATCCGTATCGGCCTCTTCGTCGAAGTGGCCAAGTGTAGGAGTACATTGGAGACGGGACTTGAGTTCCGCGAAAGCTTTTTCCTGGTCGGGGCCCCAAAAGAACGGCTCGGCGTCTTTTATCAGGCGGGTCAGAGGCTCAGCGATATTGGAGAAATTGTTAACAAAGCGACGATAGTAAGCGCACAGGCCGAGAAATCGACGCAAGCTTCGCTTATCCGCTGGTTTGGGGAATGAAGCAACAGGGGCCGTCTTTTCTGGGTCTGGGCTAACACCTCGGGCGCTGACAGTGTGCACGAGAAATTTCAGCTCGATAAACGCAAACTGGCATTTTTTGGGTTTTAGAGAGAGACCGGCAGAACGAATGGCCTTGAATACAGCGCGCAAACGTTTCACGTGCTCGTCGAACGTATCCGAGAAAATCACAACGTTTTCGACATACACGAGGCATGACTGCCACTTCAGATTAGAGAGTACAGTGTCCATCATTTGGTTAAATGTGGCAGGGGCAGAACACAGGCCGAACGGGAGTACTTTAAACTCATACAAACCGTCCGGCGTAATAAAAGCGGTTCTCTCACGGCCTCGCTCGTCAATTTCTCTTTGCCAGTATCCACTGCGGAGGTCAAGTGACTAAAAGTAGGTGGCATGGGGAAGACGATCGACGCAATCGTCCATGCGCGGCAGGGGGTACACATCCTTTTACGTGACGTTGCTGAGGCATCTGCAATCCATGCAGAACCTCAAGGTTTCATCCTTCTTCGCGACAAGGACAACAGGCGAAGACCAGGGGCTCGTCGACGGTTGGATAACGTCGTCCTGGAGCATTTTTGTTACTTGGCGGCGGATGGCATCACGTTCTTTTGAAGACACCCGGTAAGGTGTCTTCGAAATGACAAGCTTCTCTTTGCAGCGTTTCTGATTGAGCAAGAGGTGCGGGTTTACATCAGTATGAATGGCTGTAGGTGTCGTATTGTCGAGGTCTGACGTGTTGGATAAAGCGTACTGGCCTGTATGTTCTCCAAGTTCTTCAAACTAAGCGACCGTCATGTTTTCCGTCAAATGTTAGGGTTCACATGTGAAGTTTGTCACTAGCACTTCGACTTGCCAATGGACAAGTTCGACAAGGCCCCGAGTTAAACAAACTTCTCGAGTTAGAAGCAGTGACATGTTAGCTTGAGCAATGCCATGCGTGCCAGTGCTGTGATCACGTTCGACTGTGACGAACTTGCTCGCACGCGGAGGGATCGTTATGTAGTCGCAACATCGATGCGCAACATCGTTTTCCGGAAGACCGTGTTGCTATCAACAGCTCGCTTGGTTGAAAAAGATACAATGAGCTGCTCCCGAAGGTCTGTAACAGCACCATAGTCTTGCAAAAAACTCATGCCGAGAATCAGATCTTTGCAGCACTCTTTTTTGTAATACGGAAAAACTGTCAGTGAGAGTAAAACCGCAGATCTCTATGCGACAAGTGCACATGCCAATCGGCGTCATCACATGACTACCGGCGGTACGCATCATGGGCCCAGACCAAGGCGTCAGAACCTCACGGAGTGCCGTGCTAGCTGGCTGCTCATGACGGAAAAATCGGCACCGGTATCCACAAGTGCGGTCACATCACAACTGTCGGCAGTTACAAAACTTTTACCGTAAACAATGCGTTCGCACACGTCGGTGAGTTCATCGAATCCTGTCGTCGCAGCTCGGGCCGTCGCGTAAAATCGTCGGGTGGAGGCTGTTTAATCTGAGACGTAGCGGCGGCCTCACCCCCGGAGGTCGCTGTGTTTAGTTTTCCCGGCGAGGGGACATGCCTCTGAATTGCCCAGAGAAGGAGTGCGCGATGCAAACGCCTCGGAGATGACGATCGCGACTGCCGTTATGGTGACGACGGGTGAATCTCGTTAGCAGCCAGGTACTCCTCAATCTTCTGTGTTCTTTCGCCATAGCGGGGTCGAGGCGCATTTGGGGGAAATCCTCTTAAACCTATTCTCCGGCATGGGCAATTGCGAAGAATGTGACCAGGTTCGCCGCAAGGATATCAGAGCGGCCATCTGTTGGGCATGCGCCACAAGTGCGCCTTGCTGATAGCGGGACGCTGGTCTTGCTGCGGCTCGACGGGGAGCAGATCTTGTTGCTGCTCGACGAGGCGCATGTAGCGAGGTGGTGGTCCGAAAACGGGGCGGAATGGATCTTTCTCAGGGGCAGGTCGAAATTCGACATCACTATAAGTCATGATGGATGGCTATGGTTGTGGTGCCGGTGGCGGCTGCACCGCTCACCGGAATTCATCACGGATGACGTCCCCAGTAGAATAATTCATCGCAGAGGGAGCATTCAAGTCAAGGTTTTGCAGCTCTTCGCGGACAACGCTCCTCACAAGCCCCCGCAATGCCTCGTCCCTAGCTGCTGGCACAGACGTACCGTAGGGTGTAGCCGCTACGCTTGCCTGACGGCCGTATTCAGTACTCGGTTCGTGCAGTGAAGGTTCTATGCTGGTAGCTTCTCTCGCGAAATCTGCGACAGTTCTTGGAGGGTTGCGAAGGAGGCTAGCGAACAGCTGCTTCTTCACCCCACGCATGAGGTGCGGTACCTCCGTTGCCACAGGGCATGGTAGGGTCGGCCCGATTGAAAAGTCGCGTCATGTCCTTGGCAAATAGGGCCACGCTCACATTTGACTTTTGATACCTTGAACGAATTGCAATCTTTGCGTTTTCTTTGCGCGCTCGAACTGAATGTTGTAAGCAACTCACGGCGAAAGGCTACTCAATTAACAAAGGACGCCTCGTGGTTTTCAAACAACGTCTTGGCCGAGTCTTGCAGCGCGAAGTATACATTATTTAGCTAAATGCGGCCACACGGTCACAACTGGCCAAGCAGTCTTCCACATCTCGAACCGGTCACCATGAAATGATGGCGGGGAACGCGGTACGAGAAGGACGAACAGAGGGGCATTGCTGGAAAGCTGGCTTGTCTGGCTACGTGACGTGAATGTCATGGTTCGTAGCGGGGGGAGAGTGGTTCGAACTCAGGTTGTAGGCCTCGGCGGTGACTGCTGGCTTTACGGACGGGAGTCGCGTCCACGCACCGATGTGCAGCGTCACTGACGTCTTCGGGGGCAACGTACATGGGATCTTATCTTGCACAATCCACCAAATGTCACAAGCACACATAGCAAGCAGCAGACAAGCAGCAGAACAATCGAGCTGCCCTTTTTTATTCAAGCGAACCTCGAGAGAGACGAGGACGACGCTCAGCTACGTGCCAAGATATTCGGCTACTTGGTGGCTCGGGAAGATGGACAGTGGTCTGGCAGTATCTTCTGTCCATTTGCCAGGCGCTGCACATTCATTTTCAAGCCTTTTTATAAGCAGGAACCTTTAGTTGGCTTTAATATGTTTCTGTAACTGGGCAAGGATACTAGATCAGCTAATTGCTATTATTTTAGGCTGTTCTTATAAAGCTCCCATTGCTGCCATGTTCTGTGTGCTATTAGAGTCTATATTGCCTATTTCTTCCATATGATTCAATCATGCTAATGGGCCTCCACAGTATATGGTGGTCACGCATGGCAGGATATCACTGTGATCCAGATGCGCGTCCTACACGAATTTTTTTCCGCGAGGCTCTCCATTGGTTTATTCAGATTGTGAAGTTTGTCGATGATAATCATGAGTGATTGCCAAACCAATGAATCTAAATGAATTTTAGAACGACGAAGCCAGTCCCTGGCAGGCTTATTATATCAATGTCTTGTGTGTGTTTGTGTTGTCGCGCAAAAGTCAGGCAATAAAGAAGAAAAACGCTCGGCGCAGCCGAGTGGTTAGCGCCGAACGTTACGGAGCAAGCAGTGGTGAGTTCGAATCCAGCTGGTGCTGGCGCTTTTTTTTCTAAAATTTTTTTTTTCCTTTTTAATTTATGTATGGTGCTTCGCTATTTTTAGGTTTTGCTTTTTATCCGGGGCCCGTTTTTCTCCGGGCGACCAGCGCAATAGGCAAGGATGCAATAGGGGAACAATGATATTTGGAATAAGATTGGCGCTCTCCTTGGTATGAGCGGCACGTATGTCCCTTTTGTTTATGATGCCTGCAAATAGCTCGTTGAAGCTCTTGTTGCCACAGTATGTGGGACACATGTGCCATGATTTAGGGAACAATTGCATGATAATGCGTTTTTCCTTCGGCACTTAGCATATGTATGCTGTTCGTGGCGTACATAGCTACAGTCGAGCGGTCAGGTCAGGGTTAACGGGAGCTTGCAGTCGAAGTGACGACGGCGGCGATATGCTGGCTCAGAAGTGTGAACGAAGCAGTGTGTCGGATCGCAGGGGATTTCGCTCGCTCGCGCCTCTGAATGCTCAAATGTAAACGAGCCACCCAAGCAGCACACCAGCATTGGTCTAACAATGGTTCATCACTGGAAAAGAATGGCATCAATATTGGACCGATATTGGCATTTGGGCATTTTACTACATTCTACATTCTTGGCCCATCTTTCGTTCCAAGATTGGTCCAGTGTTCAACCAAGCTGGAGCCACCAATGTAGGCACAATATTAGACTTTCCATTCATGCACCATGATTCTTGCCAATACTGTCCAGCATTATGCCATCATTGTATTACCAATTTTTGTTTAAAACCAGCTATTCCATTGATGGCCCATTGTCAATGCCAATATCATACCAATGGTTAGCCATTGCAGGTGCACTGGCTACTCCATTCATGCCGCATATTATCGATACCAATATTAATCCAATGGTTTATGGGTACACTGGCTACTCCATTCATGTACCATTGATGATGTCAAGGTCACACATTTTGTGGCACTGCCTTTGCAGGCCATAAAATGCAGCCCTTTTCATTTTAGCCATATTCGTGACAGCACATCGAACTTGCTGGGACAATAATGGCCTTTCAAATAAGAGTGGCCATAATAATTCAAATTGTCGCTCATGAGCAACCAGTAGATATTCACAAAACAAGGGCATGGTTCACAAAAAGATAATATTTATTGCAATTGTTACTATAGACGGCAGTTGTTACTAGCCAGCGCTGAGGGCACACACAGCCGCAGTTAGCGGGGCAGGGCGGGCTCTCGGGAAGTGGAAGGGGCCGGGGAGCTGGAGGGCACACTCATAGGCGTAGTGAGGGGGCTGACCCTGCAATTGCATTCACAGGTGGCATGCCTGGTTCGCCAGGGGAGGTTTCAGCATAACGCCTTCTTCTTCCGCCCCCCCCCCCCTGTCACAGGAACCAGGCAGCCACCTGCGAATAAATGCGCGTGCCTCCAAATCGTCCACCCCAACTTTTTCGCAAATGGCACCTGCACAAAAACAATGAGGAAAAAAAATTTACAACACTATTACAAGGCATATAAAATGGCGCGCATTATTTTAGGAAGATGTAGAAAATTCCAGGATTCATGTACCAAAATTCATGGTCAATGAGAAACACTATACTGATGAGTTCCAGATTAGTTTCAGCTGCCTTGGGTTTATTAGGATGAAAGACGTACATACATTGCATAGCATGTGCCCTGTTGCATTTTGATCGCCTCCACAGCAATACGGCAGAGACAGCCAGTGTTTCATCCCACACTAGGAATTAGTGCTTGATTGTCGGCTATCTCCGCATATTTCTGGCGCGCTAGTTTTTTGCCGCTCCTACGCTTTCTGCGACGTGCAAACAGTTTATACTAAATATCGTTACCAAGAGATTGTTCAGCGACAATTTGCATTTTTTTAAATGGCTAGATATAATATACACAAGCGATCTAAGCCCACGACTGCTGCACTGGCCACTGGTTAGCTGATATACGCTTTTGACTGGTTTTGTGGGTAGTTCACTTAAACGGGAGCTCACTTAAACAGGTAGCTCACAGGAGCATCATTTTTACACATATACTGCTTGTCGAAGCAAATTTGATCCAAGGGATAAAAAAAAACATTTCGGAGGCAGGCAAAGGAAACCAGATACATATTGCTGGAAGCTACCTTGAGCGCCACAGAAAAGGTTTTGTTTGGAATCCTTATTTGACATTATTTACCTAAATTACTGATTATTGACTTACACAATAAATGGTGTTGCTACTTTGAAGAGTACCGGCACAAATCACGTTTGATTATTTGCGATAAAGTACCCTCACGTCTGCACTTTGAACGCCAGATACAGTAGGAAACCACGAAAATACAAAAATTAGATTCCTGGACAATACAATTGAGGACTTGGCTTGGCTCGACAGCCCTGTGTAGCGTTAGACCTACAAGTTGCCTATGGTTTCTTCGTCTGCGCCAGCACATTCGTCCAACAAGACTGTATTTGTATTTTACAGCTGAAAAATACTGTTCCACTCATTTGTACCTTACCGCTTTGTAGTCATTATCCGCATTGCAAAGTTCAGCGTGCTCATTGTAACTCGAGCCTTCATGTGAGCCAAAGGGCCGACGCGAAGCAACCATCACCAGCGTATCACCCTTACTCATGCATGGGGCTAGCCATCATAGCGGCAGGTTGTTTTGTCCGCTCAAAATCATGTTGTGAGCAGCACAATCGAGGTGCGCGAATGGGCTGGTAACGGTTTCGGTATCTACATAACCCGGAATTTATCTGCAGCTGGAAAAAAAGGTACACATGAGGTTTCTAACCGCAAATATTGAAACAGGGGTTCCCGAACGTGCTCACCGACTCTAAGTCCTACTTATTGTCTAAAGTGAATATTTAGTACTTGAAGCGAATAACCTCACTTCCCTACGTACAAAATAAAAATTTTCTGTGCTGTCCTAAGTGGCTGCCAGCAAAAATGCGCCACCGGTTTCCATCGTCTGTTTCTAATGGTTTATTTATAACCCTTGGCTCAAGCTATGGGGCGCAGCAGGTGTAATGTAGCTTGAATAAAACCTGCAAGAAATCATATATATGGGTAGATTTGTAAGGTTTACAGATTTCACTTACAAATTCTACAGGAATCGCGTCACTGCGGCCTTTCTTTAAAATTGACACGTAATAGCGCTATACTCGTGGCTAAAATAAAGTACTGAACGCATTAATTCAGCTTAGCAAATGCAGCTGTAACAGAAAGTGAGGGCTGGCGACACCTAAGGTGTGCCTAGCTTTCAAATTTTCTTAGATGGCACAACCGTTCGAAATATGGAATATTAAAAAAAGCCCTTGATATTGGCTTTCTCACAGCGAATTATGGGTGCCTTAGATAAGAAACATAATCGAGGTCCCATGGCCATCTTTCGTTTCCAATGAAATTCTTATATGTGGTGGGCAAATATCTAGACACAAAAGAATTAACCTTAGGTTTTCAAGATACGCGTAGTTTCCTCGAAAAAAATAATTGTATGGTATATCTCTAGAGGTAGGAAACGCTGTTTTTGCCATTTGAAAATGTTGCAAGTTTGGATACCATGATTTTGTCATCTACTCTTTTTTACTCACTAAATATATGCAGGTTTTATATTTACAAACACTATTAGAAACGCATTTTGTTTTTGCAGTTGAGTTATTAAAAAATAGCAAACTTTTCTTCAGGAGCGATACGCTGCAAAAATATTCATTTTTAACCTTATGTACTGGCATATGATGCATTAGGTTGGTTGCACTAAATATGTTTTCACTTCCTGACGCATGTTCTTAATTCCAGGCAGTATCTGGAGCTCCAGACCACTAGGTGTGTTCTCCACAACGCATCAAAATTGCTCAGAATTCGAAAACAGCAGTAAAGGGCAAATTTGCTGCCATTAAAAAAAGATAATCTTCGATTTTTATTCAAATCCCTCTCAAAAATCTTCAGTTCCTCAAAAATATCACGGACTAAAAAGTGTTGCGTTATACTGTTTAAAAATATAACATTAAATATTAAACCGAGTGCTTGTGCTGATAATGGCCAAACTCAGCCTGCATTCTTGCACGATCCAATAATATCTTGGCACAGAAACTATTTCTCTACATTATCTAGGTTCCATTCTTTATTTCTGTAAAAAATTGAAGCTCTAGATTTGTGTGTGTATCTGCATATTATTTTGAAATTGGACAAAAGTAAGAAAATGGTAAAATAAGGAAAACTGATTAGAATTGAAGAAACGGCCGCATCATCAATTTTTATCAAAATCTGTGGAAACAATGCAGAGTACTTTGGTAATTTGAATCAGTAAATATATTGAATTCTGCAAAATGTAATATTAGAAATATAAAAAAGCTTGTTTTTGTTCTATAGATGTGCTTATATGGCTCCCCCTTATGGAGTAGGCATCAAAACTTCAATCTAGTATTTGCTGAATTTAGTTACATTTTACCTTAAGTAAAATTTAAAACCTTGTCAGCGCTTATACACGCTTTTTCTGCTTCTGGGACAAATACTTAATATAGCTTAAAATGGTATTAATTCACTATTTCTGTCAATTTCATGGCAGAACGCAAGTGAAGGCTGAACTTTTTCTCTGTCCTGCATTCTTTTTTATTGCTAGGTGCCATAGTATTCAATCTAGGTTATTTATATATTATTCCATTTCTCAGCTTTGACCACCACTAACAATACTATATTTTTGAAGATGATTTTTCAATGTATAATTTTTATAATTACAATCATAAGCAAATCGCTTTCCAGCATAATACTTTTGGTGGCGTTACCGAGAACACACATAGCAGTTTAGAGCTCCAAATTCTGCCTTAAATTAACAATATGACCTGCGTAATAAACACAGAATGTTTTAGTGCAAACAACGCAACGCGTCACGCCAGTATGTAAGGTTGAACATTAACATTTTTGTAGCGCGTTGTTCTTGAAGCAAAGATTGCGATTTTTTACTAAATCAACTGCATCAATGAAACACACTTTTAATACTTCTTATACAAGTAAACGTTGCCCAAATGCGGTGAGTAAAAAATAGTGGATGACAAAATTTTACGCAACCAGCCGGCCTCCAAACGTGCAACTTTTTGAAACGACAAAAACGGCGTTTTCCAGCTTTAGTGATAGGCATTTTTTTTTTCGAGAATACTACGCCGCATCTGGCAAACCTAAGGGTCATTCCTTTGTGTCGAGACATTAGCCCACGACATATGAAAATCTGATTTAAAAAAATGGTCATGGCACCACGATTACTGTTCCTGTCCGAAGACATCCATATTTGTTTTCATTTCGTCTCTTCGAACAGGCTGGTTTAGCCAATGCGGTGAATAAAAATATCATCGCATATATTAAAGATTTTCGCGCTATATGTTATACCTAAAGCTACCTATATTGTCACAACTGTCATACATTATTTGTAGCTGAAACAACATCACTAAAGGGATTCGATTGCAAATTGTTCGCTAGTTAAATAGACGTACGAGATGACACACGTATACTTTGTAGAATACAATTTAGGAAAGAGCAGATACAAACTACAGGAGAATAATGCTATTATATGGAGCATATGTATTACTCCGATTAACAGTAAAAAAATCAACTTTTAACATATTAATATATTCGACAAACTATTGCATGCTCACATAGGAACACAATTAATGAGCTCATCCACGCATCTAATGTCTATGGGCATTAGATGTGTGGATGACTTCGTTTTATTCCAATTCGTGCGTCACTCAAAATAATTGAACGAGAAAAAAGTTAATGTCTACACAATGTTCAGTGAGTATACCACAAATTATACTAAGGTGCTTCATATATGTCACATCACCTAGCAAGTGAAATGGGATAACAGAAGTAATCAGACTCTAACCCTGATCAGCATTTCGCTTTTGCGCCATCTTTGTAAGTCTTTAGGTAGGCTTTTCCACTGATTATCCTCTTCTTTATACCCCTGCCACCCACAGTACACAAATCTTTTGGGGGTACCGAACTGTTGGTTTTCGCACCAGTGATACAACTTAATCGATCCATTTATACGTAGAAAACACTCTCGATGCGCACCTAAAAAAAAAAAAAAAAATGAAAGCATGTATGTGTAGGCGAAATCATTCACCGGCGATTTAATAATATGATTTAAACAATAAAATCAAAGGTTCACACTCGAAGTAACAAAAAAGTGGTGGAGAGATAGGAATTGAAGCAATGAAAGGCGGTTGCTTTCTGCAAAAAGCCAATAGCAAGAGGTCCACCGTCTATAAGAATAGGCAATAAAAATAAGGCATATTTAAAGGTGCATGCAGCAGTTACAGTGATGCAGTGCTACCTTTTTTTAGGCAGGCTTTTCCGCTGATTTTCTTCTTCTTTATTGCCCTTCCAACCACAGGACACGTATCTTCTGGGGGTTGTCGGTTTTCGCACCAGTGATACAACTCAATCGATCCATTTCTACGTAGAAAACGCTCCCGATGCGCATCTAAAAAAATGAAAGCATGTATGTGCAGGCTAAATCATTCACACATGATAAAACAATATGATTTCAACAATGAAATCAAATGATTACACCCAAAGCAACAAGAAAGTGGTGGAGAGATAGAAATTGAAGCAATGAAAGACGGTTGCTTACTGAACAAAGCCTAAAGCAAGAGGTCCTGCGTCTATAAGGATAGGCAATAAATTAAGGCACGTTTATAGGTGCATGCAGCAGTTAAAGCGATGCAGTGTTACCTTTCTTTTTCACTGCAGTGATTGGTATAAATATTACAGCAATTGCTAGGCATCTCAGGTAACCCCATTAAAATCTTCATCCAAGGTACCGAGGAGCAGTGGAGTGTTATTTGCAGCTGTTAACGGAAAGACAGGCTGAGTGACAGATGAGTGCATGCGCATTTCCTCCTTTTTGTACCTTGAATAAAAGCGACTGAACAGTCAGTATTGTAAGAGGTGCTGCGTCCCTAGGAATGGGGAACAAAATTAAGTTTTAGTAAACAGAGGTACAAAAAGAAGCAAATATGCCTGCAATAATAGCATAATGGCCTACCTTTTGATCAACAGCTGTAAACAACCTGTCACTGCCAGTCGGTTCTTTAGATAAGCTTATCAATGCCAGAGCTTAAAGCTAAGAGCAATATGAGTAATATTTATTGCGGTCACGGCCGTAAACAATTTTAGCGGAACACTCCATTACTGTAACTATTCAACCATCCATTTATACATGTCGTTCATTAAAGAACCATGCACATCATATTAAGTTGCTCTTTTCTTTTCCCAAATGATTTCCTATAGAATTAGAATACGTGGATCGCTGCTTCGGTTTCAACATTCTTGCACGATGGCTATGGCGTGCACTTCATGCATACGGTACGGTACGTGAGGTACAAAGAGCTGTAATTGCCGAACAGGCGGACCTGACGGCCTGTCCCATTTCGCCTGAAAGTGCGCGCCGTGATCGAGCGCTTCGCGAGCAATATATTTCGGACGATATGGTTGCCTCATACCGGCCGTCAATGTTTTGTACAATGTGTCCCGCGTGCACGTTGTTTACTTTTCAGTGACAGGGACGCAGTGCACACACGGCTTATGTGCCTTTTTGCTTGTATTGTTATTTTCCCCCGCCTTCGAAGCGCGTCTGCGAAATCGCTCTCCTATTGTCGCCGCTTTCTGATAACGCCCTCACCTGAAGGCGCGTGCTCAGAAGGGGGGCGTCGATTAAGAAAATTTTGAAAAGGGGCTCACTTGCGCTGTTCACGGCTTTCAATTCCTCAATATGATATTAACCATTATAAAAGTGGAGGTTCATTATGACTTAATTATAGCCTAATCATCAAGCGGCATCACGCACATAATGTCCGCCCTACTGTAAAATTCGCTTGCACAGATGGCACGAACAGTTTTCCAAACTTCATCTGTACATCTGAAAACAAAAAACTGCCCTTAACTCTTAACAAAATCCAAAAACTGTGTGAACATGGCTTCCTGCGCGCAGAAGAGAGGCTGTCCAAAATATATGTACAAAGCCGGGCGTATAGTATCTGGTTACTAATTGATTGCGGAGCGCTGCACAGTCAAAAAACTGCGCAAATGGCTGCCTGCAGTGTTCTGTCACTTGTTGGTGGCATACACACCTGTTACGCACGGCTCCTCTATTTTCGGCGCAAATGCTATTCAAATCGCAGCCAGCAATTAAGTCCACGCACTTGCTTGCATGTAACCCGGACGAAAATTCGCTTAGTTCTTGAAGTCATGCTTCGCGCAGCGGTTTCGAGGAGAATACGGAAAGAGAACATTTGGGACTGGTAAGAGATTATATAGAACCAATTATGAAGCAATGGCATTCTGCAAAGATATATACTCACGGTCTAAGATGACGGCGTTCACTGAGTCCGATAATGCCGATGGTATCCCGCCGTTGCTGTAATCCGTACTCCGGCGACATTTCACAGCTCAGCTATTCACTGATATGTAGCAAGCACAAACCGGAGCACATGGACATGTATAGGCGCAAGAGAAAATTATGCACAGCACAATGAAAAAGAAAATTAATGAGGGAAGAAATTAAAGAAAGGTTTAAGAAGCTGTCACAAGTCTTGTAGCGTCTCCAACAAGCTCTGAAATGAACGTTTCGGGAGGAGGCCGCACAGCAGCGCAGCTGGGGATGCTGTCTGTTGTGTCTTGCACGTAGACGCGTAGGCGAGGGGGAACAACGAACCGCTCAACTAGTGGGCGATTCCCGCCGCGGTGTTGTGTTCGCAAGGGCTGCGCGTGGGAACGAAGGACCAACGACCCTCTCAACATTCCATTCCTCCTTTACCCAGCCCTCTTCTGCTTGCACCGGCCAGCCGTGACTTCGGACCGTGCCGATGAGCGGCCGCCAGCGCGCACCGCTCGAGTCGAGTTCTAATAAATAGTTTTGTTTTGTGTGTTCGCAAACGCATTGTTTCTTCAAGCCAACCACGGACATAACATTTTCTAAAAAAATAGAAAGCCTCCCCATCTACCATCCACATTCTTGCGTAAATTCATACAGTTGGTGCATCGACAAATGCGCGCGTCCCCTCCCTTTCGCCACCTATGATCGAACAAAGGATGGTCGTTCCACCTTTTATATTTACTTCAAAATATTATATATTGTTGCGTGATGACTGATTAATAATGTCAAAGAGGCGGAGTTCCGAGCTTCTCTTCTATTCTGGCCAACTTTGGTTATAGATTATACAAATTATGCTCAAGTTAGCTAGCTGAAAATTATCCTACTAAATATATACATATTTTTATTTGTATTCAGTTAATGTTCGCTTTTCGGGTATGAGTAGATGTTTTTATAAAAATTCTCAACATCGGCCCAGGAAACGAAAATTTTCATAATTTGCAGGTCTTTATTTCAGAAAAGGTTCATGGTAGAGCAGCAATAATTCCACAATATGTTCTCAGCATAATTATCCGCAAACAGCAAAAGCTCATATTTTTATGACATTTGGATACAGAGATACGATCGCGCTAATTTACAGCAAACAGCGAACATTGAAAATTTTTAGGAAAACAAAAACAGTTTTCACATTGTTTAAACTTTTTCCACCTATTCTACACTACCTCAGCTTTCAAAACCATTAAAACACCTTGCATAATTTTGTTGCGCAAGCAATTATGGCCACTTCGATAAACCCTTTGTCCAATTATAGCGCACCGCGCTGTTCTGAACATTCTACGGAATTTGTGAATTGTTCAAGGTTTTTAAATTTTGGCATATAATTTTGTAACAGGGAGAAATATATTTGCAAAAGAGGATTAAAGATATGTACATTGAGGAACAGCCAAGGAGCCAGGTTACGAGGGCCGCCCATTCGACGCACTTCTTTTTCTTAATCTTCCACAAACGAGCGCGCCACTTCGTCCTCATCATTCTCCAGCTGTAACAATATTTCTTCGCTCATGTTTTGTCTCGACTTCGCAAATCGACGGTCACAGACACAGCAATGAATGATTCAGAATCAATTTTGTGCGCGTCGAGGTCCTGATGCGCTGTGGCATGAGGCAACACACAGACGTTTTTCGCAATCACCTTCACCTTCACGCGGATTGCACAAAAAGACGATAACGTTCAATGAGCAAGCAACGTATTCCAAATCATTTTAGTAGAATTAAATAATTGGAAAGGGCATTGAAAACTGCTTCATGAAAACAGTGTTTCTAGGCTGCATTCGTTTTTTCGAATGACTCGACAGTGCACAATATTTTCATTCCTGTACAGTTTTTTTATTCCTTTGCCACCGCCTAGCGCGGTTGGAATGGTCAAACTCTAAACTAATAGGCGGAAAAAACTTTTTTGTTTACAGGCGATATATATGTTGTGCGCCATATAAATGTACCGGGGCCTTCATGCTCGCAGTCTGCACGAAAAACTGTCATTTTTTTTACCACCGTGTGAACGCCCAAAACTAAAATGGTAACCTCGCGAGTCTTCCGGCTTTTCATTTTCCAGTGATTGCGTCTAGAAAGTACACACATCGTATTCGGTCCTTTCTCCATGTAAACAGACGATGCTGCGCGTAGTTCCTTATGGATAATACAAAAGCACTAGAACAAAAACATCGCTGAGAAAATAGTCATTTAATCCTTCAACTTGAGGCAACGTTTTCCTTCTCGCCAATGAAAAAGCTACCTTCTAATCACTAATTTAATGTCACATGAACATGCTCGACACGATTTCGTTTTTATGCGCGTTCTCACCGACAACTGGATTTGTACTATAGGTTAAGTATAGATGCAGGGATGTAATCGGCGTCCAATACAGGCATATTGGGTCGTGAGTGCTAGTCGGTCTGGGGTATACATATGTGGTCGCACGGTCGTGCTATCATTAGATATAATTGTGCGACAAACGTATGCGCCTGCGACAAAATCTGCATGCATGCCAATAGGCTAAAACCGTAAACACATATAGCTGACCCCCAAAGATGCGCCGCATATGAGCGCACCGAAAAGACGAATCCAGACAGTTGCAGCGGTACGTGCTTGAATGCGTTATAGTAATTGTCGTCCCGTACGTGGTACTCTGTGAGGTCCGAATGATCGGCTGAAATGTTGTCGGAATTAAATGCCGCGGTTTGGCGTCCAGCGCACATGTATTCAACCCTAAAAATGGAGAATTTGTTTTGATTGAATGGTCAACGGAAAATTTTCACTTGGGCAGCCCATTAAAGCTGCGTTTTTAGGATGGCAATGACAACTGCGAGATCAGGGGACAAAGTGGTCCATCGTGGGCAGTTTTCATACAGGGATAGCTCATACTGAAAAAACACAAGACAAATTGCAATGGTCCATTACAGCCAGTTTAAAAAAACGGAACGGTCAACGTCGGAAGAACACAGGACACCTTGGTCCATTGCAGCCAGTTTTAAAAACTGAACGGGCAACGCCGGAAGAACACTGGACAACATGGTCCATCGTAGCCAGTTTTAAAAAAGAAACGGCCAACGACGGCGGAACACAGGACAACTTGGTCCATTGTAGCCATCTTTAAAAAACTGAACGTCACATACTGGAAGAACAGAGGATAACATTGTCCATTGTAGCCATGTTTAAAAACCGGATCATCCAATGCCGGAAGAACACAGGACAACTTGGTGCATTGTAGCCAGTTTTAAAACACGGAAAACCCAATGACGGAGGAACGCAGGACAGCTTGGCCCATTATAGCCAGTTTTAAAACCCGGTGCGACCATTAATGGGGGAACAACGGCAATCTCGGTCCAATATAGACATTATATATGTACGGCGGTGCCAATATTGGGAACTCACTGTACATCTTGGCCCAAGCTAGCCAGTGTCGGCTACTGGCAGCGCCAACACTGGGAGAGCATTGGCTAGTCCGGGCCATTGTCAGACATCGCCCTGACTGGCATATCCTATGTTGGGAGAATGCTGGTTAGGCTGGCCCAATGTAGGGCCACTGTTTGCCATCGTACTTACAACATTGGCCCAATGCTTTGTGCTGCCTGGGCAGGCGCATCTACTGCTCCAAGCTCGCAATTCAGGCGCTGCAGGTCCAAACTTCAAACTATCCGAGCATGTACGAAGTGCCTGAGCCGAAATAAAACCGAAACTGAAGTTGGAGCCTGTGGCGCCTCCAAGTATATTTTTGCAGTTGCCTTGCAATGTTTACGTTCTCTTTTCGGCGTCGTTTACGTATTATAAAAGCGTGTTATCATATTCGAGACAAAACCTACGACCGCATTCAAACAGGCAACGGAATTCGCATTTGTGGGAATTCGCATTCGTCTAGTGCGTCACGTGATTTGTAGTTGCGAGTTTCGGCTGTGGCTGCGATACCTGTATTTCTGTTCTTCCTCTTTACTACGTTAAAACAGCTCTGTTTTGAGTAAGAGTGGATTTTTTGTAATCAGGAATTGGCCTTCTATCGATGCAAGCCCACTTCAGTTTTCTTTTTAGTGTCCCTTTAAGACCCACATTCGCGAATTCTTGGCAAACGACAGCTTGGATCAGTGCTATAGTAGCGTCCGCAGGCTCAGGCTTGAATGTGACGAGGGTCGTTGCCTCCAACTCTGCGAAAGATCCTGGTCAAATTTGGCTGATGGTACTGCTGCTGCAGTGTCGGCAGATCTTCGCACGAAGACGTAGCAACTGTGTTTGGCAATCGGTCAAGCGGCGAGCAATACGACGATGCTTCGCTTGCTCAAACCGCCGACGTACCTCGAGGACGGAGTCGACCGTCGTACAGTATTTGCAGAAGAGAAGGTTAAAAGCGCCGTCAGCAATTCCCTTTAAGATGTGGCCCACCTTGTCACACTCGGGCATGGCGCTGTTCACTTTGCGGCATAGAGCTAGTACGTCTTGTATGTACGACAGATAAGATTCGGACGACTATTGTGCTCGCGATGTCAGGTCCTTTTTGCGCCGCGCTTTCGTCCGATCGGCTTGCCAAAGAGATCCCAAAGCTTCTCTTTGCGCATGTCCCACGATGTCAGATCTTCTTCGTGCGTCTCAAAGGAGACGCGTGCCGTACCAGCCAGGTAGAAAATGACGTTCGCAAGCATCAAGGTTGTGTCCCGTCGGCTGTGCTTACTGACTCGCTCATACATAGCGAGCCAGTCTTCGACGTCGACATCATTGTTGCCGCAAAAGGTGCCCGGATCACGAGGCTGCGCCACGACGACAGTGGGCGCTGGTTGTGCCGCTGTAGAAGTAGCTGCGTCGGACGGCATAGTGCTAGCGCCAAGCTGGCGGTCACTGCGGATATCCAGATTGTGGTATTGGTGTCGTACCAGGCACCGCCACCAAGATGTTACAAGGCACGTCGATTGTAACGAGGCGATGTTACGTCGTAGACGCAACAGTTAACCGTCAGGGACACACCCACAGGACCATCAGATCTAGCTGCAGCGTTGTCTTTTTTCCCAGCCCAGCACCTTGTCATCGTCTCCGAGACTGCGTACCGTAACAATATATTCTACCAACATCGTTCAGAATTAGTGCTGCAAGAAATAAAGCAAAGATGTCAAAAGAAAACCGCATCGTATCGCGGTCTTGACATCCTTCCGAATGCTGACTTTGCTACAATGTAACGCCATATATATCCACTACGTCGCAGCCACGAGCAGCATATCACCGTATTCAGCGGAAACAAAACGATGCCCGTAGAGGCAGTTTACACTTTGTTAATATGAAATTGAATCGAACCTAAAAGCAGTGACAATGGCTGCCGCCTAGACCTCCCACGTTAACCTTTGATTCCTCTGTACCGTCCTTAATGCCCGGATAAAAAATATTGCGGGAACCATACAAAGAACAAAGGAAGTAACATTAGAAATCATGTAAAAAGCGGATTTATTTAAACATGGGTTCACAAAAAATGCTAAACAAAAACTACCCCATAGAGTACAGGTCCGGGCTGAGCATGAAGTTTCTGGGCCCATTTCTCTTCCATTGCAAACAACATTCATAACACAAGAATGAAATAATCAGAATACATAAATGAAAAACGATACTGAAAGCACACGCAAACATGAAGATTTGTGGCGAAAATTTTAGGCCCCACACTTCGGCGTTCGACGTTCTCTCATGCATTCCGCATAAAAAATACGATGGTTCTTTAGTTTCACGAACAAATGCACCAGCGACATTAGGTAACAAACGTATGAAGGGCTTCCTAATTTATGCTCGGTACGGCGTAACAACTGTTTGATAGCTAAAACGCGTTCCATAATGTTATGCTTAGGACTGTGGACTTGCATTCCGGAAAAACAAATCAACGCCTAAAGCCCAAACACAATGAGTCAGCATGGAAAAGGCACGAGCGAGAAGGGGCAGGGTCATTAAATCCATTTTTGTTTGACAGAAAACCAGGACATTGATTTTTAATTTATGGCAGTGATGTATAATTCACGAAATAAATTTTCCTCAGGTTGTTGTTATTTGGGTTCAATTGCGCATAAGCAGCTCAGGCTATCATGCGCCATGCACAAGGTTGTAAGTGGCGTACACTATTATATCTGAAGTTTCTGAAAAACATTTGCTTCATTTAAAACGCTAAAAACACATGATAGATCGACAAGTCCGCTTCCACCTAAAATCAGAGCTGGATGGAAAGCATTGTGTTCATCGTAAAATCAAGTAAAATACTTTCTCCTTAGCATTTCAAATCTTGTCCTTGAAAGTAAATTGTGGTTTATGGGGAGTTCCTGTCCACATTCTTCACACAGAGGTTTGTTTTTTTTTTCTCAATTAAAACTTGTGTGTCATGTGTGTGTGGCCAATGCGGAGACAGCATAAAATCACTTCTATGAAACGTTCTTGATGGTGACATGATTTACATTACCCTAAAGTTGGCTTCACCAACTGCAGCTTATTATTTGCCTCCCTACTTCATGATGACTGCCATTTTTCCATTAGTTTGTTGTGCACTAGCATCATGCAGTATCTGTACGGCATATCTATGTTCTGTGGGCTTAAGGAGCGCAAAAGTGTGCTTTCTCATTGCCTCCAATGCCGACATGGCTCGGAACCCAACAAAACGTTATTTTATGTCCTCGAGCAGCGACTGTTGATATGTTGTGTATGATTTCCCTGAGCAGTGGAGCAACTGCAGTTTGTTGGTTAAGGGCTGTGAGAACACTCAAGGGGTCTGTGCATATAACACTGTTTGTAATGTTCTCCTTGGCTATTTTGCTGACAGCCACAGCCAGAGTATAACACTCAGCTGTGAAAATATTGGCACACTGAGGTAATCGCGCAGTTTTTTCCATTTTCGCGAACTATTGCACTTCCAACGTGTTTTGTCTAAAATAAAATGTGTGCAATTGTCATATTTTTCTTTAAGAGCTCGAAATTCTTGCAGTATGTGTTCAAGAGATGTTTTATGTTTATAAAACTGAGTTAGTGTGAAACCGCACACAACTGGAAGGTGGTACCATGGTGGCAGTGGATTGTGTCTCGATGCAATATTATGGAGGACGTTTAGTATTCCCAATTCTTCGCATTTATCCTCAAATCGAAGTAACAAGGGTTTGATTGAGACCTATTTTTGGATAATACTCTGGAGGCACATTTAGTGACAATGGGGTAGCGTATATGTTTTGGTCGGAAGCGTATTTTCAGGATATATGAAAATGTGAGTATAGTCCTAAGTTCTAGGGATGGTTTGTTTGTGTCTACATAAAGACTTGCGTTAGGTGATGTCCTATAAACGCCAGTAGAAAGACGCAAACCTTATTTACGTACAGGGTTCAAGCGCTTCAAATATGAAGGTCTTGTTGACCCGTATACTATGCAGCCATAGTTTAGGCAAGAGCGAATGACTGAGCGGTAGATATGGAAAAGGCACGTCCGGTCAGTCCCCCAGTGTTTGCGTTAGAGGACTTTGAGTATATTGAGAGATTTGGAGGCTTTCTTTTTCAGGATGTGTATGGGAGGAAGGAAATAGATTTTCCTATCAAACGTTTAACCTAGAAAGTTATGTTCATGTTTTACCGGTAATGTGATTTCATTAGGTAGATGGTGGGGTCATTGTGCATTCCTCGTCTAAGAGAAAAGAGAACAGCCAAAGGTTTTTGCGTGGTAAACCTTAAACCGTTCTTATCTGCCCACGCTGCCAGCTTATTTACAGTTAGCTAAATCTGCCTCTCACATGTTGCTACGTTTGATGATGTGCACGCAATTTGCAGGTCGTCTACGCAAACTAGGTAAATGCAATACGGTATTGTTTTCTCTATAGAGTTCATTTGTACAATGAAAAGCGTGGAACTTAATATGCATCCCTGGGGCACAGCAGTTTCTTGTGGGAAGTTTTTAGAAAAGATGGAACCAATACGTACTTGAAAAGATCCGTTATGTATCCTGCATGTATCCTGCCGTGAATTTTAAACTCTCCCAAATCTCGTAGGATCCCAAACCTCCACGTGGTGTCGTAAGTTTTTTCAAAGTAAAAAAAGACAGCAAGGTTGTGTTGCTTATGCAGAAACGCTTCTCGCACTGTATTTTCTAGGCGGAACAGTAGTGGAACATGTATTCCAGTAGCCGCAGCGGTGAATGTCAATCAGTTTTTGGGATTCGAGGACAGATATCCATCTAATATTTAGAATACATTCAAAACACTTCGCAAGACAGCTCGTCAGGGCTATTGGCTTACAACTACCTGAAGAATTTGTCGACTTCCCAGGTTTCAAAAGTGCCACTATAATGGCCTTCTTCCAGGTCTCAGGAATTTTCTTTGTTATCCAGATTTTTTTAAAGAGTTTTAACAATGCTCCTACAGAGGTTTCTGATAAATGGGATAATATTTCGTTGTCAACGTCATCGGGTCCTGGTGCAGTGTGTTTGCCAGCTGACAGTACTCTATGTATCTCTTCTAGTGTAATTAAATCATTAAATTGTTCATTTACACTACCAGTCGTTGGGAGTTTTTGTTTTTCAGCTGTTGATTTGTACTTTACAAACGATTGTGTATAGTGCGTAGAACTTGCGCACTATACACAATCGTGTGTATAGGGAGGGCTCCAGTAGGTCCTATGGGTTCCACTTGGGAGCCGTGCCGGCAGCCCACAATTTTCCGGTGTTGCCCAAAGGGGCAAATCCCGCCAACTCCCGCGATGGTCCTACTTTGAACAGATTCGGGCAGCCGCTCTGGATGAACATTTTTTTTTATTTCGGTTCGCCCCTGAGAGAATGTCATAGGACCGATGCGGGTACAGCACAAGCCGCACTTTGGCTTGCCCACAGTATTCTCATAAGGGTCCGACGCAGGAAATTGATGGGAAGCCCTAGTCAAAGTTTTCCCAAACAATATTGCCACCTGGTGTCCCTGATGTTCTTAGGTGGCGCCTGGAAGAAAAGGACGCCGAGGTTGCCTCGCGTGTTGTGCGCGGAAAAAAAAATTCTTTGCTACCCAATTCTTGGCCGATCCCCCTCTGTGGGTATGTGCCATAAGTTATTTGGACAACAACAACAACAATTGCCTGCTGGTTCAGCTTCGTCCCGTCGTGTTAGTCACGTCTAGCCCTGTTGTCCGTGACATATTTGGTGTAGGCGCTAGGTTTCGATCCCAGTACATGTCCCATATACCACCGCATACCTAGGACGCAACTCCTGCGCCAGTCGACACCCCTGTGCACCGTACTAGCCGAAGGAATGAAGGCCTGCCCCCTGAGCGCGGGCCGTTGGAGTTCAACGCCGCAGGCCCCCCTCGCCCGGCTATGCAAGGAGCTCCAACTTACTTCACCCTGCAAAATCCACGACTGCCTCAGCCCTTCCACGGCAGTCAGAGGGAAGACATCGAAGACTGGCTTATTAAATTTGAACGGGTCGCCTCGTTTAATCAGTGGGACGACGCCAAAAAGCTTCGAAACGTCTTCTTCAGCCTGGAAGATGGCGCTCGTACTTGGTACGAGAACCGAGAAGACGCCCTAACATTATGGCTTGAGTTTTGCCGACGCATTCGTGAGACCTATACCAGCGCGGATCGGCGAGAACGCGCAGAAAGGGCTCTACAGTCTCGTACAGAGATGGCAAATGAGACTGTGACCGTGTATGTGGAGGACATAACCCGGCTCTTCCGACGCTCTGACCCGGCCATGACCAAAGACAAAAAGGTGCGCCATCCTATGCACGGTATTAAAGAGCAACTGTTCACTGGCCTCGTGCGTAATCCACCAAGGACGGTTCCCGAGTTTTTTCGGAAGCTGTCGCAGTAGAGAGGATGCTCCAGCAGCGGTCTACCACTTACAATAGGCCGGTGATCGCCGCTTCGGTTGTGGAGCCGTTTTCGGCCTTCGGGACTACCCCGAACCTACGCGACATCATCCGCTCAGTTGTACGCGAAGAGCTCCAGAAGCTTTTCGGTGCTCCACAGCCAATCGTCGGCTCTTTAGCTAGCATTGTCCGCGAAGAGCTTCAAGCGTTGAAGCCTTCGGTAGCGTCCGCTGAACCACAAACTTTCCCCACGGAGTACCTGCGTCCAACTTATGCAGATATGGCGCGACGCCTGCCCCTGCTTTGGCGCCATTACCGCCACCCGATCAAGGCTCACTGTATTCCGCGCTCACTGTATCGTGTTGCGCCATTGCGCACCGTTCCAAGTAATCACCGATCGAGGCACGGCGTTTACGGCACCACTTATGCACGACGTATTTGAGCTGAGTCACACGAGCCATCGCAAAACCACTGCTTATCACCCACAGACGAATGGCCTCACGGAGAGACTCAATAAAACGATCGCCGACATGATTGCAATGTGCATAGACTCCCAGCACAAGACCTGGGACGAGATTCTCCCGTACGTTATATGTGCCTACAACACTGCCATCCAAGAGACTACGCGTTTTACTCCATTTCGCCTGCTCCATGGACGCGAAGTTCAGACGATGTTAGATGCCATGCTTCCGTGCTGCACGGATAATCCTCTCATCCCTGACGCTGAACAGTTTGCTCAGCGCGCCGAGGAAGCACGTCAACTTGCCCGCATCACATTCAGCAACAGCAGGGAAAGAATACGCGTCGCTACATTCTCCGTCATCGACACGTCACGTACCAACCAGGAGAGCAAGTTTGGGTGTGGACACCGGTGCGCCGGCCCGGCTTGTCTGAAAAACTGAGGTTGCGATACTTTGGACCTTACATGGTTCTGCGCCGTGTCACAGAAGTGACATACAAAGTCCTTCCAGCGGGTACTGTGCAGACCTCGCGTCGGCAACCACACTCCGAGGTGGTGCACGTTGTCCGCATGAAACCGTATTTCACGCGGTAATGTGCAGTGTACTATGCACTTGTTTAGTTGTGTAGGGCACCGCCTTCGTTTTATATTCGGTTTCTATACTGACTTGCATCGCCCATCGCTCGCGCCCAGTCTGTGCTTTTGTTTTTTTTTTAGAAGGGGAGTAATGCCACCTGGTGTCCCTGATGTTCTTAGGTGGCGCCTGGAAGAAAAGGACGCCAAAGTTGCCTCGCGTGCTGTGTGCGGAACTTTGCCTGCTGGTTCAGCTTCGTCCTTTCGTCTTAGTCACGTCTAGCCCTGTTGTCCGTGACAATATTTGTGCACATAATTATTTATTTTATGCATTTCTGCAATTTCTAAACAGCCACAATATTATATTCTACAATTATTCATAACATTATTCTAGCCTGATGACTTCATGTACATCTTGTTCAGGCTATGGAGAAGTGTGTTCTGAACAGTAATGTTGGGCTGAGAGTTGCAGGCTGTCCACAGCAGCCACATAAAGAGCACCAGTTAGCAATCAGTACATTTTAGTATTATTAGCGCAGTTTGCACGACCGCGAGAACTAAAGCCATGTAATATTTCTAACCGAGTAAACATTTCTACAACTGTTATACAAATCATCTATATTAGTATTTAAGGCAACATCTAATAAAAATAAAGGTTGAAAAGGATGATTACACAATTGCACGCACGCCTTCTAGCTCTAGTACGGCCCATGTGGGACCTACAGCGGTTTTGTGTGGGCATCCCCAATTGGGCTGGGTGTTGTTTTTGAACCTAAAGCACACTTGCTGTTGCACGTGCCTTCAAAGTCCCGACAAGGGACCGATTTCGGTACCATGAAGGCGCGCCCGCCTTCAAGACCCATTACAGCCTATGTGAGACCTAAAGCGGTTTAGCCAAGAGTGCCTCATTTGGGCTTCAGGGGGCTTGCCCAAATTGAGTTCCTATTCATATTTCACCTGCCCTCAAGTAACCTACAAGGGATCGATTGGGGCACCATGTGGGTATGTCAATTGTTTTTTTTTTGCCCCACTATGTCCGATGTTGGTCCCACAAAGATTTCATGGGGGCGGCCTCATTTCGAATATATGAGGGCTTTCCCATGAAGAGCCCACATTTAGGTTGGATTGCCCTCAAATATCCGACAAGGGACACTTGTGGTCCCCTGCCTTAGCCCGAGCAACGCTGTTATGGGACCAATGCAGGAGGAACAGGGGCAAGCCCAAATGGGGCTTGCCCACCTTTGCACCATCGGGGACCGATGCAGGTTTCATGATAGTTGCTATGGGACCAATGCAGGAGGAACAGGGGCAAGCCCAAATGGGGCTTGCCCACCTTTGCACCGTCGGGGACCGATGCAGGTTTTATGATAGTTGCCCCAGCCCCACCTGCCTACATCGGGCCTACTGGGGACCCACATTCTGTGCTACCTGGGAGCAGACATTGTTGCACATAATAAAATCTTCTCTAACCTGACCTATGGCGTCAGTTTGTCTGCTTCCCAAAAATGAAGAGTGAGGATTAAAATCCCCAACTAAAAGATATGGCTCTGGTAGTTGTATTAAAAGATTTTCTAAGTCGTGAATTGTGACGGTTAGATGAGGTTCAATGTATATGGAACATTTTGTTATGGTTTTAAAATGAAGTACTGTGACTGCAACTGCTTCGTATGAGGTTTTAAGGTTGATCTTTCAAGTTGGAATACAACCTTGAACCACAATAGCAGTGCCTCCAGAGAGTCTACTTGGGTTCTGTCTGTCGCAACGAAAGGCGATGCTTTTCAAGGATGTTTTTCTTCTTCAGTTCAAGGTTTGTCGCCTGGGAGAGAGAGAGGAACAACTTTGTTTGCTCGAGCTAAATACGACGTCTACTTAGACGCCGTCGATGGGAGTGGTTCCCTCTTCACGGGACCCATATGCATCCCTGGCCGCCTGGCCCCTGGAGATCAGGACGAGCTGGTCTTCTACGGCGGGGCTGGTTAGCAAGGTCTCCCATCTCTCGGTAAGGGAGGATGAGGGATGGGGTGGTGGGGTAGTGGGGCAGGTAAGAGGTGGGGGATTTCCTTGATGAAGTTGCATACTCCAATGACATGTTGGAGCGTGCCTATCTCAGTCTTGCAGAATTCACATTCCTTCTGGTACCTTTCCTGGTACATCTTGTGTTGCAGGTATACGGGTGCGGGAAGGATCCTGCCTGTATCTGCCTGTAGATCGCTTGCTATTCTCTGGTAGGCGATTTGTGAGGGTCAGGGTAACGTCACCTCTCCGTCTTGTAATAGTTCGTAATTTCCTTATAACTAGTAATGGACTGTGGCTCACCTTCCTCTGCCCGGTGTTCCATCTCTCGGGCGAACTGGTGGGCAAGCTCGTTGCCTTCCAGCCAACAGTGAGCCGGTGTCGATATCAACTCAACTTTCCTTTCAGGAAAGTCGCGTTTACTTTTGAGAATTCTTAGTGCCGCAAGAGACACCCATCCATTTCTGTTTTGTTATACGCCTTTTGCGAGTCGATGACAATTCTTCCCACTTTGGGCTGCGCGAGTGCAAGCGCTATCGCGGCCTCTTCTGCCACCTCTGGAAAAGACGTCTCAATAGAGGCGCAGATTACGAGCATATTCCGCGTCGTAACTGCCAGCGTGGCTTTCGATGAAAACATGGGTAACGAAGCGTCTGTGAAGAGAGTGGCACCCTGTTCCTCTTCTATTTTCTCTAATGTATCTGGCAAGGCCGCTATGCGAGCCGTTCTGCGGCCGTCGTTACGACCCGGCTCATGTTTCAAGGCAGCGGCTTACGATTTTATGAGCCCACAACCTGGGTAACGGTCCCACAACCTGGGGACACAATGCGACTGGGGAGAATAAACCTAATATATCTGTTATGTCAGTGTAGTTGTTTAAATATTCATGACAGTTCTAGTCAACAAGAAATGCCTTGGTAAATATTAGTTGGGGATAGTCGGCGATAGTCATTTGGGGATATTTGTTGGGGATAGTCCTTTGGACCTGTTATTGGGACTTAATCCCTTCTTCTGGGATCGAGAGAGCTTTGCCGCCGGAGGGAGATGTGTCCATCATATCCTCACATGTGATTGACGTTCGTGCAGAAGGCACGGGTGCACTTATTTTAGACCTCGCCCCTTGAGATAAGGCCTTCAAGCCCGCTTACCTGGGGGTCAGCGCAGCCTGTTTTGGGGGTAGTGGAGCTGCACCAGCTACTTTCACCAGTGGCGCGGATAGCATCACTCCAGACTCATTTTGTGTGACCTGGTTAGGTGGTGAAGCCTCCTGTGGTCCCGCGCCCTGCTGCGCCACAGCAGAATAGGAAGTATGTTGTATTTAAAATCGCTTGCGTACTTCGATGAACGTGTTTTCCTTTACCTTTAAGTGATTATGTCTTTTTCAGTCTTCCACACAGGAGAGCTACTAGAATAGGCGCAATGGTTGCCCTGACAGTTTGCACAGAGAGGGGGTTAAGTTTGGCACTTCGATGCTCGTGTGCACCACACTTTGCACAAGTGAGTCGGCCTCAACAGCTCTGTGCACCATGGCCGTACTTCTGAGAGTTGAAACATCGTCGTGAATTCCGGATGTAGGGTCTCAGGTTGAGTTTTGTGTTCCCTTCCTCCATAGACTCAGGTAGTATGCTCAGTGCTAAGGTAAGAACAAAGTGTTTAGTCTCGATTTCTTTGTTGTAACGTCTTATTTTATTTGGTATACATTTGTGAAGTGTTGCTCTTTTAGCCCTTCCAGCAGTTCCTCCTCTGTCATGTAGTTCAAGTCATGGTCAGAAAGAACAGCGCGAGCAGTTATCAAAGAACTATGTGATCCAATCACAACTGGAAAGTCACCAAAAGCATTGACTCCTGAGAGATTCTCATACTGAAGATGATAAGTTACAAAAGCAGGTCTCCATTTGCAAGCTTCTTGATCTTGTAACCCTTGCCTATAGCTTCAGTCAGTGTTTTTGCAACTACGAAATATAAGACTTGTTTGGCGTTCTTTTCTGAGTGCTCACTATGAACTACATGAAATTTTGGGAAGGTGCTCGTTATTTAAAAAAAAAATGGCCAGTTTGGTCGGTGCGCCCTCGTTTCGAAGGAGGGCGATCAGTTGAACAAGAAGAGGAGGCCACAAAAATGTATACTGTTCTGATGCGGTACCAGCCACCCACCATGGAGCCCAACGAGGTAAAAAGCAGTTCGTGTAACGCACACAGAAGAAAAATGTTTCCCTGTGTACTGCAGCTTAAAAAAACGATCCGTTCAAAACAAGAAGTTCTAGCTTTGCGTGCACCCAGTTAGGCGATTAGGCAAGAAGTTTACGAATGGCAGAAGATGTTACATATATGCACGAAAACGAAAATGATAGTTACTCCTGAGATTGTCTAATTGAATAAAAATGCTGAAAAGTTTTCTCCACTAGCAACAGTAAATATCAGTGAAGACAAATGAGAATAGCGCAGAGCGCGCCAGCTGGGCTCGGCTAAATTTAACGCAGGTACTTCACTGACAATGCACTAACGATGCGTCGTGCGAACACAGGCGTATAATCATGCAAATGACAAAAACAACGAGATCCTAAAACAGTATACCTGCTCTAATACACTCCATTATTCTGGAGCACCCTCAAGTGTTCTTTACTGGGGGCTCGATGCGATTAAGGTGCAAAAAGGAAAAAATAAAGTGAGATTTTCCGCTCCAAATAGACAAATGCAGAAACACTTACGATGATATCTGCCACCAGCAAGACACAAGACTGGGTTTCAAGCATATTCTTCAGGGCTGCCATATCAAGGCAGAAATATTCCGCAAGTCAGAAGCACGACAAAGCACGCACGCACTTGTACTGGTGTGCACACGACGACGTCGCGGCACAGTGAAGCAAAAGCCAACACACCATTCACAACGTCCACTCATCTAGTATGTGAACAACTCACGCACGCGTCTTTTCATTCTCAGTCACACTTGAAAACTGTTGGAGACTGACGCGAAGGTGCTGAAGTATCCATTTCAAAAGCGGCCGCAGGGAAGTCGGACGGCTAGCCGACCTCGCCATGGAGGAGTAATTTGAGAACGTTATGCAGGAGCAGCGGTGGCGTAGCGGTAGAACATCTGCCTCGCATGCAAGAGGACCGGGGTTCAAATCCCGACGCCGCGCAATTCTCCACCGGATGAAAAAAAAATCCGCGTGTCGATGGATTTGCATAAACAGGTTTGGGGTGCGACCTGATGCCGGTGAACACCTCCGGCAACGCACTCCCTCACCAGAACAAGAGTTGGCCACCCTGGTGCAGTAATTGGCCACAACCTCCTATGATAAGTTCCATAAAACCCCGTCCCTTAGTCACCAGCGGCTGCGGAACAACTGACCACGGCGGCGGTCAGACCTGTGACGCAGCAGGGGGTGCTAAGAAAGCCTTGCTCCACTGGACAGGCCGCCATTGGAAACTGACCCTGGCAACGTTTAATGCTAGAACCCTAGCTAATGAAGGTAGTTTAGCAGTGCTTTTAGAGGAACTAGAGGGCATGAAATGGGATGTCATAGGGCTTAGTAAGGTTAGGAGGCCGAATGAGGCATATACTGTACTGAAGGATGGGCATGTACTGTGTTATCGAGGTTTACCAGAGAGGCGACAACTAGGAGTAGGTTTCCTTGTCAATAAGTATATAGCGGGTAATATAGATGAATTCTATACTATTAATGAGAGGGTTGCAGGCATCGTAATTAGGCTTAATAAACAATATAAACTGAAGGTTGTACAGGCCTATGCACCTACATGTAGTTATGACGACCAGGCAGTTGAAAGCTTCTATGAAGATGTAGAATCGGCAATGCAAAAAGTAAAGACGCAGTATACTGTACTAATGGGCGACTTCAATGAAAGGTAGGGAAAAAAACAGGCAGGAGACAAGGCAGTAGGTGACTATGGCATTGGTTCTAGGAAGGCAGGGGGAAGTTACTAGTTGAGTTTGCAGAGCGCAATAACTTACGAATCATGAATACCTTCTTCAGCAAACGGAAGAACGGGAATTGGACATGGAAAAGTCCTAACGGAGAGACTAAAAATGAAATCGACTTCATAATGTGTTCAACCCCCGCCATTGTGCATAATGTAGAGGTAATCGGGAAAGTGCGATGCAGTGACCACAGGATGGTGAGGTCCCGTATTAGCCTAAATCTGAAGAAAGAACGCAACATATTAGTAAGAAAGAAACCCATCAACGAATTAGCGGTGAGGGGGAGGGCAGAAGAGTTCAGGATCTCGCTGCAGAATAGGTATTCAGCTCTAATTGAGGATGGCGACATTACCCTAGAGGCAAGGAACAATAATTTCAGAGATATCCTTACTGACTGCGCGGTAGAAGTAGGCGGTAGGATAGTTAGAGAGGATACCGGTAAGCTGTCTAAGGAGACGAAAGATTTGATTAAGAAACGCGAGAGTATGACAGCTTCCAATCCAACAGACCAGATCGAATTGGCCGAGATATCGAAGCTAATCAATAAGCGCAAGGTGGCCGATATAAGGAAGTATAACATGGAGAAAATTGAGCATGCTGTAAAGAACGGGGAAAGCCTTAAAGCGGTAATGAAAAAATTGGGCATAGGCGAAAACCAGATGTATGCGATAAAGGACAAGGCGGGCAACTTCATCACTAATATGGACAAGATAGTCAAAGTAGCCGAGGAGTTCTATACAGATCTCTACAGTAGCCAAAGTAGTCAGGACCGTAATAAGATTGGCGGTAGGGAAAATAGTCAGACGTTTCACCAGTGACGAAGGACGAGGTCAAGAAAGCACTAGAAACTATGAAAAGGGGGAAATCAGCTGGGGAGGATCATATAACTACAGATCTGCTGAAGGACGGGGGGGATATCGAGCTAGAAAAACTGGCCACCCTGTATACGCAGTTCATGGTGTCATCGACGGTACCAGAAGCATGGAAGAATGCAAATATTATCCTCATTCACAAGAAAGGGGACTCTAAGGACCTTAAAAATTACAGACCAATCAGCTTACTGTCTGTTACGTATAAGGTATTTACTAAGGTAATCGCTATTAGAATAAGGACAACCTTAGACTGCATGAAGCAAAGGATCAAGCAGGGTTTCGGAAACGGTACTCTACTATCGATCATATCCATACCATCAATCAGGTTATAGAAAAATGCTCGGAATATAACCAGCCCTTATACATAGCATTCATTGACTACGAAAAAGCATTTGACTCAGTTGAAACCTCGGCGGTGATGCAGGCATTGCGAAATCAGGGCGTAGACGAGCCGTACGTGAAAGTGCTGGAAGATATATAGTGGCTGCACAGCAACCATAGTTCTGCATAAAGAAAGTAACAAAATTCCCATAAAGAAAGGTGTTAGGCAAGGAGACACAATCTCCCCAGTACTATTCACAGCATGTTTAGAGGAAGTATTCAGAGACTTGGAATGGGAGCAGTTAGGGATAAGGGTAGATGGAGAATACCTCAGTAATCAGCGATTTGCTGATGACACTGCCTTGCTAAGCAACTCGGGGGATGAACTGCAAATAATGATTGATGACCTAGACAGAAAAAGTAGAAAGGTAGGCTTGAAAATCAATTGCAGAAGACTAAAGTAATGTTCAACAGCCTCGGGAAGGAACAGCAGTTTACATTAGGTAGCGAAGTACTGGAAGTAGTAGGCGATTATGTCTACTTGGGACAGGTAGTAACCGCAGATCCGGACCATGAAAAGGAAATAACAAGAAGAATAAGATTGGGGTGGAGCGCATTTGGCAAGTACTCGCAGATTATGACTAGCACCTTACCGGTATCGCTCAAGAGGAAAGTATACAAGAGTTGCATCTTGCCTGTACTCACCTATGGGACTGATACGTGGAGGCTAACCAAGAGAGTTCTACTTAAGTTGAGGACAACCCAGAGGGCTATGGAACGAAAAATGGTAGGGGTAACATTAAGAGATAGAAAGCGTGCAGAGTGGGTCAGAGAAATAACTCAAGTTACCAACATTCTAGTGGAAATTAAGAAGAAGAAATGGACATGGGCAGGACATGTAGTGCGAAGAGAGGATAACCAATGGTCGCTGAGGGTAACAAACTGGATTCCAAGGGAAGGAAGTCGTAGCAGGGGGCGGCAGAAAGTTAGGTGGGCGGATGAGATTAAGAAGTTCGCAGGGGTCAAGTGGATGCAGCTAGCACAGAACCGGGTTAAGTGAAGAAATATGGGAGAGGCCTTCGCCCTGCAGTGGGTATAATCAGGCTGATGATGATGATGATGATGATGATGCCTGCTCGCTGCGAAGCGTCCACTTCCCTCGGTGCAACACGATTCTTAGTGTTACTTGCGCAGGCGTCTTTGCACTCTCTCACGTCGAACTCGTTGGATGAACACACGAAGGCGCCGCTCATGATAACTATTTCAGCAGAGGACTACCGGGGTGGCGCAGTGGTTACGGAGCTCGACTACTGTTCCCAAGGATGCGGGATCGAATCCCGGCCTCGGCGGCCGCTTTTCGGTAGCGGCGAAAAGCAAAGCGCCCGTGTACTGTGCGATATCAGTGCACGTTAAAGATCCCCATGTGATCGAAATTTCTGGAGTCCTCCACTACGGCGTCTCTCATAGCCTGAGTCGCTTCGGCACGTTAAACCCCATAAACCAAACCCACATCTCGCAAGAGACAAGAAGGAGGTATTGCCGAGGGGCCTTCCCTATATAACGTCCCATTTCTGGCACTACGCTACTTTGCACTTGTCTTGATATCTTCACCCTCTTTTGGATCACATGAGATAAAATTTCAGGGAAAATGTTCAGAAAAATAGTTAATCCAATACGAATAAGGTGCGGAGCACCACTTATTACCGTCATACTTTTCATGCATTATCACACACATCCGCGATTTACACTCTCTCCAATATCTTCCCTCATCTCACGCAAGAGGTGGCCAGTAGCAGTCATAAAGACAAACAGTGCCGATTGTTGCGCTTGCAAAACACACAACACACAAACTTAAGGCTCCAAATTCCGATCACTGTCCTTGGTCGGTTGCGCGCGGGCGGCGGTTTCAAAGGGACGTTATGTCCAGGCGTGTTCCTGAGATGAATGGATGGATGGATGGAATATAGGAGCGTCCCTTTTGAAACGGGGTGGTAGCAGTAGCTATCATGCTCATTTTTCTCCCTCTATCCTAATTATTGTTTTAGATTGGTTAACTATACCTTCAGTCTATTTATTAAATTTTTGTTTCTACATTAATAACATTATGCCACTTCTATGCTTTTAAGCCACCAATCGTCCAGTCATTTTTTGCTTGCTTCCACCGCCGGTTTATTCACCCGGCCACTGGTATCTCTAAACTTCTAAACCCCAGAGCTCCAGGAACAGTGACTGCGCCTGCATCGACTTCCGGATGGATACCATTGCATTCGAGTATAATATGGTCAATTGTTTCACTGGAGTTACGACATACAGCTCATGCTTCATCTTCATTGTTACATTTATTTTTGTAGCTGCGTGTTCTAAGGCACCCTGAACTAGCTTCGAAAAGTAGGGCACTGCCTCTTGAGTTATCAAAGAAAGCTTCCTTCCTGATCTGCCTTTTCCACTTTTGGTATATTTCCACACTATGTTTCTTTTCCATTGAATTCATCCTATTTTTACCTTCTGTGTTTTCCACCTCTTGCTTAACGCTCTTTATTTCTCCGTCCTTGTGACTAGCTTGTTAGTGTCCTAGTTCTTTTCCTCCATTGTGAGTCAACGCTTCTTAGGTATAGGTATTTTAATACTTTAGCTGCCCATCTCTTACTGTCCAATTTCCTAGGTGTTCCTGATATAATATTTTACTCTGAGCTTCCCGTATTTCGAAAGATGCTCAGCCCCTATCTCCCTGTACCGCCTCACTTGTGGTTTTGCTGTGGGCATCTAGCGCTAATCATCCGACGACTCTCTGATTTACTTCTAATGTCGACTGTACTTCTGATTTTAGGCACAAAACCGCACTTCCGAAAGTAAGTCCGGGTACCATAATTCCCTTCCAGATACCCCTCAAAGCCTCATACCTAATGCATCCCCACAATGCATTATGCTTCATTATCCCGGCATTCCTTCGTCCTTTGGCGTTAAGTGATTGCTCATGCTTTCCAATGTATGCCAATCCTTCGTTTACATATACCCGCAGATAATTATATTTTGCTACTCTGGGTATTTTATGGCCTTGTATTTTAAGACCCTGATCAGTTGAGCCGTTGAAAATCATCAGACTCGACTTTACTGCGCTAAAACTGAAGCCTAGAGCGTCCCCTTCATCTTCGCAATACTTAACTAGAGTTTGCAATTCTTCCAGACTCTCAGCTAGCAGCACGAACCGTCCGCATACATCAAACCGGGCAGGCGCGGCTCTACCGCCTTTCCACCTAATCTATATAACAGGTTAAAACCTAGGTTCCTGTCTTGTATCCTCCGTTGAAGGTTTATCAAATAAATCATGAACAGCAGCGGTCATACAGGACAGCCGTGTCCTAATCCTTTGCATACTTTGGCATCTTCCGTACTTCTTATCCCTTCCCATGTAATTTCTATTTTGTTATCCTGGTATACTTCCTGTAGGGACTCTGTTATCTCATAACCGATACCTTCTTTTAATACGCTCCACAGGAGTTCCCTGTTAACGTTGTCGTACGCCCCGTTTATGTCAAGGAAGGCCAAATACAAAGGTCTATTTTCCACTCTAGATATATAGTTGCATTGGGTAAGCACAAACAGGCTATCATCTAAGCGGCTACCATTTCTAAAGCCGTTCTGAAGTTCTCTGAGTATCTTGTTACTTTCTACCCATGCTTGCACCTTTAATTTTACCGCCTGCATGGCTAACTTGTACATAACAGATGTTATGGTAATCGGATGGTAGGATTTTATGTGCATCCTTTCTTCTTTCCCTATAAAACTCAAATTCATTTTACTCTGCTTCTAGCTGTCCGGAATTCGCTTATTCGTTATGACTGTTTCCAAAGCTTTTAACAACGTTTCCTTACTTCTTGGACCAAGTTAATTAATCAGCTTGATCAGATGTCCATCTATTCCTGCAGATGTGTTTTTAGGAATATATTTTTCTGCCTTTTTCCAGCTTAGATTGGTCAATTCTAAGCTGCTTTCTATTATGCTATCTTGTGTTGCCGCCTGATTTGCGGAGATCACCCTATCGTCGCTCTTAAATGACTCGGCTAGCTATAACTCATGTAATGTAGTTCACTACGTTCTCTCCCTTTAAACAAGTTCCCTCGTTATCTTGAATTCGGTCCTGCTTTCTTTGATTCTTTTTACCTAGTCAGCTTATATGGTTTCAGAATTTTTTTGCTCTGCCTTTAGAGGCATCATGTATGTCAGCCATCCAGCGATCGGTGGACTGCTTTATTTTACTTTGGACGAGGGCCTGTACACCAAGTTTCTTTTCTCGATATGATTCCCATTTTTGGTCAATTTGCACCTGTGATACCTGTGCTTTCTTTGCCTCTCGGTGTTCCCTTGAAGCAGCCCGTCTTTGTTCAATGGCTTCCTTGATTTCTTTATTTCACCAGCTCCGTGGCTTCCTCTTTCCATTCCAGCGGTTTGCTACTTAAACCTCCTTAATTTTCCTCCTTATGAGCAGTTCTACCTGTTCAAAATCCCAGTCTTTTGGGGCTTTTCTCTATTGCTTCCTCTATGTCTATTGCTATATGCGCTATTTGATCGTCGTATAATTTTGCGTTTACTTTTTGTCTAAGTTTCATTTCTCTTTTCATCAAGGGCCCCATCTGCAGACTAATACGTTTATGATCACTGCCCAGACTACACTCCCCTTCTGCGTCTATTTCCATTTTTTGACCTTGCTATAAATTCCCTGCGACATTAGACAGTAGTCAATAGTCGTCTGTCTGTTGCAGAATTCCCACGTGATTTGGCCTTCGCATTTTGTTTCTCTATTTACTATAATTAGGTCGTGTCGCTCACAGAAACCTAGCATTAGTTTTCCGTTACAATCCGTGTGTCTATCCAGATCGTCGATTTGGCCGTTTATGTCCCCTGGCAGAATAATATCGGCCCCGTCTCCAAATTGGCTTATATCGTAACTGAGGCGTTCAACAAGATCCTCGTTTTCTTGCCTGCATTGGTGTCCTCTTCCTAAATAAACTACCCCTAGCCATGTCCTTATGCCGGCAATTGTTCCTGATACCCAGATATGTTCTTTACAAGATGATTTTCTTCTTTGCCAATTTGTTCGCTGGTGTATCAACATACCTACCCCTCCACCCTTTCTTTCCGCTCTCGTTCTGTTGCACCCTTCCCAGACGTAGCCTTCTATAAACGTCGGATCTTCCAGATCCCTGAGATGAGTCTCGCTTAGAGCATACACACCTATTTTGTCATCCTTCAACTGCTGTTCTATCTCTAGCCATTTTGCTCTTTTTCTACCTCCTTGCATGTTTATGTAGCTGATCCTAGTGTTAAATCTCTTTTTTGTAATTTTCTTTCTCGACCTCCTCCTTGTAATTTTTGGGGCTCAGCCTCCGTTATTACGCTTTCTTCTGTTTCACTTCTAACTACCCCTGTGCACGGAGTCATCGCGGACCCCCTAAAAAAGCTACAGCCCTGCCTGCCAGGCGCCAGCCGATCTGTGCTCCCACCCTTCTGTTAAAATGAATGCCATCTCACTGAAAAGCCCTATCAAAACCTGCTTTATGAACCTCCCTGTTCACCTCAACCACTTCTAAACGCTTCTCCTGGCTTAACTATCTTATGTCCAGATTAACTGTCACCTTGTCCTTTTCCAGTTTCTGTTCGATCTTAGCACCTCCGGTACTGTGCAAACAACTATCTGCGCTTGCTGTGTTATCTCCCTGATATCGTCAACACCCTTAGCTAAATTTTCCACCAGTCTTGCAGCGTCACCATTTAGGACATCGTTTAGCCACGCGGGTACTATCACCATAATGCGCTGTGCGGAATTTTTCAACAGCCTATTTTTACTCTCTTTCAGAACTGCCCTCCTTGTCCGCCCTGGGAAGGTTACAACTAATACTCGCTTATTCCCCTTAACACATTCCAAAATATCTTGCTTGCACCTGCTCAAGTTAGAATCTCCGGCGATAAGCACCTGGGCCTTCTCTCTCCCTCTCCCAACTGTTGGCTCCTGCTTTCGGCTATCTGTGTCCTTCTTTCTGGGATTTTCATTCTTCCTTACTGCTTCCTTTCTTCCCGACTTCTTAGTAGCTGCTTCTAAATACCTCAGTCGGATCCGCCTGGCCTACTTTGCTTATGCCTTCAATGCCAGTGCTGGTCTCAGCCACGTGGCCCGCACTGGAATGTTCGTCCTCGTTGGTTCCAAGAATAAATTCGGCCATTTTTTTTCCATTTGAAGAAGCTGTCCTAGCAGTTTATGATTTTCTTCTCTAACAAACCTACTTGATTTTCTAAATTATCCACACGAGATACTAAACTACACTTTTCTCGTTCAAATCTATCTAGGCGCCCACTCGGCATGCAACACTGACACAAAAAGTCACGGCCTTCCGCTTCATCTACAGAGTGCAAACGCGTTTGCTTGAGACTCACCTGCGCCTCGCACTGAGTACACTTTACCTTCTTTTGATTGCACATCTTAAACATGTATCAAATGAACGATTTCTATTATGAATTCTCAGAATATACAAACTGCAAAAGGAAGACACAAAAAAGTAACTAGCAAACACGCGTTCAAATAAATTCTGGGAATGCCATTAGCCTAGAGAAAAGAATATGTATCTAAAGAAAATAGTTAAAGACTCAACGTCGACAAAACCTTGCTGCCAGCACGAAAAACCAGGCCGCTAGGACAAAGAGCTAAAATCTATTCTTTAGGCTGCAGCTTGCCTAACTAGCTGAAAACGAAATAAAGTTAATAAAAGAAAGAACTCGTCTATTTGACGCTTTGGGAAGCTCCCGCTGTCGCCAGTCCGTCCGTTTCCAGTAGCCACATGCAATCGGAGGAGCGATGGAACACGCGTCCGCACCGCACGGCTGTCAACCGTTGTACTTAAGAAAAGAGACCGACAGCAGTTCCCTCTGCCGCGCATTTTCCCCAGCCCGTGTTTCGCCGCGAGTTATGGCTTCTTTATTCTTTATTCAAGAGTTACCCCGCATTGCCGGAAGGCGTTATAGCAGGGGGGTTGTTGATGATGATGATGATGATGATGATGGATTTTAATGGCGCAAGGGCGACTCAGGCCAAAGAGCGCCAAACTCAAGGTTAAGGGTGTACTCAAGTTGATATAATGGAATAGTTGATTTTTCATAAAGGGATAAAAAACAGTGGTGTATAGGGCCTAAAAATGTATTCGCTCTGTAATATCGCTAAAAACAATGGTGTATAGGGCCTAAAATTCATTTGCGATATATAATGGATGCGCAATGTATAGGTAGATGTATTAAAAGATCTCATCCGTCCTCTCAAGGAGTAGCGGGCTGAGACACACGTCGATAAGAAATTTCATGTAAAAAGCCTACTTGTAATAAAAATTTAAGCACCTGTTTTAAAGGAAACATTGGGTTGCCGCCAATAAAAATGGATGGGTGTGCAGGTATTTGATGAGTGAACAAGGAGGGAAAATGACGTCTTCTTTCTGGTTCCAGTTGTGCACATATGATTAAAACATGAATGACAGTGAGTCGATCACCACATCTCGAGCAGTGTGGTGCAGGAGAGTTTGTTAAAAGGTATGAGTGTGTAGTATGTGTATGACCTATTCTCAGCCTGCACAAGGCTACTTCTTTCAATCTGTCTCTTTTGTCTGTAGTGTACCTGCCTATGATAGGTTTTATAGTGTGTAGTTTATTTTCAGTTGCTGTGTCCCATTCCTCTTGCCACTGTTGTCGAATTTTGTTTTTAATGTGGGGCTTGAGGTCCTGGTATATTATTTTGTCGATGTCTGTAGTATTTCGATAGGCAGCTGACACAGCAAGCCTATCAGCCGCCTCGTTACCTGGTATGCTACGGTGGCCTGGCACCCAGCAAAGTGTAATTTTAAGTTGTAATTTATGGGCAGTAATAAGGTTGTTAAATAGAGTATTCAGGATTGGGTTCTTATTGTGCCATTTCCAAGAAGTTAGGGAGGTTAAAACACTTTGGGAGTCTGTGTAGATGACCGATGACTGTATTTTGTTTTCTATAATGTGTCTCACAGCTAACAGGATACCGTGGGATTCTGCAGTAAATATACTTGTATGTCTGTTCAGTGTTTTTGTTAGTGAAAATTGTGGTCCATGTGCGGCACATGAGACTTGAGTCGACTTTGAAGCATCAGTGTAATACTCATTACAAATGTATTTTGCCTGCAGAGACATGAAGTGCTGTTGTATGGCTATAGGAAGGGCATGTTTTCCGACTTGAAGGAATGTTAGGTCGCAATTAACAGTGTGCATTTCCCACGGGGCGATGAAGTCTTTTATGGAAGTTGTATGGAGGCTGCCAACCAGGATGTCCAGATATTCAATATGAGTGGCTAGTCTTATTGGGTATGGTGGTGTTAGTGACGGTTTTCTTGTGAAAAGTTCTGTGTTAGCTGTGTCAAGCAGGAGCCGGCGACAAGGATGGTCCAGTTGAGACAATATTTTGGTAGCATATCTTACAGCAGTAAATTGTCTTCTTCGCTGTAATGACCATCGGTTAGCCTCAACATATAGAGGCTAGCAATTGGGCTAGTTCGAAAAGCACCTGCGGCAAGGCGAAGGCCAAGGTGGTGCACTGGATCGAGCATTTTTAGGGCAGAAGGTGATGCTGACCCGTAAACCATTGAGCCATAGTCAATACGAGACAAAACTACGCTATTCAGAAGGCTCAAGAGGCAGTCACGATCTGTGCCCCAGGACTGGTGGGACAGAATTTTTAGCAGGTTCATTGCCTTCAGACATTTTAATCTCAGCTGTTTTATGTGTAATATGAAGGAAAGCTTTTCATCAAAAACTACACCGAGAAATTTATGTTCTTTTTGAACTGCAAGGCTCTGACCACTCAGTGTAATGTTGGGCTCAGGTCTAATGCCACGCTGCTTAGTGAAAAGCACGCAGACGGTCTTTGCAGAGTTAAACTTAAACCAATTGTCGTTAGCCCATCTAGACAGTTTGTTGACGCCTAGTTGAATCTGGCGTTCACAGATGGCCAGGTTGCTAGATTTGAAACTTATCTGGACGTCATCGACATATAAAGAATAAGAGATGGTTCTTGGCAGCACGCCCTTTAGCGAGTTCATTTTGACAATAAAAAGCGTGCAGCTGAGGACACCACCTTGTGGGACACCATTTTCCTGTATAAACAGCTTCGAGTATGTATTGCCAACACGAACTTTGAAGGTTCGTTCAGACAAGTAGCTTTTTAACGTGTTCAACATGTTCCCTGTGATACCGAGAGAGAAGAGGTCGCGGATAATAGCATAGCTCCATGTGGTATCATATGCTTTTTCAAGATCGAAAAAGACAGATAGACAGTGTTGCTTGTGTACAAAAGCATCTCTTGCATAGGACTCAAATGCAATGAGCTGATCGTCTGTTGATCGCCCAGCCTTAAAACCAGCTTGGTTTGTGTCAAGAAGGCCATTGTATTCTAGGAAGTGAACAAGACGACGGTTTACCATTTTTTCGAAAAGCTTGCATAAGCAACTGGTTAGGGCGATGGGCCGATAGCTCGCTGCAAGTGTGGGTTCTTTGCCAGATTTTAATATCGGGACAATGATTGCTTCCTTCCATGCTTGAGGAAAGCGTCCTGTGGCCCATATTTTATTATACAGGCAGAGTAGGGTTTCGAGGGTGTCCACATGGAGGTGCCTGAGCATTGCATATGTGATCCTGTCAGCACCAGCTGCTGTGTTCTTGCATGTGTCTAGTGCACTCTTCAGCTCCTGTAGTGTGAACGGGCTATTGTACCCTCCTGTGCATGGTCTCTTATCATGTATAGGTTTACTCTCTTCGGTCACCTTGTGCCGCAGAAAGGAATCTGTATAGTGTGCCGAGCTAAATATGTATTCAAAGTGTTTCCCTAGTGTGTCTGCTTGATGTTCTACTGTGTCGCCACTAGTGCTGACAAGAGGTGTGAGAGTGTTATATCCTTTGAGTGCTCTTATTCTGTTGTAGACTTTGTGTGCGTCAGTATAAGAGTTCACAGACGAAAGGAACGAGGCCCAGCTTTCTCGCTTGGAGATGCGTCGAACACGCCTGCCATTTGCCTTTGCTCGCTTAAAGGCTATTAGGTTTTCGGCAGTGGGGTGTCGTCGCAAGTTCGACCATGCCTTGTTCTGAGCTTCACGAGCAGTCTTACATTCTGCATTCCACCAGGGTCTTCGTTTGTTTCGTGGCTTACTTGACGTTTGTGGGATGCATTTTTCTGCAGCTTCTATAATGTGCAGTGTGATCAAGCGCTGAGTTTCATCTACATCTAGACCACTAATGGATGAACAAGGCAGTGATGAGTGTTCCCTGAACATCTTCCAGTTGGCTGCATTTTCTTTGAATTTTCTGGGATTCGACACATTTTCATTTCCGTTCCCAGTATATTTTATTAAGATCGGAAAATAGTCACTTCCGTATAGGTTGTTAATGACAGTCCACTCTGTAGCTGCCAGGAACATCGAGGAGCCAATGGCTAGATCTATGGATGTGTAAGAGTTATGTGCTATATTGTAGTAAGTTGGCTGTTTCGTGTTTAGTAAGCATGATCCCGAGGACAATAAGAATTTTTCGATTAGAACACCTCGGGAGTCCGTTCTTGTACATCCCAATAATGGGTGGTGAGCATTAAAGTATCCGACCAGCAACCAAGGTTCCGGAAGTTGATCAATCAATTTTTCAAAACTTTCGCTACTTAGCTTATAAGTTGGAGCAATATACAGGGAACATACCGTTGTTATTTTAGCATAAACTAAGCTTCTGATTGCCACGGCCTCTAAGTCTGTGTTGAGTGAGATGTTTCGAGAGGGGATTCATTTTTGTGTTACAATGGCAACGCCACCACAGGAGTGAGAGCTGCCTTGCCTGTCGTTCCTGAATATATTATATTGCTTAAGGAAATTTGAGTCTGCTGGTTTTAAATGGGTTTCTTGCAGACAAAGTATGTTTGGTTGATAGTCCGCAAGAATTTCATATATATCATCTAAATTTTTTAAGAGTCCTCGACAGTTCCAATAAATGAGGAGTGCCATAATTAAAAGTTATTTAGGGGACAAGTTTAAACTTAGGTTTGTAGGTCCTTGGGACCTGTTATTGGGATTTTTCCCCTTCTTTTTCGCTCCAGTGAGCTTTGCCGCCTAGGCAGCTGGGTTGAAGAAGTTGTGTCCATCACATCTTCAGATGCGGTGGACGACTGTGCAGAAAGCACAGGATTGTCAGTTTTAGGCCTCGACTCATGGGTCGAGGCCTTTGGGCCGGCTGACCTGGGGGTCCGCGCAGCCAGCTTTGCGGGTGGTGGTGGAGTAGCGCTAGCTGACTCCACCGAGGGCGCAGGTGGCGCTGCCCTGGAAGAACTGCGTGCTTCCTGGGCAGGTGCCGACGACCGCTGTGATGCCGCGCCCTGCTGCGTCACAACGGAGTAGTGTGGCTTTTGAGGAAGAGAAAGCCGCTTTCGTCCCTCTCCGTAAGATATGTTTTCGGTTACTTTCAGTGTAATTATTTCTTTCTTTTTTCCAGTACGGGCATGAGCGTGAATAAGCTGGGTGGTTACCTTCACAGTTTGAGCAGAGAAGCGGCTGTTCTTCGCAGTTGTCTGTAGAGTGTTCGTGCGAGGCACACTTTGCACATGTGAGTTTGCCACGGCAACTCTGAGAGCCATGGCCATATTTCTGACATTTGAAGCAACGGCGTGGGTTAGGGATGTAAAGCCTCAGTTTTATCTTTGTGTAGCCTACTTCGATAGATTCTGGGAGAGTGCTTGCAGCAAAGGTGAGTACAATGTGCTTTGTTTCTATCTCTTTGTTATCTCGTCTGATTTTTATCCGGTAAACATCTGTTACATTTTGTTCCTTCAAGCCTTCAAGAAGTTCTTGTTCACTCACGTACCTAAGGTCGTCATCAGAGATGACTCCTCGGGCAGTGTTTAGTGATCGGTGCGGGCTAATCTGTACCGGTATTTCTCCAAATGATTCGACTGCACTTAGCTTCTGATACTGATGGTTGTATATTAATTCTAGTAGCAGGTCACCGTTTCCAAGTCTCTTTATCTTATAGCCCTGGCCAATGGCCTCAGTCAACGTTCGGGAAACAACAAATGGGGACACAAGTCGTGCAGTCATTTCCTCGTGGTCACTGTGGACCACGTGGAAACGAGGAAAGTTGTTTATGTTCTTTGAGAAGAACATGGTGGTCTCGGTGCGCCCCCTTTTAGAAGGAGGACGATCGGGGTTAAGGAGTTTAGATGCCATAAAAAAGTGTATTGTTCGGCTGCAGTGCCAGCCACCCACCATGGAGCCCAACGAGGGGACGGGACAGAAATTGTCAATTCCTGCCCACGCCAGCTGTACACCGTAACTATAACCCAATACGGCGTAACTCAGGGTAGCTAGCCACACAAGGTTAACCCTCGCCGCCTGGAAGTAGGAAGAAATGAAGAAGGTAAGAGAGGACAGGACAGTTCTAAGAAAGAAAATAGGAAAGTGAAAGATGGAGGGGAGAACAGGAAAAGGCGACTGCCGATTTCCCCCGGGTGGGTCAGCCCGGAGGTGCCGTCTACGTGAAGCTGGGGCCAAAGTGGTGTGTTGCCTCCGCCGAGAGGCCTTAAAGGTCCGAACACTCGGCATCGGCTCAACCACCAGGATCCCCTTTTCCCCGGACACGGCGATGCCACGCACGGCTAAGCGTGGGTGCTGGGGTCCGTGGTGTCGCACGGTACACCAAACATCTGCTTTAGCAGATGCCCCCTGCGGGGAGCAGGGGGGGTTACAGATTGGCAAAAAATACATCTTCACTTGCGGAACAAACTTGCATTTCAGTAAGCCGGTTCCACTGTTGCACTGTTTTAACGAAAAATGAATTGGTTCGCCCTGGTACGGTACTCTCTAATTGTCAGAGTGGTCATGTCGTTTAGAAATGTAAAACGGCCGTTTTAAATAACTTCTGGAGTGGCGGTCCATGAAGGACCGCCACTCCAGAAGCTGTATATAAGCTCCTTGGCATAAAAAAAAGGTTAACAAGATGGAGCGATAGCATGCGCCTTCATTATCCACTGCATCCAACTGAAACCGGTGTGCTGCCGCGCGGCGAAGAATTTCAAATAGAAATGCGGCTTTACAATACACATTCACTTGATGCGCCAGTAGCATAGCAGAACTGGTACTCATATCGTAATTCAACTGCTATGCGTGGCACCTGTGATGAACGTAGTAAGCAGAGGCATGGTGTTTAGCGTGAACGGCAGTCCTGCGCATTAAACTGATGTATAATAAATGCACTGTGGAAGAAGTGTCTTCCTGCTAAGGTGGCTTCATCGCTCCTCTGAAAATTCTTGCCGTCCTTGTAAGCACCTGTCCTGTCTCCAGAAAAGTGGATCTCCTATTTCCGAGGAAGCTCAAGACGTCCTCTCGGCGTCAGGTTGCGAGACCTCCGGCGCATGCTACTCATGCATGATTGCAGCTCAGGTCGGCACGGACGCTAGGCCTAGTGCTGCCGCTGCCACGCTGGCAGAGGTAGCTTCGCCGGAGTTGCTCGCTGCAACTCCTGCCCTGCCGTCGATACCTCAACCTGACCATCGGCCTCAGGTCCAGCTTGGTGCTCCCGGTTCTTCAGCACCAGCGCCCATTCAGCCTTCCCAAAATGCAGAACAGCCCGTAAGTGAACTGTTCTCTTGGCGGAGCACGGCTATGGCCACCCAGCTAACACGACGAGATGCACATCCAACAGTGCACCTGAGGAGACAAGCTCTCCAATGGACCTATCGGCTCCACCATTCGTATCAATGAGCGCTCGTGCCACTCACAAGCGTCCTTCGGAAGATAATCAACCGAATTCGTCCTCGGAAAGTGGTGGCAATCAAAGAAAGCGCTCCTGTTTAAGTATCGAAAACCAGGTTGCACCTACACCGGGATCGTCATCTTATAAAGTGGCGATTAAAACTCTCGCCAACAAAAGCCTCACCGATATACCAAACAGGATCATCCAGGCCAACTTGGACGCGTGTCTCGGAACCAGAGGTTTTCGGGGCTTCACAGCGAGGAAGAAGTCAAACACTATAGCTGTGTGGCTCCCGACACTTACTGCGGTGGAACGTGTCCAAACGCTTAGTTATATTTCAGTCATAAGTGACATCTCAGTGTCTGTGTAAGTGTATCTAGTTGAAGGCTCCGACTTGCAGCGTTGCGTCGTTTACAACGTCGACATAAACGAAGATCAAACCACCCTTCAACGTGAGCTGTACTGCCCAACGCACCGAGTCATACAGGCCCGACACATAGGAAAGGGGCGTTCCTGCATGATAACCTTGCAATGCCCTCTGACATTCCCAGCCTGTCTGTACTACTACGGCTGCATATTAAAGCCACGGCCGTATAAACCGAGTGTGGTTTACTGTTACAACTGTTTTCGGCCAGGGCACATGCGCAAATCTTGCCCCTTTGCTACTGTCGATGAAGGTGCGTCTGAAGGAAAAGTTACCTACCGATGCGGCCTCTGCAAATCGGACGACCACGAGATAACACCTCCACGTTGTTTGACAAAGGCTCGTCGCAGAAGGCTCGTCTTCGGAACACTAAGCGTTGGCCAATAGAGGACATGAGACTTGTGCAGACATCCAATCGCTTTGCAGCTCTCCAGTGGGATGATGACGAGTGGCCAGAGCTTCCTGAGCCCGCTTCGAATGCACCTCCAGCTAAGACAAAGTCTAATGGTACGGTGCTAAGAAACGCCGTCGACAACAGCCAATACAGCAGCGTACTGATCTACCAGACGACGATATGGCTGTAGTGGATCAGCAAATCAGTCGTCTCTTAGCAGAGGTCTCTAAGCTCCGGCAACACCGCGAAATCTAGTATTTGCCCAACACTGCCGCCTTCATCCCGCGCAACAGGGCCATTTGCTGCCTCTTCCCAGAGTACCCAACGCCCAATGATAACTCTGCAACATCGCTGCTCCGCTATATGGTCAACCAGGTGTCCAACCTGACATCTGTGATACTACAGCGCTTGGACTAGCACAAAAAAATGGCGAAATCCGGTCGTCCTGGTGTACGCCAGTGGCATGCATGGTGTGAACAATTTTCTGATAAATCATCGAATGCCTCACTCTGGCGAACGTTTCGTGCAATAGAAGATGGTCGTCGTTCTACTGACGCAGCAGCAACAGCATGCTTTGCGGCTAATCTGTCGCCGGGCGATTTCGCCAAAGAAGCTATTCGAAAATGTAAATCCTGCAGCTGTAAATCTTAATTTGCAGGTATCCCTGCAGAGGCATGGAAACTATCATCTGCTGCCGACGCAGATGGAATTGCGAGCCCCTTTTCAATGTGCGAGCTGCTGGCTGCAATTGACGATGCGAAACGGAAAACAGCGCCCGGCCTGGACAAAATTCAGTATGAGGTTTACAAGAACCTCAGAACTGTTGCACTTCCTCAACTGCTAGACACCGTAAACAAAGTGTGGCTTGATGGTGTCGTACCCGAGAGCTGGAAAACCGCTGTCGTGATCCCTATTCCCAAACTTGGTAAGCCTCCAACGGACCTCGCCAAATTACGACGAATCTCCTTAACATCAACGCTTTGCAAGCTCGCAGAGAAAATGCTAGCCACACGACTTTCTTGGTGGCGTGAACAGCACGGTTTTTATCACCCTGCTCAAATTGGATTTCGTCCATACATAGGTACAGACGGCGGGTTGGCTGTCTTGGCATCAGCAGCTCTATCATCTACCCGCAGCCGCAATGTACGTACCATATTAGCAATGGACGTTGAAAAGGCATATAACAACATCAGTCATGCTGCAATCCTGAATGCCATTGACATGCTTCATCTCCCTCCGAGAGTACGCACTTTTGTCGCATCATTTTTGGACGGAAGAAAATTTGCAATACGCCTCAGCGGTGACACTGTTGGTTCATTCGTTTCACTACGTGGAGTGCCCCAGGGATCAGTATTGTCTCCGACGTTGTTCAATATTACTTTCATCCCATTGGCGTGGCGCTTACATGATATCCCTGAAATCAAGTTTTTGCAGTACGCAGATGATATCACGGTATGGAGCCCTCACCATGATCTTCTCACTCGAGGGCGTCCCTCAGTCAGCATTAGACGTAACCTCTGATTACGCATCCTCCAGTGGCATTCAACTTTCTGTGTGTAAAACTTCATACACGTCAGTCGCCAACCGCTGGGGTTGCCGTAAACTTACCTCAAATCCAATTCGTCTCTCTCTATCAGGCACCCCAATACAAGAAAGTTCGAGCCTGAAAATTCTGGGCTTAACAATTCACCAATCAGGATCAGCGACTGCTTGGCTTTCTCAGGCAAAAAAGCAAGCACTTCAAACTATGAGTTTAATAAGAAGAATTGCACCTAAAACGGGTGGCGCTGGCTCGTCTATTGCACGCCACTTAGTGAGGGCGGTTCTGCAGCCCCGTATTGTTTATCAGGCCCAGTTCCAGCATCTTACAAGGGCATAATGGGATCGCCTTGAAGCCGTAAATCGAAAAGCTACGAGGACCATAACATGCCTTCCACGAATCACACCGGTCGTAGCGTTACAGGAGAATGCGCAGCTCAACACCATGGATGAACTGGTTCAGCAGCGCCGTGATGCTTGCAGACTCAAGGCCACTTTGTCACATTTCACGCAAGCACTGAGGGCATATGCAAAGCCACACATTATTCTTCAGCCACCTGCGCCAGTTCTCCCTCCCTGGAAATTTATACATTTAGGAGACAACAAGCCAACTGACATCCGCAGACCGACGTCTGCCAACTCGGCATCGTTGCTACGCCAGAAATATGAAGAGCAAGATACTCACCTGCCTCAAGATTCCATAGTAGTGTACGTAGATGGAAGCCTGCAAGGCTGTGAAGCCAAAACGGCAATTTACTGTCCACGGAGACCTAGCCTGAATCAGACAACTAAGTTTCAGCTTTCGGAACCACTTACATCTTTCTGCGCTGAGCTTGTGGCAGCTCAGGAGGCACTCTGCTCCGTGACTGCTATAACCATGCTCCCTACAGCCCACGTTGTCTTCCGCACTGACGCACTTCAAGCAGTACGTCTGCTCCGACGTGTCAGCCGCTGCCCTAAAATTTGCCAGGACATCCACCAGCTTGCGGCGCGCATCCCACAATCAATACGCATTGAGTGGGTCCCACGGGATCTGCTGCCTTCCCAAAGTCAAGCTGATTTTGCAACCCGCCTTGTGAACCAAGACGCATCAATCCCACGGCTTCTCGAAGTCGACGACGCTACCCTCCTTTTGTCAAGAAAGGAGCACCTCCGGCGCTGCACACGTGCACTTATCCCTCCGTGTGCGATATCCCTTCCCCGCGGTCTTACCCGTGCAGAGGAGGTTGCGCTTAGGAGTATCGGAGTCGGTGTTGCCCTTACACCAGCTGTAACTAGGACGTGGTCATACTTCCAACACATATCCTCGCCCAGGATGCCCGATCTGTAACAACGAAGATGTCGAGGCCGACATCCACCACTTGCTGTGGGACTGCCCAGAACTCAAGCCAACACGAATCCGGCACCTGAGCATAGCTGGCCTTTCAGCAACTAATCCTGCCTCATACATCACTTGGACGCAGGGACCTCATCATCGCTCACTTCTGGACTTCATAAAATCAGCCACCCTTTTTCTATTCACTTAATCATCGACGTAAAAAATGCACTGCATTAAAAAATTAACTAAATTTGTTTTTGAGCCATCTTCCACGTTTTATTCTCCGTCGAAGCTCTCGTCACTTAGAAAGTATCGAAAGCAGGCTAGACCACATCTGCATGGTTCCTGTTGATGTTCAGGATCTGGGACTGCATTGTGCTCAGGATGGCACCAGTCCCCGCGTGCATGATACATGCACTTGCAGTAGGACTGGTCCACCGCTGACGCTTCTTTCAGCCCAGTTTCCGTGTAATCATCATCATGAACATGTCCGGATTCGAGGCGGCCAGAGACTGTGGGCTGCTCGCCGAGAGTCTGGGAAAAAGGTAGTGCCGGTGCCGGCGGTGTTGGAGGGACTGAATACAGTGGGAGCGGCCAGTCGTCGCGGTCCGCGACCCAAAGCCCAGCCTCCTGGCCCCGGCCATAAGGTTGTGTCCTGTTATGACTCGCCATCACCGTCTGTAATGCAAAGCACGAACCACATGTTGTTTTCAGCGAAGCTCAATAGCAAGCCACAAATAGGAGAAAGGTTGTTAGTTTTTCTCATCTGACGTGTCGGTTCAGACGAGCCCATCATTCATAGGCTCGAATTCCACATTGAAAAGGAAGCTTGAGTTATGAAATCATCAATCAAGTCGAAAAATGTTCCCTATTAGAGTGATTTTATTTGACAACACAGTGGTAAGTGTGAGAAACGTTATTAGTAATCCGAACTTAACGATCGAAAGTTTAAGCTCCCAATAATGCACGCACCTCCTGCTTTCGGAAGCGGATGCGTCAAGAGAGATATCGATGAAAAGTAACGAAATGTTTACCCCAGTGATAATTAGAATGGAAGTGTGGGGGAGTTAGTCTTCATCTCCTTCGCTTGGCAGGTTCAAGTCCTTCATTGCAAATTCAAAGTTGAGATGTGCTTTCGAGTCAGCTGCTAGGCGTGATATGCATGGCTGGTTGAAGGTGGCCTTCGCATACCCTTGAGCATAAGTACCTCCTTTATCCTATCCCTGCTTTTCTTCCCAGAGTACTACCAGCTTACTTGTCAACGCGCAAGGTCAGTGTTCGCTTTGAATGGTACCAGGTTATTATTTTCTTCAGAAGCGTATGCATTTTTCCAGAACGTGGCTCCCGTGATTCACAATCCTTTAAATATAAAAGCACATTTGACGGGACAGGTTACACAGAAATTGTGCAGAAATTTGTTCACTATATTGCCGCGAAACCTTCAAGACTGTATTTGTTGTTTTTTAACAGCCGCCGGCGTACAGGCTTATCACTCTGATTCTGGACCGCGTATCAGTTCCGTAATCTTTGTTTGTTAATGCTCGATGTCGCGAGTCACACCTTTATCAGTTTTGTTGTAGCGCAAGATGCACCGAGATCTGTCTCGAAAGTTCCGGCCACTCGGGTGTCTTTCCACAATGTTACAGCCCGTGCTGGTAGCTGTTTGCGACGTTATCTAGATTGTTCTCTGCTGCCTTTAAATTGAGCGTTGAGTGTGACGGGCATTCTTTGTTCGACGATCGACGAGCACGTTTCTTTCTATCGCCGCCGCCGAGTTGCTTAGTTCTTTTGCGGGCGCAAGTCAGCCCAAATAAGGAGTTTCTTTAGTGCAATCATCGACCCTTCATTTGTGTCGTCGACCTCGTCACCACTACGTGACAATATTCGGGTGGCCTTATTTTCCAAGTAGTATTTGAGTGGAGGACTGGTCTCGCCTAGCATTGGCAGAGACGCACTTACACGGCCACCATTATCCACGGTTAAGTAGCTACTTGCAGCTATATTAGCCGAGCTCACAAGGCAAGTAAAACCGCTGTTGCGCCACGAACCGCGGTTGCCTTAACGCGAGCTGGCTAATTTTCGTTTGCGAAAACCGACAAAGTGATGGCGGCCACGGAAGGGATGGCGGAGGCAGCCTCTATGTCGCAGGAATCCTCTTTCCTGAGGCTTATCAACTTGCGTGATGTGTCAACATTGTCTTAAATTTGCATCTTGAAATAACAGTTAACTGATGTGCGTGTAAATACGCCTAATGCGCGTAAACATGCCGCTACACCAGCAGTGATAAACACTGAGGCTAGTTTCGGGTGACTGCTCATACACGTCAAGACAGATCAAAGAAAAAATGAATCATCTCAAGTAGAAATATCGGTAAGTATAACCTTTGCACTCATATAATTCATCAGCCCGGTTCTTTCGGTGCGCTGTCAGCCCCACAAGTGCGGCAGCAATGTGTTGGTTCAGTACTAACGTGCAAATTCTTTTCAACTTCGTCGCGTATTTATCTTGCAAGCGTTTGAGACGCAACTGAATAACGAATATATTCAAACAGGAGCTGCATATGTTGCACTAATAGCACAGCAGCAGATACTTCTCGGTTGTTTTTATGCCCTCAGATGGTGCGCATACCCATGAGGGGGATTGGCCACACATTAACCCAGTAGAAAATAGAGTTGCGCGGTATATGAAATTTAAAAAACGCTAATACATATAAATATTCAATACGGTAGAAGAAAGTTCTACTGATCAGAAAACAAAAATGATAAATTTCCACTCAATAAGTAACCGAACAGGAGAAACAGCGTCACACACAGCAGGGAATGCTACCACTGGCACCTACAAATTTGTGCTTCACAGAGCGCGCTATCCTACTGCTGAAGCCCAGCTGAGTAGCCGCAAACGCAACGGTCAAGTCTACAGATAAATGTTTGCAAATTTCTAGCAAGAGTCTTTGTATGGAGGCGAAATGGCGACAGGACAGGAAAAAATGGTCTAACGTCTACAGTACAAACACGTTGCTAAAGAACAGCCAGATCTATAAAGATAAAGGTTAAGGTAGAGGAATCCTGCAACTGAAATTTTCACTGAGACACACCTAGCACTGACAGGAAAGGCACTGACCAGGTTATCATTTATGTTTCAAATTCTGGAAGTGGTCAAAAGATATGAAGGCCGAATGTGAAGACTATATCGATAGATATTGTTTGATTTGCACTGTCATCCATAAGAAGTGTGAAATTAATGACAGGATAGGGCCATTCAGGGGATCTTACGCATGAACATCCTCGGATTCGTTCATTGAAATTCCGCAGTAGCAGGGAATCCACACAAGTTTAATTTCACCGATATGAGACGGTGCGTGGTCATAAAACGGCCGACGCAAAGAAGGTGCAGTCCAAGAAATCAAGGCAGTACAAACTGAAAGCGCGTCCGTCACTCTAATAACTTTGTAGTCATCTAAACAAACTTTCCCGACGGCTAAAACAATAGCTAATATTGGGCAATAAACAGGAGGGTATAATCATGAAGGCGGATTGAAAAAGAACAACCAAGTTGTGAAGAAAAAAATCCCAACCCCCGCTTTTTTTTCACGCTCTGTAGAATCAGTGGCTATTACATCATATCAATGAAAATATTGTAAGTCGTTATACAAAACGAAAACCAAGGTATACACTGGCAAAGAAATGGCATGATTGGGATGACTGTCATCATGGACCAAATTAACCTGAGGTAGACAAGAAGTGGCTCGTAAAAGAGAGCACACATCTGCTGACGACGGTGATAAAGCGACTGCACATATATGACCTGCGGCCTGTGATAGCGAGACCACTGAGTAAGACAAAATAAATTAGAGGAAGTAATAAAAGTAATTTGTGAACACGATAGGAAAGAATCATGTATTTTAGAAAAGACTGTACCATAAGTGGCTGGAAACGGGAATCCAATGAAAGTACCCGACCCTCAAAGTAGAAGACATTTAATGCCCCATTACTAGGTAGGCAAAGCCGCAATGCTTGCCATTCAATCAAGAGAAGTGGTCGAAGCTTGTAAGCAGCACAGCCTGTAAACAAGACGCATCCGATTTCCAGAATAGGGCGCAGATAGAGATAATAGATCATAACAAAGGCAGATCTTCTTCTCATGCCATATTTCCTGTGGCCGATCCGGCAGAGAAGACCCAAGGCACGCTTTCTTTTACTCCTAATATGCTCAATATGAGGCCTCCCAGTCCTTGAACAATCAGAAAAAAAAAAACGCTCAAACACTTCAATGTAGTAACCTGAAGTAAAGGCTCTTGAGGGTATGAAAGAGAAATAGAAAAAGAGATTTTGAATGAAATGGTTATTGAAATTTAAAGTTATGGTAAGAGTATCTAGCCAGGATTCAAGATCAGTTAGGTATCATCATCATCATCAGCCTGATTATACCCACTGCAGGGCGAAGGCCTCTCCCATATTTCTCCACTTAACCCGGTTCTGTGCTAGCTGCATCCACTTGACCCCTGCGAACTTCCTTATCTCATCCGCCCACCTAACTTTCTGCCGCCCCCTGCTACGCTTTCCTTCCCTTGGAATCCAGTTTGTTACCCTCAGCGACCATCGGTTATCCTCTCTTCGCACTACATGTCCTGCCCATGTCCATTTCTTCTTCTTAATTTCTACTAGAATGTCGGTAACTTGAGTTATTTCTCTGACCCACTTAGGTATAATACAAGGTATGTATATCTACAGATGAATTGAAGAGCCAATGTCGTCAGCGTAGACATACAGGTGAACATCGTCTCGGAAAGGTATTTAAGAAAGGAAAGTGTTGAACAAAAGATGGGACACGACCGAACCTTAAGGAACACCTTTAGATTGAGAATTTATGCGAGATGAAGGGCCACCATGATAAAAGAAAAAAAATTTCGTGATACAAATTTTTGAACCCAGCCAACTACGTAGTTTGGAATTTGAGAATTAATTAAATCAGAAATTAGTTGTCTGTGATCAACTCTGTCTTAAGCTTTTGAAAGATCCAGTTACTAGAGCAGAAATTTGCCGAGGCCGACTAGCCAAACAAAATCTCCTCTCCAGGTCAATGTTATCAGATCATATTGAGCATTCTAGACGGAAGCTAATCTGTCTGGGAGAAAGAAGTTTTTTTTCTTTTTTTTAAATAAACGGAGACAAGCGTAAATGAATTATGCGCTATATTGTTTTCACCAGAATAGAAGCTAGAGAGATCGGTCTGATATTGTCAATGACATTTTCAAAGCTTTGATTCTAGAGTAGTGGAACAACTTCAGCAAGCATCCAGGAGCTACGTATCTACGAGTACTTTAGTGAACAGTCAATGATATTCAATCATTTCGGTGAAGAAATCTGCAAGAAGATTTTTAACATGCCAGTTGTATACCAACTGGGCCTGAAGCTGGATGGCTTGTTTTTGAGATTACAGTTGCTAAGTCTGACAGAGTCACCTCGGAAAAATCTGTCGTAGTAACCGGGAATGAGAGGGGCCTTGGGCATGGTGACGAGAAGCGAATGTTTGTACCGCCATCAAAATTAGCCAATATATTTGCCGCCTTAGTAGGGTTCAGCACCACAAATGAACACCAGAATACCTGCTGCAGAGATTTAGCAAGGTGCAGGAAACGAGAGTGCACTTCGGTGTTTAGTATTGGATAAAAAGGAATGTAATTCAGTCTTATGCATTTGCTAGGCAGATGACACAGCACGTTTAAAAAGGGCAGCGTAAAGCGAATTGTAACCTATTACAGGGGGATTGATTGAGACGCGGTCTCTTCCATGAAGCGTTTCGGCACCGATAAGCACGAGAGCATTCAGGATTCCACCAAGAATTTGAGGGCTGACTGCATGAGGCAAGGGAAAAATTCAGAAGGTTCAATGGCATTGTGCAACCATGACACCACAGACGCCAGTAAGTGACTGAACGTCAGAAGGGGAAATAGATGAAAGGAAAGTATTATGAAGAGCGGTTTGGTATTTCCCATAATTCACAAAGCGCCTCTGGCGGGCCCCGTCATGACGTTTTTAAAAAAATAGATGTGTTCGCGCGTCGTCAATGTAGCAAAGACGTAGGCGGTACTATTAACTTTGTATATTAACGAGACAAGAGTGTGCGATAAGCGTCGGCCGAGGCGAATCCGAACTGGCCGGCCGAAGAAGGGAGGGAACGCCCATCCACAAATGTCCACAAACGGGACTTGCTTCCCCGGAGAACAGGAGGGTGAGGGAGCCCGCCATGCAGGGCCTCCCGTTCGGTGCGTACAGGGGGCGAGTTGCCGCGGAGACGCGCGGTTAGGGGTGCCAGGCTCTGTTCATTAACGCGCACTGCTCTATTCACAGAACGGACGAGAACACAGCGCTTGAACCACAACAGTAAATTACAGGTAATAGGAAGGTTATCACTGTAGGTTCTAGTATCTATGGTCATTCACAACGATGTAAGAAGGCCAACTGCTGAAAACGTAAGATCCAAAGCTGAGGAGCACTTCCTCGATGATAGGTGATGTCCTCATTATTGTGGCAATAGAGAACATTGTCATGAATTCAGTACCACAACTTAGGCCCACAAGAATCAGTTTCCAGACCCCAAGAATTACGATGAGCATTGAACACACCCTTTAATTGGTTCTTACAACGACGAGCTAAAAGCGAATCCAGCTGCTAAGTACAACGAACGCCATTTCGAAGTATGTTTTGGCCAAAGGTAAAGAGGCATAAAAGGGTAGCATAAGCTACAAACCGAGATTTTCACAATCCTGCCAAACCAATTGAAATGAAACTGAAACCTTATGACACAATTTAGACGAAACTAAGATCACTAAACCACCGCCTCTGCATGGGCGATTTAATTTAAATGTCGGAAAGTGATTAGGAGAGAATCGTTTTTGAGATGAAAGGCAGGATTCTTGAAGTAAAATAATGACAGGGTAAATTTTAAGGACTAAGCAGAAGAGGTCATCAACACTAGAATTACCTGAGCGGCAGTTCCACTGCAAGATTAAAACAGAACCTGTTTGAATCAATTATGCACTCTGCAGTAGAAATCAGCACATCACGTGTGTGCTGGGGTTCCGCCGGGTACCCACTGGTTTCGAATGGGTACAAGATTTCCCCCTGCCTGGAGCTCGGCTCTTCTGGGGTGAAATGCTTGGGAAAAGGGGCCATGAACCAAAATGTTGGTTCAAGAAAAATGGCAACATAATGGGCTTTTGCCGCATAAGGTGGACTTATTGTTGGACGATGGCGGAACTTATCACTGCCACATCGGAGCAACTATTAAAAAAAATTTATCTTGTTTCGGGATTTAGAGGGCTGATTCGGGAGATTTAGAGCTGGGAAGCTGGTGAACTTACTGCATGCTTCAGCGTTTTTAGAACTAGAAGCACCGTAATTTAGAGCCGGTCGCCTTAGAATTGATTACATGGGTCGTAGCAGTAGCTTCTTCGTTGGGAGGCCCTTTCACGTAGGAGACCACGGGCATAGCAGAGACTACACAGGCACAAGCTGTCAGAGTTTGGAAAAAAAGTCTCTATTCTTGCCATAAGCATCTGAGAAGATGTGTCAGCAGAGCGGTCCATCACAACCGGTATAGACCTCTCAATGGCAGTGCCTAAAGCAGAAGAAACAGTAGATTCCAAAGAAGCTGTTTGAGTTGCAGTCATAGCAGCAAAACCAGAGTTGCGCTCCTTTAATACTACGCAGCCTCCCCACGTGAACAACGACGTTTTTCTATGATTTGAAGGAGCGCAAACACATGGTTACGAGCAGGGCAACTTTAATCAGAACCAGCGTGCGAAGCAAAGCATAGGCAGCAACTCAGCACCTCAGATACACACACTGTTGTGAGGTCGGGACCACCGCATGAACCACTGCGAATTGGAGACCTGCAGTCAGTAGCACTGTCACGAAAACGCCAGCAATTGCGGCATTACAGCGAACGAGGAGCTAAGGGCCAAGGGCTCGACTCAAAACATGTATGGTCGCGCTTTAAATTCCAAGGGCAGTTGAGAGCGGCGAAATTTAAAATGTCCCTATTTGTGGGTACGTGAGAATCACCTGCGGGCCCAGTGCACTGATTACCGGACATCACGCCAGCAGGGACAAATATTTACAAAAGTGCTTTCGGAGAGAGGTTTGCGGGAACGCCATGAACAATTCCTTTCAAGCGAGAGATGCGGGAGAACAAAGATCTTACGGCTGAGGTGACGAACCTGATATACGCCAGACGGCCAATCAGGCAGTCAGCGTTTGATAATTTACATATAATGCCCGTCTTTCCAAATAGCTTCACCTGCGAAATGCCTAAAAATGTGGAGTAATAAAGAGAAGCTCCTCCTGGATAACGTCAGTCTCATTTAGTCGAATGACGCAGCCATCAACCAAAACAAGAGCAACCGGGACAGTAATAACCCCATATCTGAGGAAGCAATCTGAAGGTACTGACTCTGCTGGACTAGTAGCCGATCAGGGCGAAGAACCCTGGCCGAAAAACCACCAGAGGCGTAGGAAAGGTCCTAGCCTAATGAGCTACACTAACTATATGGTGGCCAATCGCCTCTCATTGGTTCAGTCCGACAGCAGAGCAGAGCAGGTTCAGCGAGCAGGCACAGGCAGAATCACTCTCTCTTTCGAAGTTCTAGCTCTCCTTCTCGGTGTTTGTCCTATGCCATCTCCACAAAAAGAATTCTGCTTCGTCTTCTTTGTGTTCATGCGCCGCTCAGATCGCCAATACACGTCTTTCTCTTTTTTCGTGTCAACTGTTGTCGTCCAAGATTTTCCTTCGTAAGCTGTCGGTTGCTACAGTCGTCAGCATCCATATGTCTGATCATTACTTATCTCCTACTTAGCTTACACTCATTGGCTGGTGGGCCATATTCTTAATCAACTTGCGCCAAAGCTCAAGCGTTGTACTTAAAAACTCTTTTCTTAGTAAAGCAAGTAAAGACTGCTTTGTATAGTGCTTGGGGAGTTCTGGCTACCAGCTTGGGCAACAATCAACCAAATTTGTCTGTTTTTATACATCTCTTATATCATTGTTCCAGGTCTCATTGGCCTACTACACGTTTATTACTACAATGCTATCAGCTGAAGCAACCACTAGCAAAGCTCCAGTCGGCACTGTTCACATTTTCACCTGTATGTGCCTGTTGGTTACTCATGTTTAGATAACATTTTTCCTGCTGTCCCAGTGTTCGGAGTGAAGCTCCATGCCTTGAAGAGAACTCCTCAGATCAGCAACTATAAATTTCCTTTAGAGATAATTTCAGCTTACCGGGCAACTTACACGACCGGGAACTTTAACTGGCTCTCCTGGTGTCCTTACGTATTCTAGTGTTAGCTTCACAGTTTCCTCGGCAACCTACCCATTTCTTGTTGCTCCGAGTGTGATCATTTGATTTTATCGTCCAAATCTTTTTTTATCACTTCTGAATGATTTCACCTGCACATAAATAGTCATAGTTTTTTATTAGATACACATCGGATGTGGTTTCTACGCGGAAATAGATCAATTGAGTTTAATCATTGGTGTGAATGCCGAAAGTTTGGCACCTCCAGATGATCTGTACCCTGTGGTTGGGCGAGGAAAAGAGAAGAGGATAATCCGTGGAAAAGCCTACCTTAAACCCTAAATACGGCGCAAAAGCGAAATGCAGATCAAGGTGCTCGTGAGAGTAATCATTCTCAGTTGTCCAATTTCACTTACTAGGTGTTGAGAATATAGATGGAGCCCTCAGTGCAGATTTGGTGTATGCTCGCTGAAAAATGTGTTGGCATCAAACTTTTCTTTGTGCGATTTGTGAGGCGTGCGCTCATTGGAATAATACGAGGTCATCCACGCAACTAATGCCCACAGGCAATAAATGCATGGATGGCTTCCCTAATTTTGTTCCTTATGTGAAGAAAGAATAATATGTCGGATATATTCAAATGTTAAAAATTGACTTTGTTTACTTTTAATCAGGGTAATATGCACGCTTTATACCATGGCTTTAATTTCCCTATAATTAGTGACTGCTGTTTCTTAAATTGTATTCTACTATTGTATACGTGGGTTATTTCGGATACTTCTATTTAACTGGTGAACAATTTACATTCGAATTCCTTTTGTGATGTTTCAGCTACAAATAACGAATCATAGTTTTGACATTAGAGGTGGCTTGAGGTATCAAATAAGGGGTGAAAAAACATTATTATATTTGACACTATTTTTATTCCCCACATTGCCCAAACCAGTCTGTTTGAAGGGACGAAATGAAAATAAATACGCATGTGTTTGGACAAAAACGGTAATCGATGTCCCATGACCATTTTTTGTTTGCAATGAAATTTTTATATCTGGCTAATGTCTGTACCCAATGGAATGCCACTAGTTTTGCAAGATGCACATCATTGTGTCGGAAAAAAAAAACATTACATCACTAAAGGCGAAAAACTCGTTTTTGTCATTTCAAAAAATTGCAAGTTTTAAGGCTCGGTGCTTGCACACAAATATTTTCTCATCCATTATTTTCTCTCAACACGTTGACATAACATTTACATTTATAAGAACTATTAAAAACTTCTTTGATGCAGTTCATTAAATAAAAAATCGCAAACTTTTCATCACGTGCAACCTGCTAAAAAATTTTCATTTTAAAACTTACATACTGGAATCGTGATTTACGTTGTTTGCACTAAATCATTTTCTGTTTATTAGGCAGGTTATGTTCGTAATTTAAGGCAGAAGTTTTGCTCCAGAGCTCTAAGTGTGTTCTTCACAACGCCACTAAAGCTTCGCCGAAACTATCATGCTGCAAAGCGATTTGCTTATGATTGTAATTAGGTGCACATAAAACAATTGTCTTCAAAATATACTATTGTTATTTTCTAAACCGTGAGATGGAATAACATAATTATGAAACTGAATTAAATACCACTGCAAGTTGCAACGAAAAAGAATGCAGAATAAGGAAAAAGTTCTGCCAGGAATAACGAATTTATGCCTTTTTTAAGCATATTCAACCCTTGCCAGCAAGCAGAAAAGACTTTATAAGCACTAAAAACGCATTGCATATTATACATAAGATAAAATAAAACTAAATTCCGCAAATAACAAACTGAAATTTTATTGCCTGCTCCATAAGAAGCCATAGCACATCTATACAATAAAAACATGCGTTTTTATTTTATTTTTTTCATTGATATTTTTAATTTGCAGAATGATATACATTTAGTAGCTGATATAATAAAGTACTTAACATTGTTTCCAGAGATTTCGATAACAGTGGAAGTTGCAGTAGTTTCTTAAATTATATTAGTTTTTCATCTTTTGCTAGTTTTTAAATTTTGGCCGCTTTCAAAGTAATGTGCAGAAAGAACAGACAAATTTAGAGCTTTAAATGTTTCTTGGAATAAATAAAGGTACCTGGATAATACAGAGAACTAGTTGCAGACGCAACATATTATGTCTCCTGTTGCGGGCACAGGAAAGCACTGCTGGATGAGTGACTTGAAACCTGTTCCACAAAGTGCATGCCGTCAAGACGGATTGGTGTATGCATGATATTGTTCATTTCTAGCATGAGATTGAAGACGCATAACCTCATCGACTTTGGCTATGTGTGTGGCAGCCATGACTGTGCGTGGATTCAGTATACTCTATTTTTACCCCTTTGATAACATGTGCATTGTTGTGCTTGCTTATGAATGCATGCGTAGATGGGATATCGTGGTCTGAAGAAGATCGGCTGTCCGATAGTGCAGCTTCAAAATGTAGTACGTGTTCCTTTCAAACACCCTTTTTCTCAAAACAACAGCGAGACTAAAAAACAGGCCAGTGGAAGGCTAATCGCCGTACGTAAAGCGATGCTAAGGGCGTTGCTTATAGCTGTAGTTCCAGTTTTGTACTTTAAGGTAATTTCTTTTGCAAACGAAAATCTCAGTTTGTTTGCCTGCTAAAATAGTTATTGCTATGTGTATACAAAAGAAGACAACAGCCACTCACATGAAGCAAAGTATTGGATTTTGTGCTTAAAAATGTGAAATAATAACACAACTATGGCGATAAACGGCCAGAAAAACGTCTAGCAAAGGCCTCGAATCTGGCACTGTTGATATCATAAGTAGCGAAAGAGTGTTAAAATGCAGTTTCTACCACTCCATTGAGAGCTCATTCAATGTCACAATCGCAGCAAATGAGGATGTTTCGTGTCCATCGCTAGGACGAGAATGGCGCTGGCGAACACTCTACAGTACAGGTTACATACGGCATAAATACCTAAGAAATTTGGAGATTACAGAGATTAACGAAATCAAAATTCGTGGCTTGTTGGTTAGGATTCCACTAGCGCCATATGGTGGGTTCAGTGTTTGCTTTCAAATCAGTCATTTTTGTGTCCATAACATTTCGCGTATCCTACTCTTCTCTTTGTGCTGAAAAGCCCTCACCGTAGCCCGGTTTGAGAGGAAGCTTTCAAATATAAGTAAAATGTCTTCCGGCGCGAACATTAGTATGGCGCCTCATGCGATGCGGCTGCCCACCATAGCTACAGATCTCGCCTGTGTTAAAGAAAATAAATGGTGCCTTCACGTTCCAGCGTATCATCATTAAAATGCACGTCGAGGTTGAATTGAAAGAGATGACTCAAAAATCTTAAACTCAACGTAAAGAGTGTGATATACGTATTGTTGGTTCATCGATTAGGGATGATTAATAGCGTGATTGGTTGGCCGATTAATTAATGTGTAGTGACGAGCATGAAACCAGAGAGGTGCATACAAATACCCTCATGTGTATCGCTTAATTTCAACATGTGCGATGACCTGTGGCTGGTACAAATGCGATAACCTTGTCTGCCATTGAACCAAATGCGTGTAATGGCAGAGAGGCTTCGTTTGAGGTTTTGTCTTGTCGTGATGGTCCTGCGCAAAGACCAGACATATGCGGAGAAGGCGGAGAAGAACAATCGGCATAAGGCAGCTATATGGTTCAACCCATTGTGGGATATCGAGGTAGAAACCTCCGAGACGGAAGCGAAGCGCACTAAGTTTACCAAAGGAAGACGATCTGGAATGTCAGCAAGCTCCCAGCAATTCTAAATATTTTTTCAACCAAAGCTACTGAGCAGCAACTTCAATGTCATTTAATAATACGCAAAGAAGCTGGTGTGATCAAAGCAGAGTAAGAGTAACGACAAATGAGAAAATGTGTGCGCACGCTATCGCGTATACTCTTAAGGCGAAGCCTAATCACCCATTAAATTATGTGTCACATTGAACAATAAAAATGAAATCATATACTTTGTTTGCGTTTAGCGGCTGTTGACTCCCTTTGTGCGCATGCTATAACGCCAGACATTATATCGTAGAACGACTTCGCCAGGTGACCGACATCACATCATAAAGAGCACATGCAAGTGTTCCATTGTGGCTACAGCTACCTGCACGTCAAGCAAAGCTCAAATTCTGAATAATATAATTCAGTCGCAGATCAGCTACAAAATGCATAACACCGTTCAAGCTGCTCAAACACAAGTGCATTGAATTTGTCGACATCCATTTCCCTTTTATGAATTTCATCGCGTTTGTGCATATGGTGAATAAGTTCATGAATATATTTACCGATAGCAGGAAGTGTCGCCAAAAGCCTACAGAGAATGATTTTACTCATGACCGTATCTGACGTCTCTTTACTTTGTATTCTACTGTTAGCAACCTCACTTCCGCATGTTAATGAGCTCCTGTATAGGCGGCACCTAATACCGCACAGTATACCAAGGAAATGCACTGCTGCTTGATCCTGCAGCGGCCAAAGACGTTACTAAGGCTATTTCGCAACCTCGGGGAAAGCATTTATTTCAGGTCGTATGGTTTCTTTTTAATGACCCTATTCCTCTGCAGTCTTTTTTTCTTTATTGCGCGTAGTTCATACACAATCAAGACCTTAACCTCATTCAACTGTCACACCCCGAAGACGCGGCAGGCGTAGACTCAGAGACATGCCTATATGACTGCGAGCTTGTACGCCCGCGCGATTTCTGTCGAAGCGAGGGAGAATGAAACTGACTGTACACGCACGGCCTTACAAATGGCTTGTCGATATCACCTACCGGGTAATGTGCAGCTAGTATCTGGTTTATGGATGCTAACTTCCCAAACATTTGCGTACACCAAAATCTGACGTCAGAGGCAATCAGTTCTGTTTATGTTCTGCAGTGGCCATTGCTCGAAGTACTGATGGCTTCAATACCTAAGTTAAGCAGCGATGCGAATCAAACGAGTTCTAGATGCAGCGGCACCCAGATTGAAAGGCCTCAATGTAGCTTGTCTGTTAACAGGAACTGGCCCTCAAAATGCATAAAAAGTGCGAAAATTTGGACAGAAAAAAGGTTTCGTTAATGTAGCCGAATTTTGGACTAATCTGAAACGAAATAAAGGGCCCAGGCAATGCGCTGCGTTGGCAACTGCTTAGTTTCGTGTATAGTAGTGCTGATGCCTTTCGAAGGTATGCGTCAACCCCCCAGTCTGGGCTGGCTATTCCAGATGCTGCGATGCTGCTTCTAAGAGTATTCACGTGTGGTCCACCTTATTAGTTGCTTGTTAAGACCGCTCAATTGAATTATCAGCTGTTTTTCGCTGAGTAAAATGCGCTGAATTTTTACAATTCTGTAGAGTACGTTAGAACCAATCTGGTTACATTGTTGAGATTATCGCATTTTGTAACAACGAGCACGGGAACATATAAACGCGGCAAACATTTGAGGACCTTAAGTTGCGCTTAGAAGATATGATGCAGCAGCGTCACTGGATCGGTCATCCGCTGGATCCTCGTATGCGCACATGAATTTTGCTTATCGCTTATGTACAGGGTCGTCCACTTCTAGCTAGAACACGGTCACTGCTTTTAAAGCAACACTGTATCTGACGCAGGCAGATATCAATGCAAAGCGATGCAAGCACACAGAGACACGGATGTGCTGCTTCACATGGCCAGCCACTTTAGATTACTGCGTGGCCGGGTCGGATGCAATGGCACCTTGAAAACAGTGAGCGTGTTCTAGCTAGAAGTGGACGAGGCTGTACATATTCCTTAAGTTGTGCGTCTGTTTGTAATGCATAATTAACGTACAGTCGTCGTAAACTGCTGCACTCTGTGCCCGACCACCCGTTCCGTTGAAACCAATTGCCCTGCAAACATGCCTATGGCACCTAGCGGTAGGTTGCCTGACTCGGTATCCGCGGGCTCCCGGTACGATTCTCACTTCACCTTATCTATAGGAGCTTGATTATTTGCTGCGCCTACAACTCTGCCGTTTCACGTGGTCTCGGGACGTCACATGATCCACCGATCTACCAGTGTCTGTCCAGCCTCGTCGCCTTCGAACCACTCTTTGCCAGTGACGTGTTTATTACAATGACAATGGCGACGGCTTATTTCCCATTAAACAGGGACTCTAAAGCTCTCAGGTTAATGCACCCACAAATTCCCGAAATGTCAATTCATTTGAAGCAAAGAATATTGAAAACAAAATTTTCAGGCTTTTTTTTTTTCTTTTGTTCCTATCAACAAGGGCGACATCTTTCCAGCTCCATTTATCGTTCCTTTAGTGAATCTACTTTAGTCATTTTCTTAAGCTCCAGGGCGGTTGTTGTTGGTGTTGTATCAGCATTCCTCTATGATAACTTAGGGGAGGCCATGCCGGAGCAGTCGAGTGGTGTAAGAAACAAATCGTCTCTTTAAGAGTGCACAGGAGTAATATCAAGTACGGGCACTGTTCCCGATACATACTGTGTACTTACTTTTAGAGCAACAACATGTTCGGTTCTCTTCTCCCTGGCGAGCCCGTCCTTGCCCAGCGGCTCGCCCAAGTCATCGAGGGTCCAAGACTCGATCATTCCTTCACAGCTGTGGCACAAAAAAGTTCTAGTAACCTAAATGATGCAACAAAGCACTCAACAGCAAAACTACAAGAACTAAACGAAAAAAGAACACAATACAGTATTAAGCGCTACGGACACCTGTAAGGACATCTGCAAGTGACGAACGTGGGCAAGGAAAATCACACTGTCAAACTGGTTTGAGCCACCTACCATCCTCACACGTGTCGTTCTGCGCAGTTTGGGAAAAGCGTTAAAAATGCCAATTTGAGAGTACAAACCTAATTGGTAACTAGTTAGACGCTTGTAAATTTGATGACATATGTTTCGTGCAGATCGGAATGCCTTAAAGTAATCAATTACTTGTCATCGATGAAGTTTTCTTAATGTTTTGAAACCAAACTGTTATTTTTAGTCTTTTCTGCAGATAATTCAATTCCTCTTTTTGTAGCTCGTTACAGCTAATTATCAATGATTTAAACTATTCAAGTATATAACCTTGACCTGGCGGCCGACACTGGTGCTAGCGCGGATATATCCTTCGTGAAAGAGCGACAACAAACCGGCTGCGGGAATGCCTAACGCGTAATCAGGCTGTTGCGGCTTAAGCGACTAAGCACTGCGGTTTATGCAGAACCATAATTGCTTTCTTCTCGGAAAAACCTGCCTTCTGAAATCGATTTGAACTTTGATCTTAAAATGCGGAAATCGAAGAAAGGAGGAAGTACAAAGCAGCTGCACCAAGGGGTAGCTAGTGGACCTCTTCCAGAACGTGTTTGCGGCCCGGTTAGCAAAGCCTGCAGCGTGGCGCAGGAGGTGCGGTGAACATGCCTGCATCTCATGTCGGGAGAGAAAACACTGCGGCACGTACTGAGCAGTCACTAAACAGGGAGAAGAAAGACAATGGGGTATTAACGCTGGAGATGTGCGAAGCAACAAAGATGACGTGACATGCTGCTGCATTACAGCGGCCGCGCAGGGGTTCATGAAGAATATCGTCTCCCTTTGCCTACGCAGGTAGGCGTGCTCCATCACTGTGTGCTGTGACTCCGCTTTTTGTGTTAACGTGGACACCAACCAGGTGCCGTCTGGATTGTCTGATGAGAAATATAGTCTTGCGCGACGACGCCAACTGCAACAGGCAAGACGAGCAGAGCAGCGAAAATCAACGATGACCGATGTCGTAGCTAACAGACCGAAAGAACACGAAGGTCGTAGGAAGTATGTGTGGAAATTGCATTATGAAAAACCATGTGATGAACGAATGCATTACCTTTTAGAACAGTGGCACTGTGGTATACACGGCAATCGAAGAAACATGACCGCCATAGCAACTCACGAAATCAATGATATGCAACAAGCATAACTACGCAACAAAGAAACTGCTTCTTCACTCTATTCCGTAATTAACAGGTATTAACAATCTGACTTTCATGGTTGGTAATGAAAGCTCCAAGAAATATAACTGTTCCCTACTTGAATGAATCCCCATTCTCTCACATGGCGCTGCAACGTGCCGCCGCAGCAAACAATAGCTTTTAACCAAAGCACAAAAAAGCAGAAAAGCTCAAGGTGCGAAAAGTAAGGATTTCATTCCGCTAAGCATTATTGCTGCATGGGTTTGCAGTATCAGACGAAAAAAGGTGGGTAGGACGTTCGCTACAATAGAGGAAAATTTAAGGCCGCCGTAAATTATGATGAACTAAAAGATCCACAAGACACAGACAAGGCACTGTATAGGAACTGTTTCATGAAGTGCGGCCATAAATCTTTAGAATATAGCCTTTTATAAACTAGGAGACGGCATCTGCGGTATATCTGTACCTTTAATTCCAGACCTCAGAAAACAACATAATAAGGTTATGTTCGCTAGGTAGCTAGTTACTTATTATTAATATATACGGTTAATTTCTAAAATGCGTTATTAATAGCATATTTGTTAACTTCCTCACGTAGCCATCCAGTTGCAGTGTGTGGTTTGTTAGCCGGCCATTATTGCAGCCATATCAGTTTTTTAGAATTGATAAACCGTTATCAGAGTTGGTGCTGTGGCTCAACACATTTTGACAATCTCAAGTCTAAAGACTGGCGCTTTAAAAGCCCTGCGCTCTCCTACCGCACAAGTAACGGCCCAAAGCAGGCGGGTCAGGAAAAGGTGATAGTGCAGTTTCCCCGGTGAGTGACTGTACTGATAGTGTTTTCCTCCAAAGTGAACGTGTTCAGGTGAGGAATAGATAACATTTCTTCAGCTTGAGAGCCGAGGTTATTTGCGTTCTATAAACTCGAAAAAATGAAACACATCCTTAAAGGCGGAGCTTAGCTCGCCCCATATTCTAAATGCTAGCTCCCGTGTACAATCCTGGAGGTGAATGCGCGCCAGCATTTGACCTTAAAAGCTTTATTTTACGCGAAGAGTATGGAGCTTGTTCGTTGGAAAAGCCATCGCCGTAGAACAAACCTGCAAAATACGGTTTCCAGGAAAACATGCATGTGATTTCGTATTACAATTGGCAGATGTTCAAGGTGGTGTCATCCCGTATAGTTTCCCATTTAGCATCAATCTGGTAGTTCCACTGTAGGCCAGTTGCCGGTAGGAGTTCGAACCGGCGATATATGCCGTGTTTGTCGAAAGTTTACAGTCCAGGGGGTCTATTTCGTAGCAGTGTAGCGGCGCGCTGTTATCATTCAGGGATGTCCTTCTCGTTGAGGAGTGTAGGATAAAACACATTACCTTCAAGAGCTTTGAAGCGCACGCATTACGGGCCACACAGTGTGTCTCAGAACCAGTCCCCCTGGGATCGAAACTTTCCACGAAGAGTGTACCTCAGATAAGTGTAGGTATCGACTGAATATTGCCTTCCTTTCCGCGCAAACCCGCTTAAACTACAGCTATAAAGGTGTTCCCGAGTGGCAATGCGGTGTTACAGCACGTCACAGCTATACTCAAAACGCGAAGGTGAAGTCTTCCCTGACTTTTTCTGCTCCTGAAATCAAGTAGAATGAAGCTCTATAACCTGCGAAGAGATTCACAATACAGTACAAAATCAGGCGCAAGGAAAGGGCTGTCCGCCTGACAAGAATTAGTTTACCGATAGAAGGAACTTGCCGTACGGCGTAAAGTTGCAAACAAAAATTTGTATCTGCATCTATGGTACACTTAATTTCGCTGTCGTTAGCGCCCATAGATATGCGGAAAGAACACTAATAATGCTCATTTGAGAATAGCTACTAAAACCAATTCGAGGCAGGTAAAATTAACTTTTTCAGTTAGGGTGGTTTGGCGAGAGGCACTCTAACCCAGAATCTCACCAAGGAAGGCCGAAGCAGGCTGACAGGGAAACCTTCTATTCCATTAAATACCGGTGGGAAGCTGGCAACACTAATGATCAAACCCATATCAACGGTGAATACTGGGCCACCTGTCCGATCATCCGGAGGCATGAATGGAAGTCGGTATCTAAAACACGTACTGTCCAAATTGTTACCAGGCAACTGCCAGGATTTTTCATTAAAAGTAGTCCGCGCTTCAAATCTCGTCGTGACTCACGCCTGAAATCTGCTATATGCTTCTGAAGATATCTGTTTGGATGCAAATCTAACTTCGTATTCTGAGAAAACTCGATAAAACGAGAGGGAGCTCGCGTTACGTCAAGCGCTATTCTCAAGAACGTCAATCAGCAACAATGAACCGTGTAGGATGCGCTGCTTTCCAAAATATCGGAAGCTTCTTCAGGAGTTCAGAGCCCAGTGGGCGCATCCCACAGCATTGAAACATGTGAAATTTTAGAACTGAAGAACGCCATCTGCAAGCACATACGCCGGGTGTTCATACGTTATAACACTACTCTGCCTTCCAGCACGTACACTGACAATGCTAAATGTAGCTGCTGAGTTAATGACAAACAGGAAATAAGACCTCGTGTATTAAACTATGCAAGCTGCAATGCTTAATAGTAGCAGGTCTCATTTTGCATATTCGCGAATAAATGTGGAAGCATAGTCACTCATTACAAATTGATCACATTTCTATAAGCACCAGCTTAATTTAAACGGCTCCTATCGCCATTGTAGTCATTGAACCTTTGAGGTAGACAAGACAAACCACTTGTAACCAGATGCCAGCCATATGGCGCACCACAGCCATTTCTTATTTTTATAATCAACGGATTTACAGTGAATAATTATGTTTAGTGATTAGTAATTAGATTTTTATTAACCGACTAGCGAAATATTGTATGAGTATTTCTCCTTTGATAGAATAAAGTCGTGTCGTCATCACCATAAAGAACAGGTTAGCATCACCCTGAGATGAGTGACGGTGAGTCCCGCCTGGCCAAAAAATCGGAGCCTGCCGAACCTGAGTTGGGGAAACAGCGGGACGTGAAAAGCAGTAGAGCAGAGGCTGCTCCACCGACATGTTCACACTACAGGTAAGAAAGGGTGCTAAGATTTTGGAAACGACGTTTGTCACAACCGTGAAGCCAGCACTATTTCTAAAGTCATTCGCTGATGTAAATGCGTTGCGAAATTATATTCCGGCTAAGGATAGCGCCTAAATAATGAGGACACTTCCAATAAACATTAAGGAAGGTTTTTGGGACCTGGCTTCAAATAGAGTCGGGCCTGCTTGAGGCGCATTCTTTTTAAAACTGCCTCTGGAATTGTGGCGTATGCTTTAATATGTAGCATGTTTCCCATTAATAAACGAAGAAGTCAACGTGCTTCTACTGTGCATGTTTCAAATGCTTTTGGTGCTGCGAACAAGAGGCACAGTGTTTGGCTGCTTTTGCTAATGCGTCAGGAGCAGCAAAACTAAAAAAAAATGCATCCGGCAGGTAATTAACTGCTCCACCTTTATGAAGGGATACACAGAAAACTTTGACGGCTACCGTTCCGGCCCTTCGCGTACGTGCGCTCTCCTACTCGCTTAAGCACTAAAGCTGCTTGGTGCGTCTGTCATCTCAGTTATGAATTAGCATAAGCTACCACATCATGCAGGAGCCCAACAGACGCAGGTAAAATGCAACGAGAACGCGACCATGGGGCATAGGAGTGGTGAGATCCGGCATCCATGATTTCCTGAGGGTTCCTTCTAACCTTCACATCTCAAAACACCGGCCAGAGCTTGCTGCTTCCACCCAATCGGCCTCTTCATGCCTCCTGGCGTCACAGAACCTGCCTGCCACTTGGCCATGCCATCTGCCACTATTGTTTTGCGTCAAAAAAGCGGGCACCCTGCACGCTTTAGGATTCCCACGCGAACATTATGGAAGTCATTTCGACAGTTTCCGGCTATTTTACAACCGAAAGCCCTCCTAACTACGAAAAACACTGCAGTGGAACGATCTGGATTATCTCGACTAGTTGGGATTTTTTAACGTGCAGTGGCATCGCGTAGTGCACTATGCACGGACGTCTAACGCGGCGCCTCCGCCTAAATGCGCCCGCCGCAACCGGGTCATCAACCCCTTAGTCAGTAGACGACAGCCTTGACCTCTAACCATTGCTGCACGGGCTGAAAAGTTGGATATAGTGGTGCTGCTTATATGTATGTACTAAGAGTAGTCTTACTTAGAGTGGTGACGGGGTATTATTTCATCTATGTACTGCTCCAGTGAATGGGTGGTTGATGCGGATTTTAAGGCATGGGGCGGGCGCAGAAGAGAAGAAACAATCGCACTGGGCCAACTCTCCTCCTGGTTTGCTGTCCAAAGGCATGCGAAGAGATTCCCACTCGGTCCTATTTCCGTTTCCGCAAGACCGTGCTCTTTTCTGTACCATTTAAAAACTTCGGTTGAATTAGATCAGGGTCTGCAAAGTCATCACTACGTTAACGAATCAGGAAATTTGCTTTTCGAAAAGGCGGGGTTTTCGGCGAAGGCACACACCGAGGCTACCGCATTATAATGCACTAATGCTGTTCCTCAATCGGTGGACACAACCTTTTGTTATCGAACAAATTTTTCTTTTCTTTCTTATGAGGAAATTAAATCGCAAACTTAATGTCTATCTTCTCAACAGACACTGAAAACGCCGTGAGGAAAGGTGAAAAATTTGGTTTGTTTGGTTTGTGGGGTTTAACATCCCAAAGTGACTCAGGCTATGAGAAATGCCATAGTGGAGGACTCCGGAAAGTTTGACCGCCTCGGGTTCTTTAACGTGCACTGACATTGCACAGAGCACGGGCGCCGTGTTGTTCGCCACCGACGGAGAGACCGCGGAGGCCAGCATTCGATCCCGCGTTCTTGGGAACCGCAGTGGAAGGCCGTAACCAGTGCGCCACCCCGGTGGGTGAAAGGTGAAAAGTGAGATCAAAAGAGATGCCGTAGTCAAGGGTTCTGAAATAATTGGTTGCCTTGGTTATGGGGTTTAATGTCCCAAAGCGACTCAAGCTATCACAGACGACGCAGTAGAGTGCTCCGAAAATTTTGACCATCTTCAGTTCTTTAACATGCGCTGACATCTCTCAGTATGTGGGCGCCTTGATTTTTGCCTTCATCGAAAAGCGACCGCCGGGGCTGGGATTCGATCTCTCATCCCTGGGCGCAGTAGTCGAGTGCCCTAACCATTCCATTCCCCCGGCATCGCAGATTCTCAAGTAATTACGACCACTTGGAAAACACTGCACACTGGATATTTTGCATTTGTCTCAATTGAAACGCAAGATTTTTGGCCACCGTGCAACCTGGCTAAAGGCAGTCGCTAGAGCTCTGGGCTAATCAGAGTCTTCCGCTGCGGTCACACAGTGATTACAGTGTTGGAAAAATGAATGCTCTAATCTTTGTAACAACGCCGTGGACGACGTTCCCTAGTATACTATGCGATGTCATTGCACTTTAATTAATAAATATTTTCTTGGCGAAGTTAATGCGGAGCCTTCTTCTAGTATATATATTTATTTGTTCTTTTACTGCCTCTCACGCTGTCTCGATTATGAGCGATGGAGAAAAAGAAACAGCGCCGTTTAGTGGAAGAATACAAACTAGTTTCGACTGTGTAAGGTTGAGTAATGAACGAGAAAAGATATCACAGTAAAAATATTGCCCTCCGGAAGCCCGAGCCCCGATCCAAGGCACGCAGTATTCCATCGAGTCATCTCAGTAGCCGTGCAAGAGCAAGAATCACAGCTACAGGGGCTGTTCAATAAAAAGAAAGGGTTGGTCATGTTACTCCTCAAACAAGTATGCGCGGTAGTAGAGTACTGTGACTTCATCACTTTGGGTAGAGTGATTTTTGTTTCGTTTTTGTTTGATTTTTCTTGTCGCTCACTGGTATATAGAAAGGAGGAGCGGCCACATTACGACTGAAGTATGCAGGATGTATGCATCCATTATAGCAGAAGGCCTTGGCCATCTGCATTTGATTAGTAGCTTTTTTTTGGGGGGGAGGGGGGGGCGGGGATAGTGAGAAAGCCGCCGTTAGTGCATGAGTGGTTCCCTCAAAGAATTGTTGGGGTTTAAGCAAGAATTGAACCTAGTGATTCAAGCGAAAGCATTAAGAGTAGCCGCGATATTTATATAAAACCGCCTTCAATCCGCGTTTTCTCTTTATATATTTTAAATAGGGGAATGAAAAGGCACAGTAGCTATCACATCTCTTGTATGGACGCATGAACCTTGCTCTAGAAGTGGCTTCATTGTGGCCAAGCAGGAGGAAAGAAAATGAGGTGTTCTAATGGCGGGCCACGGAGAAATTTCGACCACCTGGGGATCTTTAACGTGCACTGACATCACACAGCACCCGGACGCTTTTCCTTTCCGCTTCTATCAAAATGCAGTCCCCAACGGTCGCGTACGGACACAGGAACGGCAGAACAGTAGTCGGGCGTCATAGCCACTTCGCCATTGCGAAGGGGAACATAATTTTTATAACCTAGGTTTTGGGGAAAGGAAGGCGCAGTATACATTTGGGTGGACACCTAAACTTAATCAGGCCAAGATCATGCCAACTTTTGGAAAGCCAAGTGGCCGGAGTTTGGCGGGAAAGGAAGGCACAAAATGTTTATGGCCACACTTGGTCCTTTTCGTTTTCCTGTATAAGAAAGAAAAGCCCCGTATATATCACAAGTTTCTCCGTGGAGACCTGACGAGAATAAAAATAGTTTTGTCGTGCTCTTTCAAGGTCAAATGGACGCCCACGCGGACTTACAAAAGACCTCTGCAGATTGAGAGCCACGCCATCGTGCTGATTTTGAGATAAAGCAGCGCACTTCTCGTATGAATTGAGCATAAATAAATATTTAGAATCATTGAAGAAGAGATATAACGGCACTCAAGTTATGAAAGTAACAAAATTACTTGCTGGTAAAATGTTTTGAAGCACTTACGCTTCATGGCCGCTCTCTGTATCACACGCAGAAGCCTGGGGTCCCAACTGCGGTTCCAACTCCGATGTCAAAGCTTTTCCAAGTGCATCAGGGGGCTCTGTTTTTCGGGGGCTGATGAGGAAAAAAGACGAAGGGCCACCAAAAAGTATGAAGATGAAAAGCAACAGGTGAGGCAACGCATAAGGCAAGAGGTATGGGTTCAATGACGTATGTAAAGGAAACGGTCAAAGCCTCTCTCAGCTCGTCCAAATGTTCAGATATTTTAGCACGCCCCTCTAGCAACCAGGCATAATTTAATAGAATCGTTGCAAAAGATGCGTAATGGCGCTCAAGTTGTGAGCGACACAGAATGATTGGTTTATAAAAGCTGTTGAGTCACATACGCTTGTTCCCCGATTTCGAAGTAGCGAGGAGACGTTGGAGTCTCGCTCATGCTGGCTAGACTGGTTGGGGGGCCGCTGGGAAATGAAACGGTGCGGGCTACAAGTATAATGTAGGAAAATGTACTGTTTTACTCCACAGGCCATCTGATGAGGCAACAGGTGTGAATTCAACGAAGGATTTAACGGAAAAACAAAGCCTCTTTCCGCTCGTCCACATGTTCAAATATTTTAGCATGCCCCTGTCCGAGCCGAGCATAAATTAATAAAAGCGTTCTACAGCGTACGTGATGGTTCTCCATTCAGGGAAGGCACAGAATCACTCGCTGATAAAAGCTGTTGAAACACTTACGCATCTTGATTGCCTTCAAGATGGCGCGCAGATACTGGGATATCTCCCATTCTTGATCGGCCACTTCGTGGGGCTCTGGACAATACAAAGGTGCGGACCACTGTATATGTAGGAAAATGCACGGTTTTACTCCACAGGCTATCCAATGAGGCACCAGGTGTGAATTCAACGGCAGATTTAACGGTAAGGCTGAAAGCCTCTGTCCAACGATGACTCTGCTATGTGAAAACACTGAAAATGTTTCTTTTATCCAGTAATAAGTACGAGCCCCAAAAACTTTGTCACAAGGAGCCATCTTAAGATAGAGCTTTCGAGCTCCATATTTGTTTCAAAGAAAGGACATGCAATCCTTCAAGAGAGTTAACCGTTGAGCTAGTGAGTTTTCAGGCATAATAAGAGGGTATTTCGCGCAACACAGATACAAACAAGAAAGAGGGCATCATGGGCGCTTCGTGCAATCCTTGCGTGTGTCTCTTTTGCGCTACATACCCTGTTATTATCTAAAGCAACGCTTGATATAAAATAGCGCCCTCTGAAAGGCATGTTTCTCGTGTCGCGGATGAGGAAGAAAGGCTTCAACTGAAACCGCTGAAGTAGCACGGGTGCCAAGGGTCTTTGTGCGAAATTTGGATCCCACTAGGGTTTTTGCCAGAGAGAGCGCTCCCAAGCAGAAGGATTCTGGTTTGTTTTTCTAAAGAAAATATGAGTATCAGCAAATATTGTGGTAGGTTATTCGAAGAAAAGAGGTAAGGAGGGGAGATGTGTAGAAGTAGAATTTCGGACAGGTATAAAGGCCTATGGCGAACAATATATATGTGAACGATGAAAATGCCGGCGCAAGAAAATGCCGTTGCACCGCCTTTGCATTTGCTAAAAGGATGCCTTAACCTGCGCCCGAATACAAAGGAACGTTCTCTTCGTCAGTGGTTAAAAGCTGCAATTCATTTACCTTTCCTCGCACCACGCCTTCATTTAGCCCTAATGCCTTCGCAGCGGACGACAATTCACTGCACCAAAGAAAAATTCAAACTTTTCTGCGTGAAAAACGGCAAATACTGTACCACTTGCAGGTGGACACCTCAAAACCCTCATTGCATTATTCAGTGACTACCGCAGCTGGATTGAAGCTGCGCTTTTTGGATGTGCAGGCGAGCACCGTAACCACTGACCTACCGCGCTGGCCACTCTTACGAATTAGACAAGAGGAACCTGCTCAATCATCCGGTGCAACCTCGGAACCAGCTGCGTGTAATTGCTTGGCAGCACTCTCTTCGTAACGGTCGCATTTATAAAAGCTGCGGATAACAATCTTTCGATTATTACCGACAGGCATTCTGCAGATGTAACTCCTGCGTCGATGAGAGCGCCTCATGTATCGCTGCTAGCGTCCCTTGGGAGCCTCTACCAAGTAACGACGCCCCGCCTTCCAACGTTTAGGTGACGTTCTCTTGTGCGCCTCGGTCAAATATAGAAATCTGACTGTCACCTGCAACCCCAGTTGTGGAAATCTCCTTTCACTATGGTTTCAATCTCATTCTTCACTTTTTTGTTTTCCTTGTCACCACACAAGTAGTGTGTGCTTTCGGAAGCTTGCAGTAATATATATTGCTCCACTATATGCTCATGATGTATTTTTGTCGCGGGCCGTGATTTATATAAACTGAATTGATACGCAAAATATTCACCGTTATTTTCGGCTTAAGCAAAATATAACCTTCAGGATTGATCTAAGATAGACTATGAAGGTGGAAGAAGATTAGAAATCTAAGAAATCTCTAAGGAATGTTGCATCATTTGAAAACTATTCCGCTGCCATTTTTCCAGACATAACCACTAAACCTTTCATCGTTTACTCAAAATTCAATAGCCGTTAGGTACTCTTAACAGCATTATAGTGCATAAAGGATGAGTTCGTTTAGCAACGAATCGATATCCGCTCAAGCTTCTTGGTACAAGATCACCGGATGTCCCCAGCATCAGGCGACAGACATCAACGCCTTACCCATGCCCTCTAACAAGTGTGAGATAACATTCGTATTGGTAAACAGTCAAGATCGATTTGATTTGTGAACTGATAAGACCTCAGTCTTTTTGGTTTGCTTGGTCTGTAGGATTAAACGTCCCAATCTCAGGCTGTGAGAAACACCTTAGTTGTGGGCTCCGCAAATCTTGATTTCGTTACGACACCAGGTAGTCAGACGTCGAGCGCCCTAACCACTGAGACACCTCGGCGGGTTCAGACGTTTTCAGACCATGTGATTGACTAAGATATTTTATAGACTGAGAGCTTAACCGGCGGTAGCATGGGATTTTATTTCCACCAAAGTGAAAAGCACCGCGTTCGTGACTTACTTTCACAACAAACATAAATTTGAATAGTGAACGCGACATCTACACGCTCTACTTTTCGCGCTTGTATGTACGCACCGGTTGCTCACTACCACCAAGGTCACGTTCCAATAAAAAACATTAACTGGCAGAACACAAATATTCATGTTTTATCTCCCCCCCCCCCCCCCCCCCCGTACGTAAACGCCTGTAGCCTTGCCAAACAAGGGGACAAACACAAAGCTTTCGAACATTCCATCCACATTAGCGCGACGCTCACAGCTATAGAGTAACTAATACATCGGTGGTCGTGGCCCTAATACAGCTACACATTGTTGAAAAGTATCATTAGCACCTGCAAGAGCACACATTAGGCGAAATATGTTCACAGTTTCTTAAACCGAGCTGTCACACAAACGCAGCAATACGTTATTGCTTGAACAGCAATTGCTATGTGTTGACTTCTTTTTTACAGATGAATTTATTTTCAAGCGTTAACTCGCTTCAAGTGGCAGCTGTCGCCTTCTCAAGTGGGAAACACGGGAAGAAAAAAAATACGTTAACGTTTTGCCTTCAGCGATTTTCCCTCGAAACAGCAGCGGGAAATCGATTCTCCATTCCGCAGCTTAGCGTGCGCCTGTTGCAAAGGCGGGTACCAGGTGGCACCAAGTGGACGCCCGGGACATATACTTTAAAACAGCGGCTGCGCGGTCATTTCTCAATGCAAACAGTAATGTTTGCATCGTTTACAACAAATATCTGCGTTACAAGACGTCTAAGACAAAAGTACGACGCGCACTCACAAGTCCAGCAGCAACCAACAGCGTTCACGCGTCCGAGAGCAAACCTCGCTGCCCTCTCCGGCTGTCTTGTGGCTTCGGGGCGGTTTTGGTGGTGCTACATTTGCCCAGGGAAGAGTAAAGGCGCAGGTGGGAAAGTGAAAAGCGTGAGTCAGCTTCAAGAAAAAAAATTGTACAGGCTGATATTGGGGATAAAACAGTGGCATGCATTTCATCAAATAGGTTTAAAGCGAATAAAATCTGTGCATCAACTGACACACATGTAAGATGAATATACCGAAAAACTGATAAGGTCTAACGACGGTTAGAGCTTCTGGGTGGTATCTACAAGAGGGGCAAAAGGCGGCACACTTCTGCTGTCTACACCACAACCTCAGAGTGCTAACCTTGACCATGCAAACGCACCTCTCAGATTCCTCAGACCACCGAGCCCACTCGCAGCGAGTCTATGCTCATCATGTTCATATCAGTAAAATATAAAGTATTTTAACCTGCTGAAACGTCTTCATAAAATGCGCAAACAAAAGGCTCGAAGCGACATACTGCATGCATATCGTAGACGCTCGCTGAACAGTTTCAGGTAGCTGCTAGAAATGGCCTCGTAACCGCAGAGTTAGTGTTCGAGCATCCTCAACGTTAGCGCTAAAAGCAGTGAGGCTACGGACTGCGGCTACCGCCAACCATTGTCAAATACCGCCGTCTTACGCTTCAGTACCAGCCAATTCACCTGTACAAGTGCCGTCGAGAAAGTCGTGAAGGAAGGCTTGCGCACCGAGAACCGAGAACAGTGGCGCCGAGAATAGTGGCGCGTGCACGAGGCGAATCACGAGAGAGCTGTGTTTGGATAAAAGAGAACGAAGCAGAATGACGCTAGTGCGCGTCTAGAGTGCACGTTCAGAAGACGATAGAAATGTGCTTTCATATTAAACGCTACGGCGTTAAGGCTGCCGTTCAGCGGACAAGCCTACGACGCCGGTTTCGGTCGCCTGCGCGTCGTTATAATCATGATTGAGCGAAAAGGGTGGACGCCACAAATCTGACAATGAAGTTTAGAAGGCAATGCATTTAGCTAAAAATTTAAATTAACGAGTATGGGCTGTTGACCATAACTGGCGATCTTGAATCCCGGATCAGACTTGCGATCTCACGTTCGTACGACCTTTTTAAAGCACCCATTTACTTCTGTCGTGTAGTTCTGCACACAACGCTGCATCTCACCGTTGTCTGTAAATGAGTGTGTGAGTTAAGAGAGCCACTAAATAATGCAGTAAATGACATCCCGTGAGCTTGAGGCAATTCAACAACCTGTGGTATCGTCCTTTTGGTTTCGAAACCGAAACCCAAGGTTTGCGCAGTGGCGGCGCCACCATACTCTTTCTCCCGTCTTGCATCCTCTCTCAGGAATTAAAGTAAGTCTGCGTTTGGCTGTCGTGGATTACGGCTATCTGTTTCTTCCTGCACGCCGCCGTTCGGCGGGCCACATAGCGTCCATGGCAGCCACGCCAACACAACAAATTCCATCTCCCCCGTCGCCTCCAGCCATCGGCAGTGATCACTCGAGAGACAGCAGCCATAAGGGCTCGACAGATGATATCCTGCTGAACGTGAGGGTATGGGCTGCTGAATAGAGCCTGCCAAGATTCTATAGTGCGCTAGTCGCCATGTGAGTCAGACATGTCAACAACCAAGGCTGCTGCCACGCCAATAAAGTTATATTTGGATCCGTAGGTTTCAGGATTCCATTTGCTCTAGAGTACTAGATTTTCTCCACATAACCTCCACTTTCGTGTTTAGAGTTTCATTTGGTGGCGAATAAATTTGTGGATTTATTCTGCAGTATAAGTTGATTTTCGGCGAGCGCATATATACTGTTTGCTGTTAGAGTTTCGGTACTTGGGGAGTGCCGAGGAGTCGGCCGGTAAGTGGACAGTGTTTTAGAGAAAATAAGGAGGCTCATTCGGCTTTATTGAGAATTATATTTTATTAGGCGTGGGCTTTTCAAGACGGCAAAACCGATACTCCTCCACACCGTACGGGGGGGAAGCGTGCCAGTTTTCGCATGCCACTTTCTCTCCCTGCTCCTTGTTCTTCCCAAAACCACACTTTATAGCCGAACTGCAGAGTGATAGCTTGGCTAACACATGTAAAATAAAAGAATGTCGACCTTAAGACATTTTTTCTGTTCATTGTTTTTCATAGAGTGCAAAATTGGCTTGGGAATGTTGGTGATACATGACCGAAATTGTCGAGTGGTGGAAATTTAGCATAAAACGAAAGTGGATGCCAAAAAAGAAACATGCGACAACGCAAAAATATTTTTGTGCCCCAAGTGTGCTGCATTTTTGGCAGTTCCATCTTGAGCCGGTGGCTGTAGTCGACAACTTTTTTGTGCCTTCCTTTTCATGCTCCTATTTTGTGTTGTGCAACCACGTTGTGAGTGCTGTTCCAGAATTATAGCAGGAGTCCGAACATACCTGCACAGGATGTAAACTGACATCTCTCTCGCAGTCAACAAAAGCTTGTTCTATCAATGACGATTACATATTTAATACAATTAAAATAACCTCGAATTCAAGCTACAATCATACTTGTTCTTTTTCAGTTCGCACTTGTCCAACCATAGAAGCAGAGTTGAAAACCTAAAAAGTAGAGAGAAGCTGGTAGTGGCCAACTGAACTTTATCTTTGAGAAGAGTCGACACTGAAAAAAGGAACGTCAAATCGTTGCTAAGAGGGCAAGTACCACGGAGGCTGCCGAAATATATTAAGAGCACACTTTTTGGGTAAAAGAGCGCATGGAACGGGGGGATAGGAGGCAGTTGTGCAGCAACGTAGCAGGTAGAAGCGGTTAGTTTTGCAGGCGGTTAGGCCGTCCCTTTTTCCTCTTCCGTTTGGATCATCTTCTGGGTCCTCTTTATTCTTTATACGTACGTCTTTCTCGCATTCGTACCAAGTTTACTTATTTCTTACCTGCATCGCCATTTCAGGCTTTAAACCAAGAGGGACATATTCACAACAAAAGTAGAACAGAAATCACTCGCGCAGAGAGAGAGAGAGACCCTTTAATGAAAAACAGAGAATTTTGCCGTCGTTTAGATTTCGCTGGCATGCTACTCTGTGTAGGAAGGAGAATTTGGGAGGGAAAATGCAATACAAAAACAAGTATTGTAGCTTGGCGGAAGAATCTGAACCACTAGCTATATGCCCAAAAAGGGCGAATACGGGCTGGTTGGTACATGTTGAAGAATCTAGTAAAACAGTGCTAGGGAAAGCGGGACAGCGCATGTGTCACTCCTTCACGTGCCCAGTCTTGCCTAACACTGTTTTACTCAATTCTTCAATATTACCGCCATGAGAGATAGAGAGAAGACTTTATTTAGACCGACATGGACCTCTGCGCAGGTGCTCTGCCGTGATACTTCTGCCTTAAGCAGTGGGTTCAAATCTGCCGCCTATTGCCAGGTATCAGGCTTGCGTAATGGCGGTTCCAAGACCACCAATGAGAGCCTTGCTATAGCCTAACGACGGGTACAATCTCGTACTATCCTCATTATCAACATCCTATTTCAGATGTTTGTTGACATTTCCCGATGTGTGTTGATTTGCAGCATGCGTACGGGGTGCCATTTACTGCACTAGTAATTGCTTACTGAACCCACACACTGATTAGCAGACAACGATGAGATGCAGCGTTGTGTGAGGAACCACACGAGAGATGTAAATTACTTATTTAACAAGTTCGTAAGAACGTGAGATCACGAATCTGAACCGGGATTCAAAATTGTCAGTTATGGTCACCAGCCCATCCTCGTTAAATTTTATTTTCAGCGAAATGGAGGGGGGGGGGGGGTGGGAGGGGGGCATGCCCTTCTAAACGTCATTGTTAGGTTTGTGGCGTCAAACCTTTTCGCCCAATCATGATTATAACGACGCGCAGGCGGCCGAAACCGGCGCCGTAGGCTTGTCCGCTGAACCGGAGCCTTAACGCCTTAGCGTTTAATTTGAAAGCACATTTTTTATCGTCTTCGGATCGTGCACTCTAGATGCGTACCAGCGTCATTATGCTTCGTGCTCTTTTATCCAAACACAGCTCTTGTGATTCGCCTCGTGCACGCGCCACTGTTCTCGGCGGACGTTGCGCAAGCCTCGCTTCTCCAAGACTTCCTCGACGGCACTTGTAAAGGTGCATTGGCTGGTACTAAAGCGTAAGTCGGCGGCATTTGACAATGGTTGACGGTAGCCGCAGTCCGTAGCCTCAGTGCTTTTAGGGCTAACGTTGGGGATGTTCGAACACTAACTATACGGTTATGAAGCCATTTCTAGCTGCTCCATGCAACTGTTCAGCGAGCGTCTACGATACGCATGCAGTATGTTTCTGTGAGCCTTTTGTTTGCGCATTTTATGAAGAAGTTTCAGCAGGTTAAAATCCTTTCTATTTTACTGATATAAACATGACGCGCATAGACTCGCTGCGAGTTGGCTCGGTGGTCTGAGGAATCTGAGAGGTGCGTTTGCATGGTCAAGGTTAGCACTCTGAGGTTGTGGTGTAGACAGCAGTAGTGTGCATCCTTTTCCCCTCCTGTAGATACCTCCCAGGAACCTTAACCGTCGTTAGACCTTATGATTTTTGGGGTATATTTATCTTACGTACGTGTCAGTCGATGCACATATTTTATCCGCTTTAAACCTATTTGATGAAAAACATGCTGCTGTTTTTTCCCCCATATCAGCCTGTACAATTTTTTTCCTTGAATCTGACTCACGCTTTTCCCTTTCCGATTTTTTTGCATTTACCCGTCCCTGGGGCAAATGTAACACGATCGTGTCTTTTAAAGTCACCCGAAAGTCTTCTGCTTTACAAGGCAGCCAGAAAGGGCAGCGGAGGTCTGCTCTCGGACGCGTGAACGGTTTTGGTTGCTGCTGGACTTGTTAGTGCGCGTCGTACTTTTGTCTTACACGTCCTGTAACGCAGATATTTGTTGTAAAAGATGCAAACGTTACTGTTTGCATTGAGAAATGGCCGCCCAGCCGAATTTTAAAGTATATACCCCGCGCGTCCACTAGGTGCCACCTTTTACCCGGTTTTGCAGCAGGCGCACGCTAAGCAGCAGAATGGAGAATCGATTGCCCGCTGCGGTATCGAGGGAATTTCCATGAAGGCAAAACGTTAACGTATTTTTTTTCTTCCCGTGTTTCAAAATTGAGGAGGCGACAGCTGCAAATTGAAGCGGGTGAACGCTTTAAAATACATTAATCTGTAAAAAAGAAGTCAACACTTAGCAATTGCTGTTCAAGCAATAAGGTATTGCTGCGTTTGTGTGACAGCTCGGTTTAAGAAACTGTGAACATATTTCGCCTAATGTGTGCTCTTGCAGGTGCTAATGATACTTTTCATCAATGTGTAGCTGTATTAGGGCCACGACCGCCGATGTATTAGTTACGCCATAGCTGTGAGGGTCGCGCTAATGTGGATGGAATGTTCAAAAGCTTTGTGTTTGTCCCCTTGTTTCGCAAGGCTACAGGCGTTTACGTAAGGGGGGGGGGGATGAATATGTTTGTTCTGTTAGTTAATTTATAGAAGACAGCCTTGTCTTAATTCTTTGCACACTTTGACATCTTCCGTACCTCTTATCCCTTCCCATGCAATTTCTACTTTGTTATCCCGGTATATTTACTGTAGGAACTCTATTATCTCATAACCGATACTTTCTTCTTTCAATATGTTCCACAGGAATTCCCTCTTTACGTTGTTGTATGCCCCGTTTATGTCCAAGAAGGCCAAATACAGAGGTTTATTTTCCACTCTAGATATTTCGATGCATTGGGTAAGCAGTCGGTGATATATACTAGCGTCATCTATCGGATCCGCCACCAAGCTTTCTTCGACGTCGCAAAATTTTGCCCTTCCAACGAGCGGAGTCGGCGCTCCTGTCTATCTTACTCCGTGACGTGGGCTAACATCGCACAGCACACGGACGCCTTTCCGTCTCGCCTCCATCGAAACGCAGCCTCCTGCGGTCGGAATCGTGCCCAGTAACTCCGGCACAGTGGTCGGCGTCTCACCGCGGCAAGGCATTACAGCAAAGGAAAGCCGCGCTATCGCGCACCATTCGCGAAGTCCCGCTGACACATCTCAAGAAAGAAAACACAGCAACACTCCGGCTTATGCACTTATCCAGTGCAGATGCTGTGGTGATCTCGGAATGTTTTTTAACTACGCTTCGGATATCTACTTTTTAATACATGAATGCTTAGAACAACCATTTGGGCTTTTTTTACTGCAATCTGAGTGATGCACCTCAGAGAACTGAACAGTCTTACTTTACCAGAATCGCCGCAATTTTTATTTTCGGTAGATCTCAGAAGGAGCTATAAAAATTCGATGATCTCTTAGATATCTCTGAAGCGAAGAAGGGCGAAAGCCTATTCTTTCTTTACTACCATTTGCTTCTCATTGTTTGCGTTTTATCGACGTTCTAAGGTGTGCTGCAGATAGTTATAATTGGTTTGCAGGAAAGGAAAGGCGCAGCATCTGTCTCACTTTCTACAGCAAGTGTGCGCTTAAACAGTACGCCATCGCACCATCGCTCCGCCTAACCGCGATGGTGCAGTGGTAAGACGCCCGACCACTGTGCCGGAGTACCAGGGTTCGATCCTGACCGCGGCGGCTGCGTCTCCATGGAGGCGAAGCGAAGAGGCTTCCGTGTGCTGTGCGATGTCAGCGCATGTTAGATTCCCAGGCGGTCGAAATTACCCCGTAGCCCTCCGCTATGGCTCCTCTTTCTCTATTTTCACTTTCAGTCCACCTTCCTTCCCTTATGGCGCGGTTCAGGTGTCCACAGAAGCAAATGTGACAGATACTGCGCCTTTCCCTTCCTCTGCACCAATTATTAACACGAAAGCGTTACTTCGCTATATTCACAGATTTCTGTCCGCAGACCGTGTCTGCAGACAGCGTCCGCAAAATCGTATCCGCAGCACTTGCGGGTATTTGAGAAGTGGTAGAAACTAATGAGTGGTGTCAATTGATAGACGCTGACGTGTAGCTCCTGCTGAAAAACTAATAAAGCCAATAAGTTAATTATGTATTTAATTGCAGGCGAAACATGTAAAAGTCGTCTGCAGTAGTTGTGAGTAATTGAGCTGTGGTAGAGGTTATGAGCGGTGTCAATCAATAGAGAGTTACGTACTGTTGTGTCCGAAATAATAACTATGCCAATAAGATAGTTAAGCAATTATCTAGAGGCAAAACACACAAAATCGTGTCCGCAGCAGTTGTGAGCAATTTATAGGTCGTAGAGGATAATGAGTGGTGCCAATCGATAGAGGGCGATGTAATGTTGAGTGCGAAAAAATTATTAGGCCAATAGGTTAATCAGGGTATTTATTTAGAGGCAAAAAAAAACGAAAAATGTAAATGTGAAATGGTCTCATTAGCGAATGGCTTGGTGACACATTTGAATGTATAAAATACTAAAATAGGTAAAATAATCAGTCAATTAGGGTGAAGTCCAAGATGTGACTTCACGCAACCAGAAGTAGAGCCGAAAAGGGGCATAGGAAGAGATCGGCGCGCAATTTGGATTTACCGAAGATCACAAAAAGGGGAAACAAGTTCATTAATGTGACTTCAAGGATGTGACGTCCTGCAACCAGAAGTAGAGCCGAAAAAGGGCATAGGAAGCGATTGGCGCTCAATTTCAATGAGCCAAAGACTGAAGAAGTGAATTAAGGCACTCAATTAGGATGACGTCAAGGACTAAAATTGGTAATAATAATATAAAATAATAATTGGTTCACAGGAAGGGAAAGGCGCAGTATCTGTCACACTTGCTCTATGGACACCGATTCAGCAGCTAATAAAAAGACACAAAAATGCAAGCAAAGACAATATATACATATACAATCATATCTATTTTTACATATGTACCACTGAAGAGGGTGACGATGGACTACAGAGTGACAGACCACGCGCCTCCATTGAGCGGCCGTGGACAGACGATGAAGCTGAAGAAAAGGTTGATGCTTGCTTGAACACCTACGTTGTTTTCCGGTTCACCTGCTTACGAAATTCGACCGCTTGTTCTTTTAGAGCGGGAAGCGGTTAGATTATGCCTTGGGCTCTCCAAATTTGTGGCTAACATTGTATTATACCTTGACACCAGAATCATAGCCTCCTCTGTTTTTTTGTGCCTGCCGGATGCGCCCTCCGCGGCCGTCGACGCGACTCTGCTGCTACGCCACTTAGCGCCGAGTGGTGGCGCTAGTCACGTTGGGGTTCGTCTGCATTCGCCGCGGCTGCACCACGCAGTCGCTCCGTCGCGCGTATTTTGATCCTTATACACTCATGATTCACTCTCTTTGGCTCACACGTGCAAAAACTTAACCTTGCTGGCGTTCGTTATTGTGACAGCACTGCTTAGACGCTAAATTCATGCGTCAGGGGCCCAAAAATCGGTGACGATCAACGCATGCGGTACCATCTGCTCCCTTCCAACGGTGAGCCAAGAATTGTTTTGCCTGGATAGCAATAATGTTATTTGTAGCCTGCCTAAATCTGCCTGTGGTGTACTCTGTCTATAATTCGATCAATATTAGTGGTCGCATTTTCCCAGACTGCCAGCCCTTAGTTTTGTTGTTGTGCTTGTGCTCGATGAACTTGTGCTTGCACGGAACTTTTTAAGTATACGATTGTAATTTCAAAGCGCATTATTAAGCCGCTGACAGTTGCCTTGCTGGTACTTAATGGCATACTGCTGTGTGCCACGTTGCCGCTCAGGTGGGAAAAGCAAGATTCCAGGAATCTCGTTCCACGAAATTCCGGCGGACACGGCGCTACGGGGGCAGTGGTTGAAAGCCATACGGAGGCACAACTGGGTGCCGAACACAACCTCGAATTATTCAAGAGTGTGTAAAAAGAAGTTTGGTTTTTCTGTCTGATGTGCATGCAGTGTTTACGTACCTAAAAATTAGAGGGACTCTCAAGCTTTGCCTTAAGAGAAGATGCCGATATAGAGCCTTTAACACCGCCCTAATTGTTATTCGCGGAATGAAAGTTTTTATTCCATGAATTAACATCATTAAGTATTCGCTTCTTATTCTGAGCATTTTCACACGTTTGAGCCCCCTTTTTAATATTTTCATTTCATTATTTTTCAATTCATCAGTTACATTACTTGACATTGTTTAGCTATGCCACACAACAATCAATCACTAGAAACACAAAATACCATGATAGGATTTTTTTACGCAGCCCCCGATTATTTCCGACATGCGGTGCCGACAACAGCTGCTACCGAACGAGGTGTAAAAGTTCTCGCTTAAAATGATGCTTTTTAGACGTGGTAAGTACAAGTCCCTTGCTTTAGCATGCATGTGCTATTCGCGTGAATATTCATGCATGTACCCTTCAGCATACGTTTCAGAATCAGCCAGCTTGGAAAAATTATTCGTGGACGCTATTACACTGGGCAGGAAATTCGCAGAAAAATGCGGAACCTGCTTCACGAGCGGCGCGCGACAATCAATGCGCCCTTGAAATTGCATGCGCAGCACCCCTACGTGAGTGGCGCCCCCACCACGATCAGTGGTTGCGGCGCGCAACTGCAGCGACGGCGCGCTCCCATTGTTCGCTCCGGGATCCAGCAGGCACAGAACAAATAAAGGAGGCTATGCCAGAATACCACCCTTGTTAGCTAGATTGCAATTCTTGACTGTCCAGACGTATCTAAATATATATGAATATCACAATGCGACCACTCCCTATCAATTTTTTGTTGTGAGCCAGCTTTCTTTTTTGGAGTCAGATGACCTAGGTTTCACACTCCGCAGGTAATACTAGTGCAAAATCTGTTACAACCTTTGCACGCAGTCCTTTCTAACATCCTTCCAACAAAAGTAAGTGCATCTTCGGTTCAAATTGTCTATGATGACATTTTCCGAAATGATGCAAAGCACTTATTACCTCAAATTTTAAATTAATTATTAGAACATCATTTACAAAGTATTCCCGTTAGCATAATGATAGCAAATGATGCTTCTCATTTTCATGAAAAGGACGCAGTTGGAACATACTGTCCGCTTTTAGACTGGGCTTTTGCAGTCCGTCGTCCGGATTTTACCCCAATTTTGCAGGCGGAGTTGCTGACGGTGGTGCTTGCTCTACGCAAACTAGAGCCACCATACTCAACAGTGGCTGTAATTAGACTCTTAATCCTTGTGCTTGTCGCTTTTTTTGAACATGGATATAGCAACTGATGCTTCTCATTTTTATGAAAACGCCACAGTTGGAACATACTGTCCTCTTTTAGACTGGGCTTTTTCACTCCGTCTTCCGGATTTTACCTCAATTTTCCAGGCGGAGTTGCTGGCGGTGGTGCTTGCTCTGCGCCAACTAGACCCACCATACTCAAAAGCGGCTGTAATTACAGACTCTTATTGCTTATGCTTGTCGCTTTCTTAGAATATGGAATCGCCAATATTAAACACCTTTCTTTCATTGCTCCCCTCACATTTCATCCTCACACATGTAGTGTGGGTACCAGGCCACAGTAATGGGACAGCCAATAAGGTTCCCAATAGACTAGCTAAAGATCACGATGATGATGATGATGTGGCCCAAACCCTTTTCAACGGGTGATCACAGTCGGTTCTGTATCAGGCCAAAAGCAAACGTTCTATAAAACGCAAGTGCGTTGTTCACAAAAAATTCTTGTCCAGATGTCCTCGCCACCAGTGCTCAAGGCGTCGTTTTGTTGTTTCCACTGCCTTGTTTTTGCAGCTTGTGTCATGCACTTCATGGCGCACCCCGAGGGCCATCACCAGCATATCGTCTTTGTCCGTCATGTCGTGTGCGGCCGGAGGGGGTGGTGGCGATAACTATGGGCACTCCAATATGATATGCTTGATCGTCTCCTCAGCAAATTGACATCGGGGGCATGCCGTGTCCAGCCCAGAGGAGAACTTCGCTCGAAGTTGTCGGGTGCGCAGCACGTCGGTCCTAGCCTCGCATAGGAGGCCACTTCCAGTGGTATTATCGTAGATAGCCCCCTTTTCAATCACTGTTTGTTGTGTTGTAGAGTGCTAGGGACAACTTGCGTGCTGCTTCCTGTCTCCACATGGTCATCTCAACTTCTTTGATTTTGCGCCCACATTTCGGCGCCAGGTGGGTTCGTGTATAGCTTTCAGTGCCACTCCCGGTATCTCGAACTTTTCTTCGAGCCGCCGGGTCCGCTTGATCCACCTAGTTTGTAGGCATCGTAGGTGCACATACTTGTAGACATCTCCGGCCCACCTGCAGTCCGGTAATGTGCTGAGTCGTCGCTCGAATAGGAGCTTTTACTTGGCCTCACGGGCCTCAAACATGAACCATCCGACGTCCCTTTGAATGGCAGCATTAGGGACGAATCTGTGCACGGCCAGGGCCGCACGTCCGGCTTCTCGCTGACGGACCTAAAGGGCCTGTCGTGTAAGGGAGGAGAGGCACAGTACCGCATTCGCAAAGCTCAGAGAGGGCACAGCCCCCAGTTTCCACAGTGCGCGCACACCCTCGAAACGAGTAAAAGTGCAAAGGGTTCTGTGCATGAGGTAGGCCCGTCGCTGCACCGCCTTTGCTCCAAGCTTTGTCTCGAATCTCGGAGGTAATGTTTGTCATTCGTGAGCAAGACGCCCAAGTATGTATAGGTGTCTGCCCATTCTACCTCGTTCCCCTGGAACAGCATGGGTCCTCTCTTTGTAGCGTCAGCGCTGGCTTCATTTCCCGCCATAATAGCCGGCTTTCTAGGGTTATATTTCAGGCCCAGTTTGCCGCTTTCCTTTGAGCCGATCTCCAAAAGTGCCTGGAGTTCTTCGCTCAAATTCCTCAGGAGAACAATGTCATCGGCATACAGGAACGCCGGAAGATATCGCTGCTTGGTTATTTCCTCCTCCATATATGTGAAGTTGAAACCAAGGCCACTCGTCTCTAGCCGTCGGGTCAATGGAGATATGAACAGCTTGAAGAAGAGGGGGGACAACGGGCACCCTTGCCTCAAACCTCGCTGTACCTTCCCCGTTTCAGAGCAATCGCTGCCCCACTGTATGACTGCCAGATTTCCTTTATACAGTTCTTGAATCAGCTGTATCCATTGAGCTGGAAGTCCAAGGTCATTCAATACTGTCCAGAGTGTTTTGTGCGCTGTAGCATCGTATGCCTGGTAGATGTCAAGAAATCCTAGCAGGAGAGTCCTGTTTTCCTGCGTCGCGATCTCCCAGGCTTGGGTGACTACAAACAGGCAGTTGTCCAAGCGATGACCTGGTCGAAAGCCCATCTCCAGGTCCCCAAGGATGCCCTCTTTTTCAGCCCAGGAGTAGTCTTGTGCCGACGATGAGTGCGAAACGTCTATATAGGACCGATGTTATTGAAATCCGTCGGTAGTCAGCTAGTGACTGGGCATCTCCACCTTTCTTCCGTATCAGCCATACTCTGCAACACCTCCAATCATCGGGCACTGTGCCCTTCGCCATTACGGAGCTGAGTGCCTGGCGCAATGTTCTTTCGCTTTTGGCTGCAGTGCCTTCATTAGCTGTACTGGTATACCATCGAGGCCTTCAACTGTGCATCCATTCATATGCTTGATGACTTTCTCTAGCTCACGCTTTGTGATAGACTCCCGGTCCTGCCCAGCTGTCAGCGCTTCAGCACTGTGGTGCTCGCCTGGCATGACCTGGGCGAGTTTCTGTGCCATGAAACCTTGAACATACCTCAAGCATGCCGATCCTTCATGTAGCTCCCCAGAGACATGATCTCTAAGGGTAGTCGCCGTCTGAGTTGGCCCGGCCTGTTCTGCACGGGCATGCTGCCAAAACTTTTCGGGGGCATCATGACCAGCCGCCTTGAGATCTTCAATAAGTTCAGAACTGAGCTTGTGAGCCTTCTCCTGTACAAGTTGTGGAGCAGTTTGTTTAGCTATTCTATACTACTCCCATAGAGTTGTTATCTGGGACTGTTCTATTCATCGGAGCGCATGGTGGTGTTCCCTGCAGATTTTCTTCCGCCTGTGCATTGCCTCGGCTATTTCTTGACCCCACCATCCTTTCAGTCTTCTTCCACTTCTCGGTGCACTGCTTTGACACTTCATCATCCACTCTTTCACCCAGTGAATAAAATTCTCATAATCTTCAACCTCAACATTTTCAGCATCTTCCTCCAACAGTGTGATGAGGTTTTCTATCTGTTTGGGTGATAGCTTGTGTCGATAAATTTGCTTTTTTGCACACTCCCTATGTTGACAGCTGCCCCCGAACACCAGTCGGATACTGTTGTGGTCACTGCCTAGGCTTTTTAGACCCTCTTCATCAATTTCCATGAAGTTAAGTTTGTCGTACAATTCTGGCGACATCACACAATAATCTATAATGATGTCCTGTCCCCAGCCACCCAGGGCGTTTTGCCTCTGCATATTTCTGCTATATTCACCAGAACCGCCAATTTTTCATCAACCCACTCGAGAAGCATGCTCTCCTTGCGGTCGGTCACTTTGTGAAGCATGTCTATATGACCACTGAAGTTTCCGACGAGTATGAAGGGAATGCTTAGGGCTTGGACATCAGTTTTGATGCATGTGAAGAGCTCTATTTTTCTCCTCAGCTCCTCTCCCTGTCTACATGTACTCCACACTCAGGGCTACTTCAGTGCCACATATGTGTCCTCGAAGCCATAGATGCTCGGTACAATTTGTTTTTATCCTTTGCCATTGCTTGTTGGCCCTGTGAAGGGTTCCTACTCCACCTCCACGTCTTTCGCCATTGCCTTGATTTTTGCCTTCCCATATATAGTCTTTGTTTGCTGAAGGGGATTCAGCCTCTCTCAAGTGCGTCTCTGCAACACCAGCAATTGTGATGATGTCCATTTCCAATACCCGATAGAGCTCTTCCCACTTTTGGTTACGCCTGCCGCCCTGCATGTTTAGGAACATGACTGATTCATGTTTGCGCTTCAACGCTCGTCTTGCTTTTTTTCTTCGTACTCTCCCAGGTACTTTTTGCCATGGCTGTTTGCATGGATCATATCGCTTGCCAAATTCTGCTGATCTTTTGATGATGCCTGCTTCCCCTTGGACGACAGTCTGGTACACTTTAGTTGAGCCATCTGGCAGGACTTGCCCTGCGCGATGTCTGCCTCGGCGGTGTTCCTATTTGGAGGAGTGCCTGACCTAGCAACTGTATTAGTGGCAGGGTTCATTTTATTGTCATCCAAGGCACCGTTCCGCGCCTCTGCTGTTGCTTTGCTGGTCTGGTGCTTTTCCCAGTCAGACCTTAAAAAGCGCACAGGCGACGTCCCAGGTCTTTAGCTGTCTGCTCATTGTACCCTTTTTGAAGTGCCTGGCTCCCAGTTGCATATGACACATTCACAAATTCAATTTGTGGTCCAAGCTTCTTGCAGTTTTCCTGCATGGCGGCGTTTCATATTTGGCATTTGTGTTGCATGGTCTCATTTTTGTGTTGCTCTGGTAGCGAATACACAAGGACCCGGGTCTGTGGAGCCTTTTTTAGCCATTGTGTCACCTTGTTTTTCAGCAATTGCCCGCGTCCATCTGGGGTCTGTTGTGTTGCCTTCAGGTCTTCCAGGCCCGCATGTATCATTATCATGGGCTCCGATGTATTCCATATTTCCGTGTTCTCGTCCACATTGTACTGCCTGCTCCAAAGTGGCAGTTGCTTTAGTGTGGAACTTTATCCGTCTGTTCCAGTTTACTTGCCGTAGTGTCTGGTGCTTTAATGTGTAGGCATTTATGTCCATATATACAAAAACCATTCTTTCCTCTTCTGTGGCCAGAAGAATCTCCAAATAGCGCTGTGTTGCCTATCCTCCCGGCAACAGCATACAATACAGCAGCACGATTTTGTAGGCGTTCCTTATTAGGCACGCAGTCTGGATCTATTTTGTCATCGGACGACTACCTGCATCTCAAGTATTCCTGGAATAGGAAATCATGTTCATCAAGGCCGACTGAGATCTCTCTAACCAGGCTACATTGTCCTATTCCGCCCCTAAATTTCTATATGCGCAGGTCTGGTTTGGCGCTTTCTCCCGTCTGCGCATTCTGCGGGGTACCGGAAACAATTGATGATTTCTTGCTTTTTTTCCGCCGTTTTACTATGATGAGAAAACGGTATTTGGAGAAGCTGTTACAACAGTTGGGTCTTAATTTGAGCAGCCAGATTTTATTATCGTTCGGTGCCACCATGCTTGGGTACAGCCACAGGTCTGTTTTTAACGCCATTCAAAACTTCTTAATAGAAACAAAACGTCTGCCTTGCTAATATGCTTTGAAGTTTTAATCTGTACTTATAAATCTCAGTATACCCCTACTGCGTGCGTCAGTAATTACCCCTTTTTGTTTTGGTTTTTCATATTTACATTTCCTTCTCTATTCCCTAGCAATTATTTCTTTTTACGTTTTTGCGATTAATTATACATCTCAAAATCTAATATCTCTGCACCCCAATTCTTGACCGATCCCCTTGTTAGGGTTTGTGCCATCAAATTAGAGGAGAACAACAACTACATCTCGCATCACCTGTTATGGTTTCCCCTGTTCTGGTACTAGCCTTCTGCCACGTATCATCTTGGTGGAGGTGAATCAAGATCCCCGTCCGCGCCGAGTAGCCCATTTACGCTGCCAAAAGCTTGATTTGCGAAGCGGCCGCTACCGACCTGGAACCACAGCCACGATGACCTGCGGAGCAGACCCTACCATCGCGGAAATATCGCCTCAGGCAAATGTCCTCAAGAAAATTCGCCACCCTCCCATCTTTAATGGCGACGACAACGCAGACATTGACGATTGACTAGATGAGTATGAGCACTTCAGCCGGAACAACCACTGGAACGCAACCATCATGCTCGCTAACATCATCTTTTATTTGGCGGAAACAGCTCGAACATGGTTTCAAAACCACGTACAAGAGCTTGTTAGCTGAGATATCTGCAAGCGAAAGCTTCAGGACTTGTTTGGGAAACCAATTGGATGGGCTCTGGCTCCAAAAACAGAACTTTCGTCTCGTGTTCAATCGCCCACGGAGTTCTACCTCGCCTACATTCAGGATGTGCTTGCATTGTGTCGCAAGATCAACACCTCCATGCCAGAATGTGACAAAATAGGGCATATTCTCAAGGGTATACCGCGGATGATGCGTTCCACATCCTATTCTGCATGGATTGCTCTACCGTCAACTCGGTGCTTCAAGTCCGCCGAAACTTCGAGCAGGGCTAAGACGTCTCGTACATCGCTTTGAGCGTCTTCCGAATACGGCGGTTACCTCATCCTGCGATGACCTGGTTCCTTTGCACCAGCCCTCCCATCCCACAACCGTGACTTGGATCGTCCGGAGAGAACTCGAGGTCCTAACTCCTGCACCACTCCCGTCTACGCTGCCCGACACTGTGGCCATGATACAGGCTGTTGTCCGCCAGGAACGTGCAATACATCGGCCTCTCCTCTAGCTCCTTGCCGCCCCCGCCTCCATCGCACCCTGTTCCTTTAGTGGCTGCTACAACCACCAGCTCCCCACGTCGATACCTTGGTCATGATCCCGCAGAGTGGCGCACCTCAGACGACAGGCCAATCTGCTTCATTTGCTGTCGAGCAGGTCACACTTCGCGGTATTGCCAAGGTCAATGTAATGGTCGCGTTACTTGGAAGAAAGCGCGTGCAGCTGCCTATTGCCAGCGGCATCAACTCGATGATGAGGGCCCCTGCCAACTGTGTGGTCAATTACTAAAGCGCAGAAAATACGATCTGCCAGAACTCCAAAGAACTAGAAAGTCAACATAATATTCACGCTCAGGAATGAATGCAAATTTTGTTTCTTGCGTAAAAAAAAAAAAACCGTGTCAGATTTAGAATAATATTTAAACTTGTTTCTAGCAGCCTCTCTCGGCCATTTAGTATCCGCTGCGTAGTTGCCCAAAGCTCAGATATGGCTCAGACCAAAGCGTTTTTATCCGCGGGATGGGTGCGCAATCGGCCCCGGTTCAACGTTCATCGTTGCGTGCTGCGTACAGAATGGATTATCTGTACGAAACAGTCAGTATTTCGTTCTGCTGGTTGCGGTAGAGCTTTACAGTAAGGCGAAGACTGTGTGTGCTCGATGAGAAACTGATTGCCGCTGCATGTGCGCATTTCCGGAGGATGGGACAATGCTGCGTCACAGCTCGGCGGCTCGGCTCGGCCAGCTCGGCCTCCCAGCACGTCGCAAAGGTGGTGGCTTGTTTTACGGACACACGTCTGCATGAGCGGCAATTCACTGCATCTGTTTTAATTGAACGGCGAAGGTGAGATTTTATTGACCCCAAGACGCATATCGAACTGCGCAAAGCCTTCCGTTCCACTCCCTTTGCTGCGTGTTTTGCTTACTGCGTCGTATTACCGCACCAGCGCTCTCTGAGTGTGCTTTAGCTGTTATCACAGGGATGTTCCTATTGTCAATGGGAGATCTTTCTCATGAACATATTAAATGCTTAAGTTGCAAATTTTTAGCCTCACATTGACTCCTCTCAGAGACAAATGAAGCGCGAGTAAAATAATGAAATCGTGAACAGGGCGAGATTTAATGGAGCGAAGCTATATCGCAGATATTTTAACTTCTCAGACGCATTAACTTCTAAATACTAGCAATCCCAATATGAATTGCTTACCTAAGCTCTTATAGGTTGGTGTTCTAGCGCTAGCGTTAGTTATTCTATTCGTTTTTCTTTTTTCTTTGACACTGATATGTACCTTGCTTGTTAGAAAAATCTTTTACCCTTTTATAACGTCTCGTTTGGAGACCTACGCTCAGTTCATTATGTTTCAACGAGAATTTCACAGTTCAATATTTGCATTGTCGTTAAGCGTCTATGTAAGTAATAGTGAATTAATAAAGCCCGGCTTTCTATATACAGCACAGCTTCACTCATTTATGCCCTTAGTGAAATCCCTCAAGCCTTGTGATTCTCCCCTTGTGCTTGCCGAATTCACTTGACGAATTCACGGGCCGAGTTCACGTGCCCGAAGAAATAAGCCCCAGAATGCGTTTATATGACGCGCGACGAAAGACTAGGCTAACGACGGCGGCGGCAGAACGATGCTATGATAACGTGGTTAAACAGGCCGTAGCATTTCAGTTAACGCAAAACTTGACGGTAGAAATCCATGTCAAGTAAAGTTGGCTGAACAGTTACTGTGTCTAATTTTCTGCCTTATCCGAGCATCGTTATGCCTCCGTCGTTGTTGGCCTTGTTTTTCGTTCATAAGTAAAAAAACAATCAAATTCCCCGCCAAAAGTACGTCACTGTGACGTCACAAGCAACGTCACGTGTTTGGTTCACCTCACAGTTCGCAGGGGCGCCAGGAAACTAAACCCTCGCTCAGAGTCGACACGCAGGCTTCTATTGGAGTTACGCTACTATACCATTTCTACCATGGTATTGCCTTAGCCGTACCTTCCCCGCCCCTCACTCTGATTACAACGCTGACCGTCGGTATTACTATGGACCTCGGCGCTTCGCTGCCCCACCAGAGGAGCCCCGCCCCGCCATTGATCAACCTGGACACTTTCCTCCTTAACCAGATGAGCCTCGCACCGAAACTGTCCCAACTGCTCGTCGCTCCAGCCGATCTCCTCTCCCCGGGCTCGTCGATCCCGTTCACCGGTACCTCCTCGCGGCTCCTCCCTATCATACACCTGCACCTACTCGGGAAACTAGGGATTGCAGCGCCCGGGAGTGACGCTGCATTATCGACCGGACTGCCAACTCGGTTCTGAACTCCGCACCTAGACGTAATCTCATTGATATTCTTGTGGCTGGAGTCCCAATTTCTGCAATTATTGACACTGGCGCCTACAATTCTGTCCTCAGTTCCTCGCTCCGCCGACGCCTCAAGAAAGTCCTCACACCCGCCACCTCGTCTACTGTCCGTGTTGCGGATGGCACCTCGGCTACTGTGATTGGTATGCGTACTGCACCCATTAGCATTAGCAGACTACTCAAGGATTAGTAGCTTGCACGAACCTGCAAAAAGAAGCCCCCCAAAGGCGTCTAGTGTTTTCACGAACTGTAGGCAAGTGCGCACAAACACACACGCATGCCTTCCCATTCACTACACACACGCAAAGTCAATTCGCAGGTTATATCGATGGAATGCGACTAATTTGCCTTAACTGTACTGTACGTATTTGTTCTTGCAATAATCATCTTCCTGTTATGTCTCCGAGTTTGACTGACGTTGTTTCTTGTTCTGCATGAAATTTAGATTCCGTTGTTTCCCCAATAATGTTTGTACTTGCCACCTTCTCCGCAAAGTTTCATCGCTGGCTTCTTTGCGTCGTTCTATTAGTGTCTACATTTCAGCTCGCTAAATATGCCGAGCTACCGCGACACCTTTATTTTCGAAATGTCAGGAGCCTTCATCACGTATATCCGCACATTACAAAACAGTAGAAATGTGCTCATTCATGACGAATTTGACGCCTGCAGCCACATGTTATTGGTGGCGCGAAATGAGTGCCATGTGCCTAAGGCAGATCGCAGGTTCAGGCGCTCCATGCCCTTGGTGTGGGCGCTAATTGAGTTCCATATCGATTGCCTCATCATTTAAACAGCAGGCAAGGAAAAACTTAGGACAGTCCTTTTTGCAGCTTTTCGATGAGCTGCGTAAAATTCGTAGAATAGGCCGGGCGCTTAAAAAAATTAGGAGCTTAAGGGTAATTAGGCAGATTTCCTACAATGTGCTCTTTTCATGAAGGAGCCATAATGAAAGCGACTGCATGGAAATTTTCCGTGCCGTGCCAGCGTAGTATATGTCGGTCTGTCTATGTAGGGCGTTGTTAAATGTTGTCTAAAGGAACAAGAAAAGCCATCAATGTGCCCAGGAATTTTCTTTTCGTCGACCCTCCCATCACTATTAGAGCTGCGGCTTCTGCATGACTCTCTCCTGGTAATTTCTATCTAGGGCTTTTGTAAGCATGTGCTTTCGTTAATTTGGCAGTCTGTTTTTTTTACTAAATTCCCACCTCGCATTCATACTCAGACTTCTCATACCCACCACCCTCCAAAATTAAAAGAACGTGCAAAATTAGTCACAAGATCAACATTTCATGTTATTCGCTCGCTTGGGCAAGGCGCGTTCATTTGGGCAGCAAACAGAATCCCGTGATGGCCCGCCTACTTTCATTAGTTATCTACCACTCACTCATCCAGGAGGGGGGGAGGCAGAGCTTCTTAGGCGTATTTCGTGTATTGAATAGATATTTTAGAACGCAGCTCTGGGGCCCGTTCCTGCGTTTCGAGTGGTCGTCGCCGCTGGCTTCACCGTTGCCGTCGGCCTTGTAACCAGATCCGGTCCCCTCTCAGCCCCCAGCTCACCCCTCCTTCCTCTCTGCCACTAACCAGTTCTAATGGCTAACTAGTCGTTAAGCAGTACTAAAGAATAATTAACTATTCATTAAATACCTTTCATTAGTCATTAGTCATGATTAAATACTCATGAGTAATGACAGATGACTGATGCCCTCACATGGTGACGTCATCGACAGCGACGATATGACAGGATGTGACGTCAACATGATGTCGCATCCGGTCATGTCTAATACTCGTCAGTGCTAATGACGTCACATCCGGTCATAACTTCAGGACTGGTGATGACGTCACGAAGACATTCACGCTTATACGAAGCTGACCTCGCAGATGTTCGATCCAGACGTCCGCGCGGTGCGGTTCATTTGGCGCTTCCTCGAACACAGCACCATACAGCATATAGAAATAGACGCATATAGCAGCATCAGCGGCGCTTATAATTCGTTGACAGCAAAGAAAAGGCGCAGTACCTGTCACAATTCTGCGCGGACACCTTAACCGAGCCGTAAAAAAATTGAGAAAGGTGGCAGTGAAAAAAGAGTGAAATAGGTGCCATAGTCGAAGGCTTCGAACGACCACAAAGCTTCCTTCATGACAGTCAAGGACTTTTAGTGGAGTGTTTCTTGAAGGAATATGTGTGAAAAACGTTTCCCGTAATTGTACATAGATGTTTTGCTCAAAATATTTGCCTTGTTACGTTTCGCCACCGACAAGTGTGTCAGCTGACGCGGCCACCGCATAGCAACAGGCAGAACAGCGAGCGGATCGGCCATTTCGGCGCCGTCCATCGGCCGCCCAACGCTTCCTCCCGCGGGCAAGTCTCGACGTGATCTTTCCACGCGCCAAATAAGTGTGCGTGCGTGTGTGTGTGTGCAAACGCTGGCCAAGCCCGGAGCTCGAGGGAGAGTGCGTCGCCCTCACCCGTCTGCAGGAGGTGGAGGAAATGCGGTCGGGCCACCTGCGATTGAGTCATCCAGTCTTGTCCAAACTTGTTGGGCTCTCTCTTTCCTTGTGAGGGCTCTCCCTTTCCCTGTGAACTGGCAAGCCTATAAAAAGCAGCGGCAGACTCCGCTGAGACAGAGGCTACTTTGACGCGCCGTTAACACGACGTAGACACCAGCTGTGTGAGAGTGTCTGTATTCTCTCCGGGTCAGCTTCTCTGCCCGTTTTTTCATGATGTTGTAGTAAAGGTTGTTTCGTTGGAAGACGCCTCGTCTTTGCTGGGACCGTTTATGCCGTCCGCCGAGCCACGGAACCGCCAGGCCAACGCTACCGAGGGGCCGCGATCCGCATGTAATAACTGGTGGCAGCGGTACGATACTCAGGCGCGCGACCCAAACGTAATAACTGGCGTCAGCGGTAGGATGGCGCACGCGAGCCCCAAATGTAATAGCCTCAATCTATGGAAAAGATGAAACAGCTGATAAGCTGCGCTCAAATTTCGTAGTAGGCAGATTTTCTGTCCTGTAAACCAAGTTGAAACGCAGCTAATGCCTTTTGTACTGCGTCTGCTTCTATGCAGTGCGGTGCAGCGTTCGAGGAAGCGCTAAATGAAAGGCACCGCAGCGGACACCTGGATTGAACACCCGGCGATGTCAAGTTCGTATGAGCGTGTGTGTGTGTGTGTGTGTGTATGTGTGCGAGCGTGCGTGCGTGCGAACTTTTTTTAGAGAAATAGCACTAGCGGAAAAACTTCACCCGAGGCTGCCAGTGGCATCAAAACTCATAGAAGAGAGATCAATGAGATGCGCGTACTTTTCTATCTTGGCATGGCTCTGCATCTCATGACTTCACTCACCTCGTGCGCAATGGTGCCTTAAACACCTTGTCGTTGGTGTAGTCATGCGCATGAGCACGGGGCAATTTAGCGCGCTCTTAACTTCGCCGGGCAGAAGTATGGAAACCCCGTACGTTATTCCGCAGGCCGTCTAAACAAAGCAACGAGCAGAAACGCGCCTGCAGTACAGTGTATACGGTGGCCACCTTGAAGAATGAATGAAGCAAAGACTGCTGAACATATTTCTAAAATCCTGCTTTGAAATGCATAAGTTTTTATTTATATATTTTTTATTTTGAATATCTGCTGATGAGGGCCACGCATTTTAAAAACTTTTTATTTTAAACAGATAGTATTTGGCCTAGAATTTTTAGCGGAAGATGGATTCTTCTCTTTTTCCGTAAAAAACATTCAGTCAACCAACTTCAACGGAGATTCTCAGCATAAGACCCAAAATTTTCGGCCGCTAATACAGCAGGATGCGCGCAGCTGCATGAAGTGAGCCCTGTTGTACCATGTCTCGCGCGCTACCGTGATCCACATGCGCTGTTTTTGTGTGCGGTTAAAGGCGCTGCTGAACACCGCTTACCGGGGCTAGGGGTAAGACTGACAACTCCTAGTGGTCACGGCTTGCAAGGAGATGACTTCAGGGTGGAACTTGTGGAGACAAATCCAAACCTGGGCAGGCTAGGTGGAATAAACGAATTCGCCGATTCATCACAGCGCTGAGAGACGCAGGTTTGTTTGTGCCTTCGGTTGATCCGAGCCCGCACGTACTGGCTCAATCTTTAGATCCTTACGGGCGCCAATGTGATCCTAATAATGACACACAGCTCTTTTCTGGAGACTTTTTCCGAAAATAACACTTTTCACATTTTTTTTCAGAAATCCCCTCCATAACCGCGGCAAAACTGACACTGTGAATCAAGCAGGAAATTACTATGAACAGACTATATATTCCCAGTTAAAAATCTGTAATAAAAGGGAACAAACAAAAACACACAGACGTCGTCGAGATACCTGTTTCCTCGTGGCTCACCTGGAGACTCGAGACCCGGCAACTCTAGCCTCATCCTGCAACATCATCATCATCATCAGCCTGATTATACCCACTGCAGGGCGAAGACCTCTCCCATATTTCTCCACTCAACCTGGTTCTGTGCTAGCTGCATCCACTTGACCCCTGCGAACTTCTTAATCTCATCCGCCCACCTAACTTTTTGCCGCCCCCTGCTACGCTTTCCTTCCCTTGGAATCCAGTTTGTTACCCTTAGCGACCACCGGTTATCCTCTCTTCGCACTACATGTCCTGCCCATGTCCATTTCTTCTTCTTAATTTCCACTAGAATGTCGGTAACTTAAGTTATTTCGCTGACCCACTCTGCACGCTTCCTATCTCTTAATGTTACCCCTACCATTTTTCGTTCCATAGCCCTCTGGGTTGTCCTCAACTTAAGTAGAACTCTCTTGGTTAGCCTCCACGTTTCAGCCCCATAAGTGAGTACAGGCAAGATGCAACTGTTGTATACTTTCCTCTTGAGCGATACCGGTAAGCTGCTAGTCATAATCTGCGAGTGCTTGCCAAATGCGCTCCATCCCAATCTTATTCTTCTTGTTATTTCCTTTTCGTGGTCCAGATCTGCGGTTACTACCTGTCCTAAGTAGACATATTCGCCTACTACTTCCAGTATTTCGCTACCTAATGTAAACTGCTGTTCCTTCCCGAGGCTGTTGAACATTACCTTAGTCTTCTGCATATTGATTTTCAAGCCTACCTTTCTACTTTTCCTGTCTAGGTCATCAATCATTATTTGCAGTTCATCCCCCGAGTTGCTTAGCAAGGCAATGTCATCAGCAAATCGCAGATTACTGAGGTATTCTCCATCTACCCTTATCCCTAACTGCTCCCATTCCAAGTCTCTGAATACTTCCTCTAAACAAGCTGTGAATAGTACTGGGGAGATTGTGTCTCCTTGCCTAACACCTTTCTTTATGGGAATTTTGTTACTTTCTTTATGCAGAACTATGGTTGCTGTGCAGCCACTATATATATCTTCCAGCACTTTCACGTACGGCTCGTCTACCCCCTGATTTAGCAATGCCTGCATCACCGCCGAGGTTTCAACTGAGTCAAATGCTTTTTCGTAATCAATGAACGGTATGTATAAGGGCTGGTTATATTCCGAGCATTTTTCTATCACCTGATTGATGGTATGGATATGATCGATAGTAGAGTACCGTTTCCGAAACCCTGCTTGATCCTTTGCTTGATTGCAGTCTAAGGCTGTCCTGATTCTATTAGCGATTACCTTAGTAAATACCTTATACGTAACAGACAGCAAGCTGATTGGTCTATAATTTTTAAGGTCCTTAGAGTCCCCTTTCTTGTGAATGAGTGTAATGTTTGCATTCTGCCATGGTTGCGGTACCGTCGATGACACCAGGCACTGCGTATACAGGGTGGCCAGTTTTTCTAGCACGATATCCCCCCCGTCCTTCAGCAAATCTGTAGTTATCTGATCCTCTCCAGCTGATTTCCCCCTTTTCATAGTTTCTAGTGCTTTCTGGACCTCGTCCTTCGTCACTGGTGGAACGTCTGACTGTTTTTCCCTACCGCCAATCTCATTACGGTCCTGACTACTTGGGCTACTGTAGAGATCTGTATCGAACTCCTCGGCTACTTTGACGATCTTTTCCATATTAGTGATGACGTTGCCCGCCTTGTCCCTTACCGCATACATCTGGTTTTTGCTTATGCCCAATTTCTTCTTTACCGCTTTAAGGCTTCCCCCGTTCTTTACAGCATGCTCAATTTTCTCCATGTTATACTTCCTTATATCGGCCACCTTGCGCTTATTGATTAGCTTTGATATCTCGGCCAATTCGATCTGGTCTGTTGGATTGGAAGTTTTCATACTCTGGCGTTTCTTAATCAAATCTCTCGTCTCCTTAGACAGCTTACCGGTATCCTCTCTAACTATCCTACCGCCTACTTCTACCGCGCACTCAGTAATGATATCTCTGAAATTATTGTTCCTTGCCTCTAGGGTAATGTCATCCTCAGTTAGAGCTGAATACCTATTCTGTAGCGAGATCCTGAACTCTTCTGCCCTCTCCCCCACCGCTAATTCGTTGATGGGTTTCTTTCTCACTAATCTGTTGAGTTCCTTCTTCAGATTTAGGCTAATTCGGGACCTCACCATCCTGTGGTCACTGCATCGCACTTTCCCGATTACCTATACATCTTGAATAATGGCGGGGGTTGAACGCATTATGGAGTCGATTTCGTTTTTAGTCTCCCCGTTAGGACTTTTCCATGTCCATTTCCGGTTCTTTCGTTTGCTGAAGAAGGTATTCATAATTCTTAAGTTATTGCGCTCTGCAAACTCAACTAGTAACTCCCCCCTGCTATTCCTAGAACCAATGCCATAGTCACCTACTGCCTGGTTCTGCCTGTTTTTTCCCTACCTTGGCATTGAAGTCGCCCATTAGTACAGTATACTGCGTCTTTACTTTCCGCATTGCCGATTCTACATCTTCATAGAAGCTTTCAACTGCCTGGTCATCATAACTACATGTAGGTGCATAGGCCTGTACAACCTTCAGTTTATACCGCTTATTAAGCCTAATAACGATGCCTGCCACCCTCTCATTAATACTATATAATTCATCTATATTACCCGCTATATACTTATTCACAAGGAAACCTACTCCTAGTTGTCGCCTCTCTGGTAAACCTCGATAACACAGTACATCATGCAACAAAACGTCTCAGAATACGAATGCGAGTTTTATGGAGCTTATTCATGTGACAGCATTTCAGAGTTACTGCCAATAACGGGACGCAGAAAGAAGCATGCGAAGAGAGAGAAAGAGACAGAATAGGCCAGCGGCGAATCATGACAAGGCGTCGCTGAAATACGGGCGTTGGTTGGACGGCGTGCAAAGTGTCTCAAGTGCCCGGCAAATTAGCTGCGCCCAGCAGGGAGGAGGCCGGTAGACCGGCGCAGACGAGTCGGTAACTTTTCGGTGTCCTTTTAGTTTCGAACTGCCCAACGTTCTGGCGTCTCCGTAATCCAGGGTTGCTGTAACTCCCGCCTATAAAACCTGATATTGAAAAGGCTCCTCCACACTCTGCAACGCTACTCTGGTTACACATCGAAGACGCCCGTCTTACTTATCGGCACAGCCACACTTGTGTAGCCGTACTCGGACGCGGCGGAAAATTCCATGAATGCCTCAACTCCTTTACCTCGGATAAAAGCTCGTTGGTCTGGTTTGTTTATGAGGTTCAACGTCCTAAAGTGACTCGGGCTACGAAAGACGCCGTTTTGGAGGGCTAAGGATATTTAGACCCCTTGGGTTTCTTTGATGTGCGTTCGATTCCGACCGCCGCCGGCTGCGTTTGGATGCAGGCATAATTAAAAGGTCTCCGTGTGCTGTGCACTGTCAGTGCACGTTAACAATCCCCAGGTTGTCGAAATAACTCCACAGGCCTCTACTACGGCTTCTGCTTATCTCTTTCCACTTACACTCCCAACTTCATTTCCATCCTTTCGGAACAGGTCAGGTGTCCACAGATACTGCGCCTTTCCCTTGCAGTAAACCAATTATTATTTATCAATGGGAAAGCCTTTAATCGCTCATGCTGTCATAGACAGAGTGTGTCCCGCTTTTGCGTAGTTCTGATTGGTTGAGATAGGATGCGTCGTTGGTGTTGTGGCTGTAAGAAGGAAAAGAAAATGCAAGGGCCTGTTACTGGCTGTGTAGCTGAGCCACCTCCGCTGCCTCGTGCGGTCAGAAGAAAAATTAGAGAAGAAAGAAAAAGAAGAGGGAGAGAAACACGCATGCCGCAACAGCCATCTTCCACCATCGATGCAGTGGTGTTTTCAGTGACGGCCTACAACAGATAAAAATTCGGTGGCAGGCTATGCCCCGCCGCATGCGGCGGTGACCTATCTATCCCAGCGCCATCCGGGCCAGGAACAGCCAACCTCCCCTGTCCCAGTAGAATGCGTCCCTGCCATCTGCAATGCCACATTTGAACGCGCGCCAAGGAACGCCACCGACAGGAGCGATGTTGTACCGTGCAAATGCACACTTGCAGGAGAAAGTGTGATAGATACTGCGCCTTTCATTTCCTCTAAACCAAATATAATTATATGTAGTACTGCAACGAATGCCGACAAGACGCTAACGATGGGAGGTAAATTATAGGATAGGAAGGGTAGGCTTTCGCCATTCTCCAGACATCTAAGAGACCTTCTAATTTTTATTTCTTCAAGGTGCACTGGCATCGCACATCACACGGAAGGCTTGAATTTTGCCTGCAGCTGAAAGCGGCTTGCGAGGCCGGAATTCTATAAAACGTCATGGGGACACGAGTTGAGCGCCCTAACTACTACACCACGGCAGCGGTGTTCGGCTTAAAGCACACATGGGAATCAGCCGTATGGTGTATAGTCCCCGTTTCGCAAGCCTTCGGCGGGTCCTACTGGTACACTTTCTCTCGGCTAAAAACTAGATTTATTAGTTCTCCGGTGCTATACTACCCGCATTCTCGCAAACTTCCGATATCTGAAACCGATTGAACCATTGCGGATATGGACGCGGGAGAGAAGGAAGAGGAAAACATCTCCGGTGCAGAGGAGTGTTTGCCTACGTCAAGGACATGATGATCAGGTTGGTTGGTTGGTTGGTTGGTTCATGGGAAGGGAAAGGCGCTGTATCTGTCATACTTGCTCTGTGGACACCTGAACCGCGCCGTAAGGGAAGGGATGAAGGTGGGAGTGAAAGTGGATAGAGAGAAAGGGGGGCCGTAGTGGAGGGCTACGGAGTAATTTCGACCACCTGGGGATCTTTAACGTGCACTGACATCGCACAGCACATGGACGCCACTTCGTTTCGCCTCCATTGAAACGCAGCCGCCGAGGCCGGGATTCGATCCCGGGAACTCCGGCACAGTAGTCGGGCGTCTTATGATCAGGAGAGCAAAGTGAATATTGTGTGGTTCAGGAGACAAAGGAAAGGCAGCGACGCGTACGTACTCACGAGGCATGGTGCATCAGCCATAGCAGCACGCGTCCCTCCCGATGGCGGGATGTGCGCTTCACTTGTACGAACCAGTTTAAACGTGAAGCGAGAAGGCTGCTTTAAATGAGCCGTTGCGCTTGGGGCAGAAGGAAATCACGTCACTTTGGAATCGAAGCTTGACGTGATGGAGAAATTTCTACCGTCTCTCTGCTTATCCAGGTTAGCGCGGAGGGTAACCCGGGGCCGTGCGGGCAGTGCGGCGATCGGTATCCTCGTTTGCGATGACGGGAACAACAACGGGCAGAGAATGCGGTAGCAGGAACGAACGGAGGCCGATGTCGTACAATAAGATGCAAACAAGCACAGAGGCAGCACGTGCAGAAAAACACGAAAACGAAGCCAACGATGAAGGGCAATGGAACAGTTGTAGTACTACAACAAGATTGTGCTGGTGGAGGACGCCAAGGCAGTGTTAAACTACTTCAATGACTACAAAACTGTTTGTCGAATTATGTTTAAAGGGCAATGCGTTTGTGATGGCACTGCGTGTCAAAAAATCTCTTAAAAAAGATAGCTTATGTAATGCGCATGCTACGCATGGTCAAGACGCATAGCCGCCAAATTTGACTTCATAAAAGATGTCTACCATAATAAGCAGTTCATTTATTCCATGATTATCCCAGTTAAAAAGACATTTCTTTTAAGAACAAGTGCGGTTGTTTCAGACGAGTCAGCGTAAAAGAGCAAAGGCGGTTGACCAATTAGAGCCGCGACAAAGCGAAGCAGCCGTGTAACGTGTACAGATCAGATGAGAAATGGCTCCGTTGTTACGCCAGACAGTAGGCTGCAATGTACGCTCATTAGCTTCAGTGTACAACTATGCTGGTCGCGTTCAAAGGGGGCGGATGCTAGGAGCAAGAGACTGTCCAGGAAGAATTCTATAAAACCATTCTAGTTATATAAAGTAGGTATTGCTACTTCGACACTTTTAGAGAATGAGCATCATACCGGATATCACAGAAGGGCTGTGTACAGGTGTACGCGATGCAGAAGAGTTCTTCTAAAGAGTTACAATATTTTATAGTATACTGGCAGATACTGTAACGGTAATTGTTACAATAAAAAATTGCTGTAACCGCTGAGCGAGGGCACCAAGAGAGCTGAATCGGGAACGCGGGCAACAGGAACAGGCGGGTACTTCAACGTCCTCTAATTCGTCCCATTTCGCTCCTTCTTCTTCTAGCTCTAATACACGTGTCCCTGCTCCCTCCTTGGAGCATCGCTCCGACGCGGTGGTACCGTCAGACAGAAGAGCGGGAAGAAAAAGCGTTCAAAAGTTACACCAATAGTCTGGCATCACGGGACAGACTACATGCAGCCTGAAAGTCAGTCGGAGGTTCGCTCGTAGTAGGGCTTCATTAGCACCGCATGCACAACGTCACTGCGCTTGCCGTTGTGCGATGAATAAGCCGGCGAGGCTGGTACAACTTCATACGTTACGTCGCTGAGGCGGCGGACAACAAGGTAAGGACCGAAGTAGCGGCGCAGTAACTTTTCGGACAGCCCGCGGCGACGAACGGGCGTCCAGATCCACACATGGTCGCCCGGCGTAACGTAGCGGCGTCCAAGGTTGTAGCGGTCAGCATCGATCTTCTGCTGGCGGTGAATACGCTGTCTGGCCAGTTGCCGCGCTTCTTTCGCGCGCTGAACATAAGTGGCGAAATCGACGTCAAGTTCACTCTCACTGTCAGGGAGGTCCACGGGTAGCATAGCATCCAGGGGGGTGGTTACGTGGCGACCGAAGACAAACTCAAACGGAGTGAACCGCTTCGTTTCTTTTTGCGCGGTATTATACGCGAATGTTGCGTATTGGAAGAATTTGGTCCCATGTTTTGTGCTCGACATCGACATACCTGGAAAGCATGTCGGTCAACGTCCTTTTAAGGCGTTCCACCAAGCCATTTGTCTGTGGGTGGTAGGCTTTTCTACGTCGATGGCTGGTATGCGTGAGCTTCAGTATAGCCTGAGTGAAGCGAACCGTAAATGCAGCTCCACGGTCGGTAACGATAGCTGCAGGAGCCCCATGACGCAGGACTATGTCGTGGACAAAGAATTCGGCGACTTCACCAGCAGTACCGCTTGCAAGTGGCGCAGTTTCAGTGTACCGCGTCAAGTAATCCGCCGCGACCACAATCCCCCGTTTTACACTGGACGACTTTGGAAAAGGGCCGAGGAGGTCTATGCCAATTTGCTTGAAAGGGGTCATTGGGGTGCTATAGGCTGCAGAAAGCCAGCTGGTCTCAGAGGAGGAGATTTGCGCCGTTGGCAATCACGGCATGTTGCTACGTATTTACGCACTGATGGTAATAAATTGGGCCAGTAGTACTTCAGTCCAATCTTTGCCAGTGTGCGATTTATCCCCAAGTGGCCGGCGGATGGTTCATCGTGACAAGCGCTCAAAATTTCGGGTCGTAACTGGGATGGCACAACAAGCAGAAACGTCTCCCTGGTGCTGTCAAAGTTGAGCTTGTAGACCACTAAACGCCGTAGAGTGAAGGTCCGCAGCCCACGAAGAAACAAACGGGGTACACTAGCATTAATACCCTCCAGGTACTCAATGAGTGGCTACAACTCAGAGTCGGTCCGTTGAAGTTGCGCCATACGAGATGCTGACGGCACAAAGAATAGGACAATCTTCGGTGATGTCTTGCGTAGCTGGTTCCACGGGTGCTCGTGATAAACAGTCTGCGTCTTGGTGCTGCCGGCCCGACTTATAGACGACTGTCATGTCGTTCTCCTGTAACCGGAGGCTTCACCTGGCCAACCGCGCAGAAGGATCTTTAATGATGGCTAGCCAGCATAGCGAGTGATGATCATTGACAACACGAAACGGTCGCCCGTAGATGTACGGTCGGAACTTATTCAGAGCCCATATGACGGCAAATCACTTTTTTTCTGTCGTCGAATAGTTCCTTTCCGGACGAGAAAGTGTACGGCTCGCGTAGGGGACGACTCGTTCTGCACCATCCTGCCACTGTATGAGGATCGCTCCGAGGCCGACATTGCTGGCGTAAGTGTGGATATCTGTGTCTGCATTCTCGTCGAAATGAGCTAGTATCGTGGACTTTGCAGGCGGCGACGGAGTTCCTTGAAGGCTTCGTCTTGGGCACTCCCCCATAAAAAGGGTGCGTCACCTCGAATCAAGAACGTCAATGGCTCAGTTAGGCGAGAAAAATCTTTAACAAAGAGGCCCAGAAAACGTCGGAGAGCGTTCTTGTCGGCTGGGCATGGGAAACTGGAGACGGCGGAAATTTTGTCGGGATCTGGGAGAGCACCTTGTGCGCTGACCGCATCTCCCAAGAAATGGGGCTCCTTGAAGGCGAAATGGCATTTCTCTGGCTTCATAGGTAATTGTGCAGACTGGAGAGCTTGAAGGACAATGCGCAATCGCTGCAATTGTTCGAAACTAGACGAAAAGATGACCACGTCGTCCAGGTACACAAGGCATGACTGCCACTTCAGACCAGCTAAAACAGCGTCCATCATGAGTTGAAACGTGGCTGGCGCAGAGCAGAGCCCAAACGGGAGCACCTTAAATTCGTACAGACCGTCAGGCGTCACGAAAGCTGTTTTCTCGCGGTCTCGCTCGTCCACCTCGATCAGACAATATGCGCTTTTCAGATCTAAGGAAGAGAAGAACCTGGCGTCTCGGAGTCGGTTAAGCGCATCATCGATCCTTGGTAGTGGGACCACATCCTTTTTTGTAACCTTATTCAGTTTCCTGTAATTAACGCAGAATCGTAACGTGTTGTCTTTCTTTTTCATCAGGACGACCGGCGACGCCCACGGACTTGTTGACGGCTGTATAACATCGTCTGCAAGCATTTCATCGACTTGCACTCTAATAGCCTCCCGCTCTTTAGGCGAAACACGGTATGGACGCTGACAAACTGGTGGCGTGGCTGAATCGATGACGATGCGATGCTTGGCTACCGGTGTACGTCCGACTTGGAGCTCGTCGCGAAGCAATCTTTAAAATCAAGTAGCAGGGACGACAGAAGGTTCTTTTGATGAGGTGACAAGCCCGGGTTGACTTTAACCTTGTGAACAGCGTTGTGTGCTGCGGCATCGCCATGAAGATTCATCTCCACGGGGCACAGAGTCGGCAACCCATCTACATCGTGGAGGAAGGCGACAGCCGTTCTCTTCGCGAGATGTTGAATTTCATTGGTGAAATTTGTCAGGAAAACTGTCGCACAGCCGTCATTCAGGTCGACAAGACCGCGCGCAATAGCCACTCCCTTCTCAAGCAACAGCGAAGGGTTACTGTCCGCAATACCTTCATAGTCGTGAAACCAGTCGTTCCTAACACCACCACACTGGACCCTGGTGGCAGCATTACATCGTCTTCGACAATACACAGAGCGTTGACTCCTGGGTCTTCTCTGTCACTGTGTGCCAAGGCTTACTTTGTCAAACATGTGACTCGCACCTCGTGTAAGTAGATCACAGCACCGTTTGCCTGTAGAAAGTCAAGGCCGAGGATCAAACCCCTCGAACACTCGCGCAAGACGACGAATTCACCGACGTAGACGAAACCGCGGATGCTGATTCGGGCTGTGCACCTTCCGGCCGGGCTAATGAGGTGACCTCCAGCCGTGCGAATGTTAGGGCCCAACCACGGCGTCAAACCTTTGCTTAAGTCCTGGGCGAGGGAATGGCTCATCACCTAATAATCTGCCCATGTACCAAATAAAGCGACAGCGTCAGTACCGCCAATTGCAACACACAAATCAGAGGTAGCACGTCGGATGCTGTCGCTACCATGCCCCTGTAAGAAGTCAGCGTTTCGGCGTATCGGCGACGGAGGATCTTCGGTTTTCCTGAAAGGAGCGGCCTTGCCTCCGGAGACCGCTGGAATTAGTTTTCCCGACCTGGACTGGGAGAACGCCGCTCAGGATAACCGGCGTCTTGGCGAGGACTTGGGGAATGGTAACGCAGAGGAGACGATGATCTAGAGTCATAATGGCCGTATGTTCCAGGCCTCTGACGAGCCGACAGGTGAGCTTCGATTTCAAATGGTCGTTCGCCGTTCCGTGGGCAAGGATCGTCGGGCGCGAAGCCACGCAGTCGCACTCGGCGATATGGGCAGGCCCTGTAAAGATGACCCGCCTCACCACAGTGGTAGCAGAGGGGCCGCCGGTCCGGTGTACGACACACATCACATTTCCGTGGCCGCTGATAGACTGGTCGAGTAGGCACACGGGAAAGACCAGGCTGCTGCACTGCTTGAGTGGCGGTATTCACGCCGTAGACTGGTGTGGTGCCTGAAAGAGGACAGCTGCATACGTAGGTCTGACCTCAGTCTGTCTAGGAATCTCAGAGACTTGCTGCTGCGATGCCAGGCGCACCTCGTCCCGGACGACTTCAGACAGCGATGTAGCAGACGGCGCGCTGGGAGACAGCTGGAGGGCTTGTAATTCCTCCCTGATGATCGACCTGATTAGGTCACGTAAAACGGCTACGTCACTCCCTAGCGGCATCGAAGAAATAGGGGGCCCAAGTGTGCTTACATCTCGATTGTATTGCCGGGCTCGTTGCAGGAGTGTCGCCTCCATGGTGGTCGCTTCAGTGAGGAATTCGACAACAGTACGTGGTGGACTGCGCGCCAGACCGGCGAACAGCTCCTGATTGACCCCGCGCATGAGGTGGCGAAGCTTTGTCGCCTCGGCCATGGAGGGGTCAGCACGCTTGAAGAGGCGCGTCATGTCCTCCATGTACATGCGGACGCTTTCGTTAGTGTGCTAGTTGCGGGAGTGAAGCGCAGCTTCCGCTTTCTCCCAGCGGTGTGCGTTGGGGAAAGTAGCTAGGAGATTTTTGCGAAATGTCTCAGGTCAGATTGTTCTCGTGGTTCTCGAACCATGTCCTGGCGGAGTCTTCAAGCACAAAAACACGTTATGGAGCTTACGGTCGTTGCTCCAGCCGTTGTAATGGCCGACCCACTCAAAGGTGTCCAGCCAGTCCTCCGCATCTTCGTATACATCGCCGTGAAAAGATGGCGGTGTTTGCGGCGTGTGGCAGAGGATGAGTAAGAAGGAAGGTAGGGCTGAGAGAAGATACTAAAGAGGCGCCATTGTGGAGCGCCAAAGCAACGTTTCGACAACTGGAGATCTTTAACGTGCGCTGACATCGCACATCACACGGACGCCTCTGCGTTTCGCTTCCATCAAAACGCACCCGCCAGCGGTCGGGAAAAGAAATTTTTCACTATACGGCATCAGCGCTGGCGTTACTAACAAGGAGTATACAAGGGGCTTGCGATGTACCATGTGCACCAGCAACACGCATTTCTCCTTTGGAGATTCTGCAATGCTATCTTCGTTTGTTGAAATCCTGAAACACTTTTCCGTTTTTCCCCCGGTTGTCAGATTTGTAAACGCAGCGAAATGGCGCTGTAACTCAAAATATAACTGACTCCGTACCAACGCGGGTTCCGTAAAAATGTTGTAATCTCAAGGTAGAAAAAAAAACATTCTAGAGAGCACTTTGGACCCCTAAAGAGCAATGAGGCAAAAGCCATTACCGCGCTGTGGATTGTAGCCTTCCACTACGGCAGCTCTATCACCCTCTCTTCTTTCACTCCAACCTTGCTCCCTTCCTTTACTGCTTGGTACATATGACCGCGGAGAATTATGACAGATACTGCGCCATTAATTTCTTTATTTGCCCAGGAAACATCCTGGACGGGTCCCACGACTAAAAGCTGTTATAACAGCTTGATGATCCGTGGAACCCTATCTCTTGGCAGATGGCGGTACAACAACTAATAGACAACAGCAAAGCAGAAGCAAACATGTGGCATTTGAGAGCAATAATAGAGTTAAGGAGTACAAACAACAGTGCAAAACAGAAATGAAATGGCATACCAGTGCATATACAAAAAAGAAAAAGTCACAACAACCAACAGTTTGGCAGATGAGAGTATTTACAATGTATGAGACAAATTTAAAATAGTGTAAATTATCTGGAACTCAATTTTAATGAATATATAGAAAGTAGCTACGAAACCAAGTGAACACAAAAGCCTATTCCATACTAAGAAAAAAAGATCGGACATCGCTTAGAGTGGGATTTTGCGCCATACTGTATTTATTCAAGATATATTGCTAATTGTACTGCAGCGTCTGGAATTTATAGTTATTACGAAACCTTGGAATAAGTTATAGTCCTGTATTTCGAGTGTATGCGCAGTCCTGGTTTGATACTAAACATGTAGTAGCTGTCATAAATTTCTTAAAGTAGTCAGAAGAGAAATCAAATGAACGTAAGATTTGAAAATACCAGTTCTCAAGTTTAATACTGCTGTATATATTTTATTGTAGTTCTTGTTGAAGAAAAATAACCTTTTTGCCACGTTTTCTACAAACGTTTTCTGCAGGTTTTGTAGTTTGGTGATGTTACCTTCCTTAGTAGTTGCCCACACTAGGCTACAGAAACTCATGTGAAAAAAGAAGAACGCATTATAAATTCGTAAATTCGTAAGTTTTGTTGGCAAAGAATTGCGCCATTGGGTCAGAGCTGCAGTTACAGATGATAGCTTGTTGCAAAAGCTGGTGACATGCTGATCCCAGCTAAGTTACTCAGAAAATATTGTAACAGTTGTTACACAGAAACAACTAATGTGGCCGCTGAGCGAGAGCACTGAGACAGCTTAACCAGCGAATGAGGGCACCAGGAACGGGGCCCACACTTCAACGTCCTCTACTTCGTCCCCTTTCGCTTCTTCTTCTTCTAGCTCTAATGCACGTGTCAATATGAATCAGAGAATTTTATGCTGACTTACAATCTGAATATCCCGATTTGCGTAGCGAAGCTGTTTTGGAAGGTTGACAGTTTTGTTCTTGGCTCGAAAAAGTATTGTTTTGGTTTTTTGTGGAATAATTTTCAGTGAACTCTCATTAAACCATCTATGTAATTTATCTAGTAAATTATTGCATTTTAAGATTAGGTCATTAGGTTCCGAACCGGAGAGGAGAGTGCTATCATCTGCATATATTACAAAGGTGACATTGTTGTCTATATTTACAATATCATTTATGTATATGTTAAACAGTAGTGGACCTAGTATGCTTTCCCGGGGGATGCCACTTGACATTTTTATAAAGCGGAGTGTTCATTACCTAAATAAACCGATTGTTTCCTGTCATGCAAATACGATTTCATCAGGGCGAGAGGTGTACAACGGATACCATCCTGGAAATCTTGTAAATCAATTTCAAACGCCCCTGATGCCTGGTGTACTAATACCAGAAATCTAGGTCTGCTTCTGTTTTCTGTGTGGTGCTGCATTCGAGAAAGCGGCCATTGAAAGGCACCGCACGGACGCCTGGATCGGACGCCCGGTGGGGTCAGCGTCGTATATGCATGAATCGCCTGGTGACGTTATTTCGTGACGGTACATCGCGCGTCTCTTCTCGAACACAACCAGCATTTCATTGAACGCATCAAAGTTCACCGGCGTTTTATAATTCGTTTACAGGAACGGAAAGGCGCTGTATCTGTCACTCGCGGAATCCCGCTGTTGTCCTCATACTAGGAAACCGCAATTATGAAGAGCGTTTCACGATCCGGGGGGTGTACATAGCCCTGTCTGTACATAACCGCATGCAATAAACACAATGTCTGAAAAAAAATGGCAAGGAACTTTAGCGACTATAGGGGGTATACGTCACAGCTGACGTTAGTGTGCAGCCAACACCATGTTTGCGTCCTGTTCTGACTTCACTCTAAGAGCCGTATTCACAAACTGGCCTTACACTTATCTTTTCACTACATGCACTTAACAGTGGCTTAACGTGTTTCAGAAACCAAACTTCTACTTAAACCGAACCTTTCGGCGATCTTAAACTTAACGATAAGTAGCCATTTTCAAGCTAGCTTGGGAGCTATCTTAACGCGCCCCTTACGAGATCCAAGATGGCTACCCACTCTGAAAGTTTCTCGGCGTTCGTCGACTTTGTAGCCCTCGTAAGAGAAATCGAAAGCCGCAAAGGTTGCCCATATGTGACAGCATCACGTCGCATACTGAGGGACCGCACCAACCCAATGGAAGAGTACGACAATGGCGAGTTCCTCTCTCGGTACCGATTCTCAAAAGAGGCCATCGTGCAGCTGCTGGCAATGCTGCCGCTTCAAGCGAACACAGATGACCATGGCTGCCCCGTGCCGCCGCTCCTGCAAGTGCTGGTGACATTGCGTTTTTACGGCGCCGGAACCTTCCAGGTAGTCAGTGGAGACCTGGTCAACATTTCGCAACCCACGGTATCTCGAATTGTTGAGCGCGTCACAACAATGATAGCGGCCAGACTGTTTCCGGCACTCGTAAAGCTCCCAGACTGCACGGAAGCCCCGCAAGTTATGCAGGAATTTTACAGGATGGGAGGTTTTCCTGGAGTGACAGGGTGTCTGGATTGTACCCACGTCCGCATCAAGAGTCCCGGAGGCGACGATGCCGAAGTGTTCAGGAACAGAAAAGGATACTTTTCTTTCAATGTTCAGGTATGTGCTCACTTCCTACGTGTTCGTGACGGGGCAAACTTGGACAATATTGCGTTTGTTTTTCATTTTCGATTTCAGTTGAGTTTACATTACTCGGAAAAACTCAAACGCTTGTTCTTTTAACTCAAGATGCAGTGAAATGTAATTTTAAAACAGTAACATTTATAATACAAATTTTCAGTTGCTATATTTATTATTCAGCCTTCTAATTGACGTTATGTGATGTAATTAATAGTACTTTGAAACTGATGTTATGCATTGTGACCAGTTTGTTATCAAGTCATATCAAAGTGTCTCAGTTATATAAAAGCTAGCAAATTGGCTGTATAGAATACAATCTCTTTTCTCTACCATCAGTAGCCGCAGAGTCCCTTGCCCACAATTTTTATGCACACTTGTAACATTTATCACAGCTAGACAATGAATACAACTGACAAGGACAATGGCTTAGGGTTATGTTTTAATTGAAAGAGGCTTGTTGCCCTAAAATTAGGCTGCAAATCGGCCGACAGCAAGCACACCTTTGTTTCACAAGCAACCACTAGACGTCAACAGCAGTATGATCACTTTGTTTTTGGAAAACCTAGCACCAGACATTTGTATAACTTTAGAAATTATAGCTCGACGTGGGTTAATCAGGTTGCAAACAAGTGTTCACATCACGCTGTACTATTGTGAATGCTATTGATAAAGATGCTGTCATATATTGTCTGTGTTGAGAGTGGCTTGTTGCTTTTAGCCGTGTCGAGATGTGTCTCTTAACCTAAAGAAATGCTAGAAACAGGCCAACAGCAAGTGCATCTTTGTTTCACAAGCAGCCACTGGGCGTCGACAACAGTTCCTTCACTTTGTTTTTGGCAAACCAAGCGTCAGACATTTGTATAACTTTAGAAATTATAACTCGACGGGGGTTAGCCAGCTTGCAAACAAGTGTTCAGATCACGCAGTACTATTGTGAATGTTATTGATAAAGTTGTTGTCATATATTGTCTGTGTTGAGAGTGGCTTGTTGCTTTTAGCCGTGTCGAGATGTGTCTCTTAACCTAAATAAATGCTAGAAACAGGCCAACAGCAAGTGCATCTTTGTTTCACAAGCAGCCAATGGGCGTCGACAACAGTCCCTTCACTTTGTTTTTGGCAGAACAAGCGCCAGACATTTGTATAACTTTAGAAATTATAGCTCGACGTGGATTAACCAGGTTGCAAACAAGTGTTCACATCATGCAGTAATATTGTGAATGCCATTGATAAAGATGCTGTCATATAGTGTCTGTGTTGAGAGTGTCTTGTTGCTTTTAGCCATGTCGAGATGTGTCTCTTAACCTAAATAAAGGCTAGAAACAGGCAAACAGCAAGCGCACCTTTGTTTCACAAGGAACCACTGCACGTCGACAGCAGTGTGATCACTTTGTTTTTGGAAAACCTAGCGCCAGACATTTGTATAACTTTAAAAATTATAACTCGAGGGGGGTTAGCCAGCTTGCAAACAAGTGTTCACATCACGCAGTACTATTGTGAATACTATTGATAAAGATGTTGTCATATATTGTCTGTGTTGAGAGTGGCTTGTTGCTTGTAGCAGTGTTGAGGTGGGCCGCTTGCCCTTGTTCTAGGCTTGAAAAAGACTGACCACATTGGCACTTTTCATGTTACAGGCAATCACAGGGCTTCGGTTACAATTCCTGGATGTTGTCGCCAGCTGGCCTGGCTCAGCCCACGACAGTCGCATTTTTGACAACAGCCATGCCAGAGCCCTGTTCGAAGATGGTACTGTGGCAGGAATTTTGCTAGGAGACTCTGGATATGCTTGTCGCCACTATCTCATGACTCCATTTAAGGAACCTAAGAACAGTACAGAGCGAAGGTAAGCTGCAACTAAATAGCATTGTGTGGAACATTGATGCTATATTGACCACTGTAGTATTTCAGACAACGCATTTGTTTTTTTTTTAGGTACAACACCTCTTAGGAGAGGATCCGAAACAGTGTAGAGAGGATTTTGGTATTTGGAAAAGGCGCTTTCCATGCCTTGATATGAAATTGCAGATCAAGACATCCACTTCTGCACTAGTAATAACAGCATGTGCTGCTCTCCACAACTTGAGCCTGCACCTGCAGGATCCAATCCCTCCCAATGTCCAGCCAGCCACCATCACACTGCCCTCTCCTGCTCTGCATCCTGCCAGACCAACTGTGGGGACAGCTGCACAGCCACAGCCAGAGGACACCCAAAATGGATTCAGAGTCCGTAACCGGATTGTTCGGCAGCACTTTTTGTCCCCATAATGGTCATCTGAAGTGTGTGCCCCTATCCATAGAAGGCCAGGGTATATGTATGGCAAGGAATATTGCTTGCTACATACCATCTATAATCACTTATTAGTCAAACATTTTATGGGAAGACATCCTCACAAAAAACTGAGAATATATATTGTAATCCTTCTGATACATGTTGTAAAGGGTGGTAATTTGGTTTTCAATACCATCGATCTAGGGTGAGACAAGCTTACAGTAAACTTTTTCATTTAGTGATTCTTTGGATTTGTTTGATCCTTGATCGATAACAAATTACCATACCCAAGATCTTGAAGCATCACAGGGTTTCATTGTATAATGTATGTTACTGCAAGTTTCTCGTGACAAAGGCTCCTGCAAAGAATGAGGTTGGATTAATACAGACGGATCATTGCTTGCTGCCGCAAAATCAAGATGTACTCAGATCAAATAGCCTGAACTTGACTTTTTCTGAACCAGTCATTTATTCCATTTGCTTTTGCTGCAAATGCAACTGGAGCTGCAAAATGGTAGCTTTTGTTCGTGCATTAACCAACTTTTGTTTGTTAATTGCTTTTCTTTCTTTCCTTTCGGCACGCATCATCCGCATGCGAAGAAGGTGCTCTTTTTGCCTTTGCTGCTTTTCATCTGAAACAGCTTGCAGCCATGCTTCAAGCTCTTTTTCGAGAGCTGTTCGCCGTCTGTTGGCTTTGCTGGGTGGGGCTGTGTTAGCGCTCTGGATGCTGGAGCCAGTGTTGCGTCGTAACCCCGTGGTCACAGGAATAGGTTGTGGAGAGGAATGCCATGTTGGTACCAGTCCTGGTCCGTCTGTTGGGTCCTCGTTGGTGAGGCATATCTCTGTATCTCCCTCATAGAGGAAGTCTGCTTCATCAGCATCTGGAAAAGAATATCTTGCTATGAGGACTTAATTGTTCTTGCTCCTTGCTGTGGATAGTGCATAATAAAGCATGGTGCCATGAACAGTCTTTCTTTTAGGAATAATTTTATGTGATATAGAACACAAAAACACCACAGTATAATGCCATGACAGAATGATAGCTGTGCAGCAACTTGCACTGGCAGCATTAGTCATTCCCATTTTTTTCAATGCTGTAGCTGCATATGTGTTTCAAAGGCCAGTCACATGCTTATCTTTCATGCAGATAACAGCATTATAAAGGTATTTTAATGCAAATGCACTGTTTACTTCAGCCTAATACACTTTCATTTGTTACCTTTTGGCTAACGAGCACGAGGCCATGCCTGTGAAATTTCTGAAACATGAGTTACATTTTCTTAGAAACTATGTATTAGCAGCTATATGCAACAGCATCCCATTAAAAATCTATGCTGATATGCAGAACGACAAAGATAGAGAACAAGTTGGTGCGGTGTATGGTAGCCTTTATATTTCTGGTTTTAACACTTTAGGAAACTGCCGAGAAATTTGTTCTCAGTCAAATAGTGCAGGGTATTGGGTCTAGTATAGAACACCCACACGTTGTCAGTAGATGCATTGCCATTGCATATGCAAATAATGCCACAGTGTGGTATTGAGAGAGAGAGAGAACAACTTTTATTTAAAATGCCTGCAGAATCGGTTAGGCTGCCTCCAAGCAGGGAGGACAAGCTTTTTGCTTAATTTGATACTCAAGTCAATGTATAAGAAACTGAAAATTTGGAATTGATCCTCATTTACAACTGGATGCAGTCGCTATGTTCCCTGCACAGTCGAAGAATCAAAACCGACTCTTCGCGCGATGCCTGAAATGATTTTATTGCTCTGCAGTGCCTGCTTGGTGTGCGTTACACATGGTATCCTTAAATGAAATTGTGTTTATGCTACCTGAAGTCTTTTCATTCAGAAGCAGTACTATCTGCATCCTTGGAATTTCGCCTGGATGGTTCCTTCAAGAAAAAAGAAAACAACTCCAGTCGGTCTTGAACCTAGGCCAAAAGAGCGAGACCAGCATTGCCAGCAACTGCTATCACTACACTAGCAACTTCTCGCCTCACTCGCACGCTCTGCAACAGTGGTGCAGAATTTACAGAAGGCTAGACGTTATTTATTTATTTTATATATTTGAAAATACTGCAGTCTCGGAAGACCAAGCTGGCGGGATTATACAGAAACAATGAAAGTTTTTATCCTATCCTGGTTTATTATAATTCTTTCATTTTGTCAGCCAGACGTACCCAATGCAGAACATATATGGCTAAGTGCGCATAATACACAATGCACGAGCAAACCTTCACCTTAGCTTCCATTGAATGCAGCGATTGCTGCGGTTTGCATCGGAGCCAACAGCCTTGCCACAGTTGCCGTACATTCGTCCGCGGAGGCTGCTTCGGCTCCGCCGGTACCGCCGGCACCGGCGTGTCGCGCGCGGTCGCTATCAAAAGGATTTTCCATCCTCACAGACATATGCGACGCCACCGTGCCAGCCCTTTCTAACTCCTCCGTCAGCGATGACGGTACCGCTGAGCCACCACCTGAAAAATTAAGAGCAAATTTCATTAACGTCAGGTCAGCTGGATACATTTTTTCTGACAACTGCACTTGACAGCAAACTCTGCGCTCAACGAATGCGTAGCCGTTATGATATACGGACACACTAGAGAGAAGCAAGTTATCTGTGGCGTTATTAGCATGTGATGAGAATGCAGCTTACCTGTACGGCACAACTCCGTTGTGTCCTTGGCCTTCGCTCTACGCCACTTTTCTTTCAGGTTCTCCAAGCATTTCCGGAGCTGCTGGCTGCTGCGAGGCTGCACACCGTGCCGGCTGTTGAAGTGAAGGGCGATCTCCTCCCACCCTTTTTTTTTTCTGGTGCACAGAAACTGTGTCCGTGCGCTTGTTCTCAATTATGTCTTCTTTTTTTGTCGCCACATCGATTAATAGCGCTCGCTCTTCTTCAGTAAAGTTAATCTTTCTCCTTTTTAATGCCATTGCAGAAGAGAAAAAAAAGCAAATACTCGGCGAAATCAGCTGACTTCGAGGAGGAAGAAAAACAAAAGTAGAACAGCAAAAACACGCGCGAAGTCAAAAAGCAAGAACACGAACGGGAAAAAACAGCAGCAACAAAAGAAACACAACAAGTGTGGCCAGACTGAAAATAACGATTGGCTAAAAATGCCAATTGTGCTTCCACATTTTGCGTTAAACTTCCATAAACGCGAGATTCAAAACTTCTTTTATGTTTACAGTTGCTAGAAGTTGTTTATTTATCAAAAAACTTGCAATGTAGCGTGAAAATTTGTTGTACTCTCGTTCCCAGGCCTATTTTCCACCACGATAAGTGGAACTTTCATAAGGGCTTCTTTTGGTACGTAAAGACGGGTTTTCGAAACGCACTTCAGCTTTGCCTAAATCTTATACTTACCGTACACTCATGAAAGTGCCACTTTTGGCATAAGTATAAGGTCCGTTTGTGAATACGGCGGTAAGAACAGGAGTGCTAGAACTCCATTTGGAGGAGTTTTCGCTTGTCCCATATAAGGCTCCTTTTTCCAGAGTAAAAGAACTCCCTCTAGCCATAGAGTAAAGGCACTCCTCCGAAAGGAGTAAAACTACACTGTAGTAGCGTCCTACAACTCCTCCAGGAGGAGTTCAAGGACTCCGCTGATAGGAGTGCCTGTATTCCTTGAAGAAGAGTTAGCCCCCACTTTATTTTACTCCTTCTGATGAATTTTTATGGCCTGTTTTACATATCCTACAATTTTTTAAACCAGTTCCAGCCATATGTTTTGTAGGACTCACTTTGGCCATACCTTCCTCTGCAAAATGGTGCACAGTATTTCCACTACACACTGTTCAATGGTTAATGAACAAATTTTGCTTCACTGTACAAACCTGAATATTTGTTACCAAATGTTTTCCACACTTCTTGCACCATACACACAACAGGCTGTGATGTGAAATCGGTGCTTCAATAAATAGGGACGCAAAAGCATGCTGATGACAGCTTTTATTTTCTCACAATTGCTGTGCATGCCAGCAATGCATTTGGGATGTGCTCTGTGAGGTCTAGGCCCATCAGTGTTTTCGACACCACAGTCTACTTGGCATTAGATGCCCAGAACACTGCTACAAGCCAGGTGATCCTGTGAGCAAAGTTTTAATCAAGTGATCCTGCCGCTCGACCACACCGCAGCTTGCCGAGCCGAGTGAAGCCGTTCAAGATTTTTTCATTTTCCAGGTGCCTGCATATAGAGTAAAAACAATGCAAGGAAGGTCAAAGCAAACTATTATAAGCAACAACATACTCCTAATCTCAAGCGTTTCGTTTTAACCTACAGTTAATGCAACAAAACAAAACTTGGTGTGAAGGCCTGGGGTCGCCACCTAGGTATGCCGGCACATCATGACCAAGTGTAAACTTTTCATTCCAAATCCTTAAACAAAGCTGGTGATCTATAAACCCACATACCTCGTTTATTCTGACTGCCAATTTGCTATACCTCAAGTGGGAAACCACTATGCTAGTCCCTCAGAGGCTAAACACAAGCCTGGCCTGCACTGGACCGTTTGTTACTCGAGAATTGGCTTTGGATGCAGAACACATGCAGCTGTACTGGCGAACCTCCACTCCCTTTGGAGTTTACTGAGGCCGCTTCTGCAGAGTGGCATCCATATACAACTAAAACGAGCACTGCAGAATCTGAATTGGAATAATGCAAAGGCACGGAATCTGCTGTTGGTTGCTTCTGGTTGCTTAATTCACTTATTGTTTACCCATTTTAGTCTTTGGTACTTTCAAATTGCGCACCAATCCTTTCCTATGCCCTTCTTCAGCTAGACTTCCGGTTGTGTGACGTCACATCCTCTAGCTCACATTACCCACTTCTTGTTTATTCATTTTAGTCTGATACTTTCAAATTGCACAATCCCTTCCTATGCCCTTTTTCGGCTCTACTTCCAGTTGCGTGACGTCACACCTTTGACGCTACTCTAATTGACTGCCTTAACTACTTTAGTCTTTGGAACTTTGAAACTGCATGCTAATCCTTTGATATGCCCTTTTTTAGCTCGACTTCAGGTTGTGTGATGTCACATCCTTGAAGTCACCTTAATTGACTGGTTTAATTATTTTAGTATTTGGTACATTCAAATATGGCGCCAAGCCATTAGCCAATGAGACCATTTTTTCCTCTAATTAATTACTTAATTACCTTATTGGCCTAATTTTTGCACACAATACATCACCCTCTATCGATTGACACCACTCATTAACCTCTACGACTTCTCAATTACTCACAACTGCTACGGATACGATTTTGCATAATTTGCCTCTAATTAATTACCTAATTAACTTATTGGCCTAATTATTTCGGACACATTACGTCACCCTCTATCAATTGGACCACTCATTAACCTCTACCACTTCTCAATTACTCACAACTGCTGCAGAGAACTTTTGCATTTTTTGCCTGTAATTAATTACCTAACTAGATTATTGGCCTATTTTTCGGCAGCAACATTATGTCAGCCTCTATCAATTAACACCACTCATTAACCTCTCACGTTTCTTAATTACTCACAACTGCTGCGGACACGATTTTGCGGGTGCGGTCTATGGACAGAAATCTGTGAACATAGCAAAGTAACACTTTCGTGTTAATAACTTGAATGAATCCTTGAGTTTAGTTATATTCAGAATCCAGGTGAAAAAGGCTTTTGTGTCATATCAGGAAGGTCATAAAGGCATGTTCGGTGTGATGACTGCTCCTGAACCAGGCTAGCTTCAGCGATATAGTGAATAAAATCATGAAGCAGATATTGCAGTTTCTTGTTTTTCATGCCTTCCATGACCTACACCGATTTCTGACACAGCCATTGCTATGGCATTGAAATTGAAACGGATGATGGGAGAGACTGTATTATTTAGCAGCCATAAACAAATACTATGTGGTAATCCATATATAGCCATGCACACTGTTACAAAGACAACATACAAAAAAATCAGGGGCACTTTAAACTGTGCCTTAAGTGTATGATGGAGCACATTGAGGCTTCCGTGTTGATTCTCATTCATGTACAGACACTTTACTACGGGCTAAATGAGTAACCCCACAATTTATTCTATTATGTTGTGCATAACATTAACACAGTTGTAAGCCATCACATTATGTTAGACCACATAACAATATAGACCTGCTTTAACCATGCCATCTTAACCTGCCTGAGTCACCTGGGAATGCCTGGTTGACTGGATCCAAAGAGCCTTAGATCCAGACAAAGACATGCTACCCCTAGGTCACTCGGGCACATTTAGATGGCTTGGTTAAAGCCAGAATTCCTATCTGCCAACTTAGCCGTGTCATGTAGACTCCTGACATGCACAACCACTGAGCAGTGTCCAGCCATGTCACCAGCCAACCACCACCTGCTAGAGATATGCTCATGATTTTTGCTCAAAATGCCTATATCAGACTATATCCAGAATAAAGCCATGAATGCTGTGGCATTATTATGGTGTCTATAAATTTTATGTTAATACTGCCACTCAGGCAAGACCATGACAACGTAAATTTTGAAGTGACGCTGCTTTTGTAGTAATGAAATCTATCAAATGACAAATTACATAGGGGAAGCCAGCAGCCAGCAAAACTTGAGAAAGCATAAAGCAACATTTCCAATTTTTATTCATATTTGTCTTGTTTGTACCTACTAGCAGCCAGACATGCCAGGATTATTTTATGCTGGCTGCAGCCCTCCAACTAGCAGACAATGGAGAGGTGATATGGAAGTGAGAAATTTATGCACTATTTTTAAACTGACTACAAGGACAGGGGAGTATCATGCGACATTTCTTTTATCCGAGGGCATCATAGGTGCTCTTAGCTGATCCATGGTGCCCACCTATGGTATCTTTCTTTTTCAGCTGTCGCTGCTTATATATAATATGCATGTGGCACTCTTTCCTACCAGGCAACTGACAACTGCAGATTTCTATTTCATATTGAACTCACTGAACTCGAATTCCCAATATATCTTTCATCTGTCAAGTGCATAGCCTCGGCTTATTTTATGGTATCATTTATTGACCCTCTCGAGTGTGACAGCAGATCATAGCCCTCAGTACATGCTCAGGCATGCGCATTCATGCAAGCATATCGTCAGTGTGTGAAGCACAATCTGAGTGTGTGGTATTTTATTTTTCAATGCAGTGGAAATGAGGACATGCTCTGGTAATAGCTCAGATATATTCTAGATGTACCACATGCATGCACTATCATGTTTCACTTCAGTCATCAAAAAGCAATGTTTCTAAAATGGGAGTCACGATATTAGGAGTCCACAAAACATATGTTAAAAAAATGGAAAGGTCATGCAATAGCTTTGACCCGGCTAGACACAGCTTTAAATGGCTAAAAGGGCACAGGTTTAAAGCTGACTTTAGTTTCTCAAAGCTCAACATAAAAAAGTGCGGAAACAGGGAGCATGAGAGAGAGAGAGCATCAATGGGATTTGTGAATGCAAGCATCGGTGATGCTCGAACTTTGCTTCCATTGCTGGATAGGAATGCAGAGCAGTCTTAGGAATCTGTCTGGGGAAAAGAGGACGCTATGTGGTAGAGCTGACGCGAAAGTGTGCTCTGTTGCATGCCGTCATCCATGCATGACGTCGATAAGAATGTTTTTAATATGCAAGTGCCTCTACCATAAATAAAAGTTAAGCTGCACACCACAGGTTTGAATTCAATATGCAAGTGGGGCTGGTAAAAAAGCAGGCAGTGGTGTGTGCTGTGCCGTCACTGTGGAGAAACCGCTAGCATGACCAATGTGACAGTCCTTGCATGTTGGTGTCCATGCATGATGGCTCACACAGGGAAGATTGGGAATGAATAAAGTGATAGATAGTGCATGCATTGGTCATTTCTCAAAGATTTGAGTGTTTTCCAAAACACGTCCTTTTTCCACTTTGCAGAAAAATGAAATGAAGACGTGAGAACTGAGTGCACTCATGATACTGTTGTACATGTACGAATTAATGTGCCTTCCTGACTAAGCATGGGGAGCTGCAATCTGCGCTAATGCTCGAGAAAGCCCTCAATAGCAAGATATGTAAAATGAACCAAGTATGGACTTGAGAGATGAAACGCATTCTACGAATCAATCGGTTTAATGAGCATAGTATGACGCAAACATTTGCACCTTTAAATGGTGAGAAGAAATATGTTGCCCCACATACACAAAATAAGTAAACAATGGCAATGGAATGACACACATGATGTCCACCACAAGTGACAGAAATAAGCACAATCCTCGAGATTGTACGATATGTCGTGTTCAATGAAGTACCGCACATGCTCACCACTTCCATATCACCTCTGTCGTCTGCTAGCTACCCAAGCGCAGCCCGCACTAAATCGTCCTTGTGAGAGTCTGGCATCCAGCAGCGTATCGTCAAGAAAAAATGAAAGCATTCTGGAGCAACCAAAAGTAGCCCCCCACCCTACACACAGAAAAATAAAAGCTGGCTCCACACTTGTGCGCCCCTTAGGCTAATGAGATAACTTAAGTGCAGTGACAAGGCAGCACGTATGCGAAAACTAACAATAAAAAAGAAAAGTAAGTGTGACAAATGTCTCTCAAACGTAATTTATGTTCATTATTTTACCTGTGTTTGCTGTGTTTTTGGTCATTTATTTTTAATGTGACAGTATTGAAGGCCCCATTTCCCCAAAATCCTACATTGTTGTTGGTAACGTCGTGAGCAAATAGTCATGAGCAGGGTTCTAGCATTTGGTAATAAGCAGGTGACATTTTTGTGGGTCAGGCATTGATTTTAGGTGTTAGTTTGTGTGGCATCATGAGGCCGCTTGAGATGCCGAATTGTCTGGAGCTCCTTACGATTGAAGGGTGAGATGGTAATCAAGCCCTTCCGAGTCGCACTTTTGTACAATATTGATAAAGCAAGTATATACATCTATGTCAGGTTGCCTTCCAGATAATGTGGTAGCTTATCACTGTATGCTAATAAATGTTTGAAATAAATGGATCAGTGAGGAAGCAACTAGCAGCATAACCTTAAAGGCGGACTTTAGGTATCCCTGCAGGTTTTAAAATAAGGTTTAATTTATTTTTCGAGATTTCTTAACACCTGCTTTCCTTCCGGACTTGGTTTCCATTTGTAGCACTGCATCGATTTAAGGTGGTCTCTGTTCCTGCAAGGGTGGAAAAATGAGCCAGTTGGTAGTTCATATTGGGGAAAAAAAACAGCGCACTCTTGAGAAAAGAACAAAGCGCTGTGTTGTCATCTCTTTCTTTGTCGATGTCTTAGGAGTGGGGTTTATTTTGTTCCCAAGCTCTCTGTTCTTACTGAGCTTTTTCATTCCATCCCAGATGCATTACCTACAGCAAAGAAGAAGATGAATTTGTTTTTGCTGTTTTTATTTTTTGTAAACCTAATTCAACAGCTGCCACATGTGTGTGTATTCGATATGTCAGACTAAAGAGAAAATCCTCGGCAGCTTGGTACCAGTGAGTACTTATGGAACTTGTTGGTACTGGTCTCACTACTTTTTTGTAGCTCTGGAGTACAGCCCACCTATACTGGCCTCAGCTATAACAAATTCTTATTGTGAACGAGGGTGGAACTACTGTCAGAATGTGTTTATAGCCTTGAGTTTGAGACAAAAAGAACTACTGAGGTCACCCTGCTTTGTTATAACGAACAACAATGCACCATAAAGTCACCCTACTGTCAAAACACGCATGAAGATCAGAGTACATCCCAACTCCCATTATCATCCTCAAAGAAAGTGTCGAGCATGTAAAAAGCAGTGCAAGAAACTATAAATCAGAACCACTAGTAAAGTTAACCACTGCCCAAGCCCATGCTTACAGGCTACAAGGTCAATCAGTCGGAGCGTCAGTGTGCCGGCTAGACAAAACTTCTGAAGTGTGAGCAAAATCAGGGTAGCAGCAGCTTCACTCATGCTATTCTACACTGGCAGTGATCAGCCACTAACAGGGCTTCGAGAAGTTTGAATACGAGCCACGAAGCATGCTTTGTTAGCCGAACTGGTCACATGACAATGTGTCACCTGCCCAATTGGATCTGCACCTTCTCCATTACTGGAGCGTGCAGATAGCACACAGAGCAAATAATCTGCACCTCTCCTTTTTAAGTAGAGCAGTGCACACTCAATTGAAACTAGACAGCAGCCATGTGCTATGCTAAAGAGCCACTTCCTACCAGGCTTGTTGGTATGTGCAGATCTACTTGTGCAGAAAGGTTGCTTCAAAAGTAGAGCAACGGCAACTGGGTATCAGTTTATTTAAAGGTCGATGTGCAGCTGGAATGCTTTAAACAAAAACTATGCATACAATTGATGTTCTGCATGCACATGTGCTTGGTTAGCCTTTAACTGTTGACGGTTGATGACAAAAACACTGACCCACCTTACCACCAGCTTTCGTGAACACCTCAACTGCTTTATTATTGCATTTCTAAAGCGGCACACTCACAGCTAATGACTGCGTCAGGCGCCTGAATGCTTGGATATCTGACTTTATTCATGTTTAACAGTAAACAAAAAGACAATTTGAAGGTTTCTGTATCTATAGATAGCTCTGTTGCTGACTTTCAGTGGTCAATTTAAAGAATGTGTAAAGGCCAGAACTTTTCCACATGCGTATGTCCATAAAATTTAGTAAGGGTTACATTTTTAATTCAGAACTGATACTGGTGTCTTTCTAATGCACTGTTAATGTGTGGTAAAAACTGCAGATTCAGGTCTTACAAAATTAATGCAGTCATGTGATTTATTTCCCAGCAGATGGCTGCGGTTACACCTCCAGAGCACATATATGGCAATTTTGCAGTGATCTTAACTGGAGGTGTAAGGAAATAGCATCATGAAAAGGCAAGCAATTAGCTGAAAGAGCATAAACAAGGCCACTGTAAAGGCGAATTGCTTTACGTTGCTGGTGGGGACGCAATAAGTATGCTTATTACGGTTGCCTGTGCATAGTGTCACTTTCCCTAGTAGCCTGAAATAACAGACGGATGCATTGCTAGAGGCAGACAACAGATATCTTTCAGCAGGGTGGCAAGAAAGGAGAGGTAGACTGCGGATTATCTTTGCATAATGCAGTCTGGCACTTTGCCGAGAGTAAATAATGCTGAGAAAGGGCAACCCTTTTATGCAATACATTTTCTCAAAAAGCCTAAACGACCTGATCATCCATACCAAGGAAATATAGAGTGCCTTTTACACTCAACTAAGGGCTACATTTATGTATGAGCCACTTCTTGTAAATTTGGAACCTGTTATCTGGAAGGAAATGGAATCTGCATAGTACAGTGGCACCACATACACCCCGAGGTACTGCCCCTGCCTGTTGCCATTATTATCATTGTCTAGCTCTGTGGCATATAAAGAACAATTCAGACACGTCTGTACTTTGCACATGGCAGCAGTCAACCACGTAATGACACCATGAGGTTAGCTTGGAGTGTCACTTTAACCTGTCTGTTTGCGTATTTTCAAATCTTTGCATGTGATGTCCCCAGATGCTGTTGTTGTTCAAAGGTTCAAATATATGGGTATTTGGGGTGCAGAGCCTGTAATTGATTACTACATATACCAGGGAGATGAGGAGCCAGGTTTTAGTACTGCAGACAACAATAGCAAGAAACAAGAATAAGAGCTGGGGCTGCCTTTACCCCATCGGTGACATGCCGATGGGAATCTCAAGAAGACATCGGACCCGCCGCATGCCCGAAGTGTTCCACACCAGCTGCAGAAGTGGATGTTCGCCACCTGCTGTGCACTTGTGCAGGGACCATCAAGGACAGATTCTGCAGGAAGTGGGACTAACTGCAACAAGGAAAGAGGACTTCTCCAAATGGCTCACCGACAACGATAAGAACAAGAGCCTTCTTCGGTTCCTTATGGAAAACAATTTAGATGGGTTTTTATAATATGCGTTATGGCGAGCTTACGTGATAAAAAAAACCCCTAAAAGTATGTGCAACTCGCCAGATATAGCATCATACTGTATTGCACAGCTGATTCCACCAAATATATTTGCAAAAATGACTGATCATTGCTACTTTCATGCAAGATCTACACACTGCCAAAATAATGAAAAAAAAATGTTATATCTAGCAGAGTGTCAAAGTTTTAGGACTGCCACCACTTCTTTTTCTGCACGGTGCTTGCCATACCAAATTCAGTAAGCACCCTGACCCTGTCAAGCTAACGTCTAAGCTCTCTGGAGTGCTTATGCTCTTTTGACCGAGTCATTGGTTGTGGATAAGCCGCTGTAGCAACGCAATAATATAGTAATCGAGATGTTCACAACAGCTGGTGGTAGGTAGGCTGGCATTCTTGTCATCGATCCTGAATAGTGAAAGATATTGCGGCAATGCTACCAAGCACATGTGTATGAGAACATACATCATACATGTAATCTTTGTGTAATGCACTCCACCAGCCCAACAACCTTTAAGAAAGGTGATATCGGATCACTCTTGCTTGAATCACAAATCAACCTTTCGACTCAATTACGTCTGCACAGACTAATATCACACTGCTCTACCTACACAAGAAAGGTACCTACACTCTGCAGTAGTGGAGAAGGCAGAGATCCAACTAACAAGGTGATGCATTGCAATGTGACCAGTTGGACCAACACCGCATACTGCGTGACAAGTATTCAAAATAATTAAAACCCTGTCAGTGGTTCATTTCCTGGCAGTGTAGAGAAGCTGCTGCCACCCTAATTCTGCTCACACATCAGCTCTTACACACATACACACTGACTGGCTGACCTTGTAGCCTGTGGGCATGTGGTCGGACGGCAGTTAACTTCACTAGCAATGCCTACCGCCGTATTGTTTCTGCATACTAGACACTTTCTGTGAGAGCGATAATGGAAGGTAGGATATGCTCTGATGTTCATGCATGTTTTCACAGCGGGATGACTTTACGGTGCACTGTTGTTCAATATAACAAAGTAGGGCAACCTCGGTCGTTCTTTTTATCTAAAACACAGGGCTATAGACATAATATATATATATATATATATATATATATATATATATATATATATATATATATATATATATATATATATATATATATATATATATATATAATACCACAACATTAAGTGATAAGGCATAAGCAAAGAGGCATGTCCTTCATTACTGTAGGTCATGCATCTGAGGTGAAATGAAAAAGCTCAGTAAGAACAGAGCTTGAGAAAAAATAACAGCGCATTTTTGAGCCATGAACAAAAAAATGACAACACAGCACTTTGTCGAGTGTGCCATCATTTTTTCCTTTCCCAATATCAACCAGCAACTAGCCTGTTCTTCCACCCTTGCGAGAAATGAGACCACCTTGAATCCACACGATTATAAATGAAAATAAAATCCGGAAGGAAAACAGGTGCTAAAAACAGCCCTCGGATAAATAAATTAAAATTAAGACTTGGAGGGACACCTAAAGTCTGCCTTTAAGGATATAATGTGGTAGTGTGACTGTCTCCAATCTGCATTTCTATAAGGTGACCCTGATTTTCGTACCTGCATACTGCTATTCGCTTCGTCACTGATCCATTTATCTCAAACATTCATTAGCACACAGTGATAAGCTACCACATTATCTCAAAGCCAACCTGACATAGATATATATATATATACCTGCTTTAGCAACATTGTACAAAAGTGCGACTCGGAAGGGCTTGATTGCCATCTCACCCTTCAATCGTAAGGAGCTCCAGACAATTCGGTATCTCAAGCGGCCTCATGATGCCACACAAACTAACACCTAACATCAATGCCTGACCCACAAAAATGTCACCTGCTTATCACCAAATGCTAGAACCCTGCTCATGACTATTTGCTCACGACGTTGCCAACAACAATGCAGGATTTCGGGGAAATGGGGCCTTCAATACTGTCACATTAAAAATAAATGACCAAAAACACAGCAAACACAGGTAAAATAATGAACATAAATTACGTTTAGGAGACATTTGTCACGCTTATTCTTTTTTATCGTTAGTTTCCGCATACACGCCCCCTTGTCACTGGGCTTAAGTTATTAGCCTGAGGGGCGCCCGAGCGTGGAGCCACCTCTTACATTTTTCTGTGTGTATGGGGGAGGGTTCATTTTTTCTCTGATGATATGCCGCTGGATGCCACACTCTCACAAGAACGATTTAGTGTGGGCTGCGCTTGGGCAGCTAGCAGACGACAGAGGTTATATGGAAGTGGATTAGCCTGTGCGGTACTTCAGTGAACACGACATTTCGTACAATGTCAAGGATAGTGCTTATTTCTGCCAGTCATGGTGGGCATCTTGTGTGTCTTTCCATTGCCATTGCTTACTTATTTTGTGTATGTGGGGCAACATATCTCTTCTCACTATTTAAAGGTGCAGATGTTTGCGTCATACTATGCTCATTAAACCGATTGATTTGTAGAATGCGTTTCATCTCTCAAGTCCGTACTCATTTTACTTGACTTGCTGTTTGAGGACCCTCTCGAGCATTGCCGTGGGTTGCAGCTCCCAGTACGTACTCGAGAAGACACATTAATAAGTGCATGTACCGTCTTTGCCAAAAGTAACCAGGCTGCATGTTTTGCTTCTTGCTTGTATTCTGAAGCTAACATGGATCCCCTGAGGATCATAACTTTTTGGTAAGTGAAGACAGGAGCTCTCATTTATTTTGCACCGATTTACAGTATCAGAAGTTTTATGAATTTTCTGCTAACCGACAGAGAAGCGGAACACGCAGGCTGGTTACTTGTGGCAAAGACAGTACATCAGTATCATGAGTGCATTAATTTTTCACGTCTTCATTTCATTTTTCTGCACCGTGAAAAAAAAAGTGTTTTCGAAAACACTCAGAAATATTTGAGAAATGCCAAATGCATGCACTATCTATCATCTTATTTTTTCCCAATCTTCCCCGTGTGAGCCATCATGCATGGAAAACAACATGCCAGGCCGTACTGCCACGATGGTCATGCTAGCGGTTGTTCCCCACAGTGAAGACGCAGCACACACCATTGGCTGCTTTTGTACCAGCCCCAATTGCATAATGAATTCAAATCAGAGGTGTGTACTAAAGTTTTATTAAAGTACAGGCGCTTTCATATTAAAAACATTCTTATTACTGTGGACAGGAGACTATGCACGGTGGAGCGTCGTCTGAAATGCAGGCTGCAATATCAAAGGACATATTTTTTTTTTTTCTTTGCAGGGGGGGGGGGGGGAGGGAGTTGATCGACTCAGTGGCTAACCCTCATACGAAAGTGCTTGATGAAGATGCTACTGCACGAAAGCAATATAGAATAAGGCATGTTTTCTTCAGCATAAGGTACAGTCACAGTCAGTGGGCTGCACAGTTCCTTCCGCTTATCGACGCATAAATTTTCGCATTACGCCGGCGACAATGCCAGCACGACCAACAGTCATCTATCACCGTAGTGTGAGGTTTTCGGCCCCGCGATGCCGACGGAACTGATCAACAGAAGGTCGTCAAGAGGTACCGCTTTGTTCAAAAGTTTTGTCTGCTCCTTTAATGTTGCCAGGTATGTTCTCGCCTCAAGGTAATGCTTGCTTACTCTTATTTTTTGGACCGAAAAAGCAACGGCAATACCTCAGCAATCAGGAACATAATGCTAACCCCTCCCCACTTTCGTGGCATGGGTACACGGCGGAAAGAAGCGGACAAGTACCTTTGTATATGCGTGAGCGATTGTTGCTAAAACAAGCTAAATCTCATAGCGTAAGAATAATATGCTTCTGATTGTATGCTGAATTATACAGCATGAGCCCGTCAATTTCAGCCCCCTCAACAATCTCTGGACGAAGCCCAAAACAAGTCTGAGGATCACTAAAGTCGTATATTATAGTAAAGGCTTTTCAAAGAAAAGAGAATATGCGAATAAATTAGTTTTGCTGAAAAAAAAAATCTGTGACCACCATCCAAGCATGCATGCAAATGTGCAGCCTACATAGCCTACATAGCCTACACCGCGAATAGCAGACGACATGGGAATGATATCTCATGACATCGGCGGCCAATGGTTGCCAGACCAAAAAGCCAATTTCGATAATAATAAAAATTAATTTTAAACCTATGTGCTGCATCGAATGAGCTCAAATTTTGAGGATTTATAATTTAACGTGTGAGGAGTGAAATGCAATAACTTGTTTATGCTCAGTTGTTAGCTGTCATGACCGCCTTAATGAATCAAGTGAAACGTGATAGTGCATGCATGCGTTACACCTTAAAATATTTCTGAGCAATTACCAAAGTGTGTCCTTTCCTCTGCGCTAGAAAAGTAAATACCGAACACTCGGACCATGTGTCGCATGCTGACAATATACTTGCGTGAATGCGCATGCCTGAGTGCACAGGGAATTGAGGTCTGCTCTGCCGCTCGAGGTCCTCAAACAATGCTATAAAATAAGTTCATGCTAGAACTTGACAGATTTGCAAATCCAAACTCACTACGCTCGATATGGAATGAACATCTGATCTTGTAAATTATGTGATGCGAGACAATGTCACACACATACAAAATATGTATGCAGCGACAGTTAAAGATGTAATAGATGTGCACTGCGGATCAGCCTGCACATTATTAAAGACACTCCAAAAACAAAAGAAAATTTCACCCGAAGCTCTGCGGTCCTAGTCAATAAAAACAGCCGCAGACATTCCTCACCTCCCCATCACCTCTCCGTTGTTTGCTAGTTGGAAGTAAGCAGCCAACATAAAATCATCCTGGCAAGTCGAGTAGCCAGCAGGTAGCCAGGAACTGTCCACCTGGAGAAAGACTAACTCCAGAGCAACCCTAGTAAACAAATGGCTGGGCTGTACTCAGGCGAGCTGCGGACAGTGGATAATCTAAGAGGCCCACTGATATACACAAGGACAGTCAAGGAAAGAATACATAACATCAACAAATATAAAGCTAAGTCAACTAGTGTATTACAAAAAAAAAGCATTGAAGAACTGTGATTGAGTCCCCTCGAGTACAATTACATGTTTGGGAACAGAACAGACACAGTGACTTATAAACAAGAATTACTGATTCTCATGTGCTGCCAAGCAGAAGCACACCTGCTGGAAGGGCACAAAATCATCCAGTTCACTAATTATTGCCATTACTTAACAACACAAGACAATGACAGCAAAATTATTAAACCAAGCATTGGCTAGAATGAAGTGCTGGAAGGAAGCATGTGACACTCAATCAGTGTCACATGCTGCATGGCAGCAAAGCAATAAATCAGTTGTCAAAATAAGGTAGTGATCCATTTTATGCAATTACCTACACAGATCATTCTCTCAAGATTAAATAAGGAGTGCAACAATTAACACACACATAGCATGGAAGGTAATAGTAGACCTGTAGAAACTGCACTTAGCCACAAAATGATTGGTCAAGAGGTTGTACATGGGTTGAATAGCATGCCCACATCTGCTACACTGTTCTTTAAGGATGTTACTCCACATTAGCACACTTCAGGTGAACAGGCAGCATGAGTAGGCGAACAGCCTTGCTCATATTTTATGTTCTGAAGACTGTCCTATACAGCAAACAATTGAAGAAATGCAATTTAAACACTGGCCAAACACCCATTTATGGATCCTTCATTTCTCACTTTCTGATGTGAATGCTTTTTCAATCTGTAAAATGGACAGTTATCAACACGCATTGCTTAGAGTTTCAGCATGGCTATGGACCTATAAGGCTGCCGCGATACCTCAAGCGACAACATTCTGAATAAGAGGGACGTCACTGGACAGCGCACTACAAAAAAGCAACTGGAGTAGCTGAGGCTTCAGAGGGCATAATCATACATACTTACCGGGAAGAAGACCAAATCAGAGATGCTTCCCGCTATCTCACCAAAAAGCAACCAAAGATAATTTACAACTTGTTGCCTCTGTTAGGGACAGTCTGTTCATAACAGGGGGTGAGATAAGGGCTGCCCTGAGCCTTAATGTGTCAGATAAATTTATTAGGTAAAGGCATGACAAAGCAGGATTCAGATAGGATGGCTACACAAAAGCCCTAATTTTAAGGCAGTACTGGGTGGGCCTGTACTGGGTGGGCCTAGAGACAAAAAGAGTGCTGCCTAGTTGCTAAAAAGTAAATTATACTTTTGTCTTTTGGCCTGTGGCTTGCTTTCTTTATACCATGTTTGTTTTGCTGCCAAGGCTCTGTAACTTTCATTAAATACTGCTTTTTTAAGGTATGATCCCCTTTATGTCAATTGCTTCAGGCCAAGCACTCAAAAATCCTTAAACATGTGAACGGGGGGGGGGGGGGGCGGGAGGTTACCACAAAGACAGCCTCTCACCTCTTCCCTGCATTGATGGTCAGCTGAGCTCCCAAGCTTATTTTGTAATCATTGCCACCAGCTCCTTTCTCACCAGCAAGAAGGACCTTGCAAGGATAGAAAAAGTTGTCGGGCTTGTGGTGTTGATTCATGATTGACAGTGCTTAATTAACCACACGGACAGAGTAAATACATAAAATAGGAACACAGGCTCTCGACTTCAACCTTATGCTGGAACCACCGATACTCTGCTTATTACACATAAAGACACCGACTAGTGGTGATTTTCGACACTTGTGACAAATAAAAACAAAAAGAAGTACCTCAAGAGCAAACCCGAACAAGGGGAGAACAAAATAGGCAAATCATTTTTAAGCCGCCAACACGTGGAACAGCGGACTAATAACAGCAAAAAAAAATGCAATTGTAACAGAAAATGCGTAAACAGAGGTAAAGCTAACAATTAACACAGCAAAACGCATGAGATGAAGTACACATAAACTGAAAGAAAAGGTATTTGACAAGATAGATAGCTAAACCAAAGCAAATAAAGGAAACACTCAAGAGCAACAAAGGTGAAGTCAACAATTACATTGCGAAAGGATGAAGATGAGGTGCATAAAACGAAACAAGAAAGATAAAATGTCAAGAAATGAATTCAACAAATGTAATAAAGCTAAAACCAGGCTAGATTAGAGAAGTCCATAAAGAAAGGCAATCTTTTTTTCCAAGAGTGAAATGGAGGGGGCGCTAACACAATCATCCTTGAGCCTCAAAATCTTGGCAGCTTCAACTATTTCATGTGTCAGCTTGTACCGATGTGTTTTTAACAATTTTTTTTTGAAGATTGGGTGGCATGGCTTCTTTGAGTCAGTTCCTGCAGTGGACGGGCAGATTCCTGGGGGATATACCTGATAAGTCATTTTAATGCTCCATTAGCCTTTATCGGCCAGTTTGGTCCATGTTTAGCTTATGAGAAGTGAAAGGCTTAGAGTGAGCACCTTCCGCACATGCTGCTAAGGGTTTTCTGTGCTTCTTAGTGCAGCCTCTTTTTTATTTATCTTTTTGCTTTTCTTTTTCACTAATGGTTCACCAAAGCTGCAATAGTTGCTCGGGGGCAGAAAACAATGTCAACTCCTGCTTTCTTTTCACTCGTCATAAGGTCGTGGGAAATTTGGTGCATGTAAGGAATCCCTGCAACATTATCGCGTTGCCTATGTGCTTCAGCCAGTGGTTCAGCTTTTTGCACTTGGTGTTTTTCAGCACTTTTTCTGCGACAGTGGAGAGGACTTGTAATGGGTACCGTGATTGCGTGAGCCTGCATACCTTTTTCAAGAAGCTTTCTTGCAATTTGTGCTCGCATGACTTGTTCAAGGCATTGACAAGGGCAGACTGGATGATATTTCTTCTAACCAGCTTTGAACGAGCGGAGTCATATGATAGGAAGTGCTTGTTGCCCCTTGGTTCAAATGCCCAGCTCACGTGACTGGTTGTAAAGATGCTTAGTTCCAGGAAGCACATGGAATCATTGTCTGGCATTTCTTGGTTTAATTCTAGGAGAGCCAGGATACTCTTAAAGACACTCAAAACTTCAGGTACTTCATGAAAAAAGGTTTCTACGTCACAGTCTAAAATAGCTAAGAAGTCGTCTCCAAAGTGGATAATTTTTTGAACTCGTGAGTTTTCAAAGTGATTCCTGAGACCACTGTCATGCATAACTAAGAACAGATCACTGAGCAAGGGAGTAAGCAATACATGATATGATGCAGATCCCGTGCTTTTGGATAAAGTGTGAATCATTCCATTCTGCAAATGTTTGTTTTAGATACACAGAAAGCAATTCTAAGAGACTATCTACAGAGACACCACACTCACTCTGGGAGGATATGGTTTCATGTTTGTCAATAGCTTTGCGAACGCATTCCATGAGGTCATCTTGAGGTATAGAATAAAACAAGCCTTTTACATTTATAGAAAAGGCATGGTAGGCTGTTTCTTTTCCCGTTCAAAAACCTAATGACTACATCTGTATTCTTTACCTGAAAAAAATCATCGATAAAAAGCAATTTCAGGTTGCCTTGCAAATACAGGCAAATACATCTTTCTGCCAGATATACCTCTCGTGCCCTCTGTGCGTTATTGTTTCGGAAGATACCTGGCAGAAAGACGTCGCTATGTATTTGCAAGGCAACCAGAAATTGCTTTCTATCGATGGTTCCTTTCTGGTAAAGAATGCGGATGAAGTCATTAGGTCTTTGAACTGGAATAGAAAGAAAGCCTACCGTGTTTTTTTCTAAAGATGTTAAAATTATTTTGTTCTATACATCAAGATGACCTTATGAAATGTGTTCGTGAAGCTATTGACAAACCTGGAGCTGTAGCCTTCCAGAATGAGTGTGGTGTCTCTGTAGATGGTTTCTTGGTTATGCTTTCTGTGTACCTAAAATCAGCATTTGTAGAATGGAATGGTTTACACTTTATCCAAAGTCACATGATCTGCATTGGATCATGTATTGCCCCGTTCTGAGTAATCTGTTCTTAGCTATGCATGACAGAAGTCTCAGGAACCGCTTCAAACACTAACAAGTTAAAAATATTTTCTGCTTTGTGGATGATTTCTTAGTTCTTTTCGACTCTGACAAGGAAGCCTTTTTTTCATGAAGTACCTGAAATTTTTAGTGTCCTTAAGAGTGCCCTGGCTCCACTTAAATTAATCCACAAAATGCCGGACAATGATTCCATGCACATCCTGGAACTAAGAATCTTCTTTACACCCAGTTATGTGTGCCGGACATTTGGACCAAGGTGAAACAATCCCTTCCTAACATGCAACTCCGCTCGTTCAAAGCTGGTTAGAAGAAATATCATCCAGTCTGCCATTGTCAACGCCTTGAACAAGTCATGCGAGCACAAATTGCAAGAAAGCTTCTTGAAAAAGGTATGCAGGCTCACGCAATCAGGGTACCCGTTACAAGTCCTCTCCACTGTCGCAGAAAAAGTGCTGAAAAACACCAAGTGTAAAAAAACAACCACTGGCTGAAGTGCACAGGCCACGCAAAATGGTTGCAGTGATTCGTTGCATGCACCAAATTTCCCACAACCTTACGACGAGTGAAAAGAAAGCAGAAGTTGACGTTCTTTTCTGCCCCCGAGCAACTATTGCAGCTTTCATAGATCGTTAATGAAAAAGAAAAGATGCCGCACCAAGAAGCACAGAAAACCCTTAGCAGCTGGTGCGGGAGACGCTCACTCTAAACCTTTCACTTGCCGTAAGGTATACATGCACAAACAGGCCGATGCATCAATGAAAGGCTAATGGAGCATTAAAATGACTTATCAGGTATATCCCCCAGGAATCTGCCCGTCCACTGCTGGAACTGACTCAAAGAAGCCATGCCACCCAATCGTTGAAAAAAAAAACTGTAAAAAACACATCGGTAAAGCTGACACATGAAATAGTTGAAGCTGCCAAGATTTTGAGGCTCAAGGATGATTGTGTTAGCACCCCCTCCATTTCACTCTTGGAAAAAGAGATTGCCTTTCTTTATGCACTTCTCTAATCTAGCCTGGTTTTAGTTTTATTACATTTGTCCAATTCATTTCTCGACATTTTATCTTTCTTGTTTGGTTGTATGCACCTCATCTTTATCCTTTTGCTATGTTAATTGTTGACTTCACCCTTGCTGCTCATGCGCATTTCGTTCATTTGCTTTGGTTTAGCTATTTAGTACTGCTTGTGTTCTGCATTTCGCAATGTCAATTGTTGGCTTCATTTTTGTTGTTCATGATGCTTTTTTTTCCAGTTTTAGTGCACTTCATCTTATGCGTTTTGCTGTGCTAATTGTTAGCTTTACCTCTGCTACCCATTTTCTGCTCCCCTTCCACATTTGCATTTTTTTTGTTCTTATTAGTCCACTTTCCATGTGTTGGCGGCTCAAAAGATAACTTGCCTATTTCGTTCTCTCCTCTTTCGGGTTTTCCCTTTCGGTACTTCTTTTGGTTTTTATTTGTCACGTTAGTTTTTGTTGCCACAAGCGTCAAAAATCGCCACTTGTCTGTGCCTTTGTGGGTATATAAGCAGAGTATTAGCGGTTACAGAATAAAATTGAAGTTCAGCACCTGTGTTCATCATTTATGTGTTCTGTACTCTGACCGTGTGGTTAAGCGCTGACAATCATGGATTACAAGAATGGGCATTTTCTGCCGCAGCATTCTTTCCCTATCCTCACGGCGCACATTGTGAAAGTGCACCTTGAAAAGCTTTGTAGCCCATTACACTAGCTTGGCTTCCTAAGGTCGCTGATATGAAAGCCACTGAAAACATTTCATGCATTAAAAGCCAATTTGCAATAAATGGTCCTGCACATTGCAAATTCTGATGAGTTATGGACATTCCAAATTCTGATGAGTTATGGAAGGCCATCAAACGGGCGTGGAAAGAGCTGAAGCCGATGCAACACTGTCGTACCAGTGCTCTAGACTCCTTGCCATGCCAAGTCTGCTGTCATAGAGCTCGGCAATGACTTCCTCAGCTACTCAACTTCCTGTGTGTACTCCAACATTGGTCCCCACCCTCATTTTCTTTTGTGTGTGTGTGTGTTTCAGCAAGCACGCAGCAGGTCACTGAAATGTTTCCCGATTTTTTTTTTGTGATGTAGGACATTTTGCAATATTTTGCACAGCAACAAAGAATATTCTTTATGACCCCGACAATTAATTCGTGAGCCATTCTTATCAGCTTCTCTTTCTTATGAGCATGACCTAAATAGCAACTTTACTTTTTTGAGGTTTCAAAGTGGCTTTATAACAGCATCTCCATGCTGCAGCTATAAAAAGTATGCGTACTGTTTATAAGTGACTTTTCTGCAGAAGAAAAAAGTATGCCAGGAAGTGAAAAATGAACAATTCATTTTCTTCTGATTAACTCATGATTACTTCCTTGATTCGCTGCTACACATGGCGCTAATCTTCAGAACATAAAGTGCAAGCAAACACATTCGCATACTCAAGCTGCTTGCCCATCTGAAGTGCTCTAATATGCAATGACTTCCTTAGAGAGAACAGCCTAGCAGACCATGGCAACAGCTGACCGCACTTTGTGGGCATGTGCTTAGCCTAAGGCCGCGGTTCCTCCACTTATACAGCATAGGTAGGCAAATAAAGCATTTATCACCATTAATCATGGTAGTGCCTTTTGAGAATCATGTGACGGAAGAACACACTTACGAGGTTATTGCTGTTCACGGGACGCCTCTAGCAACCAAGCAAGCATCCACCCTTAGCAAGCAGCTGTCTTCCAGGAGAACATTTTCAAAAACGTCTACGTCAGTGTACACCTGGAAGTGCAAGGAACGAAACTGTAATGCCTCACTCAACCGGACGTAAACGTGACTGCCGATGCATATTTGTGATGATAAAAAATGGAAGTTATTAAAGTATGTATGGACAAGAACACATACTTCTGTGTCTACGGAAGAAAATTAGCGGTTACAGCACTGCCAAAACAAATAGCGCATACGCGCCTCCCATGTTCGAACAAGCGACAACGCCACTGCTCCCAGTACAAGAAAATAGCGCTTGGTAAAACTGAGGCTTCAAAATATGTGCTAATGAACAGAAGTCTACACGCTTTTGCGCGTATTTTAAACTTGCAGTTGCGAAAAAAAAAAAAGAAGCGAACCTTACCTGAATGACTCCATTATCGACCGAAGACCGTTGATGCCGTTGGCGAGCGAGCATTGAAAGCAACTTGCAGGTCATATCCTGTGTGCGCGCTGCAAATGGTGAACACTGTGAACACTGCGAAGGCTTGAGGCTTGCGATGCATTTCATAATGATATAACAGGGTAGTTTAAGAGGTCAAGCCGCCGGTAATAAATGATTGCTAAGCGAAATACGATATAACTGACAGGCCGCAAGAACAAACAACGCACAGCTGACGCAGCCCTTGAACTGAACAAGAAGAGCAACAGTTGCGCAACGCAAAAAAAAGAAAAGGGAGCGTGAGTTTGATAACTATCGAGTATTTGTAAGTGCATAAATTATTTTCCAATAATAAAGTTAATTTGTGAAGTTAGATGGTTGTAGGTTATTCATTTCCTCAGGTAACTTTTGTTTGAGCAGTTGAGTTTCGTAGGTCAAAACAGGAGCAGACGACACGCCTGGAAGCCTTTACCCTTGATAGCTGATTACTACTATTTAATGCGGTATCACGCAGAGAGGAGGAAAAAATGAAAAAGAAGCCTGCTTCAATGTCCAATACGGACACCTGTGCTGCCCGAGCAACAATCGAAACATGTGTGGTACGGAAAGTTATAATTTCTTTATCGTAGGAGTAAAACAACCTTTAATGCTATCTAAATCTGCAGGAGCAGAATGTTCACTTTACTCATTTTTTCTTGGAAGATTGAAAGGCCATTTCATTCTTCTTCGCATATGGCAGGAGTAGAGTGAGATCTGCAGGAGTAATTAGGCTGTTTGACTCTTGAAATAAGAGTTCCAGTTCTTAGAGTGTAGTACTAGTACGGGGCGGCGGTTAGCTTAGCTGCTCGTGCGCGTCCGTTTGCTCTGTCACTCTGCCTCATTCCAGCACCATTGTTATGAAAACTCAATCGGTATCATGAGTGACAGTTCGATTTATCGGTAACGTGTGCGCGATGAGGACAGAGACTTGTACGAAACAAAACTTTGGTACCGACCCGTGTGCAGTCGATATGCGCAACTGCACGGTAAGCGTCGGCCTGTGCCCTCGCATAAATATGTGCGACATTCATGAATTCCTTGCCCTACGGACGAGCTTCGTCACAAGAAACCAATCGCAAGCCTAGTGGCCACTCGAAGAACGCAACTACGTTACAAGCGGCTGGGTTAAGAGCCGCGGTTGAAGCAGACGAGGCTTGCTCTTTGTGCAATAGAGGCTTTACAAAAGTTAGCGCCATCTAGTGAAACAAACAGAAACTGTGCGCGGCGGCCGTGCTTTGTTCAGTCCGCCCGCACTTGCACCTTGGCCCGCGCCTCCCATCGAGTACGCTCTCAACGTGCGCCTTCGTAGAACCCGTGCATGCACTGAAAGGTGCATTGGAATGTTCACAAGCGATTGTTTCATTTTTTAACATCACAGCAGTCGCTGTTAGCTCCAAGCTCTATTCGGAATGATTCCATCATGTTGTTGCGTGCCCTTCTGCAGCCAGCGCACCGTCATAGACGCGCACAGAATCAAGGTATACGCGTGTATGCGACCGTTCGTTTACAGTCCTAATCGGCTTTACAAGGGTCACTTGCATCATGTAAAGCATTACTGCACGTCCCTCTGACTGGGAGCTAGCTCACAGAATGTGCTATCACCTAAAACAGCAAGGTTGTTTTGCGCGCTATGGAGCCTTGTGAACTTGAAGGATAAGCTTATGCTGCGATGGAGGACACGGGAGAAGGAGCAATGCATGTATAACGAACGCTATTATGCAAGTATACGTTCTTTGAAACATTTTGTACGTAGGTGGCATTTACCATTGTGTATTGGATTTAAGACACCGGCATGATTACCGAAACTACTTTTCACAGTCGTACGAAATGGTAGTGCTTGGTGCAGATAGCAATATGGTTGTCTAGTGTGCCCGAGGTGCGTGTTTCACGCTGCAAAAGCAAGCGGCTGCCAAACCCGCGGCGTCTAGAAAAGCAGGAAAAGATGACATCCCACTAGTGTGTTGTAACATGCTCACGTGCAGCCCGTTTCGACCGGTCCACGTCCAGAGCGCGCAGCTCAGGTTTTTTACCTGCCAACGCGGCCGATAAAATAACGAACCGTGCGCTTCATTTTTGTGTGTTTTTTCGAGTCACCCGATAGTTCGCTTATTCACAGCTACCTGAAATTCACTGGAATTTTTAAATATGTCGATTTCTTGTTTATTCCCTCTGTCAGAAAGTAAACATTTGAAGCCGTAATCTCATGTGAAAGCGCTGACATTGGAAGCTTCGAGGAACTCGGAGGAGGAGGAACTCGGCTGAAACAAAAATAAATTTGAAAAGTCAGCTCACATTACTGCGAAGTGTTTGTGCAACTGGCTGTGTTCATAAAATCGGATTTATATTATATCATATCGTTATAGAAATATTAGGGGGTCACTTAAGCTCCGCTGTTTAAGGTATAACGCGATAGTGTCTCTCTCTCATACACACACACGCACGATGCTTTCTTTCTTCACGTGTTATATTTTAGCTCTTTTATTTATTTTATTTACCAAATACTGCAGGCCCTAACTGGGCGCTAGCAGGAGGGGCAAAAAGAATACAATGCAGTGAAATATGTATAAAAAAAACATACTACACACAAGTTTAGTATGTTATATGTTGTATGTTATATTTCGATGGTATGTATGTTATGTTATATTTCTCTCATTTCTTTATTTATTTTTATTTTGTTTGAAGTTTTATGTTTTTATACACCAATACGCATGCGTCAGCAACAATCGGCTTTCCATTCTGAGCAATTTGACACTTTTGAACACATTCCTCCATTATTTCAGTTAATCAATTACTTCTAAATTTTCTTCCTTAGCATCACCAAGCACTGGTTTTTCATTCTGACACCTTTAAACCCTTAATGTCCAATTTTTCCTTTTTTCGTTTCTTTATTTCATCAATTGATCAATTATTTACAAAGATTTTATTAACTCGTCATCGCCTATCGCACGCCAATCAATATTCAATCACTGGAAGCACAAATTACCATGACACTTTTTATTTTACGCAGCCCCCGATTATTTCCGAGACTAATGCCAACTACTGCGTCGACGGCATGGGAAGGAAAGTGCTGAGCGCCAGTCCAACTTGCGTCAAATTACGCACGATCCTTTTATCATAAAATAAAATGCATCCTCGCTCATTTCGCCAACCAAGTATCTTCCAGTCGGATGAGCGACGGTGATTGCGCAAACCAAGCAAACAAGCTCGCGATGATCTCTCATAGGCGTTTAAGGAAACAGCAAAGGCGCACCGACAAAAAAAAATCCACATTACAGAACTCTGGATACTGTACCTGGATAGGGAGGGATGACGCTGCGGATTGTAGAAGGGCTCATGTACGACTCGTAGAGCAATTTTTAACTGCGCTCGGCAGCGCGGCCGCCCCGCGACGTCTCGGCTGTCAAAATACGCTTCTAGGCGTCGCTAACAGAAACCGTCAGGGACTGAAGAGAGGTCCAAGCACAGCACACTAGGTTAAAACGTGACAAGCGCGAACAGAACGGCGAGCGCTGACGGACGGACACGACGCGAACGGATGGAGCGAACAAAATATGGCGGCTAGCGCGGGATCAGCGTGCCGCTCACGGTTGCCAGACGTACTTTTGTGAACCCTCTATTACGTGCTTGCCGTCCAACGTTTATAACAACTAAACCGCTGAGTTTATGTAGCTGATATTCTGCATAGAAATGGCATTTGGTAGTCAGTATCTTTTAAACTTGTTTGGTGTACTTGCCTCAATCGATCAGAAGAAGTCGGATGTTTGGATCGTCTGTGGCGGTAAGGAAGCAAAAGAAACCGCTGCCACAGGCCACAGCGATGACACCGGTGGCGCCACCTCGTTGCCTTGCGGGCTCGAAATAACTTTTTGCAACAAAACTCTTGAAATACAGCGCAGTTTTGGCAAAGATAAACTTGATTTGTTATTAGAGATAAATATGTTTATAAAGTTTTTCAAACCTTCTGCAAAACAACTCTGCCCGCCTACGTTCCTTCTCCGAATTTGCATGCGGTCTGCTTTGATTAGCAGCCGACACAGACGATGCGAACATCCCATTTCTGATCGAATGAGGCAAGTACGGCAAACACAAAGTTTAGCGAGCCCTCTTTGAAGGATTTTATTGCAGCAAAACACGACAAAGAGGTGTTGCCGGCGCGCTGCATACATGCGCAAGACTGGAAGCGATACCGCGCTGCTCTTTTACCGGGAATGCGTCTTCCGAGTGCGTGAAGAACAGTCGTTCACGAATAGTGACAAGAGCTGGCTGCTAGGGCACATCCGGAAGATTCTAGTAAAGCCCATTTTGACATACATTTCTAATATTCCATGATATTGTGCGGTTGAGCCGTGCCAGCCATACGTGACGTCGCATCTCGGTGAGGTATTTCGTTCGAGTGGAGTTGTTCGTGTGTACTTCCGGAACCTTACAATGCCGAGGTCGTTCGCGCAGTTCTTCAGCTTCCGTTGTTTACACTGTGCACGCGTCTATTACCGTCTACGATAGCTAAATAAACAACATATAGCTGCGGATGCCACTGCTTGTAGAACCGCACGACAGCACTTGATTCGTACGTTCGCCCTGTTCGTTCCGTGGACACAAAAATGGCCGACTGCGCCTCAATTACCCACAATGCACCGCGCACAGCGCGTCAGTGAATACCCCCTATAGTATTGAATGGCGAATGCCTGAGAAGCCTCACCTTGTTTAGCGTTTCTGCCATCTGCAATCCCACACTTGAATGTACGACAAGGAACGCCACGCGACAGCCGCCGCAAAAGCGGGACACATATTGTCCTACGATAGTATGAGGCATTAAAGGCTTCGCCTTAAAAATCGGGGGCTTGACGCAGATGGTAGAGCACTAGATTGGCATCCAAGGGATGGAGATTCGGTTCCCGGTGAAAACAAGGTTTAATAATTTATCTTTATTTCTTGCTCTCGAAAGAATAACACCTCTACTGACAACCTTCTGTGAACAATGATGAGGCATAAAGGCTTCGGCATTAAAATTCGAGAGCCTTGCAGAATCTGCAGTGCAGAAATGTGAATGCACGAGCGTTGACGCTGCACATGGTACATCGCGTGCCCCTTCTCGAACAGAAGCAGAATTCTGGTGAATGCATCCCATTTCACCTGCGTTCTATCATTTCTTACAGAGAAGGAATAATAATTATTCACGAGAAAGGAAAGGCGCTGTATCTAACGCACTTTTGTAGACAACTGAACCGCTCCGTATAGGAAGGCAAGAAGGTGGGATTGAAAGTGGAAAGAGAGAGAGAAGAGGAGCCGTATCGGAGGGCTACGAGGGCTACGGAGTAATTTCGATCACCCGGGGAACTTTAACATGGGCCACGGAGTAAGATAAGACAGAACCGCCGACTCTGGCGCGCAGCTATGCATTCGGCGTAGGCAGAGTTTGCTACACGAACGCCAAGCCCGCGTCCGGTGCTCAGCTTCGCACTGTACTCTCTCCCTCCGCTCCCCTTTCCTCGCTGACGTGGCTTTGGTCACGCTTTCATTTTCCCCAATCCTCCTCTCAGAAAAAAACAAATATGCTCATCACCAGCCAACAGTGTTGCGAAACGAAATACACCCGAGCTCAATTCAGGTGACCGGGCGAGTGTCGCGTACAACGGGCGGAGAGCAGACGGAGGGGTAACTTTGCTCGTCGTCTGCTAGCCGAAAAACGCACAAGTGGAATCGTAGTCATCACCAACCTGTATCTTTTTAAAGTAAAACTTTAAGATAAAGCTCCGCCAGTGTCTTTTTTTGTGGTCTATTTACTCCCTTGACAATGAGTCGACAGGGGCATGCAGACGACAAACCACGCAGCAAAAGGTAACCAGTACGCGGACGGTACAGCACACAGCACAGAAGACATGGAATGAGCGCATACTGTGCACTGATATCTTTTCTTATATGCGGATGGTAGGGTAGGCGAATAAGTGTTTTGTCGTTTAAGGTTATTCAGGGTATGACAAAGGAAACGAAAAAGTCCCCTTGTTTCGGCCGCCAACTGATTCATTGCTTTTCGAGCAGTGGAAGCAGAACATTTCCCAGATTGGCCAGGAGTTAGCTCGAAAGCACAGGCTGTGTGCCCGGCATTTCATGGATGAATTTCTTTCTCTAAAATCCTACAGCAGCTATAAAGGATATTATTTGTTGAAGAAAAACGAGCTCACCTTGTCAAGAGCGCAATTGCCACCGTATTTCAGAAAAATCAAGAACTGAAAGATGTTGAGGGCTCCGAATCAGGGGGAAAATTGTTGAGCTGTATGAAGCAGGTGACCGCAACGGGACTGAAAGAGATATATGCCAGCGATGAGGCAGGCAAAAGGTGACACCTTAGTGCAGCTCGAAGATGCAGACAACACGATCTCAAGTGATATATTCCCCACGGCGATGAAGGCGATACATATTCCTGCAGCGATGCAGGCGATATGCAAGTGCAGCGATAAGAAGCAGACGACAGACGCGGAGGCAGCACGGAACCGCCAGAGCAGAGGCGCGGCGGCGGCACACTTCAGCAGAGTCGGTGATAAATACTAGCGCCATGTATCGGATCCGCCACCAAGCTTTCTCCGACGTAAAAAAATTTCACCCTTCCAAAGAGCGGTGTCGGCGCTCCTATCTTAAGGCTGCTGTACGGTAACTATTTGGGCGCTGCGCCCATCAGCTCGAGGGCGCATCCGCCAGTAAAAAAAAATATTTGTGTTTTGTGTTTCTTTTAAAATTTATTGCTTATAGAACTGTTTGGCTCCGCCGCGTCGCGAGGCGCTGGCGAGCCGTTGCAAAGGGTACAGCCACCATCACCATCAACAAAAGGGCGGACAGAGACATGCGTCCTCCGCCCGGCTTCCGGATAAAGTTGGTCAACTGCAACTTTTGGACGCGTCGGTCACATGCGTTCTCGGGGCGCATCGCAAGCTCCTCCTACTTCTGCAAAGATGGCCGCCGACCGAGTTTAGGCGAAAAAAGGCCTAGATGGATGGTGCCTGTCGATGAAAGATATTCTTCATTGCGCTATTGCTCTATTCCTCGTTTATTACGATTATTCAAAGCGACTTGGAAGTTTGCCTTGCCATGTGCAGAAGCATCGAGTAACAGTTCCCCCAGGTGAGATGGCCTGCACCGAGTTGACGAGTGGCCGGCAAACCTGCAGAAGATGTACTATTGCTACACAGTTGCGGTGCCTCGACGTGTTTATTTGGAGCCGTTTGTGATTGCTGCAGGATTTTCATGGACAGCATCAAGAAGCAGCTCCCGCAGTGAATTAATTCCCTGTGCGCGTAGACAGCTTCATAGCTGCGACAATTAGTGGGAATGTAGCGAAAGTGATACGTTCGGAACGACTGCTGTTTTAAAAACATTCTTATGGAAAATCTACTACCCCATTCGAGCTGCAATAACGTTCACAAAGTAGCAAAATGTGGTCTATGTTATCTGATAAGTAATTCAACATCCGTACTTACCTAGATTTTCCGGAATCGACGGATACCTGCTCTCAGCGGCGTGCACAATTTTCGCAGAAGAGTCGAAAAGCTGCTGTGACATTGTGCGCCATCTGTCGAACAGCGAGGAAACTGCGCCGAGTGCTGGGATGACGCTTGCCTAGCTGGTTGACAGATGGCGCACAATGTCAAAGCATATTTTCGACTGTCCTCTGCGAAAATTGTGCACGCCGCCGAGAGCAGTTATCCGTCGATTCCGGAAAATTTAGGTAAGTACCGATGTTGAGTCACTTATCAGCAAACATAGACCATATTTTGCTATTTTTTGACCGCCAATGGGGTAGTAGATTTTGGGTAGAAGTTTTTTAGAACCCGGCCCCCAAATATTCAATACACCGTATATCTGTTTCGGGTGAAAATTGCTCACTACGCACGCTTTGTTTTCCGAATGTTGATATGAATTTTGAGCTGTGCTAGTCGCATTCATTAGTCTGCGTGCAGCGATCGCAAGCATACGATGTTGTTCATGTAACGCGCCGATCACTGATATCAATCGTGTTTCATGTGTGTGCTGTGCTTCATAACTGCCGTGGGTGTGAAGTGACCTTTCTCAAAACTGTGTTTTACGTGCGCGAAGCGATTTTGCTGTACAGAGAAGCGTCGGGAAGTCGGCGCCAATCTGCTGCTTGATGCTTCGTGAAGTATGTTTGCGATGGTTGCTTGTTATCATAGCTTCGTGTGATGTCTTGACTGATGCGTTTATTGGGATTAATCTTTGTACTCCAAATGCTCTCATTACAACCGTGCGCGGACGGCTTTGTTGTTAGTGTTCTTGGCCTCTTTATATATAGGTATGAGTTGTGGGCACACAACCACGGCGGACTCGTAACGAAGTTTCAGTTTCGAGAAAAAAAAACATTCTTGTTTTGTGAATGGAACGATTACCGTAGAAATGGCTGAGAAAGCTAAGAAGGTCTGTAATATTTTTTAGAACAAGTGTAATAGATTGGGCAGTGTTATATGGTACAAAAAAAGTGCAGGCAAAATCTGAAATGAAACGCCATCTTATGCGTTATTCAATTTCTCCATTGAAGGAGTATAAGGGTAGAACGATGGAAGGTTTTTGCATTTTGTGCAGGGCAGTCCTCCATAATATTTTCATTAAAACAAACACTCACTGTGAACCATGTTAATAGAGTGAGAGTATCTGCAAGCAAGATCTCAGTAGCAAACCACCTGCATGAAAGTGTATAGGGCTTCATGAATTCAGCTTTATCACCCTGGCGGCGAAGTGTCCCCGAATAGTGACGCCCTCAGCAGAAATAGCGGGCGCAACTGTAAACTCCCCAAGGACGCGCTTGCCCATTGACGGCGGCGCGACGCAGCAGGCCGCACCCAGTGCGCTTCCATCGAGCGGCCGTGGCACGCGTGCCTCAGCCCATGACGACGAGGACGAGGAGGTGCATCGAGGTGGCCGAGATTAAGTAATCGGTCGCGAAGCTTTCTCGAATCTTGTGGACATTTCCATCGCCGCTTTCTGCGGCGCGCACGCAGAAACAATAAAGTGGGCCACCGCGGCCTTAAAGTACGTATACCATCGGTTCAAATCCCTCGTGCAACTTGTCCTCTAATTTGGCATAGAGTTCTGTCGTGTATGCATCGAGTAACCGTATGTCATCAACCGCAATGCAGTACGACGAAAGGATTGCGTCACAATCTTGGTAAAACTGGTGGGAGCACTGTCACCACTTAAAAGTCCGCCTGCGGTGAGTACCTCCGACCCATGAAGGTTTTAGTCGTAGGTGGACCATAGAGAAAGGAATAGGGTAAAGACCGGACACTTCCATAGGGCCCAGCGGCCAAATTGACTGTAGCGTAGCAAGCGGCGGATGCTTGACCCACATCTGCTTTTGTTAAAGGCGCGCCGTTTGAATGCTATGAAGCGCTTGCCCTACTGCCGCGCCCTCTTGGCACATTATTTCTATTCTGTACGGTTTGGTACTACTTTTATATTTATTTTCAGCAATGAAATATATAATTAGGTCCGAATTACTGCTGATTGGCCATCAACGCAGCTGCCTCAAAACCTTTGCCAAACATCAGTATTGCAGAAAAGATGCCAGGAGCTCTGTGAAATAAACATTTTGCTTCATACAATAACGAAATGGATACAATTCTGTCACAGTTTGGTGCACGAAAGCAACCAGGAAGAGAGACAAAACGTAGGATACATCAGCCCACGTGTACATTATAAAAAGCAAAAAGAAATTACACAAGGCAAGAAACAATACATAGGTAGACAAATGTAGCATTGCATGGAGATATACAAAATATGGAAAATGATACACAAGAAAACAGACATACACTATGCTCAAAATGCATTCGCGGCTCCCTCACAATACCCTATACTTTATTTTAAACACAGATTTCAAACAAATATACTTCAAGTAGTCTTGGGTATTATGCCATAGACACGTTGCTTTCAGCTTAAATGCGCACACTTCCCCATACAATCATGAGTTTTTGGCTACCACCTTGGCAGCAAAATTCCAGCAGACGGTCACGTCTTTCGTGCTCAGGATTACCTTTTGCAGAAAGATTGAAGGGTTCTTAATCACAAATATTCTGTAAGCCCGAAATAAGCTGAAGAACGTTGACTCATGATACAAAGTGCCTTGTATTCATTTTACAATGACAATGTAACTAGCACTCGTTAAATTCATAGCCAGAATACTCAACAGTGTTAATATAAGAATGCTTCCTCTATTATGCGCGTCTTTAAAGCCTGGATCTCTTTGGGACGTTAAATAGAAACCAATCAAGCTTAGCTTGCCATGTCGTCAGATGGTCAATTTGTTGGAATGTGAAAATATGTACTGATTGATATTAATCTTTCAAGAAAAATTTAGACATTTCATGCCTATTAACACATCTTTTATGTTAACAATGATATTGTTGTAGAAATACCTGATGTGCATATTAAATCATGTGAAATGGCAAGCCGCAAGTGAAAGTTCAAACATATCGACTCGTGGAATGCGGGATATTGGTCCGGACCTCTTGCACGTATGCTTCAATCGTCTCACCAGGGCACACAGCAGAGACTGCCGAATTCTGGCATCAGCTGGAAAATTTACAGTAGAAATATATGTCATCGTGATACACCATTTACTGACACTGCGTAAACAGATTAAAGGCGAGATATCTGTAAAGGAATAAAGTTATGAATATTGGTCATTGATTTATCGAACCTCACGTGCATACCCCCGTAAAATACACAAATCAAGCTACATGGCGAAGATTCCTACCACTAATTTCCAAGCACTGCTTCATTTCGCGATGTTAGTCTTTGGTTTTAAAAGCTGCATTGACAGCCGACTACGCGTTTCATTTCATAAAAATATTTGATACCTGGCGGCAACAACACAGGGGATACCACAGTGTGCGTTAGTTGCACTGAAAATAAATGCGCGGGTGAAACGCATGTTTTCAGAAACGGAGAGGACGGAATTATCCGCGCGCCACTTCTTTAGTATCACACTGATTAGAAGCACCTCGGCATTTTCTTTTCTATCGTCTTTTTTTTTAAGCACATTCCCAGCGGGTTTTTCGATGCAGATGACGCTCTTCGACACATGTTTCTGGTTCTCCAGATTTTGTCCGGTACCTCTTTTTTTTAATACCACCTTAACAATAACGCTCCCCTATGTAGTACATACAACACGAAAACGCTCGTATTTAATACATTAGCCTACTGTCGATGTTCAGATTTCATCCCTTCCCCCCAGCCAACACATCACCTAAAAAAGATTGCGCACTGGTGACGGCCATAAAAAACACCCCAACACGTAAAACTCAACGAGAAACCACGCAACAGTAACCACTAGGCCAACCAAGCAAAGAACGCCAGGCGTGGGCTCGCTCTTATCTAACTGCGCAGTAACCGACGAGCCCTTGTTGCGCCATTACCGAGCACATATAGGCCTTCTCTTCACAACCGCGCCAGCCAGAGTGCTCAGCTAAAACTGCTTGAAATGCAGTTTACAAACAGAAAAAATATCTCACATTGCCTTAGCTGGAAGCTGCCAAGGTGTCACGAACTGGCCGACCCATGACGTGCGCAACCGAGCCTGTTCACGAGCAGCGCAATACAAGAAACCGGCCGGCGCGGTCAGCATAAACTGCTCGAAATGCAACGTTTTAAACCAAAATAACGCTCCTCACCTTGCCGTCCTGACAAACTGCAGTAGTTCCGCTTCGAAGGCCAAGGAAGCCGCAGTCACACCTCACGAACACGCAGCCTGCGTAGACGGCGTTGCCCTTCAGCAGCCTGCTTCGGTCTGCGCCGGCAGCACCCGCGCGCGCGGCGCGACAAATGCTGGTGGCGCCATCCATTTCGTCGTGCGTGAAGATGTTACTAGCGTTATCATCCATGCGTCATTTCCTGAAGCCAGATTTCGCCAAGTGTCTGCTCTTTACACAATCCCTTTCTTAATGAGTGGACTGCTGTCCAATTTTGTCATTTAGGCATCGAAAAGAAAATAAATCTCTGAGGATGTAGAGCATGACACACATGCACACACGCAATCACGCACACACACACACACGTGCGCGCGCATTAATTTGTCTATAGCTGACCATAGAAAATGCTGAAGGCTGCAATACATTAGGACATCAGAATTAGTCCATAGGTTATAGACTTCTATAGCTTTCTCGGCCACATATCTCTTGCCGACGACACAAGGGATTTTTTATAGCTGACCATAAAAGTTTATACTTGACCATAGAAAATGCTAATAACTGTAATACATAGGGAGCCATAAGTTCATAGAACAGGTTAAAGACTTCTATAGAACAGACTCTGCAAAAAATAAAGGCAGCCATATAAGTTGCTATAGATATTTGGACCAAATCTCTGTAGCCGACCATACAAAGTATTTTGTGTACCTGACCATAGAAAATGTTTGAATTGCAAGAATTCTGCGCATCCGTAACAGTGGTAATAAGCATATTTCGCTTTTTAGACATGCTCGAATGTTTGAGAAACAAATCTTCGCAGCACCTGTTACACTAAATATTACATATTGCACCTAGATCAATGTGCACTGATAGCCCAGCCATTCGAATTATTAGAACCTCGCTTCTTCTCTGCTATCTTTGGAGCAAAATGTTTCTGACAAGGGGAGTAAAATAGCTTCACACGGTGTTTAGTTCGGGAATAAAGACATAATTATACATGATAAGATAGTTTAAGATAGTGAGAAGATTGTGATAAGATAGTTTTATACGATAGGATAGCTTTATATCCGGCACTTGATTTGGGAGTAAACGACAAAACTGCCCCAAGTCCCCGCTTAACAATAATTACAATCTTCAACCTTAAACATTTCTTGTCAGAACGTGACCGCGACCAAGCGCAGTTTTACAATGTCTTCGCAGCTACTGATTCATAGTTTGCACTTTAAAGTTACTGAAAATGAATCGCTGATGTTACTAAATTTGTCAAGTGTGTAAAAATTCAGAACAAATCACGAAATTTATTGTCATTGGAAAAAAATAATTTCACTACTAATTTATCATTTATAAACATCACACACATCAGAAATTCCATATACTTCCCTTTGGTTTCAGGAAATCATTAGAAGTCAATTCACAGTGCAACACGAGATTATCTGCCGCAAGCAGCACCTGCCTTATTGTGAGCTCAGCAAACTCAATCCACTCACCACTCTATACGTGAGCAGTCAGCTTTACTGTGCGGCAAGGTTTCCTGTACTTGTGCCTGGTTGTCTAGCCAGATTTGATGTCCACACACTCAATGGCAAACTGCCAGGCAGCACGCTGTCAGTGCTATATTTTTTCTGCTTAATCATCGAGTCAAGTACGATATAATGAACAAGACTGCCTCGATGTATTCTAAAGTACTGCAGGTCAGAGCACGAACATTGTGGGCGTGGCACTAAATTTGCCACCCCGCCGGGTGGTGCAGTGGTCACGGCGCTCGACTACTGTTTCTAAGGAAGCGGGATCGAGTCCTGGCCTCGGCGGCCGCTTTTCGGTGGGGACAAAAAGTAAGGCGCCTGTGTGCTATGTGATGTGAGTGCACGTTAAAGAACCCCAGGTGGCCGAAATATCCAGTCCTCCACGACGACGTCTCTCATAGGCTGAGTTGCTTTTTGACATTAAACCCCACAAACGAAACCAAACTAAATTTGCCTGTCTCACTCGTATGAGACGCGCATATTGTTGAAAAGGCGATAAGATGTGGCATGTTCAGGCCCAAGTATCAGGTGCTGGGAGAGGCGTACAACGCAAAAAGCGTGCTAAGCAATGCCAGTAAATCTAAAAGATGGGGGATTGCGTGCCAAGTGTTTCCTAAAATCTGCATTGGTGAAATCCACGACTTTTTATGCAGTATTGGAGCACATTAAACAGTAAATTCCTAATGCAATGCATAAGGCATGTTTTCATCGCCAACAAACCTGCCGTAAATTCGGAAGCAGGCATATGGCGCATGCATTTCTGCGAGCGCCGCCGACTGCCGATCCACACTATCGGAGCGACGGTGGCGCCGCCTCTAGGTCTCTCTTGCGGCGAATACACACATATATTTGACGGACTCTTAGTCTGACCTCACGAAACCAGCAATTGGTCCCATCAAAACATCTTGCTTTAAAACCTAATGCCCCGGCCCGCCCTCGGAGAGCAACACTCAATCAGATAGGTTCACGAAGAGTCACCAAAACAGTAACTATAGGGGAAGAATATTACCAATGATTGGGAAAAACATGGCCAATGAGGTAGAGACGAAGTAAGATAAGTCATCTCGATCAACACCTACTGTATAAGCATATACACTTTCCACTAGCGAGATCTCAGATGATTCCCCTTTCTTGCCACAGGCTTGGCGAACACTCGCTTTCCCATGGGTACGTGTTTTTCTCAGCCTCAAGAAGTTATTCTGTAGACAGAGTTTCAAGGAAAGGCAACGTCCGATCAGCATCTAATGAGGTGTCATCATTCTATAGACATGCACAGAGTGGATGCCAACGAGAGGTTATCCGACTCTCATCATGCACAGTAGCTGGATGTGCACACCTGCAAACGAATGTCAACGAGCAGCTTCGTCATGCCCACTGCCAGCGTGGCCACTGTCTCATTGAGAGTCCTTTGAAAAGCGGAATTGCAGAAAGTAGACAACAATGACGCGACACAGATTATAATGCCTTGTCTCCTCTCGTATACACCAGCTTTTCCATGAGATCATACACAATTGTGTGCAACATGGGGTCGAATTATCAGACGTTGCACCCTTTTGATCCTTTCGGTCATCACGAGTTTATAATTTACGCAATGCGACAAGACGACAGAAAGACAGGACGAACACCGGCGCTACTGACAACTGATTTATTTAAACAGAGTGAGGCATATAAATATATAACAGGCCTGCGCAGCCGCAACCCAGCAAGTGACTTGGAAAGCCGTTTAAAATCAGTGCAGATACGATAGGAAGTTCATCTCGGCATTATAGAAAACGACTGATGTTTCACTTACACAATTCTGACCATCTTTCCTGACAAGGTAAGGTTCCAAGGTTTCCCAAGCAGTTTTTTGATAACACCTACCGAGGATTGATAAGCTACGGAAACGTGGCTCACAGGTCGAGTAAGCAGTGCAGTGATTAACACGATTCGTGCATTCCTTATTTTCCAGATCTTTTGCATGCTCCCTGAGACGGTCGTTAACACAACGCCATGTCTGGCTGATGTACACTTTGCCACAAGACAAAGGAATCTTGTAGATGACGTTCATGGCACACTGCACAAAACGCTTTTAATGGTTCTTTGTGCAGCCCCGCTTTTTATGTTCGCCATTAATGCGACGGCTCAGCTGAGCAAGTTTCTTGGGAGCTGAAAAAAAAAACCATCAGCACAATAAACTGATCGGCCACCTTTTTCAAATTGTGGGAGACCTTGTGCAGATACGGGACCACTTCCGGCCTCTGCTGACCTTCCATGAGCTTTGCAGCAGTCGTATGCTTAATAGCAGGCCTCATCTTCTTCAAAAGTGTTTCTACCACTGCCATCACGACCGACGCAGCAAAGCCAGCTGAAAACAAGCTAACCAAGATAATTAAAACTTGCTTCCATCTCATGGAAACACGATCTCCGCAGCGCAGAATCCAAGCAGAGACTAGCAATGCCCCTCTTTACTATCTTCAAATGAGAAGAGTCATACAAGAGCTCTTCTTATGCTTGGGAGGAACGAGCCCAGCAAACGTGATTTTTCCTAAACTTTAAACTCAAATCTAAAAACTGCAGAGTGCCTTCCTATGTGAAGTTCACAAGTAAATGTTAGCCCTTTGTCAAGAAGTTTAAATCATCCAAAGTACATTTTTGTGTCTGTTCGTTAGAAATAGAACAAGATCTTTAAAGCAATTAAAAAGTCATCCATATAACAAAAAACCTTGGACTTTGTCATTGTTAAAACGATTAAAATCATCGTGTAAAGACTGATCTATATATGATAAAAAGATGTTGCACAACACCGAGGCAATGCAAGAACCTTTACAAAGGCCTTTCTTTTGCAGATAAAACTGGATGTCCAATTGTATAAAAGTGCTAAGAAGATAAAACTCTAAAAGGGCTGAAAACGTTTCTACCCTCAAAGCCACTGCATTTTGGAAGGCAACTGCAATATTTTCATCTATGCAATATTTGACAGCAGCGAACAGTAAAGGATGAGGCACAGCATAAAAGAGCTCTTCCACATCGATAGAGAAGGCATAATCAACATCACCGTCAACAAGAAAGAACTGGACAATATCCGACGAATTCTTTACGCGGAGTGGGTCATTTATCACGAGACCATTTAAAACTTTAGCAGAAACTTACTAACACAATGCTGCCAAGTACCCCCTTCGTTCACAATAGTACGGAATGGCGCTTCCGGTTTATGAGATTTGACACTAAAGAAAACGCAACGCCCCTTTTTCGCTAACTGTTATTTCCCTTGAAAGCTTGTGAAGGTTTAAATAATTTCATATATTGACTACTTAAATCTTAATTCTTGTTTGACTTTTTTTAACACGAGTGAAGTTTTTGATTATAGCGAAAGCGGCTTTTTTGTTGTACAAAGACCTAGCCAAGGCAACTAGCCACCCACCTTATCTGCCTTTAAAAGACAAAGCTCGTTGTCCTTAAAGAATCTCACAACCTTCTACAAACCTTCCTTAGCAAACTTGGAACTAGTCACTGTTACATTCTTAGCGAGGCAGCCTATTCCCTCCAAGAGGCAACGTTCCGTATCGTCCGATGGAGCCTTCTTTGCACTCCTTCGATTTAAGGCGGCGAGTTCATGTACAGAAACCGAGGGCTTCAGACCAAACTTAGGACCTCTGTCAAGAAGGTTTGAAAGGCTGGAAGGAATGGAAGAACCACCCATCATAATTAGGCCTTCCCTACAATGTTTAGATGTTTAGATTTCTTTGGCTTTCCTAAAGCACCATGGATCCAACAAAGGTTGTAGTTCCACCAGAATTCTGTCAGGCGTACAGATTCACGTTTTAGGGGAAAGAATCGTCTTTCCGCTGACCATTCCGGATAGTGAGCATAGGCGGCAATCCTTAGCCAGTCGAACCATAAACGAACTTGGCACTATGTACATGCACTATGTCCAAGGATTTCAAATGCCTTTTCTCTAGCAATGTTTACCTATGAGCTGCGAAACTATGTGTTCAGATGTTGCAACCAGCACCCCTTTCTTTCCTAGAAGATGCATGGCGGAAGTAAAAATACTGCCAGTATATTCTAGACGATATATTTCGGCTGCCAGAAATGAACTCCCTCACTACAGGGGCGCAGCATAATTGTGACTTGCTCAGCGGTGGGACAATCCTTTCGGTATTCGTGGAATCCTCCGCTCTCCCGCTGCCCGGACCAAGCTTGGTCGTAACAGTCACTTCCCTCTCTTGAGAGAGCGAGAGCTTGGACGCGACAAATAAGCATAACGCTGGAACCAAGGTTACTAAACTCAGTTTCATACATCAGGTACAACACTGTGAAAGCTATATAGAACTACTGTTTCTGCTCCCCATCGTCAGCGGTAAAAAATGGTGCCTGCTCTTACGCGATGAAATAATAATTGGTTCGTTCGCAAGCTTAATAAACGTTACATTTGCCATCAGCTTCATAAAAAAAAACGCTTTTACTTCAGGGGAAAAGATTGGAATCGATGAATATGTATGTTTTGTTTGTCGTTTTTGTTCGTATAATGTTTTCTCTGCCCCCCAACATTGCCAACTATGCTCTCCGCTAAAGTGTATCTCCGCGTTGGGCTTCCCGCGCATCTCACTGAGAAAATGGAGTCCAACGCAGCGTTCTCAACCACTTCTTATTGCAAACGTATATTTTTCACAGATATTTGAGCGGGATATTTTGAGTGTTGTGAGCGAGGATACAGGAGCGTATCCGTGTACCGCGTACCGAGTGAGGACCATTGAAGTCTCCGATAAAGAGACCCCGAGCCGTGAAGATTTTATGTTCACGAAAAGTAAAGTGTGACAGCTTCACAGCGCATGTCATCCGCCTAAGTGAACGTGGTATGTACATGAAGAGAGGGATGCCCACGCTGGACAGTATTCAAAAGGAAAACTCCGACCTGCTGAACTTCAAGAAAGCCACCTTGTGGAGGTTACTGAAGGGCACTGGCTTCACATTCGAGGAAAAAAAAAACAAAAACGAACCCTACTCTGATCGAGCGCAGTGATCATATTACATTACAATACAAGAGGAAGAAGTGCACGAGGAACATGCCAGTCAGTGGCATCGTGATCGCTGCGCGTGTTGGATCTGACTGTGTTCGCTGCCGCTGTGTTCGCCGCTGATCTGCTAAGTCCTGCTGATCAAGCCCTGCTGATCTGCTGAATAAACCCCCCATTCTTGCACAATATATAAAATTTTACATTTGCCATTAACTTAGCAAAAAAAACACCTTTTCGTAAAGAAAAAGGCGACGTCGGCGGCCCCTGCGGGTGATCAAGCTGTTTTATGACACGCAGGACATGCATTTTTAGGCGCAAAGAAAACCCGAAGAAAACTGACTCATTAAAAATTTGACATCAGTATAGTCTGAGAACAAGGAATCTCAAAAAGAAACTGCACACACGAAATGCATCGCGCTATTCCATATTAGAGCGCCTATTATTCCTGGCACCTCCTCGGTCCGCTGCTCTGTTGGAGGGACATAATCGTTCATGACAAGCACGGTACCGCGAGAGAGGCACAAAAGCGAGAGAGAGAGAATAAACATTTATTTCATGAATAGAGTTTGTGATGGTTAGATGTCTACCACGATAAGTAAGAAAAGCGAGAAATGCCCTTGGTTAGAGCAAAAACAAAAATTTCAAGTGGTGTGATTCGTGAAGAAAAGACCAATCTGCACCATCGTGTCAGCCCAATAAGGTGTTCGAAAGAACAAAAAATGATTTAAATAGGTGCCAAGTACAATATGTTATTTAAAAAAAAATGCGAGTTGGATTCGAACCCGCATGCCCGAATTTCTCTGTCATGTCAAGTACGAATTACTGAAACAGAAATCTAGCGGCAGGTTTGAGCTTATGCCCCTAAGTTCCCAGTCGCCACAGGGCGACGCGCTAGACCACTCGACCACGAAACAAGCATGGAATAATACGTTTCCTCTTTTTTTCTTGCGAACTGCTTGAATAGCTTTCGCTGCGTTCCATCTGATGTATAAAACGGAGTTCAGATTACCGGAACGTCCCTAATGCTACGGACTCAAAGATCGTGCAGAAATACCGGATGTGCTTCCGAATATAAATAGTCAGTAAATACGAACAGCGCGCTCCAATGTTGAATCACGGGAGAACGAGAAAACCGAACAAGAATTAAGAAAATGCGTGTCGATATTTCTTAAGGATTTGTAGCTACTTCACGGAGATAGCGTTTCGCAGCAGACGACAGCGGCTTGCGTAGCTAGCCTTTAAGCCGAGCCTCAAAAGTATTGTCGAGTTAAAAAAAGACGGTCGAAGTCATGCACGACATCGCATTTTAGCGTCTCAATTACTTTGATGTTAATTACAAAGTGCGATCGCAAAAATAGAAAAGAAAACCTAACGAAGCAAGTAAGATAAAGCGGACTGAAAATCGCCGACGCCCGCACAATCGCACAAAAAATGGGGAAGTCTGATGCGCAAACGTTAGAAGGGAAATAAGCGGGAGGATGACAGGAAATAAAGAGATGTAAACAATCTAATGAATGCAGGTAAGAGGCTAGGTGCAAGGAGCTCACTCAAGGCAAAACAAAGCCCGAAACAATCCTCTGCGTAGCAATTAATAAGGCTGAACGCAACAATCGTAAAAAAAAAGAATCTTTTAAAACCCTTAAAATCACAAAAATACCGGCTGTCTTTCAAGTCAAATCCACGAACAAGAAACAAAGAAAAGGAAAAGATATTGCCTTTGACGAGCGTTCCGCACGACGGGAGAGGAAGAAGATGACGGTCCATTGTTTTTGGTTGCAGATACGGTCGGTTTTGCAGAACTCAGCCACGCGGACTTTGCGCCGCTCGCCACTTCGGCACATCTGGGCTTTCCCACTACTCGAGGGAAGGAGGCTCCAGGGGGTGTTACCTCGGCCCATCTCGGGAAGAGAGTGGAATCGCCCATCCTACCCGCGAGGAATGGCTGTGTGCGCATGTGTTACCGTGCTACTCACGTGAAGGGGGTCGACGCGGGCAGGCGGCGCTCCATTCAAGGTCAGAAAACAGGCACTGTTGCACTATAAATAGCCAAATTAGGCTACTTTATGTTGTGATTGGTGGGAACTATTGTCGGTTGGCTGTCTTTGGCTGCATTAAAGGCTATTCTGTATTCTTCGTTGATATGTCCAAAGCATTTGAAATGCCTTTTCTTCAGCAAGGTTTACCTGTGAGCAGCGAAATTATGTGTTTAGATGTTCCAACCAGCGCCCCTTTCTTTCCCAGAAGACGCATGGCGGAAGTAAAGATACCGCCAGTATATTCTAGGCAATATATTTCGGCTGTCGGAAATGGATTCCCTCACTGAAAGGGCGCAGCATAATTGTGAATTGCTCGGTCGTGGTTAAGTAGAAGAAATAGAAGACGGGCCTTTGCACTTGTGGCCTGTGGGTCGTTGATTGTTCGATAAGGGATTAGGGTGCAGATGGATGAATGGTGGTCTTCATACATGGCGGGGTCGGTATAGCTGAGGTGTTCCCAGACAAAAGCTCGTTTTTTTTTTCCTTTCGTGCATCTAGAAACTAAATGGACAACTTGTGGAACTCAGCTGCTCTGCAAGGCTTGTTTTCCAACATATAGGTCTCGTTCCAAGGTGACACTCTCTTATTATTTGAAGAAACGGGCAGACGGAGGTTTTTCTTTCTCGGGAATGTATCCAGTCGACTTCAATATGACTCAAGGAAATGAGTTGGAAGAGTAGTGTTTGAATACCCTCTCTTTATGTCTTGTATTGCCATGAAAGGCTATGCGCAAAAAAGGGACAATACAAAACAGCGGAAACGACAAAAAGACATACGAAACAACATATATGAAGTACAAGGATGAGTTGTGTGGGGATTGTCCAGCCCCTTGGTCCTCGAGGGTGACTGGGTATGGCCCATTCGTCGCACTCCAGCCCTGCGGCACGGTCGCGACTCGCAATTGTGAATGCGCAAAAGAAAGGTGCCTACTTCTTTTCATTTCAACAGACTGTCAGTAAATGTTTGAAATAAATTGTGTACCCCAACTGGGGGTATGACGTTTCCTGATTTCGATATTTTGAGCTATCTTTATGGGTCGACATTTGGCTATGTTAGGCTACATCGCGCAGAAAGTTTGGCGGGTCATGGTGTGAGAAGCTGGCAACCTTGAAATGAAAGACTACAGACTCCATAACAACGAGCAGCTCGTTTTTGACGCACTGCGGACACTGCCTCATTGTGTAGTGCAGTTAATGACAATAATAAATTATATTTCTGGCTCGAAAGTGTGTTGACAAAAGAGCTACAGGAAAATATCTGAAAAACAGCTTGCAAACGACACAGATCTCATCTACAAAGCACCAGCAGACAAACAACTCATGCAGCTTGTAGACTTACGAAAAAAAGAAAAAAGAAAAATAGATAACTTAATGCCCCGCAAGGTCATTACATGACATTTTAAGCTATTCTAATAATTACAGAAATGTGCTCGACGTGGCTAAAAGCTTCATGAACACGGCAATCCAAGAAGGAAATAGCTGAAGGCAGAATACACGAATGTCGTGGCCGCTGTTTAGATGGAATGCCTGTACAGCGTGCGAACGCTCCTTTACCTCCAGCTGGACTCTAATAACGGACGCACCACCCTTCAGTTAGCTCTGTTGTGTCCGTGAAACTTTTCGATTTGTTATCTGGCTGAATGCATTATCACCAGCCTGGCAGCAAGAATGTTTAGACGAGGAATTTTGTCCAGTGCGCGAGGAGTCGGTTCGCCTCGTATCCGATCTCTGATGGGCACGGTGCTTTGACAGACATCGTCATGCAAGATACAGCGGAGCTGATGGATGACAGTACCATTGATGCATGCCACTTGAAGATAATGCTTGGAATTAGATTTAGAAGGCGAATAATGCATGAATGACCGGACGTCATATGGCAACATGATTTCATGAATTTCCTCAGCACCCCCTGTGAGAAATGGCATGTATGTGTGCGCGCCCGTGTGTGTACGTGAGTTGGTCTATCGATATATGTGCTGTCGCGAGGCTTGTTTTTGGGCCGAGGATAGTGATGGCGATGGGAGTGCCGTGCGACTATGGAGAGATAATAATAATAATAATAATAATAACAATAATACTTTATTTTTCCTTTACTGCAAGGATCGAACGAAAGATCGAACAGAAGCAAGAGTACATGGTGCAACTGTAGAGTAAGAGAAACGTATACGTGCTACGTAGGGAGGCGGAAATATGCAGTTTTACACGGTTTCATGTTGCCAAGTCCTAGTCCCAGGCATTTCATTATTGGCTAATCGGGATATGCCAACAAACACGCATGCACACACACACACGCATACACGTACACACGCGCGGATACATACACACACGCACATAGACACACGCACACACATAGCTGTAATGATGGCAGGCCGCAGAGTTTTAACGCGAGATTCCGTTGTGGCACGAGTACAGGCCCGGGGTATCTGATTGTGCATCACTGGAGGCTGGGGCATGTGCGCACGAGGAGGGCGATGGGTCGCAAGCAGTAATCATCATCATCATCATCATGAATTAAAACACATCATATAGTTATTCAAACGTCCTAGTTCATCTTTTATGCCGCGAGGTGTGCGAGGCTTAGACAGCTGGCGTGTTCCATAACGCGAACGTGTAGATGTCTACGGTAAGGTCTATGAAGCCGTCTTGCTAGGTGTTATTGTGATCGGACGAGCTGCGGAGAATTAAGAACGGCGACATCGATCGAGACTGGAAGCAGGTGCCGTTGAACCCCCCCCCCCCCCTCCCCCTCCTCCAAGCCAGAGGTCCGCTGGCTATGAGCGCCCAACAGCGGCGCCGGTGAAACGCCATTGCATCTGGCACCGGCCGGCCGAATGGAACAGTTCGTCACGCAGCGGCAATTATCAGGGGTCCCGCGAACAAGTCGACGACCGGAAGAAAGGAGAGAAAATGACTAAATTTCAGTCCCTTCAAGTGTCGAGCATCGCTAAGGAAGGCGGGCGTGCATTCTTTCCTATCTTCCCATGGTGGGCCACGGGTACAGCTTTCGGCTAAGTGGCCTCGCTGAATGCCGCCCGGCGAAGTTGGGACCGATGAGTTAGCCCAAGTGCAAACACGCACGGAGCCAATGACTGACACCATCTACATCCTCTAGACGACCACATCCTCACCCTCAAACTAGAACCAGTCAGAGGGGCGTGTGAACGAGTGCAAACAGTGTGGGTGCGTGTGTGTGAGAGTGCGGGAGAGTGAGGTGACAGAGACACTCCCTCATAAACTGGCCTGCTTTTCATCTAGGAGACATTTTGCATCAACCCTACAAACACTGGCGACAAGTGTGTGCCGTGGGTTGTAAAAAGGAGACTGTTCGTCTAGTCAGTCTCCCACTAAAAATGCTATCATGGGAATACTGTATATAAAGTTTCCCATCTCACTTCAAAGTCCAGTTTCCAGCCGCCTCGTCCTTGTTCCTGCTCCCACAACCAACAGGGCCTACAACACGTAACCTGGGTCACGACAACTGGATAGCAGCTGTGGGATGTTCCGCGTGGTGTCCTTGCTTCAGTTTGGTGAGTGAATTGCCTTTTCTGCATGAGTTTTGCCAGGCTTAACGTAAGATGTTCTTCCTGGTAGGAAAGTTGGTTGTAGAAGCATTTTTGCATTTGAACCTTGCTTGCCCCATTATACTCCTGAGAGACTTGTGGTCACAAATAGAGGCAGTCATGAACTGGAGAAAGCTGTGGATACCGGAGCTAACTTTGATATTTGAGGAAATGGGGATTGATTGTGGGAAATCGAGAAAATAGGAGCCGATTGTCGGCGCGATTTAAAGCAACGGTTATGAAGACCAGGATATTGTGGAATGCTGGGAGGAGATGGCAAAAGAAAATAGGAAATTGAGGAACGTAAAAGAAAAGGAGAAATGGAGGAAAGAAAAAGAGGAAATGGAGATGAAGCTAGAGACTAAACGATTGAAGGTGAGGCTAGCGGAAGCACAGGCAGAAGTAGGGAAAGCGGGCAGAGCCGCTGTTGGGAGCCGTCAGATATCCAAGCCGCATGAAATGAAAAGCTTGTCAGCTTTCACAATGGGTGATGATATCTGGCTCTTCCTTGTCAACTTGGAGCGCACATGCGAGAAAAACAAAATTACTCGATCCACCTGGCCCCAGCACCACTTGACAGTTTTGTCGTGCGAGGCGGCCGACGTGCTTGCTCAGCTTACCAAAGAGTAGGCGGACGATTACGATAAGGTAAAGCAACTTAGCTTAAGTGCCGCCTCTCACCCGAAGCCTTCCGTCGGCGATTCAGAAAGGCAGTGAAACGGCCTTCTCAATCTTTTACGGGTTTTGCTTACAATCTCAGGGCAAATCTTATTGAATCACTCAAGGCCGCCGAGGTGAATGATGAGCGTGAAAAGTTCGTCGATGAGATCTGTTTAGAACAAATTTACGATTGTCTAAATGAGACGACGCGGCTGTGGGTGCAACATAGGCCCTAAAAGAAAAGCTTGAAATGCGCCACTGAACTCGCAGAAGAGTTTTAGGTGAGGTGCGAAGTAGGGACAGAGGGCGTGCGGGCAGTCGCAAAGCCTCACAAAGATTTCGTGAGGCATCCATCGCGGAACGAGAGCCGAGTACCCCCATCATCCTAGTAGAAGTGCCCGGAAACGGGCCACAGCCATGCATTGACTACCGAAGGGTATATGCCGTCACGCGAGACCAACTTTACCCTTTTCCTAACCTGGAGGAAGAGTGGTAACGGTCAGCAGGGCCCAGTATGTATCGGCACTTGACTTCACCCATGGCTACTGGCAGGTCCCCTTAACGGAAAGGGCTAGTCGGTACGCGGCCTTTACCTCATCCCTCGGCACTTTTCAATCGCGCCTAATGAGCTTCGGGCTCAAAAATGCGCCGTTTCGCCTTTCGCGGCAGATGGATAGAGTGCTGTCAGGAATGGAAGCATACGCGCTACCCTACCTCGACGACATTGTCGTATTTTCCGATAGCAGGGAGCATCACCTGCGTCGCGTGATATTTTAACCAGGCTACGAGAGGCAGGGTTGACCGTCCGTTCAGAGCAGTGTCAGGTTGGAAAGGCCGAGGTTGAGTATTTTGGTCACATTATCGAGAGGGGCTACTGCAGGCCGCTGGACGCAAAGATCGCTGCCATACGCGATTATCCCATGCCCGCAACAAATACGTGCCTTTCTCTGGGTGGCTGGACACTATCAGCACTATATACCACGATATTCGGATATGGCGAGTTCGCTCAGGGACAATTTGAGGAAGGGCGAACCTGTTAAGGTGAACTGGAATTCCAGCAAGGAACAAGCTTTTCTCGCGTTAAAGAAAGCGCTGACTAGCCGCCCCGCGCTGAGGACTACTTCCTATGACCACAGCTTGATTTTTCAGTGCGACGCGAGTGAGAAGGGCATGGGAGCTGTTCTGAGCCAGCACAACGAGAATGGAGAGGAACACCCCGTATTGTTCGTAAGCCGGAAGCTCTGGTGCGAGAAGCATACAGCGCCTCCGAGAAATAGTGAGCTTGTTTAGTGTGGGCTACGCAAAATCTTCAGTGCTATTTGACCGGCTCCCGATTCGTAATTGAGGCGGACCACTGTCCACTGACATGGCTCGGGAACATGTATCCGAAAAACGGCTGTTTGCTACGCTGGAGCCTTGCCTTACAGGAGCAAAATTTTGAAGTGCGTTACCATAGAGGAAAGGAAAATGGGAATGCTGACGATCTCAGCCGAGGTTTTTTTCACTATGCAAAGTGATAGCTTCCAGGCGCTCCTCTGAGTGTACCATTTTATGCTCTACGGGATCTAATTTTCTTGGCCATATCCCTTTCAGAATTTTTTTTCTTTACCACTACTTGATCATTTGAGTTTAGTATATGAGCGTAGTTTTATGATGTAGGTTTATCTCTCGATGTTCATGTTATCAGCGGTTGTCCGGAGATCGCGACGGCAGCTGCGGTCTTTATTTGTTACCAAACATTGATCTAAAATTGCAAAAAGTGGCGTGAATAAATCGCCCGCGTAGATTTGGTTAGCAGCTCTCTTCACCGGACGCTCGTAGAGCGACCAAAAAAAAAGGGGGGGGGGGGGGACTCTTGCATTCGATAGTTTAAGGCTTGTTCTTTGGTTTCCTGGCACAGCTCAGCAGATGGCGAGGCTCTTGCCTTACCAGAGGGGGGGTATTGTGCAGACATCATCACTAATGGCCTATTTCAGACGTACCTTTGTCTTTTAGACATCTCAATTCTGGATAAAAGAAGGAACCGGAGATTAGTCCAGCTGATGCGGCCTCTTCGGAGGTTCGGAGGGCACCGGCCAGGTGTAGCCTTTTTCGAGGCCTCTACCTGGTGGCGGACGAGCTACTGTGATCGGATGTCACGCAATCGGCGCACATTTTCATCAAGCCGGCACGGCGCGAGGCCCGCACGGCGTCGCGTGGAAAGCATGTATAGAAAAAACCCCTTCCCCGCGCGGGAGAGCGCGTAGCTTTGTACGCGTTGCCGTCACCCTCTTTCCCCTTGCCCGGGGAGGACGGTGGTTCATCGGCCTGGAATGTGCCAGGCATTTCGAAAGCTTTCTATGGGACCTGGCCAATGACGACGCGCGGCTCAACGGGAGGAGAAGAGGGAGCTATAACCAGCGAAGCTATGTGTGTGTGCGCGCTAGCTTTCGCGCATGTTAACAAACAGACGCGGCGCGCCCTATTTAAAGCGACCGCGCCGCTTGTTGAGTCAGTCAGCCAGTCAGTCAGTTCGTCAAGTGTTTTGCGACGTGCTCGCCTGTGTTTCGGCTGGACTCCCGGGGATCACCCGCTGCTGGCAAGCCCTCGGACTTTCAAGGGAGCGGCGCTCGTCTCGTATGGCGGCCACATCGTGACTCTTGAGGCGTCGGATTGCAACAGTGCCCGGTGAACAATTTGGTGTTTGTTTATGTAACTTTCTCGTGTTTGATCTGTTGTAAAGCCTCTCTGTTATTGAATCATACTGAAGTTGCATGCTTAGCGTTTGTATTCTGTGAACCTCTCACCTATGTATTTCAAGTGATATTGTGTATTCCTTTGTATCGTCTCTTGCTGTGCATAAATATTGTTTTGTTTGTTACTTCTGACTCCGATCCTTTCTCTTCTGTCACCACAAGGTAGTTGAATTCCGGCTGAGCTTGCCACGCAAGTCGAGGGCATCTCCTTTGCGACCGGAACAGCTACCCCCACTCACTCTAAGGGTGTCTGGGAGTGTGCGCACCGTTAAGGGCGCATCGTTAATAATACCCCCTAATTATTAACGGAAGACATCGGAAGAGCTGTGGAGAGTGCCACGTCAGATCTTAAGAACGGCGACAACGATCGAGACTGGAAACAGGTGGCACTGACCCCCCCTCCCCCGAGCCAGAGCGGGGGGATTGTCTGGCTATGGGCGCCCAACGTCGGCGCGGGTGAGACGCCATTGCTCCTGGCACCGGCCGGCCGAAGGAAACAGTTCGCAATGCGGCGGCTTATGAGGGTCCCAGTCGAAAAAAACTACAGAAAATTTCTGATGGTCTGTAGTCTTGTCGTATTTTTGACCTGTAGTCTGACGTTCATTGTTTGTAGTTTTATATTGTGACGTTCATTGTCTGTAGTTCTGTATTGTGATGTTCATTGTACTGTGACGTTCATTGTCTGTAGTTCTGTATTTTGACGTTTTGTAGTCTATTGTTCTTATTGTGACGGCATGCATTCTGATGTCCCGCAATCTGACATTCCGTACTCTGATGTTCTGTAGTCCGAGGCCACATGTTCATTTCATATACGGTTGTGACTTTCTTCTCTCCTATTGTGAGAAACTTCACACGTGCAAAATGTAACCACAGCCAAGTTGAAAAAATTAGTCGCATGGGATCATAGTCATTAATTGGGCTATTTTGCAAGCATGTAGACCTGGCAGCTCTGCACAAAACAATGTGCAAGCATGCCGAAGACATGCGAAACAACACCTGTGAGAAGCCGCCTTTATTTGGAATCCATGAAGCTGTATTTCCAAAAGGCGCTTGAACGGGAACCCCTGAATGACAAAAAGATGCAGATTTCAATTAAACACCTATTTAAAATGCATTTTTATATATAAAAAAATGATTTCGATGAAGGGAAATTGATGTTGGTTAGTTTGAAGGTAACTGAAGAATGAAAGAATTATTTTGTGATTTTCCATAGACATTGGCTATGGAGAATGTTGTAGTGTCAGGCACAAGAATATTTTAAACCTCATTGTGCTCATTATGTGGATTGAAAATGGACAGCACTAGGCCATTTTTGTATTACCGTTTTATCAAATCATAGCCCGTCTCTCCTACATAAAGCCCACAACTTTAACGTAAGTGGTAGAATGGCAAAGTAGTAAGCCTTCATATCGAGCAATAAATAAATGTTTACAGAGTTTAATAAAGCTCATTGAAAATGACTAAAAGATTATACGTGTTTAGCCTAACCATTATTGCACACAGATATGCTCAGGACCAGTCAATATTGTCACGGACAACAGGGCTAGACGTAACAGACGACAAGACGAAGCTGTACCAGCAGGCAAAACGTTCGGCGCTCAGCACGCGAGTCAACTTCAGTGTCCTCTTCTTCCAGGCGCAGCAAGAAGATGGAGACACCAGGTGGCATTACTCCCCCTCTTAAAAAAAAAGAGAAATAAGGGACAGAGCGCGAGGTAAGGTGTCCTACGCAACAACGAAACAAGCGCATAGCGCACTACCGCGTGAAATAGGGCTTCATGCGGACGACGTGCACGACCTCGGAGCGTGGTTGCCGACGCGAGGGCTGCACAGTACCCACTGGAAGAACTTCGTATGTTACTTCCGTGACTCGGCGCAGAACTTCGTAAGGTCCGAAGTAGCGGGAAATCAGTTTATCACACAAGCCGGGACGACGGACCGGGGTCCATACCCAAACTTTCTCTCCGGGATGGTAGGCGACGTGTCGATGACGGAGGTTGTAGCGGCGTGCATCCGTGCCCTGCTGTTGCTGAATGTGAATTCGGGCAAGTTGACGCGCTTCCTCAGCGCGCTGAGCAAACTGTTCGGCGTCTGGCATGAGTGGATGATCATCTGTGCAGCTCGAAGCATAGCATCCAACATCGTCTGAACGTCACGTCCGTAGACTAGGCGAAATGGTGTAAAACGCGTCGTCTCTTGGGTGGCCGTGTTGTAGGCATATGTGATGTAGGGAAGAATTTCATCCCAGTTTTTGTGCTGCGAGTCTATGTACATTGCGATCATGTCGGCGATGGTTTTGTTGAGTCTCTCCGTGAGGCCATTCGTCTGCGGGTGATATGCAGTAGTTTTTCGGTGGCTGGTATGACTAAGCTCGAGCACGTCGTGCATGAGCTGTGCCGTAAAGGCGGTGCCTCGGTCGGTTACGACTAGGGACGGTGCGCCATGACGCAACACGATTTGCTGCATGAAGAATTGAGCGATCTCAATTGATGTGCCCCGCTGCACTGCCTTGGTTTCCGCATAACGTGTGAGATAGTCGGTCGCGACTATAATCCATTTGTTACCCGTCGATGACATCGGAAATGGGCCCAGTAGGTCGATGCCGACTTGGTCAAACGGCATCCGAGGTGGAATAATAGGTTGGAGCAAACCCGCGGGTTTGAGAGGAGGTACCTTCCGACGTTGACACTCGCGGCAGCCTCTGACGTAGCGATGGACGGCGTCAGAAAGTTTAGGCCAATAATAGGCTTGACGAACTCGAGCGAGTGTGCGTGCAAAGCCTAAGTGACCGGAGGTGGGCTCATCGTGGCAAGCTAAAAGGATGTCGTCGCGCAGGTCGGCCGGCACGACAAGGAGGTGCGCTCAATCAACAGTGCTGGAGTTTTTCTTGAATAAAACGCCATTCCGAAGACAGAATGCAGAACGGTGCCTTTCAAACTGGCGGGGGACGTCAGCAGCGCGACCCTCCAGGTGGTCAATGAAAGGTCGAAGGTCTGGGTCAGCTCGATGTCGGGTCATTATATCTGAGGCATTCAGTAGTCCAAGAAAACTTGTGTCATCTGTGGCGTTATCGACAAATCCGACGGGTGCCCGCGAGAGCGCGTCAGCATCTTCGTGCTTCTGACCAGACTTGTACACAATGGAGTAATCAAATTCTTGAAGGCGAAGGCTCCATCGGGCTAGGCGCCCTGATGGATCACGGAGATTGGCCAGCCAGCACAGAGAATGGTGGTCAGTAACGACTTTAAACGCGCGTCCATAGAGGTAAGGCCTAAATTTCATAGCTGCCCACACAACTGCGAGGCATTCCTTTTCCGTAGTGGAATAATTTGTTTCAGCGCGGGAGAGCGTGCGGCTGGCAATGACCCTTTCCACGCCAGCTTGGTGTTGAATGAGTACAGTGCCAAGGCCGATGTTGCTGGCGTCGGTGTGGATTTCGGTGGTAGCGTCTTCATCAAAGTACGCAAGAACAGGAGTAGTTTGCAGTCGTCTGCGTAGCTCCGCAAAAGCCTCCTGTTGCTCGGCGGCCCACACGAACTGTGTATCATCCCGCGTGAGGCGGTTCAGGGGTGCGGCTACCTTGGAAAAGTCGGCGATGAAGCGGCGGTAGTACGCACACAAACCCAGGAAACGTTTTAAACTCCTCTTCGTGGTAGGAACGGGAAATTTTGCGACAGCGGCAGTTTTGTCGGGGTCTGGCCTAACACCTGCGGCACTCACGAGATGACCAAGAAACTTCAACTCTTTGTAGCCAAAGTGGCACTTTTCGGGCTTGAGCGTCAAGTCGGCTGACCGGAGGGCATCTAATACTGCTCGAAGGCGTTCAATGTGTTCTCCAAAGGTTTCAGAGAACACGACAACGTCGTCGAGATAAACTAAACAGATTTGCCATTTGAGGCCAGCGAGAACGGTGTCCATCATGCGCTGAAAAGTAGCCGGCGCTGAACATAGGCCGAATGGCAGCACTTTAAACTCATACAGTCCATCTGGGGTAACAAAAGCTGTTTTTTCGCGGTCCCGCTCGTCAACCTCAATCTGCCAGTACCCGCTCTTCAAGTCAATGGAGGAGAAGTACTGGGCGCGACGAAGCTTGTCGAGCGAATCGTCGATACGGGGCAGCGGGTAGACGTCTTTTTTAGTGATGTCGTTCAACTTTCGATAGTCAACACAGAAGCGAAGGGTGCCATCCTTTTTTTTCACAAGCACGACAGGGGACGACCACGGACTGTTGGAGGGTTGGATGACACCATCACGAAGCATCTCCTGAACCTGTGTGTGAATCGCTTCACGTTCCGTCGTTGAGATGCGGTACGGCTGCTGGCGTATAGGGCGGGCATCGTCGGGAGTAATTATACGGTGCTTCACAAGAGGCGTCTGCCGAATTTTCGATGATGTCGCGAAACAAGCACTGTATTTTAAAAGAAGAGAACGTAGGTCGTGCTGCTGTGTTTCCGAGAGATCTGTACTAAAATCCAGACGATCAAGGGATGGGTGCACATTGTCAACTTCTCCGAACGTAAAACATTCAGAAACGTCCGCTAAGGCGTCGGCGAATGCGATAGCGGTAGCGCGGAAAAGATGGCGGGGCTCGTTCGTGAAGTTAGTCACCAGGATCTAAGATCGGCCGTTACGGAGATGGATGAGACTCCGCGCCGAGGTGATACCGTGGGTGAGCAAAAGGGACTGGTTGCCCTCAGCGACCGCCGTTCCGTCACGCAGTTCATCGCAGTTAACGGTCACAAAAACACTGGAACGTGGCGGAATAGAAACGCTCTCGGCGGAAATTCGAAGAGGGGCGTGGCTTTGGCGGTCTGCGGTGTCAGTATCATCCGCTTTGTCAGTTGAAAAGGTCACGGTACGCTTCCGGAGATCGATAATGGCCCCATACTCCCGAAGAAAATCGACACCAAGGATACAGTCGCGGGAGCAGTCAGGTATTACAAGGCAGCTTACAACAAACGTGGAGTTGCGAATTTGGACTCTCGCCGTGCACTGACCGCTCGGAGTTACGACATGCCCGCCAGCGGTTCGAATCTGCGTGCCAGACCATGGCGTCATCACTTTTTTTAGAAGCGCCGCTAGCTTCCCGCTTAAAATGGAAAAATCAGCACCAGTGTCTACCAATGCGCTAACCTTATAGCCGTCGAGGACCACGGGTATATCCAGCGAGAGTCTATCTTCACGTGTACGAACTGTCGTCGGGGCCGTCAAGTCAGGTCGCGGTCCAGGATGCAGCGGCAGAACTCGCGCCACGATGTTAGGGCGCCTTCGCGATTCTCGTACCATGTACGAGCGCCATCTTCCAGGCTGAAGAAGACGTTCCTGAGCTTTGCGGCGTCGTCCCACTGATTAAATGCGGCGACGCGTTCAAACTGGGTGAGCCAGTCTTCGACGTCTTCCGTCTGACAGCCGTGGAAAACCTTAGGCAGTCGTGGGTTCTGGAAAGTGTAATACGTTGGCGTTTGCATGACAGGTCGAGGGGCGGCTGCGGTGGTGAATTCCAACGGCCCGTGCTCAGGTGGTAGGCCTAGGTTCCTCCGGCTAGTGCGGTGAACAGGCGTGTCAATTGGCACAGGACCTGAATCCTGGGTATGCGGAGGAGTGCAGGACATATACTGGGATCGATACCCCGCACCTCCACCAAAATATGTCACGGACAACAGGGCTAGACGTAACAGTTGACCAGACGAAGCTGTACCAGCAGGCAAAACGTTCGGCGCTCAGCACGCGAGTCAACTTCAGTGTCCTCTTCTTCCAGGCGCAGCAAGAAGATGGAGACACCAGGTGGCAATATGTAATGCTCTTATAACTGCGGCCCATCGAAATCTTTCTCTGCTAGGAAAATCTCCTGAAATTGCAATAGCTTTTATTTCCTACTATAAGCCTATAAGCTTTTATGTTAGAGAACTGGGCAAGCTGTGACACCTGCTGATTAGCAATAGCTTTTATTTCCTACTATAAGCCTATAAGCTTTTATGTTAGAGAACTGAGCAAGCTGTGACACCTGCTGATTAGCAATAGCTTTTATTTCCTACTATAAGCCTATAAGCTTTTATGTTAGAGAACTGGGCAAACTGTGACACCTGCTGATTAGCAATAGCTTTTATTTCCTACTATAAGCCTATAAGCTTTTATGATAGAGAACTGAGCAACCTGTGACACCCGCTGATTAGCTACACCTTGAAAGCAAGCATAACTCCGCTGCAAAAAAAAAAAAGAAAATTCTGTGCATACATTACTCTGTCACCCATCAGAAGGAATACACTGTAAATCTTACTTTAGAGGAAAAGGTGCAGACATTTCCGTGCCAGGTACTGCGGAATCATTTGTACCGCTTGACCACTTCTTCACTGCAACTGACCTCCTTCAGCAAAAGCCAGGTGTCTGCACAAATAAAATCATTAATTATTTCCTAATCAATTATTCATCCGATTTTGCAAAAACGACAAAATCACGATTTGGATGAAAACTTTACATATTTTCCAGAAAAATTATTGCTCAACTGCAAGCATTGATTTACTACTGAAACACTGTTTAGCATAAAATAGAATGTTGCAAGGGTTAGCATGCTGAAATACAACTACTGCTCTGACCATGGTCAAGCAACTGCTATATACATTTCCAAAACGAGCAACACATGTTGTTTAGTATTGTTAAAATTTGCAGCAAATATGGCTTTCTTTTTCGTGCTAGCTTAGTTCAGCTATGAAAGTGACTCAAACCTGCTAGCATAATTGTTGGTTTCTAACAACCAACTCGCACATTGAGCCAGACATCCATTGATAATGATAAAACCGTTTTGTGATATCTCATCCTCTCTGCTTTTCCTTTCAATAAATTCATCTATCATCAGCATTCCCCTGCACTGTATTTCAAACAGCAGCCATGCTCCTTAAGCAGCATGGTTTGCAGCTTGTTGATAGCCACAATTAAACCATCACCCCAGCTTCAGTTTCCAAGATACCAAAAACAATACAATTCAAATTATATTGTATACAGCCACCACAAAACCAAATGAAATCTCTTCTGTAGTTCATGGAAAGATGTTTTTGTTTACCTGACATTGATGCCACTCCAAAAGGGTAGGGTGGAGGGAACACTCTTGGGATGGCTCTGCTACAAAGGCTTCCTGTCACGCTCCTTGTACTTCAGTCCCCCCGAGGTAAACGGACATCAGCTTGCAGAAGTCGGAATCCAATCGGAGACTGAATTGGTTCATGCAATTTCCATGGCCAAGGTGGACCTGTAAAAACACAAAGGTAAATGTAATAAATGTGGCTGATTCTTTAGATAAATAAGACTATGCACCATTCAAAAGAAGCACACATTTTGTTATAGTTGTTGAAGAGACAAAAGCACCTGACTGAATAAAGTTTGAAGCAACCAAGTGCAAGTTATTTAGAATATACTTTAATCAGTAAAGGTAACCTATATGATTTTATAGTGTGATCATAAATTGAGGACAATGTAGCAAACTATATGGAAAAGAAAAACATAGGTACACCCTTGTTGGCAGAAACAGAGGAGTTGGTCATAGCAAAAATGCAAATGCAGGAAATGTAGTTGAATCAAGAATGGGCATCAGCAGTATATATATTATAAAGCCAAGATAATGAAAGGTTGTTATCAACTGCGACGTGATCGTAACGCTTCTATCCGCCAGTTGGCAAAGCGCTGCCAGATTTGAGCTTTCTGCGCTGCTGAGGACAGAGCTTCGCTTTTCTGCTGGTTAGAGGTAAGTATGAACAGCTGCGGACATAGCACCTTTATGTTGTCTCGGCTGCAGCTGCTGGAGGTTATCTCCGAGCCAGCAGAAACATATGTACTGTTGTGGGTATCGCTGAAGGCGCGAATCTCGCCGCGCTTTATCAAGTTACGGATGACTGCGCTGTAATCACGGAGAATTCGAGCACGTGCAGCAAGCTGTCACGTAGTATTTTTAAATTTCGCCAGCTTTCATTTGTGCGGAATAAAAAGGGCCATGCTAAGGCTACCTGAGAGGAAGCATCTGGGTCAAGTCCAGCAGCTCTTATTCAGACCTGAGCAATTGAACGATTTATTTATAAGGTCAATTAATTATTACTGGCTAATTAATCGAGTAAGCAGATCAAGTTTATAGCCGGTGTCTTAACATCTAACAGCAAATTCAATTGATTTTGTTTGGTAAGAACGCTTTCATCTTTTCTTTTTTATAATCTGCAGTGGTGTCCACCTCAGCTGATATAACCTGTACATAGCCGGACTGAGGTCAATGCCACATAGGGGCATCTCCTTTCCCAGAGCAATATCTCATGACCGAATGCATCGCCGTTTATATATATGCCGCATCATGGTAGCTTTGCGTCGTTAAAGTGGGACCACGTGCTGTCACATATCTTGCGACCAAGAGCGCGAAGCACACTAAAGGGGTCAGCCAGTCATATAGTGCGCCCTCTGCCTTTTTCGAAACAACTTAATCATGACGCGACATACGACAAATGACGTTCACCAAACTATGGCTACAACACAATCATTATTGAGGTTACGGACAATAACATTGCTTCGGCACATTTTTACATGAGCTATAGTAGGCCACCGCCAAGCTGTAATAGCTCTCTAAAAAAAAAAATGTAACGGGAGAGTATTCCTGGACCACTATTACCTGCCATGCCTAAAGCGGATTTCAAACTAAACTGACAAACGCTGAAAGCAGATAAAAATTGAGAGCATTCCGCAAAAAAAGAAAACAAAAACACGATGTCAAGAGCAGCTATTCACAGTGAAACTGAGGGTGAATAGCACGAGGAAGACGACGGAAAAAATACGAATTTAGAAAACGAATTAGAAGGTAGGCGCCGAGAAGGAACCGAGCATATGCAAAGCGGCGTACAATGAGAAGAAATAAAGTACACACAAAACCAGGAAAATATGCCTAGAAAATTATGAGGGTGTGATCAAAAACACAAGCGCCGGGACAGCACAAAAAAATGCATTATCAAAAAAAAAAAAAAAAAGAGTGGCAGCAAAAGGACAATAGGCGAAAAATAAAAATAGTAAAAAAGAAATAACGGAAAAGTAACGTAAGCAGGGGACGGAAGAGGCAAAGTATTTATATTTTTGCTTGAGGATGACCAAACAGAGAGGAAGAGGATTGGCTAGTGTGTTTCTGATGCAAGCAGAACTTTAGTATTTTTTTTAGGGGTGAAGAACAGAAGCAAAGGGCTGAATTTATTATTGGCTTGAATGAGAAAGAAAGATTGCAGCATTAAAAATATCAAGGAATCGATAAAAGACACCTAGACACGAAAGGGAAAGCCCTTGGGTTGGCACAGGACAAAAGCGGAAAAAAAAAGTTTACAAAAGCCTATTTTAATAAAGAAAATGAGAATAAGCAAACAATGGAGATTGGGAGCGAGGTGGAGGCATTTTATGCTTAGTTCTGGTATATTATCCGATTATGCCGGTAAGGAGAGGGTTGCGGCCAGCATATCGGAAAGATGCGCCGCAGTGCTCAGCGTAATCCGATCTGTGACGCGTGACCTTCACTCGACCGAAGGAGCCATATCTCAAAGTGAAATTCACTACGCTAATGTACTAACTGTGCGATGTAAGCTCAGGAACACCCTCGCCTATTGACGTCATTCATCTTAGGCCTGCCACTATTATTCCCTACCCATGACTATTCTTGACCATTCTAAACCATAGAGGGTCGCATATGCCAAATATTTTTGGTGAGATAATATGCAGGCGCCAATTCGTTTTTCCCTTCGATCGCATATATCACCGCTCGAGCGCTGTAGACAAACGGGCTCGTGATTGCATGTACAAACACGAGCGCACTTGTCGGCAGGTTTGGAGCATAGACTGCTTTAGTAAAAACAGGTTATGGCTGGAGTCGTACGCGACAAAATGAGGAGAAATATTAGCGCATTTGTTTCGTTGAGGACGCGATGGTCATTCCGTCTTCCTCATTTATATACTATGTGATGACACTGTAACGCGAGGATTACAGTTCACTAAGTACATCAAAACATTGCATATTGTCACTTGGCGGTGACAATGCCGTAAGCACAAAAGAACACAGGCTTGGCAGTACTGAAATTAAGTCTTTACTGGGCTGACTTGCTCCCTGAAAATAAGTGAACATCTCGGCGGCGGCGATAGCAGCAAACGTGCTCGCTGGTCGTCGAATGACTAATTCCGGTCACACCCGTCAAGCTCAGTTTAATGCGGCGGAGAAACATATAGGTAAAGACGCAAATGGTTACTAGCATAACCTGCATATTGTAGAAACAGACGAGTGGCTGGAATACTGTGAGGCACATCTGGGTACATCTTGCGCGACAAAGAAAATGATAAAGACTGAGCTACATGCGAGCGAAAAAGAGAGCGACAGCAACGCGTCAAGTCGGCGCGGCGAAAGCGATCATGGATAGCTTCGTCGCTTACTGGGGAAGATACATGCTCGCGAATCGACGGCAACGCGAAACAGCGACGACGCTCTGTGTTGCTGGTATAGTATACCGCAAACTATTTGCATATGCAAGTAACAACAATTGCAAGAATGGAAGTGTTTTGCGATAACATGCAATAAGATGGATTTACACTTGCGCTATAAGAGTAGTAACTTGACCTTTCATTCATTGTTATTTTTTTTTTGCGATTATACATTCGTAGAATCCTTGCCCCTTCACCATTGTTCGTACAAAGCGAGAAATTTACGCGGAAGTGCACGAACACGATGCAACACTGCAAAAAAAAAAAAAAATTGAGAGAGAGAGAGAGAGAGCGCGTACGAAATGAGCGGCAGTGACGTACGCTTCGCGTTCATGCTGTTGGCTGATCGTGCATGCGATTCCGAGGAATGAGCGAAATTTTTTATTTCAGCAGTTCGGAGTGACGAGCCAATCGACACATGCATTTCTGATTCGCGCGATGTGTGCCGCCATCGCGTTCGCGTAAGTTTTCGCGTACATGTATCTCAGTCAAAGAAGCGCGTTTCGCGATAAGCATGAACAGAAATACGGAATCGATCCGCGCTCTACAAGGCGTTATCATTGAAGATCTGAAAGGTTGGCGGCAATGTTTTGCGACGCACAGCACAGCTCGAGTTCTCCAGGCAAGACTAATAACGTCCGTACTTGGCTGCTCGCGAACTATAGTCTGGCACCTTTGTGCTTTTCATGCTTGGAGGCTAGAGGCAGTGCTCAAGATCAAGGTGGTTGCTAACAGGGGGGGGGGGGGGGGGGGTTAAGAAACTTCACCCGTCGTCGCAGCTACTAAAAGTAGAAAACAAAGACAAACATCACATTACGTACCTTCTTCCGCGCATCAGGCTCGTCATGGCGTTTCCGGTTCAGCCTGCTGAGCTCTGCTCCATCCTTCCATTTCTTCGTCTGCGGTTAAGTGTCAGCGTTACGATTCATTTCTCTCTTCAGAATAAAATTCAAAACACATCGTAGCAAAGAGACGCTTACCTGTAATATGAAATATAGGTGCAATGTGGTGGGCCCACGCGAATTTTCTTCGCCTTCCCCAAATCTTCAACATCGTTCTGTCGAAGTTTCCAATGTCCCGCGGTGAGGACTTTTGCACTGTGTCTTCTCAGATGATATAGCACTTGTGCTCGTTCTCGTGCTAAATGAGCACGAAGTTCGAACAGAAATGTCGCAGATCAGCATAAAGTCACCGAAGGAGAAAGACGACTGCACGGGCAGCACTGCCGTGATCCGCGAGACGAACAACACCGCATCTTGCTTACTTGAGTGGACGACGAGGAAGCGGAGAAAGAAACAAAAAAAAAGGGGGGGGGGGGGCTGTGGACTGCCGGCGGAAACGACACCGACTCTGTCACCGTGCGGATAGTGGGAGAAGGAAGAGGGGAGGAAAGAAGAGAATGCAGATGGTCGCTCGCGTCCCTTTGCCGCCAACGCGGCATCCATCTTGGCCAACTGGTTTTTCGTGGAGAGGGAGAGAGAGCTTAGAAGGGCCAGGGCCGGACGCGTATATCCGATCCCAACAAACGGATGCGGCGCGAGGGGGAAAACGAAGATGGAGAGGGAGAAGAGGCCGTCGGCTGGCTGTTACGAGCTGCGGCCGGCACCCCCATTCCACGCTAGCGACCCGAGGGCCTCGGCCAACACCCTCTCGGCGCCCGTGTTGTGGTAGCAGCAGTGGCAGTGCGCGATGCGCGTTGTTGCGTGGATGTGTGTGCGCGCTCTTGTGCTATACTTGTGCCGCGAGTTTTCTCCAAAGACCGCATGAGGCTAGTCATCTTGTATTGCCCCGGATGAACTAAATGCGATTTGTGCATTGATTCAATCCCTGGCGCAAGGCCGCTCCACGAAGCCCTTCGTGGCTCAGACGCAGGTTTGTTACATACCGCTTACATGCAAATCGGCCCCGAAATGCAATCTATTTTATGAGGTAACCCAAGCCTTGTATTTCGGCAAGATCCCCACTAAGGTACGACTGTATTACTTACGCCCTCCGGTGAAGAAAAGACCTGTTTTTAAAAAAAAGCAAACCGCCTCTACTGCGTGCAGACACGTTCCGCCGTGCATGCAGTGAGAGTGATTTGTGCATTTCGCAAGGCGACAATGAAATGAAAGTGCGGAGACCAAAAGCACTTGGCTGCTTTCGGGATGACGTGTTTTGTTCTACTGACAGTAATGTGCGGCTTCTGCAAGCTCTAAATGAAACAGCTGTGATTGAAGTTTGGTTATGTGTAAAGCACGAAGTTCGTTACTCATCCGCTTTCATGAATGACATGCACGCCCTTTTTTATTTGATCTTGGAAACCAATTCCAAAATTTGGAGATCGCCCGCACTATCATCAGAGGAAGTGACCTTTACAGTATGAAACATTGTTTTTGTATGCTACTTTTTCGATAAATGACAGCCATGTGGCACTTTTCAGAATAATCTTGTTTGCCTTATGCCCCGTCGCCATCTGCTGCCTCTGACTGCACTCGCGAGTTTTGTTTCGTTAATTTGCATGGTTACTAAACAGCGTTTTGTTGCTCTTTTGGTGTGGTATAAGGGGTTCAACTTCTAAAAGCAAGTTTCTTTTTTTTGCAAAGTAAGTGATGACAATTTGTTGCTACAATATATTAATCCATTTCTCTCCGCCACCAGCCCAAAGTGCCATGTCCGGTGAAGGTATATGTCTATACTGATCAGTTAAGCGAGACAGAATGCATGAAACAAAGTCAGTGACTGTTTTCACATAGAGGAATAGAGAAGAAGTAATTCATTTGTAGCCAATGTGCATGAAGCAAAAAAGGTACTATCATTGGCATGTTTAACCTTTGCAGCAAATCTGCGCTCTTGCTGCCCATGCAGCCACTAGTTGCTACTGTTACGATATGGACAAACTGTCCCGATGAACTAGAATTCTGGCAGGATTATCCACAATCACTATAATATTTGGCTTCTGCTGTGCCTTGGTTGTATAGTCCTTCCCCCTAGCAATAGCAACACACTTTCACCACTAGTACATCAAGTGAAAGTTGCTGGTTTGCATCATGCACCTTGCAGCAGCAACCTTGTGCCACTCTGCTCTTAGGATAAATTAAATTTGAAGGGAATAAACACTGCATGTGATGAATAAGACACCAGTGGAGTGCACATCAATACAGTGCCCAGATGTACAGGCGCCCAAATCTTTAACTGGCGTGCGCGAGCAGCGACTTTTCTGTGCGTCAGCGCCATATGACAGAGCGAAGTTGGAAACAGGATGAGGCTAAGCGCATGCTCACAAAGCACGCTCAGCTGGAGTCGTCTGCCAGGCTGTTCCGTCCAGCTGAGCGTGCTTTGTGAGCATGCGCTTAGCCTCATCCTGTTTCCAACTTCGCTCCGTCATATGGCGCTGACGCACAGAAAAGTCGCCGCTCGCGCACGCCAGTTAAAGATTTGGGCGCCTGTACCATTCACAGTAGCATACTGCACCAGTGAAAACTGTCAAAAAGTGTGAGAAGCTCATAGCCAACTTTATTATAAACGGAACATATTTCAGCTCCATCATGTAATGAGTTGCAAGACGAGAAGCGAAACTTTTCCATAGACGTATCATCAATAGTGGTATTCAGTTAGAAATGTTGCAGTAAGGTGTTCACTTGGCACAAATGGTCTGAGGCTAAGGTTGATGGAAACTGCCTAGCCGGTGTCATCGTCCAGAAGAGCCAGACTTTTTCCATGGCCACAGTGGAAAATGTGAAGTGCTTCCGAGCTTCTCCTTTCCTACTTTTTTTACCCTCCGTCTTTGTTTATACATAACTTATTTTTCATTTTCAATTCAGTTTCATTGCTTCATTAACATAAACTTGTATTTTTCACATTGAGAAAAACATCCATGGGCAATTTCATTGCTTTAAAATATGGACCTCTGTTAAGAACTTATTCCTGCTTCATTTCTTCACATGCACCAAGCAAAAACCATTAAGCTCTGGTGTCATAATTTCTGGATGCATAAACAATACTGCCCTACACTGTCACTATCTGCAAAAAAATCTGTTATTGTGTCCTGTAAAGCTGGAAAAAAAGGTACAAAATTCTTGTGATGCTCAAGTTGGCAGACAATCCCTGCATATTGTCGATTTCAGTCGTACTCCATAGGGTATGAAAAGTGAACCAGATATGATTAACGCAGCCTTTTTGATATATTTTGTTCTCAGTGACTTTTGAATACACAGCTTTCTAAATATATTTTCTGTCACATATGGCCCCTATAGCCAACATGATTAAATGGTTTAGAAGAATGTCAATTTGGGCTAAATAGTGCATACTGTTCGAGACTGAAAATAATAGTGCTAAGAAGTGACACAAGAGAGAATGACGCAGGACGAGTGCTAAATTCATCTGACCTTTATTCACTGCCAAGGCAGCAAATATATAGAAATTTTAAGGCATGCGCATGAACAACAACACGACGCATTAAACAAACCGTTCAAGATATGTCATCTCGGTCTTGAAAAGGTGAACCGATGTACCACTCACACGCTTTCCCTCTCTTTCTTATGTGAAACGCCTCCAAGACCTCGCGTGCCTTCAAATCTCTACTTCTGCCCAGAATCTTTATCTCATGAAGCTGTGGTTCACATATCTTTCAGTGCACACATATTTTTTCTCCCGGTGCATGTTTTGCCGCTCGGTTGCACACGAAGCAATTTGCACAATGCTGTGAAAGATGTGCACCTCCTGGTTCTTTTTGTGATAGTGCATGCTCAGCTGCACGGTCATTCACACGGCGCCTCGATTGGCCCACATAGGCTTTTCCGCAGGCCAGTGGTATCTCATATACCACTCCTATGCAGCACTTCACGTACTGCTTGCCATGTTTTTTGCTGCAAGCGCCCTCCTTTTCATTGCTCGCAATGCGCGCGCATAATTGTGCGAGCTTTCGTGGAACTTTTTTCACATTGTGCGGAACCCTGTGAACATAGGGTACTGTCGTGACGCTGGGGCTATGTCGACCCGGCCTTCACTTGGTAGCGTGCAGAGACTCCGGGTTGAAGAGGGATTGAATCTTCGAAGTTGGTGAAATATGTACAAGCAGGTTTAATGGCACTTTGAGAAAACTTATTAACAAGATTATTTACAAGAAAAAGAACGGTACATCAGCAAAATGGCAAGCGTTAAGAGTTCATAGCGAGAAGCGACTGGATGAGCCGTTTACCCAGGGCTCAGAGCGACCTTTCGTGCTCTGCAGCGTCCTTAAAAACCCCCTATGTCCAGCCCCTCTCAGAAGATGCTGACCAACCAAATCCAGGGCACGCCCCTCAGATATCGGCATCCAATCGAACACATCACTGCACTGATGATCTGAAGCACTGACTGGCCCGGCATTGTTTCGTTGAGCCTGGTCACTTGTTGGCGGGAAAAGCCTGGGAACTGCGAGGAGGTACATTTCTATTCTTCAGCCAAGAATCGATAGGCTGGTTCCGGCAAGTGGATTTACTTCTCAGAAACCCAAGTGCACGTGCGCGCCGCATACGCTCCCAGCATTGTCCGTTTTCGACAATTGCAAATCTTTCCTGCATTCCCGGGAAATCATTTAATGGCCGTATGCGTCATGCTCCTTTCTTGTCCTGCACGTCAGTGGACGTGTCACTCTGTCGTCTCCTTTGTCCAGTAGGCATTCCTCACTGGACGATAGCACTTCTCGACGGGAAGGGTTAACAATTGAACGAAAGCACTTCCGGCTATTTCCCGCAGGGGGAAATTTCTTTGTGTTTTTCTAGACGTTCTCTTGACAGGGTCAATTTGGCATTTGCAGGGTGTCCACAAAGCAAAACAGGCTTACAAAACAGGATTCCTGGAAACAGGCTCACTTAGAGCCATTGTACCAACACCACATACCCACAGCACTTATCCATGCCCACAGGCGAACAATTGAGCGCGCAAGTGCGAATGATGCACGGTCGTAACAGCCTCCTCCCCCGCCAGAAGAGTCTCGGAGGGCAGCAGTCGCAGCTGCTGCATGAAGAGACGACTTAATGGCCTGCACATGAACGCTTGAAGCTCGCTGTTGCTTGTCGCGTTGTCTTGATTGTCGTAGGCCAAATTGCTCGAGCTGTCTGAAACTCAACCACATGTCGAAGCAAGTACTCGGCTCCCGTCTGAAGAGACCAGGTCAAAAGAAAACTGCCATTGTTGTTCGAGAAAAGCCCACTCTCAAGACGTTCAGGACCCACGTATTCCTAGAAAACCAAACGTACTGCTTTACATAGTCACACATATACAAGCGCACGAAAAAAAAAAACCTGATTATCAATTTGGATACATGGTGAGGAACATCTCGAACCGCTTAGAAAGAGCGGCTAAGCGCGTCCGCATTCCCATTTAACTTCCCGTTTTTGTATCTTATTTCAAAATTGTACTGCTGTAAAATCAAGCTCCACCTAAGAAGGCGACTGTTCTTCGATGTCGCAGTTTGCAGCCAAGCCAGGGGACAATGGTCCGTCTCTACGGTGAATTTGGCCCCTCCAAGATAGCACTGCAATTTTTGAATGGCCCATACAATGCAAGCGCACTCTTTCTCTGACGCGCAATAAGCCCTCTCTCTAGAACTCAGTTTTCTGCTCAGGTAGAGCACGGGGTGCTCATTACCGTCGTCATCTCTCTGGCAGAGAACAGCACCTAGCCCTCGATCACTGGCATCACACTGGACCGTGAATTCTCGGTCATAGTCTGGAGCTCGCAATACCGGACGGCTAATCAGCACAGCCTTCAGGTTTACGAAGGAGGCTTCCTTTTGTTCGTCCCAGACTACATTTGTCGGTTCTGTCTTGCGGAGAGCGTCGGTCAGAGGGCTGGCCAAAGCTGAATAGTTAGGGATGTAGTGATTGTAGTACCCAGTCAGACCCAGGAATGCTCGAATTTCCGTCTTCGTGCTCGGCCGCGGGTAGTCTGCCACCGCAGAAATCTTAATCTCGCTGGGTTTCCTGAAACCTTGACCTACATTGTGACCCAAGTAGTCCACGGTCGCCCTTGCCAGGCGACATTTCTCGGCCTTTACGGTTAGTCCAGCTTGACGCAAAAGGCTCAGTACAGCTCTTAGATGTACCATATGGTCCGCCCATGAGTCGGAAAAAACCGCAATGTCGTCTAAATAAGGCACCGCGAATGTTTCACACCCCTTTAAAACCCTATCCATGAGTCGGGAAAAACAAAATGGAGCATTTTTGAGCCCGAAACTCATCATTGTTGGCTGGTAGCTGCCCGTCGGAGTGACGAAAGCCGCGTATCTGCTGGCGCGTTCAGTGAGCGGTACTTGCCAGTATCCTCGAGTAAGGTCCAGCGTAGTCACATATGCCGCTCTACTGACCTGTTCTATTCTCTCCTCAATATTCGGAATAGGATACACTTGATCCCTGGTGAGAGAATTTAGCTTTCGGTAGTCTACCACAGGCCTAGGGTCTTTACCTGGAGCTTCTACTAAGATCACAGGCGAAGCATAATCGCTTTCCGAGGGTTTTATTACTCCCAATTCCAGCATGCGAGTTACTTCCCTATCCAGAATTTCTCTTTGCCTTGGAGAAAATCGGTAGCACCTTGATCGCACTGGCACGTCTGAAGTCAGCTCAATATCGTGCTCGGTCAAATCAGTCCTGCCTGGCCTGTCCACGAAGCAGGCCTCAAACTCTGTTATTATTTCGCCCAGATCGGACAGCTAAGATTTCTTTAGTTCTCCTCTCTGCTCCGTCTTTTTGAGAAGCTCCTGAGCGTTGCTTCCTTTTCCGCTGAGGCAAATCAAGTTGTCCCCCATCTCCTCGGGAAGGTTTAACGTTAGAATATCCACGGCTTCCCTCTGCACATAAGGTTTCATAAGATTGCAATGATAAATGCGCACTTCTTTACGCCTACCGGGGATTTTCACTGCGTAGTTAGTGTTAGAAAGCTTTGCAACGACTTCAGCCGGTCCTTCCCACTGTACTTCGAGCTTATTCTGCCTTGAACTTCTCAGCAACATCACCTGGTCCCCGATACAAAACGTCCTTTGACGGGCTGTTGTATCATAGTACACCTTGGAACGAGCCTGGGCTGACTTCATGCTGGCCTCAACGAGTTCCTTAGTGTTATGTAAGCGATTCAAGAGGTTCAGAATGAATTCTACTACTGTTGGGTCTTCTCCGCGCCCCTCCCAGGCTTCGCCCACCATTCGCAAAGGTGAGCGCAGTGACCTTCCGTACACCAACTCGGCTGGGCTAAATCCAGTGGATTCGTGCGGCACTGACCGCAAAGCGAAAAGCGCTGCAGGCAGGCAGGTATCCCATTCGCGCTTGTTTTCATAGCACAGTCCCCTCAGGACTCGTTTGAGAACAGAGTGCCATCTTTCTACGCTGTTGCTCTGCGGATGATGGATCGAGCTATGCACTACCTTAATGCCGCATCGCTCGAGAAATGAGGTGGTGAGGACACTCGTGAAAACGCTACCCTGATCACTTTGGACCTCGGAAGGGAATCCAACTCGTGCAAACACTGACAGCAGCGAATCCACTACACTCTCGCACGTCACCTCGCGCAGCGGAACAGCCTCTGGAAACTTTGTGGCTGGGCATAACATAGTGAGGATATAACGGTACCCTGACTCTGTCACAGGAAGTGGCCCAACTACATCTATTACTAACCGGTGAAAGGGCTCGGTAATGATTGGTACTAACACCATCGGAGCTTTCCACTTATCTTGCGCCTTTCCAACCCGCTGGCACGTGTCGCATGACCGTACAAAATTTTCCGTGTCCTTAAAACATCCAGGCCAATAGTATTCTTGCAACAGCCTCTGCTTTGTTTTCTTTATTCCAAGGTGACATGACCACGAGCTGCCATGGGAAAGTCGCAGTAAGTCTCCGCGGTACTTTTGGGGAACGACTAATTGGTCCCGCTCTACTCCGCGCTTATCCTTGAATAAGCGATACAGCACTCCCTTTCTCATCTCAAAAGAAATATTCTTTGCTGTCTTAGTGGCGCGGTGGCGCTCCCTTATCTCCTGTATCTTGGGATCATTGGCTTGCTCCGTAGCTAAGTCCTCTCGAGTTCCACTTAAAAGTCTCGTGAGATTACTAGACACTGGCGGCAAGAGGTTACTCTCAAGAACGTCCTCATTCCGCGTCTCATCAAGCTCACTTTCAAGTTGACTTATCTGAGATGCCTCGCTCTCAAAGTTTTCTGACCTGCTATCTTCCGCCTCTACCACTGTTTTAACTGCCGTTTCCTCCGCTGTGGATTCTTCTGGAATGAGCAGTGTAGCTAGTTCTCGCGCCTTTGAACGTGTTAAGGCTTGCACAACTCTGTCTACGAAAAGAATGCCCCTCTTTCGCAGTAGCATGTCCGATTTGTTGGAGAACAAATACGGATAGCACTTAGGAAGCTTTCCTGAAACGGCAGCCTCGGTTGTTAATTCGCCGAAAGGGCCCTCGATGACCACGTTTGCGATTGGCAAGCACACACTCTGTTCCTCCACTACCTGGCGGGTCCATGCACACTGTCCTGTATAGTCGGAAGGCGACACATACGCCGGATGGACAACATCCATCGTTGCGGCCGAATCGCGCAGTACCTTGCAAGCGTTGACTACTAGGTCATGCAGGTAGGGTTCTAAAAGCTGCATATTTTCATCGCAGTCCCTGACATACGAGAAAGCAATCTTTTCTTTCCGGCAGTTGACGGCAATGTGACCCTGCTCATTACACCTAAAGCATGTGAGCGGCTTCCTAGCCTCAAGCTTATTCTTTGTGTTCTGCGCGTTGGTCACTTCCCCACTTTTCTCACTGCCGTCCTTTCTAGGGAATTTGCCTGAAGAAACCTTCATTTCTTCGTTTCCAACTCTAGCAAAGTGCCTTTCCTGACGGTTTTTCACACTGAACTTGGGATTGCGGGGCCTATCCACTGCTGGGTTGCTGAATTGTCGGCGCGAAGCATACTCCTCAATAAGTTCGGCAGCTTCAGTTGCCGACTTAATTTCGCCTCGGTCCTGTAACCAATTTCTTTCTTTTTCTGGGAGGCAGTTATAAAACTGCTCCAAAAGAATTCGCTCGACTACAGCGTCCCTATCACTGTAGGAATCAGAGCTCTTTACCCACTCGCCCAAATTAACTCTTAAATTGTACAGGAATTCAGGGTAACTCTCGTCCCTGGACTTAGTAGCGTTCCGAAAACGTTGTCTGAACGCCTCGGCGCTAAGCCTACACTTTCTCAGAAGGCAAGCTTTGACCTTCTCGTAGTTGTCCGCGTCCTCCTTGCTTAGCCGCGCGACAACCTCCGCTGCCTCGCAGGGCAGAACCGTCAATAATCTCTGAGACCAAGCGTCTCGCTGGAAGGACAGTTTTCCGCAGGTTCGCTCAAAGTTAGCCAGATACAGACCGATATCCCCTGATATCACATATGGCTGCATGTACTTTGACATCTTGAAATCTGCCTCCTTGTTGAGACGAGGTACCGCTAGCTGGGGACAATCGCCCGACCTCTTGCTCAACTCTAGTTCTAATTTCCGGAGCTCAATGTGTAGCTTCTTTTCCTCTCTTTCCCTCTCACGTTCGCGCTCCCTTTCCTCTTTTTCCCTCTCACGTTCGCGCTCCCTTTCCTCTTTTTCCCTCTCAAGTTCACGCTCACGCCTCTTTTCCTCTTTTTCCCGCTCTTTCTGCTGTCTGAGCTGCTCCTCCTTTTTTTGGGCGATGAGGTTCCATGCTTCACTGAGCTCCTCATCATCGGCTCCCAAATCTGTGATTGCCTTTATAATCAAAGGTTTTCGTGCCAAACCACTTGTATCAATTACCAATTCCTCACACAATTGCAACAGTTCCGGTTTCTGCAGCTTTTGTAGGTCCATGATCGCTCCGAGTGTCGGCTACTTCCAAAACAACAGTGCAAACTACCAAACCTAAAGGCGTTTCAACACTTTTTACCAGTTCTAAAATCTAACCCTGTTCTAGAACCTGGTCCGCATCAGAAGAAAAGCCAAGCACTCACCCACACATGCGATCGATGTTCCGAGCTGCTTTCTTGTTGGCCGATTGTTGCTCCTGCTTGTTGCTTGAGATGCCACCTCCGATCACAAGATGTCGTGGCTTGTAGATTCTGATCCATCTCGAATCACCAGATGTTGTAGCTTGTAGATCCAGATCCCACCGCTGCCACCAGTTGTCGTGACGCTGGGGCTAAGTCGACCCGGCCTTCACTTGGTAGCGTGCAGAGACTCGGGGTTGAAGAAGGACTGAATCTTCGAAGTTGGTAAAATATATACAAGCAGGTTTAATGGCACTTTGAGAAAACTTATTTACAAGATTATTTACAAGAAAAAGAAGGGTACATCAGCAAAATGGCAAGCGTTAAGAGTTCATAGCGAGAAGCGACTGGATGAGCCGTTTACCCAGGGCTCAGAGCGACCTTTCGTGCTCTGCAGCGTCCTTAAAAACCCCCTATGTCCAGCCCCTCTCAGAAGATGCTGACCAACCAAATCCAGGGCACGCCCCTCAGATATCGGCATCCAATCGAACACATCACTGCACTGATGATCTGAAGCACTGACTGGCCCGGCATTGTTTCGTTGAGCCTGGTCACTTGTTGGCGGGAAAAGCCTGGGAACTGCGAGGAGGTACATTTCTATTCTTCAGCCAAGAATCGATAGGCTGGTTCCGGCAAGTGGATTTACTTCTCAGAAACCCAAGTGCACGTGCGCGCCGCATACGCTCCCAGCATTGTCCGTTTTCGACAATTGCAAATCTTTCCTGCATTCCCGGGAAATCATTTAATGGCCGTATGCGTCATGCTCCTTTCTTGTCCTGCACGTCAGCGGACGTGTCACTCTGTCGTCTCCTTTGTCCAGTAGGCATTCCTCACTGGACGATAGCACTTCTCGACGGGAAGGGTGAACAATTGAACGAAAGCACTTCCGGCTATTTCCCGCAGGGGGACATTTCTTTGTGTTTTTCTAGACGTTCTCTTGACAGGGTCAATTTGGCATTTGCAGGGTGTCCACAAAGCAAAACAGGCTTACAAAACAGGATTCCTGGAAACAGGCTCACTTAGAGCCATTGTACCAACACCACATACCCACAGCACTTATCCATGCCCACAGGCGAACAATAGAGCGCGCAAGTGCGGATGATGCACGGTCGTAACAGCCTCCTCCCCCGCCAGAAGAGTCTCGGAGGGCAGCAGTCGCAGCTGCTGCATGAAGAGACGACTTAATGGCCTGCACATGAACGCTTGAAGCTCGCTGTTGCTTGTCGCGTTGTCTTGATTGTCGTAGGCCAAATTGCTCGAGCTGTCTGAAACTCAACCACATGTCGAAGCAAGTACTCGGCTCCCGTCTGAAGAGACCAGGTCAAAAGAAAACTGCCATTGTTGTTCGAGAAAAGCCCACTCTCAAGACGTTCAGGACCCACGTATTCCTAGAAAACCAAACGTGCTGCTTTACATAGTCACACATATACAAGCGCACGAAAAAAAAACCTGATTATCAATTTGGATACATGGTGAGGAACATCTCGAACCGCTTAGAAAGAGCGGCTAAGCGCGTCCGCATTCCCATTTAACTTCCCCTTTTTGTATCTTATTTCAAAATTGTACTGCTGAAAAATCAAGCTCCACCTAAGAAGGCGACTGTTCTTCGATGTCGCAGTTTGCAGCCAAGCCAGGGGACAATGGTCCGTCTCTACGGTGAATTTGGCCCCTCCAAGATAGCACTGCAATTTTTGAATGGCCCATACAATGCAAGCGCACTCTTTCTCTGACGCGCAATAAGCCCTCTCTCTAGAACTCAGTTTTCTGCTCAGGTAGAGCACGGGGTGCTCATTACCGTCGTCATCTCTCTGGCAGAGAACAGCACCTAGCCCTCGATCACTGGCATCACACTGGACCGTGAATTCTCGGTCATAGTCTGGAGCTCGCAATACCGGACGGCTAATCAGCACAGCCTTCAGGTTTACGAAGGAGGCTTCCTTTTGTTCGTCCCAGACTACATTTGTCGGTTCTGTCTTGCGGAGAGCCTCGGTCAGAGGGCTGGCCAAAGCTGAATAGTTAGGGATGTAGTGATTGTAGTACCCAGTCAGACCCAGGAATGCTCGAATTTCCGTCTTCGTGCTCGGCCGCGGGTAGTCTGCCACCGCAGAAATCTTAATCTCGCTGGGTTTCCTGAAACCTTGACCTACATTGTGACCCAAGTAGTCCACGGTCGCCCTTGCCAGGCAACATTTCTCGGCCTTTACGGTTAGTCCAGCTTGACGCAAAAGCCTCAGTACAGCTCTTAGATGTACCATATGGTCCGCCCATGAGTCGGAAAAACCGCAATGTCGTCTAAATAAGGCACCGCGAATGTTTCACACCCCTTTAAAACCCTATCCATGAGTCGGGAAAAACAAAATGGAGCATTTTTGAGCCCGAAACTCATCATTGTTGTCTGGTAGCTGCCCGTCGGAGTGACGAAAGCCGCGTATCTGCTGGCGCGTTCAGTGAGCGGTACTTGCCAGTATCCTCGAGTAAGGTCCAGCGTAGTCACATATGCCGCTCTACTGACCTGTTCTATTCTCTCCTCAATATTCGGAATAGGATACACTTGATCCCTGGTGAGAGAATTTAGCTTTCGGTAGTCTACCACAGGCCTAGGGTCTTTACCTGGAGCTTCTACTAAGATCATAGGCGAAGCATAATCGCTTTCCGAGGGTTTTATTACTCCCAATTCCAGCATGCGAGTTACTTCCCTATCCAGAATTTCTCTTTGCCTTGGAGAAAATCGGTACCACCTTGATCGCACTGGCACGTCTGAAGTCAGCTCAATATCGTGCTCAGTCAAATCAGTCCTGCCTGGCCTGTCCACGAAGCAGGCCTCAAACTCTGTTATTATTTCGCCCAGATCGGACAGCTGGGATTTCTTTAGTTCTCCTCTCTGCTCCGTCTTTTTGAGAAGCTCCTGAGCGTTGCTTCCTTTTCCGCTGAGGCAAATCAAGTTGTCCCCCATCTCCTCGGGAAGGTTTAACGTTAGATTTACCACGGCTTCCCTCTGCACATAAGGTTTCATAAGATTGCAATGATAAATGCGCACTTCTTTACGCCTACCGGGGATTTTCACTGCGTAGTTAGTGTTAGAAAGCTTTGCAACGACTTCAGCCGGTCCTTCCCACTGTACTTCGAGCTTATTCTGCCTTGAACTTCTCAGCAACATCACCTGGTCCCCGATACAAAACGTCCTTTGACGGGCTGTTGTATCATAGTACACCTTGGAACGAGCCTGGGCTGACTTCATGCTGGCCTCAACGAGTTCCTTAGTGTTATGTAAGCGATTCAAGAGGTTCAGAATGAATTCTACTACTGTTGGGTCTTCTCCGCGCCCCTCCCAGGCTTCGCCCACCATTCGCAAAGGTGAGCGCAGTGACCTTCCGTACACCAACTCGGCTGGGCTAAATCCAGTGGATTCGTGCGGCACTGACCGCAAAGCGAAAAGCGCTGCAGGCAGGCAGGTATCCCATTCGCGCTTGTTTTCATAGCACAGTCCCCTCAGGACTCGTTTGAGAACAGAGTGCCATCTTTCTACGCTGTTGCTCTGCGGATGATGGATCGAGCTATGCACTACCTTAATGCCGCATCGCTCGAGAAATGAGGTGGTGAGGACACTCGTGAAAACGCTACCCTGATCACTTTGGACCTCGGAAGGGAATCCAACTCGTGCAAACACTGACAGCAGCGAATCCACTACACTCTCGCACGTCACCTCGCGCAGCGGAACAGCCTCTGGAAACTTTGTGGCTGGGCATAACATAGTGAGGATATAACGGTACCCTGACTCTGTCACAGGAAGTGGCCCAACTACATCTATTACTAACCGGTGAAAGGGCTCGGTAATGATTGGTACTAACACCATCGGAGCTTTCCACTTATCTTGCGCCTTTCCAACCCGCTGGCACGTGTCGCATGACCGTACAAAATTTTCCGTGTCCTTAAAACATCCAGGCCAATAGTATTCTTGCAACAGCCTCTGCTTTGTTTTCTTTATTCCAAGGTGACATGACCACGAGCTGCCATGGGAAAGTCGCAGTAAGTCTCCGCGGTACTTTTGGGGAACGACTAATTGGTCCCGCTCTACTCCGCGCTTATCCTTGAATAAGCGATACAGCACTCCCTTTCTCATCTCAAAAGAAATATTTTTGCTGTCTTAGTGGCGCGGTGGCGCTCCCTTATCTCCTGTATCTTGGGATCATTGGCTTGCTCCGTAGTTAAGTCCTCTCGAGTTCCACTTAAAAGTCTCGTGAGATTACTAGACACTGGCGGCAAGAGGTTACTCTCAAGAACGTCCTCATTCCGCGTCTCATCAAGCTCACTTTCAAGTTGACTTATCTGAGATGCCTCGCTCTCAAAGTTTTCTGACCTGCTATCTTCCGCCTCTACCACTGTTTTAACTGCCGTTTCCTCCGCTGTGGATTCTTCTGGAATGAGCAGTGTAGCTAGTTCTCGCGCCTTTGAACGTGTTAAGGCTTGCACAACTCTGTCTCCGAAAAGGATGCCCCTCTTTCGCAGTAGCATGTCCGATTTGTTGGAGAACAAATACGGATAGCACTTAGGAAGCTTTCCTGAAACGGCACGCTCGGTTGTTAATTCGCCGAAAGGGCCCTCGATGACCACGTTCGCGATCGGCAAGCACACACTCTGTTCCTCAACTACCTGTCGGATCCATGCACACTGTCCTGTATAGTCGGAAGGCGACACATACGCCGGATGGACAACATCCATCGTTGCGGCCGAATCGCGCAGTACCTTGCAAGGCTTCCCGTTGACAACTAGGTCATGCAGGTAGGGTTCTAAAAGCTGCATATTTTCATCGCAGTCCCTGACATACGAGAAAGCAATCTTTTCTTTCCGGCAGTTGACGGCAATGTGACCCTGCTCATTACACCTAAAGCATGTGAGCGGCTTCCTAGCCTCAAGCTTATTCTTTGTGTTCTGCGCGTTGGTCACTTCCCCACTTTTCTCACTGCCGTCCTTTCTAGGGAATTTGCCTGAAGAAACCTTCATTTCTTCGTTTCCAACTCTAGCAAAGTGCCTTTCCTGACGGTTTTTCACACTGAACTTGGGATTGCGGGGCCTATCCACTGCTGGGTTGCTGAATTGTCGGCGCGAAGCATACTCCTCAATAAGTTCGGCAGCTTCAGTTGCCGACTTAATTTCGCCTCGGTCCTGTAACCAATTTCTTTCTTTTTCTGGGAGGCAGTTATAAAACTGCTCCAAAAGAATTCGCTCGACTACAGCGTCCCTATCACTGTAGGAATCAGTGCTCTTTAGCCACTCGCCCAAATTAACTCTTAAATTGTACAGGAATTCAGGGTAACTCTCGTCCCTGGACTTAGTCATCATCATCATCATCATCAGCCTGATTATACCCACTGCAGGGCGAAGGCCTCTCCCATATCTCTCCACTTAACCCGGTTCTGTGCTAGCTGCATCCACTTGACCCCTGCGAACTTCTTAATCTCATCCGCCCACCTAACTTTCTGCCGCCCCCTGCTACGCTTTCCTTCCCTTGGAATCCAGTTTGTTACCCTCAGCGACCATCGGTTATCCTCTCTTCGCACTACATGTCCTGCCCATGTCCATTTCTTCTCCTTAATTTCCACTAGAATGTCGTTAACTTGAGTTATTTCTCTGACCCTCTCTGCACGCTTTCTATCTCTTAATGTTACCCCTACCATTTTTCGTTCCATAGCCCTCTGGGTTGTCCTCAACTTAAGTAAAACTCTCTTGGTTAGCCTCCACGTTTCAGCCCCATAGGTGAGTACAGGCAAGATGCAACTGTTGTATACTTTCCTCTTGAGCGATACCGGTAAGCTGCTAGTCATAATCTGCGAGTGCTTGCCAAACGCGCTCCATCCCAATCTTATTCTTCTTGTTATTTCCTTTTCATGATCCGGATCTGCGGTTACTACCTGTCCTAAGTAGATATATTCGCCTACTCCTTCCAGTATTTCGCTACCTAATGTAAACTCCTGTTCCTTCCCGAGGCTGTTGAACATTACCTTAGTCTTCTGCATATTGATTTTCAAGCCTACCCTTCTACTTTTCCTGTCTAGGTCATCAATCATTATTTGCAGTTCATCCCCCGAGTTGCTTAGCAAGGCAATGTCATCAGCAAATCGCAGATTACTGAGGTATTCTCCATCTACCCTTATCCCTAACTGCTCCCATTCCAAGTCTCTGAATACTTCCTCTAAACATGCTGTGAATAGTACTGGGGATGTTGTGTCTCCTTGCCTAACACCTTTCTTTATGGGAATTTTGTTGCTTTCTTTATGTAGAACTATGGTTGCTGTGCAGCCACTATATATATCTTCCAGCACTTTCACGTACGGCTCGTCTACCCCCTGATTTCGCAATGCCTGCTTCACCGCCGAGGTTTCAACTGAGTCAAATGCTTTTTCGTAATCAATGAATGCTATGTATAAGGGCTGGTTATATTCCGACCATTTTTCTATCACCTGATTGATGGTATGGATATGATCGATAGTAGAGTACCGTTTCCGAAACCCTGCTTGATCCTTTGCTTGATTGCAGTCTAAGGTTGTCCTGATTCTATTAGCGATTACCTTAGTAAATACCTTATACGTAACAGACAGTAAGCTGATTGGTCTGTAATTTTTAAGGTCCTTAGTGTCCCCTTTCTTGTGAATGGGGATAATGTTTGCATTCTTCCATGCTTCCGGTACCGTCGATGACACCAGGCACTGCGTATACAGGGTGGCCAGTTTTTCTATCACGATATCCCCCCCGTCCTTCAGCAAATCTGTAGTTATCTGATCCTCTCCAGCTGATTTCCCCCTTTTCATAGTTTCTAGTGCTTTCTTGACCTCTTCCTTCGTCACTGGTGGAACGTCTGACTGTTTTTCTCTACCGCCAATCTCATTACGGTCCTGACTACTTTGGCTACTGTAGAGATCTGTATAGAACTCCTCGGCTACTTTGACTATCTTGTCCATATTAGTGATGACGTTGCCCGCCTTGTCCCTTATCGCATACATCTGGTTTTTGCCTATGCCCAATTTCTTCTTTACCGCTTTAAGGCTTCGACCGTTCTTTACAGCATGCTCAATTTTCTCCATGTTATACTTCCTTATATCGGCCACCTTGCGCTTATTGATTAGCTTTGATATCTCGGCCAATTCGATCTGGTCTGTTGGATTGGAAGCTTTCATACTCTGCCGTTTCTTAATCAACTCTTTCGTCTCCTTAGACAGCTTACCGGTATCTTCTCTAACTATCCTACCGCCTACTTCTACCGCGCACTCAGTAATGATATCTCTGAAATTATTGTTCCTTGCCTCTAGGGTAATGTCGCCATCCTCAGTTAGAGCTGAATACCTATTCTGTAGCGAGATCCTGAATTCTTCTGCCCTCCCCCTCACCGCTAATTCGTTGATGGGTTTCTTTCTTACTAATCTATTGCGTTCCTTCTTCAGATTTAGGCTAATTCGGGACCTCACCATCCTGTGGTCACTACATCGAACTTTCCCGATTACCTCTACATCCTGCACAATGGCGGGGGTTGAACACATTATGAAGTCGATTTCATTTTTAGTCTCTCCGTTAGGACTTTTCCATGTCCATTTTCGGTTCTTCCGTTTGCTGAAGAAGGTATTCATGATTCGTAAGTTATTGCGCTCTGCAAACTCAACTAGTAACTCCCCTCTGCTATACCTAGAACCAATGCCATAGTCACCTACTGCCTTGTCTCCTGCCTGTTTTTTCCCTAATTGGCATTGAAGTCGCCCATTAGTACAGTATACTGCGTCTTTACGTTTCGCATTGCCGATTCTACATCTTCATAGAAGCTTTCAACTGCCTGGTCATCATAACTACATGTAGGTCCATAGGCCTGTACAACCTTCAGTTTATACCGCTTATTAAGCCTAATTACGATGCCTGCAACCCTCTCATTAATACTATAGAATTCATCTATATTACCCGCTATATACTTATTGACAAGGAAACCTACTCCTAGTTGTCGCCTTTCTGGTAAACCTCGATAACACAGTACATGCCCGTCCTTCAGTACAGTATATGCCTCATTCGGCCTCCTAACCTCACTAAGCCCTATGACATCCCATTTCATGCCTTCTAGTTCCTCTAACAGCACTGCTAAACTAGCTTCACTAGCTAGAGTTCTAGCATTAAACGTTGCCAAGGTCAGTTTCCAATGGCGGCCTGTCCAGCGGAGCCAGGCTTTCTTAGCACCCCCTGCTGCGTCACAGGTCTGACCGCCGCCGTGGTCAGTTGTTCCGCAGCCGCTGGTGACTGAGGGCCGTGGTTTTATGGAGCTTATCATAGGAGGTTGTGGCCAATTACTGCACCAGGGTGGCCAACTCCTGTTCTGGTGAGGGAGTGCGTTGCCGGAGGTGCTCACCGGCATCAGGTCGCACCCCAAACCTGTATATGCAATTCCATCGACACGCGGATTTTTTTTTCATCCGGTGGAGAATTGCGCGGCACCGGGATTTGAGCCCCGGTCCTCTTGCATGCGAGGCGGATGTTCTACCGCTACGCCACCGCTGCACCCTGTACTTAGTAGCGTTCCGAAAACGTTGTCTGAACGCCTCGGCGCTAAGCCTATACTTTCTCAGAAGGCAAGCTTTGACCTTCTCGTAGTTGTCCGCGTCCTCCTTGCTTAGCCGCGCGACAACCTCCGCTGCCTCGCAGGGCAGAACCGTCAATAATCTCTGAGACCAAGTGTCTCGCTGGAAGGACAGTTTTTCGCAGGTTCGCTCAAAGTTAGCCAGATACAGACCGATATCCCCTGATATCACATATGGCTGCATGTACTTTGACATCTTGAAATCTGCCTCCTTGTTGAGACGAGGTACCGCTAGCTGTGGACAATCGCCCGACCTCTTGCTCAACTCTAGTTCTAATTTCCGGAGCTCAATGTCTAGCTTCTTTTCCTCTCTTTCCCTCTCACGTTCGCGCTCCCTTTCCTCTTTTTCCCTCTCAAGTTCACGCTCACGCCTCTTTTCCTCTTTTTCCCGCTCTTTCTGCTGTCTGAGCTGCTCCTCCTTTTTTTGGGCGATGAGGTTCCATGCTTCACTGAGCTCCTCATCATCGGCTCCCAAATCTGTGATTGCCTTTATAATCAAAGGTTTTCGTGCCAAACCACTTGTATCAATTCCCAATTCCTCACACAATTGCAACAGTTCCGGTTTCTGCAGCTTTTGTAGGTCCATGATCGCTCCGAGTGTCGGCTACTTCCAAAACAACAGTGCAAACTACCAAACCTAAAGGCGTTTCAACACTTTTTACCAGTTCTAAAATCTAACCCTGTTCTAGAACCTGGTCCGCATCAGAAGAAAAGCCAAGCACTCACCCACACATGCGATCGATGTTCCGAGCTGCTTTCTTGTTGGCCGATTGTTGCTCCTGCTTGTTGCTTGAGATGCCACCTCCGATCACAAGATGTTGTGGCTTGTAGATTCTGATCCATCTCGAATCACCAGATGTTGTAGCTTGTAGATCCAGATCCCACCGCTGCCACCAGTTGTCGTGACGCTGGGGCTAAGTCGACCCGGCCTTCACTTGGTAGCGTGCAGAGACTCGGAGTTGAAGAAGGACTGAATCTTCGAAGTTGGTAAAATATATACAAGCAGGTTTAATGGCACTTTGAGAAAACTTATTTACAAGATTATTTACAAGAAAAAGAAGGGTACATCAGCAAAATGGCAAGCGTTAAGAGTTCATAGCGAGAAGCGACTGGATGAGCCGTTTACCCAGGGCTCAGAGCGACCTTTCGTGCTCTGCAGCGTCCTTAAAAACCCCCTATGTCCAGCCCCTCTCAGAAGATGCTGACCAACCAAATCCAGGGCACGCCCCTCAGATATCGGCATCCAATCGAACACATCACTGCACTGATGATCTGAAGCACTGACTGGCCCGGCATTGTTTCGTTGAGCCTGGTCACTTGTTGGCGGGAAAAGCCTGGGAACTGCGAGGAGGTACATTTCTATTCTTCAGCCAAGAATCGATAGGCTGGTTCCGGCAAGTGGATTTACTTCTCAGAAACCCAAGTGCACGTGCGCGCCGCATACGCTCCCAGCATTGTCCGTTTTCGACAATTGCAAATCTTTCCTGCATTCCCGGGAAATCATTTAATGGCCGTATGCGTCATGCTCCTTTCTTGTCCTGCACGTCAGCGGACGTGTCACTCTGTCGTCTCCTTTGTCCAGTAGGCATTCCTCACTGGACGATAGCACTTCTCGACGGGAAGGGTGAACAATTGAACGAAAGCACTTCCGGCTATTTCCCGCAGGGGGACATTTCTTTGTGTTTTTCTAGACGTTCTCTTGACAGGGTCAATTTGGCATTTGCAGGGTGTCCACAAAGCAAAACAGGCTTACAAAACAGGATTCCTGGAAACAGGCTCACTTAGAGCCATTGTACCAACACCACATACCCACAGCACTTATCCATGCCCACAGGCGAACAATAGAGCGCGCAAGTGCGGATGATGCACGGTCGTAACAGCCTCCTCCCCCGCCAGAAGAGTCTCGGAGGGCAGCAGTCGCAGCTGCTGCATGAAGAGACGACTTAATGGCCTGCACATGAACGCTTGAAGCTCGCTGTTGCTTGTCGCGTTGTCTTGATTGTCGTAGGCCAAATTGCTCGAGCTGTCTGAAACTCAACCACATGTCGAAGCAAGTACTCGGCTCCCGTCTGAAGAGACCAGGTCAAAAGAAAACTGCCATTGTTGTTCGAGAAAAGCCCACTCTCAAGACGTTCAGGACCCACGTATTCCTAGAAAACCAAACGTGCTGCTTTACATAGTCACACATATACAAGCGCACGAAAAAAAAACCTGATTATCAATTTGGATACATGGTGAGGAACATCTCGAACCGCTTAGAAAGAGCGGCTAAGCGCGTCCGCATTCCCATTTAACTTCCCCTTTTTGTATCTTATTTCAAAATTGTACTGCTGAAAAATCAAGCTCCACCTAAGAAGGCGACTGTTCTTCGATGTCGCAGTTTGCAGCCAAGCCAGGGGACAATGGTCCGTCTCTACGGTGAATTTGGCCCCTCCAAGATAGCACTGCAATTTTTGAATGGCCCATACAATGCAAGCGCACTCTTTCTCTGACGCGCAATAAGCCCTCTCTCTAGAACTCAGTTTTCTGCTCAGGTAGAGCACGGGGTGCTCATTACCGTCGTCATCTCTCTGGCAGAGAACAGCACCTAGCCCTCGATCACTGGCATCACACTGGACCGTGAATTCTCGGTCATAGTCTGGAGCTCGCAATACCGGACGGCTAATCAGCACAGCCTTCAGGTTTACGAAGGAGGCTTCCTTTTGTTCGTCCCAGACTACATTTGTCGGTTCTGTCTTGCGGAGAGCCTCGGTCAGAGGGCTGGCCAAAGCTGAATAGTTAGGGATGTAGTGATTGTAGTACCCAGTCAGACCCAGGAATGCTCGAATTTCCGTCTTCGTGCTCGGCCGCGGGTAGTCTGCCACCGCAGAAATCTTAATCTCGCTGGGTTTCCTGAAACCTTGACCTACATTGTGACCCAAGTAGTCCACGGTCGCCCTTGCCAGGCAACATTTCTCGGCCTTTACGGTTAGTCCAGCTTGACGCAAAAGCCTCAGTACAGCTCTTAGATGTACCATATGGTCCGCCCATGAGTCGGAAAAACCGCAATGTCGTCTAAATAAGGCACCGCGAATGTTTCACACCCCTTTAAAACCCTATCCATGAGTCGGGAAAAACAAAATGGAGCATTTTTGAGCCCGAAACTCATCATTGTTGTCTGGTAGCTGCCCGTCGGAGTCACGAAAGCCGCGTATCTGCTGGCGCGTTCAGTGAGCGGTACTTGCCAGTATCCTCGAGTAAGGTCCAGCGTAGTCACATATGCCGCTCTACTGACCTGTTCTATTCTCTCCTCAATATTCGGAATAGGATACACTTGATCCCTGGTGAGAGAATTTAGCTTTCGGTAGTCTACCACAGGCCTAGGGTCTTTACCTGGAGCTTCTACTAAGATCATAGGCGAAGCATAATCGCTTTCCGAGGGTTTTATTACTCCCAATTCCAGCATGCGAGTTACTTCCCTATCCAGAATTTCTCTTTGCCTTGGAGAAAATCGGTACCACCTTGATCGCACTGGCACGTCTGAAGTCAGCTCAATATCGTGCTCAGTCAAATCAGTCCTGCCTGGCCTGTCCACGAAGCAGGCCTCAAACTCTGTTATTATTTCGCCCAGATCGGACAGCTGGGATTTCTTTAGTTCTCCTCTCTGCTCCGTCTTTTTGAGAAGCTCCTGAGCGTTGCTTCCTTTTCCGCTGAGGCAAATCAAGTTGTCCCCCATCTCCTCGGGAAGGTTTAACGTTAGATTTACCACGGCTTCCCTCTGCACATAAGGTTTCATAAGATTGCAATGATAAATGCGCACTTCTTTACGCCTACCGGGGATTTTCACTGCGTAGTTAGTGTTAGAAAGCTTTGCAACGACTTCAGCCGGTCCTTCCCACTGTACTTCGAGCTTATTCTGCCTTGAACTTCTCAGCAACATCACCTGGTCCCCGATACAAAACGTCCTTTGACGGGCTGTTGTATCATAGTACACCTTGGAACGAGCCTGGGCTGACTTCATGCTGGCCTCAACGAGTTCCTTAGTGTTATGTAAGCGATTCAAGAGGTTCAGAATGAATTCTACTACTGTTGGGTCTTCTCCGCGCCCCTCCCAGGCTTCGCCCACCATTCGCAAAGGTGAGCGCAGTGACCTTCCGTACACCAACTCGGCTGGGCTAAATCCAGTGGATTCGTGCGGCACTGACCGCAAAGCGAAAAGCGCTGCAGGCAGGCAGGTATCCCATTCGCGCTTGTTTTCATAGCACAGTCCCCTCAGGACTCGTTTGAGAACAGAGTGCCATCTTTCTACGCTGTTGCTCTGCGGATGATGGATCGAGCTATGCACTACCTTAATGCCGCATCGCTCGAGAAATGAGGTGGTGAGGACACTCGTGAAAACGCTACCCTGATCACTTTGGACCTCGGAAGGGAATCCAACTCGTGCAAACACTGACAGCAGCGAATCCACTACACTCTCGCACGTCACCTCGCGCAGCGGAACAGCCTCTGGAAACTTTGTGGCTGGGCATAACATAGTGAGGATATAACGGTACCCTGACTCTGTCACAGGAAGTGGCCCAACTACATCTATTACTAACCGGTGAAAGGGCTCGGTAATGATTGGTACTAACACCATCGGAGCTTTCCACTTATCTTGCGCCTTTCCAACCCGCTGGCACGTGTCGCATGACCGTACAAAATTTTCCGTGTCCTTAAAACATCCAGGCCAATAGTATTCTTGCAACAGCCTCTGCTTTGTTTTCTTTATTCCAAGGTGACATGACCACGAGCTGCCATGGGAAAGTCGCAGTAAGTCTCCGCGGTACTTTTGGGGAACGACTAATTGGTCCCGCTCTACTCCGCGCTTATCCTTGAATAAGCGATACAGCACTCCCTTTCTCATCTCAAAAGAAATATTTTTGCTGTCTTAGTGGCGCGGTGGCGCTCCCTTATCTCCTGTATCTTGGGATCATTGGCTTGCTCCGTAGTTAAGTCCTCTCGAGTTCCACTTAAAAGTCTCGTGAGATTACTAGACACTGGCGGCAAGAGGTTACTCTCAAGAACGTCCTCATTCCGCGTCTCATCAAGCTCACTTTCAAGTTGACTTATCTGAGATGCCTCGCTCTCAAAGTTTTCTGACCTGCTATCTTCCGCCTCTACCACTGTTTTAACTGCCGTTTCCTCCGCTGTGGATTCTTCTGGAATGAGCAGTGTAGCTAGTTCTCGCGCCTTTGAACGTGTTAAGGCTTGCACAACTCTGTCTCCGAAAAGGATGCCCCTCTTTCGCAGTAGCATGTCCGATTTGTTGGAGAACAAATACGGATAGCACTTAGGAAGCTTTCCTGAAACGGCACGCTCGGTTGTTAATTCGCCGAAAGGGCCCTCGATGACCACGTTCGCGATCGGCAAGCACACACTCTGTTCCTCAACTACCTGTCGGATCCATGCACACTGTCCTGTATAGTCGGAAGGCGACACATACGCCGGATGGACAACATCCATCGTTGCGGCCGAATCGCGCAGTACCTTGCAAGGCTTCCCGTTGACAACTAGGTCATGCAGGTAGGGTTCTAAAAGCTGCATATTTTCATCGCAGTCCCTGACATACGAGAAAGCAATCTTTTCTTTCCGGCAGTTGACGGCAATGTGACCCTGCTCATTACACCTAAAGCATGTGAGCGGCTTCCTAGCCTCAAGCTTATTCTTTGTGTTCTGCGCGTTGGTCACTTCCCCACTTTTCTCACTGCCGTCCTTTCTAGGGAATTTGCCTGAAGAAACCTTCATTTCTTCGTTTCCAACTCTAGCAAAGTGCCTTTCCTGACGGTTTTTCACACTGAACTTGGGATTGCGGGGCCTATCCACTGCTGGGTTGCTGAATTGTCGGCGCGAAGCATACTCCTCAATAAGTTCGGCAGCTTCAGTTGCCGACTTAATTTCGCCTCGGTCCTGTAACCAATTTCTTTCTTTTTCTGGGAGGCAGTTATAAAACTGCTCCAAAAGAATTCGCTCGACTACAGCGTCCCTATCACTGTAGGAATCAGTGCTCTTTAGCCACTCGGCCAAATTAACTCTTAAATTGTACAGGAATTCAGGGTAACTCTCGTCCCTGGACTTAGTCATCATCATCATCATCATCAGCCTGATTATACCCACTGCAGGGCGAAGGCCTCTCCCATATCTCTCCACTTAACCCGGTTCTGTGCTAGCTGCATCCACTTGACCCCTGCGAACTTCTTAATCTCATCCGCCCACCTAACTTTCTGCCGCCCCCTGCTACGCTTTCCTTCCCTTGGAATCCAGTTTGTTACCCTCAGCGACCATCGGTTATCCTCTCTTCGCACTACATGTCCTGCCCATGTCCATTTCTTCTCCTTAATTTCCACTAGAATGTCGTTAACTTGAGTTATTTCTCTGACCCTCTCTGCACGCTTTCTATCTCTTAATGTTACCCCTACCATTTTTCGTTCCATAGCCCTCTGGGTTGTCCTCAACTTAAGTAAAACTCTCTTGGTTAGCCTCCACGTTTCAGCCCCATAGGTGAGTACAGGCAAGATGCAACTGTTGTATACTTTCCTCTTGAGCGATACCGGTAAGCTGCTAGTCATAATCTGCGAGTGCTTGCCAAACGCGCTCCATCCCAATCTTATTCTTCTTGTTATTTCCTTTTCATGATCCGGATCTGCGGTTACTACCTGTCCTAAGTAGATATATTCGCCTACTCCTTCCAGTATTTCGCTACCTAATGTAAACTCCTGTTCCTTCCCGAGGCTGTTGAACATTACCTTAGTCTTCTGCATATTGATTTTCAAGCCTACCCTTCTACTTTTCCTGTCTAGGTCATCAATCATTATTTGCAGTTCATCCCCCGAGTTGCTTAGCAAGGCAATGTCATCAGCAAATCGCAGATTACTGAGGTATTCTCCATCTACCCTTATCCCTAACTGCTCCCATTCCAAGTCTCTGAATACTTCCTCTAAACATGCTGTGAATAGTACTGGGGATGTTGTGTCTCCTTGCCTAACACCTTTCTTTATGGGAATTTTGTTGCTTTCTTTATGTAGAACTATGGTTGCTGTGCAGCCACTATATATATCTTCCAGCACTTTCACGTACGGCTCGTCTACCCCCTGATTTCGCAATGCCTGCATCACCGCCGAGGTTTCAACTGAGTCAAATGCTTTTTCGTAATCAATGAATGCTATGTATAAGGGCTGGTTATATTCCGAGCATTTTTCTATCACCTGATTGATGGTATGGATATGATCGATAGTAGAGTACCGTTTCCGAAACCCTGCTTGATCCTTTGCTTGATTGCAGTCTAAGGTTGTCCTGATTCTATTAGCGATTACCTTAGTAAATACCTTATACGTAACAGACAGTAAGCTGATTGGTCTGTAATTTTTAAGGTCCTTAGTGTCCCCTTTCTTGTGAATGGGGATAATGTTTGCATTCTTCCATGCTTCCGGTACCGTCGATGACACCAGGCACTGCGTATACAGGGTGGCCAGTTTTTCTATCACGATATCCCCCCCGTCCTTCAGCAAATCTGTAGTTATCTGATCCTCTCCAGCTGATTTCCCCCTTTTCATAGTTTCTAGTGCTTTCTTGACCTCTTCCTTCGTCACTGGTGGAACGTCTGACTGTTTTTCTCTACCGCCAATCTCATTACGGTCCTGACTACTTTGGCTACTGTAGAGATCTGTATAGAACTCCTCGGCTACTTTGACTATCTTGTCCATATTAGTGATGACGTTGCCCGCCTTGTCCCTTATCGCATACATCTGGTTTTTGCCTATGCCCAATTTCTTCTTTACCGCTTTAAGGCTTCGACCGTTCTTTACAGCATGCTCAATTTTCTCCATGTTATACTTCCTTATATCGGCCACCTTGCGCTTATTGATTAGCTTTGATATCTCGGCCAATTCGATCTGGTCTGTTGGATTGGAAGCTTTCATACTCTGCCGTTTCTTAATCAACTCTTTCGTCTCCTTAGACAGCTTACCGGTATCTTCTCTAACTATCCTACCGCCTACTTCTACCGCGCACTCAGTAATGATATCTCTGAAATTATTGTTCCTTGCCTCTAGGGTAATGTCGCCATCCTCAGTTAGAGCTGAATACCTATTCTGTAGCGAGATCCTGAATTCTTCTGCCCTCCCCCTCACCGCTAATTCGTTGATGGGTTTCTTTCTTACTAATCTATTGCGTTCCTTCTTCAGATTTAGGCTAATTCGGGACCTCACCATCCTGTGGTCACTACATCGAACTTTCCCGATTACCTCTACATCCTGCACAATGGCGGGGGTTGAACACATTATGAAGTCGATTTCATTTTTAGTCTCTCCGTTAGGACTTTTCCATGTCCATTTTCGGTTCTTCCGTTTGCTGAAGAAGGTATTCATGATTCGTAAGTTATTGCGCTCTGCAAACTCAACTAGTAACTCCCCTCTGCTATACCTAGAACCAATGCCATAGTCACCTACTGCCTTGTCTCCTGCCTGTTTTTTCCCTAATTGGCATTGAAGTCGCCCATTAGTACAGTATACTGCGTCTTTACGTTTCGCATTGCCGATTCTACATCTTCATAGAAGCTTTCAACTGCCTGGTCATCATAACTACATGTAGGTCCATAGGCCTGTACAACCTTCAGTTTATACCGCTTATTAAGCCTAATTACGATGCCTGCAACCCTCTCATTAATACTATAGAATTCATCTATATTACCCGCTATATACTTATTGACAAGGAAACCTACTCCTAGTTGTCGCCTTTCTGGTAAACCTCGATAACACAGTACATGCCCGTCCTTCAGTACAGTATATGCCTCATTCGGCCTCCTAACCTCACTAAGCCCTATGACATCCCATTTCATGCCTTCTAGTTCCTCTAACAGCACTGCTAAACTAGCTTCACTAGCTAGAGTTCTAGCATTAAACGTTGCCAAGGTCAGTTTCCAATGGCGGCCTGTCCAGCGGAGCCAGGCTTTCTTAGCACCCCCTGCTGCGTCACAGGTCTGACCGCCGCCGTGGTCAGTTGTTCCGCAGCCGCTGGTGACTGAGGGCCGTGGTTTTATGGAGCTTATCATAGGAGGTTGTGGCCAATTACTGCACCAGGGTGGCCAACTCCTGTTCTGGTGAGGGAGTGCGTTGCCGGAGGTGCTCACCGGCATCAGGTCGCACCCCAAACCTGTATATGCAATTCCATCGACACGCGGATTTTTTTTTCATCCGGTGGAGAATTGCGCGGCACCGGGATTTGAGCCCCGGTCCTCTTGCATGCGAGGCGGATGTTCTACCGCTACGCCACCGCTGCACCCTGTACTTAGTAGCGTTCCGAAAACGTTGTCTGAACGCCTCGGCGCTAAGCCTATACTTTCTCAGAAGGCAAGCTTTGACCTTCTCGTAGTTGTCCGCGTCCTCCTTGCTTAGCCGCGCGACAACCTCCGCTGCCTCGCAGGGCAGAACCGTCAATAATCTCTGAGACCAAGTGTCTCGCTGGAAGGACAGTTTTTCGCAGGTTCGCTCAAAGTTAGCCAGATACAGACCGATATCCCCTGATATCACATATGGCTGCATGTACTTTGACATCTTGAAATCTGCCTCCTTGTTGAGACGAGGTACCGCTAGCTGTGGACAATCGCCCGACCTCTTGCTCAACTCTAGTTCTAATTTCCGGAGCTCAATGTCTAGCTTCTTTTCCTCTCTTTCCCTCTCACGTTCGCGCTCCCTTTCCTCTTTTTCCCTCTCAAGTTCACGCTCACGCCTCTTTTCCTCTTTTTCCCGCTCTTTCTGCTGTCTGAGCTGCTCCTCCTTTTTTTGGGCGATGAGGTTCCATGCTTCACTGAGCTCCTCATCATCGGCTCCCAAATCTGTGATTGCCTTTATAATCAAAGGTTTTCGTGCCAAACCACTTGTATCAATTCCCAATTCCTCACACAATTGCAACAGTTCCGGTTTCTGCAGCTTTTGTAGGTCCATGATCGCTCCGAGTGTCGGCTACTTCCAAAACAACAGTGCAAACTACCAAACCTAAAGGCGTTTCAACACTTTTTACCAGTTCTAAAATCTAACCCTGTTCTAGAACCTGGTCCGCATCAGAAGAAAAGCCAAGCACTCACCCACACATGCGATCGATGTTCCGAGCTGCTTTCTTGTTGGCCGATTGTTGCTCCTGCTTGTTGCTTGAGATGCCACCTCCGATCACAAGATGTTGTGGCTTGTAGATTCTGATCCATCTCGAATCACCAGATGTTGTAGCTTGTAGATCCAGATCCCACCGCTGCCACCAGTTGTCGTGACGCTGGGGCTAAGTCGACCCGGCCTTCACTTGGTAGCGTGCAGAGACTCGGGGTTGAAGAAGGACTGAATCTTCGAAGTTGGTAAAATATATACAAGCAGGTTTAATGGCACTTTGAGAAAACTTATTTACAAGATTATTTACAAGAAAAAGAAGGGTACATCAGCAAAATGGCAAGCGTTAAGAGTTCATAGCGAGAAGCGACTGGATGAGCCGTTTACCCAGGGCTCAGAGCGACCTTTCGTGCTCTGCAGCGTCCTTAAAAACCCCCTATGTCCAGCCCCTCTCAGAAGATGCTGACCAACCAAATCCAGGGCACGCCCCTCAGATATCGGCATCCAATCGAACACATCACTGCACTGATGATCTGAAGCACTGACTGGCCCGGCATTGTTTCGTTGAGCCTGGTCACTTGTTGGCGGGAAAAGCCTGGGAACTGCGAGGAGGTACATTTCTATTCTTCAGCCAAAAATCGATAGGCTGGTTCCGGCAAGTGGATTTACTTCTCAGAAACCCAAGTGCACGTGCGCGCCGCATACGCTCCCAGCATTGTCCGTTTTCGACAATTGCAAATCTTTCCTGCATTCCCGGGAAATCATTTAATGGCCGTATGCGTCATGCTCCTTTCTTGTCCTGCACGTCAGCGGACGTGTCACTCTGTCGTCTCCTTTGTCCAGTAGGCATTCCTCACTGGACGATAGCACTTCTCGACGGGAAGGGTGAACAATTGAACGAAAGCACTTCCGGCTATTTCCCGCAGGGGGACATTTCTTTGTGTTTTTCTAGACGTTCTCTTGACAGGGTCAATTTGGCATTTGCAGGGTGTCCACAAAGCAAAACAGGCTTACAAAACAGGATTCCTGGAAACAGGCTCACTTAGAGCCATTGTACCAACACCACATACCCACAGCACTTATCCATGCCCACAGGCGAACAATAGAGCGCGCAAGTGCGGATGATGCACGGTCGTAACAGTACCACTTCTGGTTTCACGCTTGACTTTCTTATCTCGCACGACTTTTTGAACATTAAACGTTTGGTTTTCCTTAGGAAGGCTTCAGCATCACCAGTGATTACCGAGCTTGGGAACCCCACCATAGCAAATCAATCCACTTGCTTTTCAAAGCTCGCCTGCATAGTATGTTCACATGACTTCACAAGAGCAGACCCAAGGCAGAGGTTAGCAATAGCGCGTTTCACAGTCTTTGAATGAGCCGAGGAATAAGGCAGCAGCTCCTTCCGTGCTCGAGGCGAGTATTGCCAACACACATAATGCTCGCCCAAGGTAATACTTAAATCTATACTTAAACTGAAAATATCCTCGCAAAGGGAGTTCACGGGTAAAACACAATCCCTGCCCCTCTTCTTGAAAGTTGGCTAAAACTGGGCTTACAGCATCTGTGTAGGTCAAATCTTTCTGTTCTTTAATAACTATTAGAAAATCATCAACATACCTGAAAACGTTTAGTACTTCCTTCTCAGCCAAACTGAGTTCTAGGGTGCGGTCATTAAAGGCTAAAAAAATGTTAGCACTGGGGCTACGCAGGATCTCATGCAAATCCTTCGTCTTTGTCGGTAAAAGCTGTTATCAAAAGATACAATCGTCACACTGAGATGAAATTATACCAGCCTCATAAAATGACTAATTGACACACCTGAGGAGTTCTGAAATCAACTGTGCCGCTACTCTCTATGGCATCCCTTACAGAAGTGAACAAGGAAGGCATCGTGGGGCTGTCACATGAATATGCATTCATGCACTTTGAACTCGGGTGACTACAGTTTCTGGACCAAACAGGTACATTTAACCTAGCAGCAATGAACAATTGTCAGTATCCTTCCTTTAACTGTGCTTTGTAGGCCATATCTGTTAGCAGCTTCCTAGCACCCTCTACAGACAAAAGCTTGTGGATGTGTGTTATCAAACAGCCTGGTAGGTACCATAGGGTTTGATGGAACCAATAAGCTTGAAATGGTTGTGAAAATGTTATGAACTCTGGGGACTATGGTTTTTGGGCCAAAAAGGTACATTTAACCTAGCGGCAACAAACAATTGTCAGCATCCTTCCTTGAACTGTGCTTTGTAGGCCATATCCTACCTGCAACTCAAGTCTGAAGAGGTCTGTACCCACATTATGGCAGTTGTCCAGCTGTCCCCTTTCTTAGCAACCGAACTCTCGTCTTCATTCATGCTGCATATACATTTAGTATGTTTCCTTTTTGTTGTGGCATGAAAGGATTGGATAACCACAATATTTAAGATGACTACTGGCAGAGCACTCCAGTATTAAATTTAACAAGGACTTTATGACGTCTTAAATTACACAGCAGAAGTCAAACTGATTGAAGCACTATTGATTTTCTAATGTACCGGTGAAAAACACAAGAACACACAATTTCAACAAAGACAGGCAATTTCCTTCAATTTGTTTACTGCACAGCAATGACATCTGAACAGCACGCACGAGCTGTTATAATCTGGTTAAAAAAAATGTTGCATGCATCTGCTCTGGTGTATGTATATAGGGTATGCTGTATTGCTATTTCTAAAGAAAAAAACACTTTGACCAAAATGTGGCTTCCCTGGCTTAGGGAGAGCGACCCACTTTGCGGCTCTTCATCTATTTACAAACAAACACTCTATTACCATCAAGCAAAAAGCCAGGCTTGCTAACCAAGTGTACATATGTTTTACAAAGCTAGAATTTGCATGTTTCGATTGTAGTTTGTACTGCCTTGCAGTGGATATCTAATGGGGGAGGCAGTAAGTTACAACTGGTCGGCCCCACAGCTACAAATAAATACAGAAACGACATACCAAGCCCCCACAAAAATACTTATCATCGATGTGTGACCGCTTACAGAGTAAAGGATAAAAAATAATGATTTAGGCAACCAGCGCCAAGGCAACGACAAAATTGAGTCGTGTGTGTTGTCCATTTTGGCCTTGAAGTCGAACCAACTTGCCCAACAGCACAAGTCTCAATCGAACAGTATGAAGCATGAGCGCTCAAATCTCGAAGCAGTAGTACAAGTATAACAGTAGAAACTTCAATTAATGACGCACATTTCGTGGCACCACCAAAGAACTATATGGACCTAGCGCCAGTGCAGTCAAACCAGACAGGCAGACGCTTTAAAACTCGGATCAACATTATGCTACTAGCCAGAGCCAAGTACTCGCGGGCAACACATGCGGCAACAGCCGTAGACACCCTATGGTAACAGCGGACCGCGTCCGTGAAAACCGCATACATTCAGAACATAAATATCTGTAGTGCATTTCCGTAAGCACAAGACAATTCACGAAAGCCAATAGTTTAAAATCCGGCTTAATGTGGAAGCAGACGGTGCCTGAAGTGGTCATCAGAAAACCAACATCTTCAGCACTATTGCTGGGAAAAAATGTGAACTTGCAGCGCAACTGTTTCCACACTCGTTTAAGGTTGATTTCAAAAGAAATGCTTTGCAAACCGGGAGGAGCAAAACAAACCTCTGAGATATTCTGAGGAGATAGCGAGCTCGCTAGACTGGGCGCAGCCATCTTGCAAAATAACATCAATGACACTAAGAGAAAAAAACAAAATGTGTCAAATATAGCCACATTTAACTGTTTCAAAACATGCACGCAAAGTAGTGAATTATATTGTATTTTGTGTTATGACGAGTAAAGAAAATAATTTGTAATGCGTCTAAAGGCACATGATCGTATTTGAACAGTAGCAGTAGTCAGGCAGTCAATAGGTCGTAGCAACACAACGCAACCACAGCGACATTAGCAGCATGGCGCATTGTGGCGCAGCACCATGCGCAGCACGGGAAGAAACTTGTATTACACGGTGGTTTTGAATTCGGACATCATCAAAGTGGAGCCATAGAGCTTTCATCATCAGGAACGTTGTAAACTTCGGCAGTGGATCATGGTTCGGACCAGCGGACGGAGACCCGAGGACGACGAGCAGCGTAGGCGCGGTGTGTTCCATGCAGTGATAACTAAAAGATGACCCTTCGTTTAGGACTCCATACGGGTGTTGTAGCTAGAACGCAGCTCAGGGCTTATTCCGAAGCACACGTCTCTGGCAAGGGTGTAAACAACCTAATATTCGAGACGGGGCCTGCTGTCCTAAAACGACTAGCGTACTGCAGCTTTTTTCAGATGCCTGCGGCTGTTTCGTTGGTGATACTCTGACGATGCGCGAGTGCTGCCATGGCTTTGTGAAAACTTTCAAAAGCTGCAATTCAAAATGCGCAAAATAAGAGAGCTAGATAATGCAACCATAGTACATGCTCTCAAGGTAAGTATGAACTTCATGCTGCAAACTGAATTATAGCTCAATTATTCAGCAACCTTGATTCAAAGGTAATTGCGTGAAATGTAGGGACAAGGAAGAAATAATTAAGCCACCATATTCCACAACTGCACAAATGTAACGAGCGCTCATATTTTGCACAGTTTTGCATAAAGTTCTCACAAGCAAGCTTCTTTCACCTCCCAGTTATGAGCATGCATTGTGTGCCCGTTATTGCTTCCAAAGCATTTTATAACACCAGCACAATTAGTCATACCTTGCTAACAGGCACACATTGATTCTAAACTCAAACTGCCTCATAAAAAGTTTCCTGTTATAACAAATCTTGATGAAACAAAGATTAAATGCAGTGTCAAGCCAAGTTTGTAGCAGTCAATTGTTCAGTTCTTTCATGTGCAATATCGTGGTTGACATTTCATGCAAATGATTTAACACCTTGACGTGCCTAGTGAGTTATGACAAAACATGGTATAGGCTACATTCTTATATCTGTACAGTGGAACTGTGTTTGTTAAATAAGTGTCTCGTCTCGCGCATAATTGATGTAGAATTGTTACTGAAAGGGCCCACGAAAAGCCATTTATTAAAACTAGAAAACGCGTGCAAGCAATCAGTACCTCTACAATGCAAACATTTTCAAGCTACCTGCATTAGCACTGATCGTATCGGTGCAAAAAATTACTCTTGTCCCCATCAACTCAGCGCATGCCACCATGCCCTGTCCCGCCTGCCTGCCTGTATCACCTGGGAGTGTCCAGTTATTTTGTGCACCCAGCAGACCCCAATAACATCATTGAAGAGTGAGCACACGAGAGGTGGCGTCACCTTATTTGATTGCGAGCAGTTGCCAGGAGCACTTTTTGAACATTATCTGCAAAGCTTTGGAATTTGACTTGAGTGCTCAGAAAGATCACCTCCGTGAACTTCTTGCATTAGAATATTACCATTGAAGCACTCATCAGCTCAGCATGTTTATCAGCTTCAAGCAGGTAGGACAAATTTATAGACTGTGACTGTACTAGCTTAATCAAGCAATTCTTGAAGCTTTGTGAGGGGTGCGACGATACCTCTGAGCATGTCCATCTGCTTCATTCTTTTGCTTGCCTGTGCCCGCAATGAACATGAATTCTTTCCTGCTGAATGATAGTCATAAAGGACCTATGAAAATGCCTTTCTGAGCTGTGTTAAATGCTTCACAAATTTTCCTGATTGTCGTTGCGCTTGCCACATGTCAAAACCTACTTTCTCAAGCACTGACGCACATTTACCCCCATTTTTCAATGATATGCTAGGTCTCCTAGGGCACCACTCACATCACACTTGTGTTCAACAGCACCACTTCCACACAGTATTAACATTACAGCGGGCCTGACATAACGGAGACAATGTTTAGTTCGGGGTCATTTCCTTCTTGCATTAACTGGAATAGTCCTTTCCGCTTGCAAAGGTAACAATTTCTTTTTCGAACGAATGCCAAGCGTTGCCCTTAAGTGGACTGATGAAGCTAAGACATTTGCAGGGGTCAAGTGGATTCAACTAGTGCAGGACCTGGTTAATTCGAGAAATATGGTAGAGACCTTTGTCCTACCTGGGCCTAGAAGCAGTGTGTCCTACTAAAGATCCAAGGGTCTTGCAGGGCTGGATTCCGATCTCACCCTCTTATCTCAAAGGCAAAGTCTGAGTTTGCAGCACTTGCCAAAGTGGCCATGCCGTATAGTCTTCTGCCATAAAGACAACCTGATACCCAGTAAGCGCCCGGCCATGACAGCTGCCAACTACTTTCTGACAAAGTTAAAGTGGAAAGACGGGCGAGTTGGTATTGGTATGACGACTGCGGGTACAAAAACACAGGATGAAGGAAGGAGACAGGCGCAGGATGAACGCTTCGTCCTGCATCCTTTGAAGCATTTGCCCTGCGTCTGTCTCCTTTCTTCTTCCTGTGTTTTTTGCACTGGGATGCATATTTTTTTCTGGAAATGGCATGTGATTTTTCGCTCATGATGCTGACGCATTCCATAACGCTGACAGCAAATTTTCTGCAAAACACTGCAAAAATTTTGTTATGTTAAAAGTTTTACAGGCTTCCCACGCAAATTCAGTTGAGTGGTACCTTCTCGTGAGTGCAGAATAAAGCTCGCTCGATGGCCGATTGGCTGCTGTTGCCTTTTCGTCCTACCAAAATGTTTGCTCACCTATGCCAATGTCAAAATGACATTGCGGCAAAGCGAGCCAGTTCCAAATCAAACAGTTTCATGGTGTAGCGCCTTCCCCTGGCTGCGCAAAGACTGGGGCCAAAGCATGGCCGCTAGAAAAATGAAAAAGGACGCCGGCTGGCAGTGGCACTTGAAACCACAGTTGGCTGGTCTGTTCTAGTCTAGATCCTTATCAGCTGTCTCGTCCTTCGCTCCTGAGGTCTTCAGCCTACAATGTATTCGGCCCCTGTTCCTTTTTGCATAATGCCAGCCTTGCCTCGAGCCCAAGTAGCATTTAGCTTCTGCGGCATTGTTTTGATATGATAGCTTAAAGACTTCGTTTTCCAGAAAATCCAGCAACAGCAGCAATATTGATGTGAGCGAAAAATCATCGGCATGCCTCTGGCAGGTAGCAGTTGGCAGGTGAGAAGCCGTGCACTGACTGGTCAGCAGGTTGTCTGCCGCCACGAAGCCACAAGACATGGCCGACTTGGAACTCCTGACTCAAGCAGCTTCTTTGAGATGGAGGGGAAATGAGAATCGGACCCACCGGAAGCCTTCTATACTGTAACAAGAATCTCCCATTGATAGCGCAAGCTACAACAGCGATGCATCGTATCCTCATCGATCGGAGCAGCCAGCTGGGAGCCCCAACCGAGTGCCGTGCACCGAGTGAAGTGGTTGGCAGCCATTGTCTCCCTCCTCACACAGAGCAGACAACTGACGTTACATGGCATCTCTTCTCTAGCTGCAACACAGCAGGCCCACACCTGTGTAGCCTAGACTAGTTGAACCTGTTATGCCCATTTAAAAACTGCTCGAGTAATTCATCCGTACTAAACAGGCATGAAACAGATAATGAGTCAAGCACATTACTCCTATGCCATGCAGGCACGTTCTTGGTTGAAGCAGGTCTTTTTAGCTATGGCTGTTGGTGTTTCACGTAATGTGGTAGCTCACGAGTATAAGCTAATGAGTAGGTGTGGGATGATAGTGTCACAAATTCAGGAAATGGTGATTCAGCGAGTTGTAAAGTAATGAGGATCTGCAGGGGAAGCCATTAAAACTATCGCATTAGGGCTGATGTCTTCCAGTTTTTTTCTCTTTTCTTGCGTTTTTTTTTAAGGTTTGATTTTTTTTATTTTTGAGGAAATATGCTAAAAGGAACCTATAAAGGTAATTATTGTCATTGTAATGCAGTACACTTCTAGGATTTTTTTTGTTGGTATTCAAGTCAAATTTTAAATGTCTCTGCATACCCCCTTTAATTTACAAATTTCTCAAAATTGCTTTTCGCAGTCTATTTGGACATCATCTCACGGCCTACTCTTAGCTGCCCCCTACTGACATAAACTTGGCCATCTGGGACCAAATGACGCAGGCGAAATGTGCCCCAGTGGGGAATGGTTGTGACATTTTCTTTACTTTTCTCATCGGCATGTGTCGAGTTGAAGGGAAAGGAGGGTCATTATTTTTTACCTCCATCTGCGTTAGTAAAACCAGCTTAAAAATTTGTGTCGTGGAAATGAGTGATGAAATACTAATCGTTAGTGCACCTTTTCTAGCCACAGCAAATACCTTTTCATTGTTCCTTTAATCGAGCTGAACTAGTTCGTTCATTATCAAAAAATGTATGCAGCTTTGCTTTCATCTATTTGTTCCTTCTTTGTTGTGGTTTCCATGCAGCAGTTTTATAACAACTTCATTCCTTTCGTGCACAGACAAGGGTAGGAAAATGAATGGCTCGTGACGACATGCATATGAAAAAAGCGAAAAGTGATTGAAATCAAGTAAAGCATATGGAAATTTTTATTATTGTTGTTTCACAGGATATTCAATGGAAAATTATTACTTTAATTGTTTTTTACCTGAAAGATTACCGTGGAAGTAGGAGAGATGGCAACTATATGTAAATAGAGAGATCCAAAGCTACAGCAGTGGCTGTTGAGCCTTGTTCGTCCGAGTATACTAATTCGGTTGTGCATAGCCGAATATTGAGATTGCTCACAAGGGTCACCCCCAACCAATGCGGCAATAGGTCTAATACCACAAGTGCCACTTGGAATGCGATTGAGTGGTGAGAGTAGCAGCTGTACCAAAATCCTTTAGTCCTCCTCTAGGAGCACCAAAGGGTTCTAGCCAGAGCCACTGTTAAAGGTATACTGCAGGGAATTTGCAACTTTCTCTGAAATCGCTGAAATTGCATTCGGGAGATGCAGTTACCAAAAGCTGTTTTGTGCACTGCTTTGAGATTATTGTACTGGCAAGTTATATTTTGTAGAAGATGGCTGTAAAAGTGTGAACTTTCCTTGGAACTAGTGCTAGGTAGTTTTTAATGAGGAATTATATACAACTCTGAAAAGTTTTGTTAAGCAAAAGCTGTAAAGAACTGTATTAACACGATAAGTACAAACCATCTTCTCTTGGTCACGTGTCAGTGTATGTTGTGCCTCGAGGCTCCTGTATTGTGCTCTTTCTGCGATGGGTTCCTTGCGACATAGGCAAGTGGCTTTGCCTTATGAGTGACCTTAAAGCAACTCGCACTTCCCTTAGTTTTGCACTTGTACAATCAAGCACAAGAGACGAATTATAGGGTCATTCAGAACTACACATCTTGCATCTACAGTACACCTAATGTGGAAAGCCTGGGAGTGATGCCAGCAATCTCTCTGTTATGCTTTTCTCACTCCGATTTTTTTTTTTATACTGTCCTCAACAGTTCAAAACGCAGCTGAGTTGATGCAGATAGTTTTCGGATAATGATTGGATTTGTCCGCACATTCACGAAGCATGCTTGGGTAGAAATACAGAAAAATACCGAGTTCTCACTATACACTAACTATCTTAAACGCAGTGGCGAACTGATTGTAATCTTCATTTAGGAATTTGTTTTTGGCAGAATCACAAAGTGGCGGAAATATGTGTAGGTGGTTTCTTCACATTCACATTCAAGAGACTAACAGACCAAAATGTGTCATAAATTATGATAGAAATGGCAAGCTCTTGCCTTGCAATTGAGGACAGCAGTACAGGAAGCAAAATGATTTATTTATCACTGAAAATCTTATCAAATGAGCTAGAGTGTTACATTGCTGTGAAACCTTGCCGTTACCGGTGCATCCCACCATATGGCCACATCTCGGTGAAGTATTCGAGTGCACATGATTTTTTCTTTTTCTTCCACGAGTGTTCATGTTCTATTTTAGTTTATGCACTCTCTGGCCATCACTCTGCTGATTATAAATGCTCCCTTCACTTCGCCAGTGAAGTGCGTCTAGCTTCTGTCACTCAGTGGAACCACAATGATTTGCATTTCTTGGCTGCAATGGCGACCACGGTTATTTAATGCTTGCATAGACTTAGGCGTTTGTCAAAGTGCCATAACGGATGGGTGCGGGAACTCATATATATATTATTCTCTTCTGTAAAAAAAATGAATGTCTGGCAGCAGAGCTTTCTTTTTATATTAGCTTTCAATACATCCTTTTTGCCCGCCTGTGATTGACATTTTGCTCATTTATCATGGTTTCCAGCTTCTTCATACAAACAAAAGACATCAGTAACATCAACTGATGAAAATATTCTTGGTAAAAACTTTTCTACAGCATTTCTAACAAAAATTTCATGGAATGATTACTTTAGAAGTATGTTTTTCATTGAGCCGAAAAGATTAGGTGTTTAAACTTTTGTAAGGTGTGAGAAATGTACTCATTTTGCAAAGCCATTGTTGTTGCACGTTGCAGCCATAAAAAGTTTGCAATCTGCAGTTCTCGTAGGCCGTAAATTCACTAAGGTGTAAACAAAAAAAATGAGAGATATAATTAGCTGAGGAGGAAAAACTCGAAAGCCCATCATATTCTCCACTGTAGCCATGGAAAAAAGTCTAGCTCTTCCGCACGATGACACAGCTAGGCAGCTCCGAAGGCTTTATTAACCAGTGGCTGTTTTGTGTCACAGGAACACTTTTGTTCCTAATACAGTGTGCATTAAAAAACGTTTTGCTTTTTGTCCTGTAACTCATTACATGATGGAACTGAAAGAATTTACATTTAAAATAACGCTTAGAAATGAGCTCAGTCCTACTTCACACATTTTGATTCAGTTTTCACTGGTGGCAGCACGCTAACTGTGACTGGTGCATCTGTTGACTCAACTATCAGTCAACAGCAGTTGATGATTTAATTTATTCTAGGAAGCAGCTAGAAGTTCAATGGCACACACAAGGTTGGTACTGTGGGGGGCACGAGGTAAACCAGCAACTTTTGATGTACAGACTGATGTACAGACGTCAGCAAGTCTGCCCGGAGTGCTCGAACACCAACCTGTCGCACAAAGAAAATGAAATTTTTGAGCAGGGGCCCAATTCTAGGAACAATGATGGCGCTATACTGAAGGTGCATAGGCATACTACTTGCACTGACAGCTACACTTTACCGCTAATAGAGCAGCCCAGACAAAATTTCACTTTGTTCGCTCCGCAACACACCTCACCAGCATTGTAGACGTGCCAACGACTGCACTAGTGGTGAAAGTGTGTTGCTATTGCTAGGGGGAAGGACTATACAACCAAGGCACAGCAGAAGCCAAATATTATAGTGATTGTGTTCAGCCATTTCGCTGCTAATATGTTATTATTATGCTATTATGAATCAAATCATATAAGAATACCCAAGTACAGATGCAGATCTGCTAAGCGAACTCCGAAGCAGATATCTCAATACCGGTAGCAACCCCAATGCTACCTATGAGTACAAAGGGGTTCCTAATGAAGACTTCGACAGAGAGATCGCGGAAGCGGAAATTTGGGCCGCAATTGGCCCTTTACATACTACCTCTCAGCAATTAACGACTTAATGAATGAATATTGGAACAAAGGTGAACTTTCGCAGATGTGGAAACACGTGAAGGTTGTCTTTATTCCTAAACACAAAAAGAAACTAAGCATAGAGAACTTAAGGCCCATCTCTCTTACGTCGTGCTTAGGCAAACTTATGGAACATGTTATTCTAAATAGGCTTTAGAACTACGCAGAAGAGAATGACCTTCTGTCCAGCTCAATGATTGGCTTCAAAACTCAACTCTCTACTCAGGACGTAATGCTTCAGTTGCATGCAGAAGTGATAGATCCCCCTAACAAAACCGGAACCAAAGCGATTTTTGCCTTGGATCTGGAAAAAGCCTTCGACAATGTCTCTCATGAAGCCATTCTCCAAACCCTCGCCAACATAAACGCAGGGAACAAAACCTTTATTTACATTCCTTCCTTTCGCTCGGGAAGGACTGCGGGCAGAGCTAAGTATCGCAGGACTTGCATCGGACAAAATAGCAATAGGAGACAGAGGAACCCCGCAAGGATCAGTCCTCTCTCCCTTCTTGTTCAACCTAGCAATGATAGGTCTGCCTCCCAAACTTGAAGAAATCCAAGATCTTCAACACTCCCTATATGCTGACGATGTCACCTTGTGGGTAGCAAAAGGTTCGGACGCTCACATAGAGGAAACGCTTCAAGAAGCAGTGAATGTAGTCCAGTCATACACTAACCAGATTGGGCTGAAATGCTCACAACATAAGTCTGAACTACTAGCAGTGAGAAGGAAAACGCAAGACAAAGTAGAGAAAAAAGTCTGCCTGCACGGACTACCCATACCCACAGTCGATACTATTAGAGTGCTCGGGCTCTACATCCAGAGCAATAGGAAGAGCAATGTTACTATCAACAGGCTGGAAATGACTGTGCGATAAATCACTAGACTGATACACAGAGTAACGGCAAGAAAGAGGCTGACATTTGTCGTCTTATCCATGCCTTTGTACTAAGTCGATTCACATACTCTGTCCCTTATCTCCGCCTCATTCAATCTGACAAGGAGAAATTAGACACTCATTAGAAGCACCTACAAGGCTGGGCTAGGTCTACCCAGAAACACTGCGACCGAAAAACTTCTCTCACTTGGGATACACAACAATGTAGAGGAGCTGATTGCAGCTACAAAGACTAACAAACTCTAAAGCAGGCAGACAAATTCTCAACCGCATGAGAATTAATGTCGAACCACTAGCCAACCATTAGGACCACTACCGAGAGGAGTTGGCGACAAAATTATCTCCAAACCTGTGCCCAAAGACATGCATCCCTCCTTCCATGAAGGCAGGAGGAAAGCTAGAGCTAGGGGCCTAAACAGAAAATACCGAAATCACGATGGGGTGGTGTATACCGACACCTTGGATTACTATATGGCTGACGGTGCCGTTGCTATCTTTGTAATTAAGCAGTACAGTAAGTAAATGCGTATCAGCTGCTTCGGTCAAAGTCCGCTACTCGGACCAGGAGGAAGAAGCCGCAATCGCTTTAGCCATCGCCACAGCAGATGCGGACATAATTGTCACTGATTCAAAAACTGCCATACGTAACTTCTCGCGTAGCAGAATATCAAATACTGCCAGAAACAACCTCGCGGATATCAGACTCGACAGAGAGATAGAACTCGTGTGGACACCTGCCCACTCAGGGTACCCAGGCAATGAGGCTGCTCATCAACACGCTCGAGGTTTTGTCGGCCGAGCGGTGAGACCTAATGCCGAGGAAATTGAAATGGAAGAATTGCTCACATACAGCGACCTACAGCGACATACCCCTGCCAGCATTTTAGTTCATCGGGACAGTTTGCCCATATGATAACAGTAGCAACTAGTGCAGCTCCCTCATGACTGCATGGGCAGCAAGAGCGCAAGTATGCTGCAAGGGAATACACTGTCAAGGTTAAAACATGCCAAAGTTAATACTTTTCTTGCTTCGTGCACACTGACTACAAATGAATTACTTCTCCTCTATGTGAAAGCAGTAATAGACTTTGTTTCATGCATTTTGCCTCGCTTAACTGATCAGTATTAGACACATACCTTCACCAGACATTGCACTTCGGGCTGGTAGCAGAAATAAATGGGTTAATATATTGTACCAATAAATTATTATTAAACTTTTACCACTTTGTTCGCAGGAAAAAAAGACATTTTTGCAAATGTGTGTAACATGCAAGGCTGATGTTGTTAATGCCCACATCACATTGACACAGATAAAGTAACATAGTGTGTACCAGTGAAAAAAGTGATTTCTAGTCTGTGTTTGTGCTAGGCTTTGTTTCTGCTGCTGTCTGCAATCAACAAACTACATTTCTAAGGATTGCATTTGCAAAAGAAACTAGTACTCATATTAAGACATGCTAGGCCGAGGACCTGGGTTCAGTTCCAGCCATAGTGGTCGTTACATATCAATGAAGGTGAAATGCAAGACACACTTGCAATGTCAGTGCACACGAAGAACCTCAAATCAATGGCATTAATGCAGAGCTGTCAACTATGACGTCTCTTATAGGCAGTTTTTCTATATCACTTATGGAAGTTAAACACCATATACCACACCGAAGGAGGAACAACACTTTCTTTACTGACCAAATAAGTGAAAAAGAAACGAAACTCGCGATTGCCCTGGCCTTTAACTCTGATGTTGAAGGAAAGAAAGTGTATTCAGAAGCAGCAGCTGGTGGTGGCAATTTCCACCTGAGCATGGATATTCAATGAATGCTTGTTTTAATCTGAAAGTAAATCTCTAGAAGGAAAATTGTTGATGAAGGGCGACATCTGCAGGTTTTGTTGATGCTATATTGCCATTTATGACACTGTGAGCACCCTTTCACTCTTATCTACTACCCTGCGAAACTAAGAAGCAAACAAGATAGCTTTGAACAGTGCCACATTGCTGCATTACCTAAGCAACAGCTGCACGAGCTGTTTAAAGCCACTTGCAAAATACACAAATCATTTTCACAACATGCACGGCGGAAGGTGTTTGTACGCAATAGAGGCACTCAGAAAAGTAATGTATCAGCTTTTGGGGTTGAAGCACAGCTATGGACGGTCACCTTTTTTCTTTTTTTGATGCAGGCCTTTGCTTCACTGGACGGTTTAGGTGGGGTACTCACCTAAATACAAGGCGTGCGATAGCATTTCGGAGCCGATTTGCATATGTTAACGATATGTAACACAAACCTGCGTCTGAGCGCCACGACGGGTTTCATGACGCGGTTGTGCGCCAGCGATTGAATACATTCACAAATAAACCGCATTTAATTGATTCGTGGCAAGACTAGCCACTAGAGCACTAGCCTCATGCAGTCTTTGGGGTAGTCTCGCGGCACATCACGCACGCACATCCAACGGCTAGCAGCAACGTTACTAGAACAAACTCTAGCAGTCAGCACAAGGGATCTTGCCGAAATACAAGGCTTGCGTTCCCTCATAAAATAGATCGCATTTCGGGGCCGATTTTCATGTAAGCGGTATGTAACAAACCTGCGTCTGAGCCACGAAGGGCTTCGTGGAGCGGCCGTGTGCCAGCGATTGAATCAATGCACAAATCGCATTTAGTTCATCCGGGGCAAGACAAGACGACTAGCCTCATGCGGTCTTTGGAGAAGACTCGCGGCACAAGGATTGCACAAGAGCGCGCACACACATCCACGCAACAACGCGCATCGCACGCTGCCACAACAACACGAGCGCCGAGGCCCATGCCTTGAGTCGCTAGCGTGGAATGGGGGTGCCGGCCGCAGCTCGTAACAGCCAGCCGAAGGCCTCTTCTCCCTCTCCATCTTCGTTTTCCCCCTCGCGCCACATCCGTTTGTTGGGATCGGATATACGCGGGCCGGACTCGAGGGCAAGCGCGCTCTCCCTCGAGACCGGCTGTGAAAGGGCGAAGGGGAAATGGCCGCCTTGCATTCCCGTAGACAGGGAAGCCTCCCCAGGGCTTGTGACAATGGCAGCCGGGCACGGGCGCAACAGGCGCGATCATGGTCGGATTCGAGAGCGGCGGCTCTACTGGCGGCCCATACAAACTTAGCTAGGGCTAGTGACCTGCGACATATTCGAGAATATTTCCTTCAGGCGCGAACGGTGGTAAAATTTTTGTACTTTAATTATCGTAAGGAGCACGAAAGAATTGTGGAAAAGGCCAAGCTTCGCTTTTGAATACGCAATGCACTTTTATCGGGGTCTTGAAATATTACATCGTGATTGAGCGCTATTTGGAAGGTCTTCATTGAGCTTCTTTTTAATATTGCAATAATAATACATCACCAAGTAAACAAATCAACATATTTTAGGCAGTAGAAAATAGTTATGCAAGCAAAATGAGAAAGTAAAAATTGATGTTTTGTCGGTAACATACACCTGTGTTGCCTTAAATCATTGAGGCGTGCATGCTCAGCCATCTTTTTATAAAGCACAAATTCCTGCGGTCATTTTGCTTGGCTTACTCGATACCTGTATTCAATCACGTGATTTTTCTAACTACTGTCCATTTTACTGCGCGTACATTTGAGGGAATTCTGCCTTTTCCAGACGAGGTTTATTTTTGTTCGCGTAACATCCACATACACACAGTCGCTGAAGAGCAGGGGCATAATGCAATTCTAAAGACTGAATTTGATGCTGCGTTCTTATGTACGCGAAGCACCACAGATAACTACATGCTGCACTGTCACGTTTTTTCTCGTGTTTAGTACTGGCCCCCGTCACACGATTAAGGTTTCGGAGGCCAGTTTCACTTTTTGGGCAGCACGTATCTACTATCAGGAGCTTGTAAATTCTGCAGCTGGTATTGCGGTGAGGGGTCGTCACTAAACCTTCGGAATCGCAGGTGCACAGCTCAGATATAAATGAAATTCAGCCACGCCTTTGCAGCACTTGTACGCAAACGTTTTGTTATCGCCTGTGGTGCTAGCGCACATTCGTCTTCAACATTTTTTCACCGTTCGTGATGTACACTTTCTTCTCATAACTGCCGAAAGCTGCTAATCACCATTCTATATGGACTCTTACTTCCAGCGTACTGACGCTTCAATCGATATTGTTATGCGGGAAGTTTCCTCAATTTAACATTTTGGTAAAAGGGGCCGGGTGGTTTTCTTTGACAAAGATTTTGAGGTACAACTTCGTACTGTGCGTTTTTAACAATATAAAACAATCCGAATTCAGCGTATAACACCGTGATGTAGAGGCAAACAAATTTGACGAGACAGCAAGATGAACCGGAGGAAGCACCCGGCTATGATTGAAAGTGGTTGGAACCTGCATTCACGGGAGCTCAGAACATTCCCGAAAAGGGTCACAACAGAATTCGACATGCGTGAAAAAAAAGGAAAAAACCCTGCACACCAAAATTCATCGCAGTGCACAAGAATGTCATTCAACAACATGGAAGAAATTAAGTCTATACAACGCCGGGATGAAAACAGTGTCAACGGTTACAAATATTGGTCTTTGCATCATTTACTTATGGTCTACAGTGAGGGAATTAGCCCAGGGGAGTGTGCATAGAAGAGAAGGCGTATGCATCGGCTTCTGTATAAATCAAGTCAGCAATGATTTAGTGCTGACCTTTAACGAGAGGAGGTCATTGACCACCACAGCCTGCCAGGACTGTTAGTGATTTCCGGCGTACTGATTTTTACTTGCCAATCTTAAGGAAGCGAATCGTTTCATCTGTAAATTCAAGGAAATCGATTTTTTACCGCCTACTTTATCCTGCCTCCACAGTACCTGCAAGATGCTGGTATGCAATATTATAAGCTTTATACCTCATTGAAATCGAAAAGGAAGAGGTTCTTTCTTTCTTTCCTTCTGCTAACTCTTAAATTGCCAGAAAGGGTCTCAGTATTGCTGTGCTTAGGAGGTCCCCCTTCAGGTCATCTGCAATTAAATCCACCGAAGTTTAAATTGACGACTGGGAATGTCTAAAACAAATGCTATCGCGTTATTACTTCTAGTGTGACTGAGACCGAAAAGAAATTAGTTAAGACTATGAGTTAGCGTCCGTCTTATTTAATTTCGGCGCTAATTCCCGCCTAGCAGCTGACGTCCTTTTATCACGCGCATCGGTTATCTCGACATTAGATCTCGATCGCGATGTTCGTCTGAGACCATCCGCCAGCCGTGAGCATGTGCGCGTCCAGAGGAATCGGACTTTCTCCCTCTGTACCCGTCGCCGTTTAGGTACAGTATTTTTTTTTTTAGCGTGTGGTGTTTTTGAGCATTCGCGCGTAGCGTCTACAGTGGCGAAAGTGTGACCTTAATAACTAGTTAAAAGTGTGCACTGTGCCAGCGAAGTGTCGTGAAACTGCGATCCTTTCGAGTGAAGTGCGTCAACGAAAGAGTTTGTATTCTGTATTTTGTAATTTACGTTTTTTGTTAAAAAAAGGTCATAATTCTTTTACAGTCTGCTTTTTCCGCCGTCATGTATATTCTTTAAAACCCTTTTTTTTGCAACAATTGATTCTGCAATACTTCGGAAGCCGCACCATTCCTACTTTTGTGGGCTATGCCAATGACTCAATCAAACAACAAACCGGAGTGATAATTCTCTTCCTGGGGCAGGACTGTCACAAAGGTCTTTACAGGAAGGTAAATTTATATCAAATTCCGCTAGACCACTGCCCCCGACACATCAGAGCCCTTTGACCAACCGTGGCCTGAATGTGATGAGCAGCATAACTGTAAAATATGGCAATCTTATAATGGGGGAGCTGTATTAGGAGGCGCGTGAACGATCTATTTCGTCTAAGGGTACCCGAGAAAACCAATAAGTTAAGTTATTGCCTGAGGCTGAATTTTCATCACACATTGCCTTGACTTTGTTGGGCGATCGTTTGTTCAACATTATATATTTTCGCATGGGCTACGTGTGTCCCAAGATTCATCCTCTGGGCGACCATGATGAAGGCACAGCAGAACTTCTACATAGTGTAGCCACCATTTCATCAACCTTGCTCACAGCGACTTTATATATCTGGAAATTTGATTTCTTCCATGCCTTAGTTATAACTTCCGTTTTCTCTTCTTCCACCTTTATTTCGTTTTTTTTTTATCCTCAGCCTAGTTCGCTCGAGCTCCGGCCAGTTTTTCTACTGCCCACTTTACCAGTAACGCTTCTTGTCGTTTAACCCCACTCGTCTTTGTGGGGGCGCCTAGGTAAAGAAAATACACAGCAGAAAACGGCTTTGTCTGCCGGCCCGCAACTATCCTTTTCCTTTCCTTTCTGGGGCCATCAGCCCCTTCCATGTCCCTACCTCGTTTGTCACGTTCCCCAGTCTTCACTCGGCCGGCAGCGTCTTTTGCATAGTGCCGCCGTCGACGCTCGTTTTGAGCAGGCCCGGAGTGTCGGGTCGGCGGGTATCTTGTGCCATTGATCACAGTGTCTGTACAGGCTTGTGGCCATTTGGCTCCTTTTAAAGTTTTTCTACCTTTTTGCTCTTTTCAGCCACCTTTTACTCTTCAAATTTTGCTTATGCGGAATAAGCGAACACGTTCTAGTCAGCGCATTTTGGGTCTTCTCCTGATTGCTTCGTTTGAACAAGCCGACTTTTTTTCTTTTTTTACTTTGATGCACCGCTTAAGAGGTCGTTATTTTTTTCAGAGTGCCCCGCAGACGACCGTGTCGCCTTGCTTTCTTGCAGTCCTGTCTCGTACCTCCCTGTCTGCAGTAAGCGTGGCTTGGAATGCCGGTGGCTTATTCTTTCTTTTTTTTCCTATTTGAGATGCCTCTTCTAAGCAAATATTGTAAACGCGCGAGGGGTGCAGCGATGGGTGCGCACACAGCCAGCGCGTCACGTGTACTGATGCAGTTGTGGTCCTTGAGATTGATGGTTCATGGATCCATTGAGCTGTCCCGCCGAACGGTTTCTGACACAAGAGGCTAAACGCGCTATTCTATGAGTTCGCCTAGCATTGTTCGCAAATGTCGCAAAAGGCCTTTGGACGTGAGCGCGTATGAGAGTTAGGGATGACTCGCAGATAGAGATAAAGCGTATAAGATGCCCTCCCTGCTCGACTGAGTGTTTCATTTTCAAGCCGTGTGGGTAAGGGTGAAATGCATCGGCGTGCGTGCACTTAACGCTAATTTAATACGAATCCATAGTGCAATTTGTGCTTCGTGCTGTTTAGGGATGTTATTTCTTTACGAGGCATGTGGTGCTAGGCGCTGCCTATGAGTGGTCTATCTTCCTTGCATGCTTTCTTGTCTCTTTCATGCTGGTCGTTTCTCGTAGCGAGTAGTTTAATTTTTTCTTTTAGAATGCCGAGGTCCGGCAGCGTCTCGTTGCACGACGGATGATGATGTTAGTCAAATTTAGTGCCGTTTCTGCTGCCCTATCGATCATGGTTCGCTTTCGCCAAGTGCTCAAATCTTCGACGATCATTCATTACACCTTAATCCTAATTTACTTCTTCATATCAATACATCGTTTTATTATTTGGCCATAAAGAAAGTGTCTGATAGCGCATTCGCAAAGTCCAATCAAATCTGAGGCTCTGAACCGATATAAAGATGCAATATCGAATCATTTTAAGTCAAAACAATCAGAGAAGGGTCCAGACAATAAATCCGAGCGAAAATGTCAGATTTTATCAGCGTGGTTCGACTAACACGGTAAGGTGAAGGAGCAAGCGGTTCAACGTTTCCACATCGCTGCATGGAACTATCACACGCACTGCCTGTCGCGAGGCCGTAGTTAACTATTAAATAGTACAAAAGCAAAACGACTTTTGCCAGCCGCGGTATCTGCCATCAAATGCAGCGGCGCCCGAGCTGCGGCACGGAATAGAAAGGACAGCGAGAAGACAGGGATTTGAAAGAAAAGAAGGGACATATGAAAGAAAGGACGCGGCAGGTTATAATGGTATAAAATCAGTCAGTCACATGGAAAGTGTACAATAGCATGATGCCCGCCGCCCATTGTCTCAACTTATCAAAGCTTGCCAATACGGATAGGTATCAAATGGCGGCACAGCACCGCAACGAAGGCCACACAGGCTGCCGGATACAAGAAACACTCTGCCGGAGCGAAGATGCACCCTCTCTCCTAGCAGCGAAGAGCCCTATCCAGCCATCTGGTCAGAAGGGGAAGTGGGGGGAGGCGTGCGCTTGAGAGGGGCGAAAACCGGTTGCTGGCCAGTTCCCGAATCCGATCCTCCAGAGAGGCGGTTTGCCTGCAACCACTCCCAAACGTAGTTTGCAAAACTTGTCTCTTCGTCCCGTTGTCCACCGCGGAGGAATGGGTGCCTTGCAGCGAGCTAATGCGTGTAGGTGGGCAGGTTACAGTGGAAAATCAATTCCCTTCAAACGCCGTACCACTATCGTACTGAAATTAGCGTGTCCTTCTACCGCACTAAAATTTACAGAAAGCCCCTTTCTCCCCTGAGACAGCCCGTGCATCTGCCGTGTCTGTAGCGTCGGTCCCGCCGAGCTGGGCGCGAGCCAGCAAGTACTGCGCGCAAGTGCTGGAGACGTGCGGGGAAGTTGCTTGTGCAAGCATATGCCATCCTCGTTTTTGGCCAAGAACGTGTGATATCAGGTTGCTGGAATGAAGGATGGAATGTATCATCGACGCGAGAACAAGGATAGATCATTTGAAGAGATCGCTACAAATTTGGAAGCAGATTTCACAGGTGAGAAAGATTTATTCATCCGGTTGTCTTAAGGACTGAGATAAAACAGAAGTAGCTTTGCGATTGTTCCTGTGAAACTCATTCGCACTCATTGAGAAGCTATATAATCCCTGCAAGGAACTAAACATGAGTGTTGCGGTCGCGACTGCGCCGGCAATCGCCCGTGATGCTACTTGACGAGCGCGCGAATGGCGCAGTTAGCGGTATGCATGCACGGCAGCAGATAGACACTCAAGGCGCGCTCTATTTTGGCACAATGAGATGATTTTAAGGTTGCTCGAAGGCGACTGAGGGCAGAGAGGTAGTCGCGCAGAAAAAAAATATGGCTGGTAAAAAATTAGCCTCTACATGGAACTCTCTAACACTGTTCAGTGTCTTTACGAAGTTTGTATTTTGAACTGAAATAAACATGTTTATACGCAACAAAGAAAAACCTAGTGTTTTATTTGGGACAAGAAAAATATGGGTGGTTCTACATGCGCGAAAAAAAAATTTCTAGCAACTGCAGAACACATTATAGTATTTTTCTTGTGACCTCGCTACCTGACGTCACTACATACCTTGGATTGTCGCTACAATTACGTCAGAAGGTTGTGTTACGTTAGAACATTTTGTTGTTGCGACAGAACGTTGTGTTGTTACGTCAAAACATTGTGTTGTCTGCGGCGACATCACAAAGTTTTGTTGTCGCAACTGACAGAACATTGCGTCATTACGTCAAAACATTGCGTTGTCTGTTGCGACAACACAAAGTTTTGACGTAACAACACAACGTTCTGTCGCAACAACAAAATGCTCTGACGTAACAACACAACGTTCTGTTGTTACAACACAATGTCTTGTCGTAACGACACAAACTTCTGACGTAACAACAAAAGTTTTGTTGTCGCGACAGAAATATCTGTAGTAACATCAAACATCTCTGTAGTGCGATAGAAATTTCTGTAGTACAACAGAAATTTCTGTCGTCTTTTTTGACTGGGGTCCCATCAAAAAGTCGACGACTGGAAAAAAGGATGGGAAACGACAAAATTCCGGTCCCTTCAGTGTCCAGCATCGCTACAGAGAGCGGGCTTGCATTCTTCATTTCTTCACGTGGTGGACCATGGGGACAGCTTTCAGCTATACCGGCTGAATGCCGCCCGACGACGTCGGGACCGATGAGTCAGCCCAGGTGCAAACACGCACAGAGAAAATGGCTGACGACATCTATGCCATATAGATTATCACTTCCTCATCCTGAAGCCAGAACCAGTCAGAGGGGCGTGTCAATGAGTGCGAACAGTGTTGGTGCATGTGTGTGAGAGTGCAGGAGAGTGAGGTGACAGAGACACCTAATCATAAACTGGCCTGCCTTTCATCTAAGGAACATATGGAATCATCCCTATAAAAACTGGCGACAAGTACGTGTCGTGGGTCGTAAAAAGGAGACTGTTCCTCTAGTCAGACTCCAACTAAAAGCGCTACCATGTAAATACTGCACGTAACATTTTCCATCTCACTTCAAAGTCCGGTTTACAGCCCCCTCGTTCTTGTTCCTGCTCTGATAACCAACCAGGCCTACAACACACAACCTGGATCACGACAGCGTCTAGGAATTGGAGCACACCCGGCGTCTCGTTGCTAGTGCCATTGCTCAGTTGTCATTTCTTGTGGACAAATTAGGACGAGTCAAAATTTTGTAGGTCAAACTGGGACCAGATATCGGGAGTGGCCCAGCCAAATTTTGAACTCACCATTTAGTAGGTAACATTGGGCTCAAGTTAGGATATACCAATTCAGACGAAGTCAGTTTCGGGGGTCAAGCAAGGGAGGCTAAATTTCGGGGGTCGCGCACGCAACTTTGCAGACGACCATTGAATTGGCCACACTGGAATTAGGTTAGACATCAAATTCTGAAAAGTTCAAATATTGGAGACCAAAGAGCCAAATTTTATGCGAGGCCCATCTAAATTTGAAGGCCATCGCGGAAATTACAATACTTGAATTAGGTCACAACATCAACTTTGGTTGCATTCTGACGACATCGGGTCCTTGTTGCACTCGACTGCAGTGCCCAAGGATGCGGGATTGAATCCAGGCCGCGACGGCCGCTTTTCAGTGGAGGCGAAAAGCAAGGTGCCCGTATGCTGTGCGATGTCCATGCACGATAAAGACCCCTAGGTGGTCGAAATTTCCGAAGCCGTCCAGAATGGCTTCTCTCATAGACAGAATGGCTTTGGGACTTTAAACCCCAGCAACAAACCAACCAGCCCATTCTGAGAAGGTCAAATTTTGGGGTCCAGAACTAAAATTTCGGGCTCCAGAAGTCAAAATTTCGAGGTTCCACATCCCCTAAATATTTATTGTTTAATTTCCTGACGCATAATTATGTAAAGTACCTAAATAATGAAATTAGCATCCAGGCTTTAGTTACTAATTCAAAATAAACGATTAATTTGACCGAATAAATAAATTGCCAATTACTCAAGCATCACTGATACCACAGAAATATTGACACGCTCTGTACACACCACTCGTGAGCCAAAAATTCATCTGCATCAAAACACAGCGCGTGAACAGTTTCCGCTGTGGATTCATTGTCGAGTGGTTCATACGAGACGGACCCCTTGACAAGCGTTACTTCGCTGAGTGTAGCTATGCCCATGACATCGACACCGGCACCACAGAAGTGTGGTTAAGAACGCCATTGACACCATCGGCATGGTGAATGCGACCAGTGCGGTCACACACACACATCATCATCATCATCAGACTGGCTATACCCACTGCAGGGCGAAGGCTTCTCCCATATTTCTCTAAATAACCCGGTTCTGTGCTAACTGCATCCACTTGACCCCTGCGAACCTCTTAACCTCATCCGCCCACCTAACTTTCTGCCGCCCCCGGCTGCCGCCCACTTTTGCTGGCACATAGGGTGCCAGCAAAAGTCCACGCCAGAGAGTAGTAAGCGCCAATCTGCCTGAATGCCTCGGTCACCCCCTCCCCCCTCCTCCTTGTCTTTCCTGCCGGGACTAGAAGACAACTTAGCCTAAACCAACCGAGGGCCGCCACAGCTCTGTGAGATAGGAGGAAGAAATGGGGCATATGTTGTCACGGTGGTGGTTACTATGCCCTTTCTCAGTTTCGCTGTTTGTTGTTTTTTTACCTCACTTAAACCCCCTGCAGTGCGTTCCTTGAAATAACCCATCGGATGAATCATGTGCGCACTGTTTCGCTCTTTTTTGCATGCCCTGCGGTGGGATCATATTGTTACAACGCGCAGCCTAAAAGAAAACATAATTTTACACTCAAAACACGGATCTAAGCGTCTATTATTTGCAGTGTTGATCCCCGTCTTTGATTAGCGCAGGCATTTAGGCTGTGAGACTGTGATGACCTGGACCCTGAAAAGGTTGCTTTGGAGAAATGATTCCAGTGATGAAAGCTAGAAAAAAAAATTCACTCATAAAATTTGTCATTTTTTAGGAATAAAATTTTATTTCTTGTGTGCAAGGATTTTACTGTGGACAAAATTAAGCAAAACAATTCGGATAATTCGATACAGCAGGCTGAGCTTTCTGATGCTTGCATTATATTAAATTACTGTTAACCTATATTTTGAAATATTTTCTCTCAACAGTTGCAAACAGAGTGAAAGAAAGCTACTAATATTTATTAAGATAACCTGTGGCTGCATGTGTTCTCTTATGCGCTGCTCTAAGGTTCTAAACAGGCGGACTGTCAATAAAAAAAAGGAAGGCAGTACATCTGTGCAGTGAAGCGTTTCAAGGAGAAAAAAGAAAAATGCTTTTTTTTAAGTACATCATCATCATCATAATCATCAGCCTGACTATGCCCACTGCAGGGCGAAGGTCTCTCCCATATTTCTCCAATTAACCCGGTTCTGTGCTAGCTGCATTCACTTGACTCCTGAGGACTTCTTAAGCTCATTCGCCCACCTAACGTTCTGCCGCCCCCTGCTACGTTTTCCTTCCCTCGGAATACAGTTTGTTACCCTAAGCGACCATCGGTTACCTCTCTTCGCAGTACATGTCCTGCCTATATGCCCGTTTCTTCTTGCTTTCCACTAGAATGTCAGTAACCTGAGTTATTTCTCTGACCCACTCTTCACGCGTCCTATCTCTTAATATTACCCCTACCATTTTTCGTTCCATAGCCCTCTGTGTTGTCCTAAGCTTAAGTAAAAACCTCTTGGTTAGCCTCCACGTTTCAGCGCCCATAGGTCAGTACAGGTAAGATGCAACTGTTGTATACTTTCCTCTTGAGTGATACCGGTAAGCAGCTAGTCATAATCTGCGAGTGCTTGCCAAATGCGCTCCATCCCAATCTATTCTTCTTGGTATTTTGTTTTCATGGTTCGGATCTGCGGTTACTACCTGTCCTAAGTAGACATATTCGCTTACTACTTCCAGTGCTTCGCTACCTAACGTAAACGGCTGTTCCTTCCCGAGGCTGTTGTACATTACCCTAGTCTTCTGCATATTGATTTACAAGCCCGCCTTTTTACTTTGCCTGTCTAGGTCAGCAATCATTCTTTGCAGTTAATCTCCTGAGTTACTTAGCAAGGCAATGTCACCAGCAGATCGCAGATTACTCAGGTATTCTCTCTACCCTTATCCCTAACAGCTTCCATTCCAAGTCTCTGAATACTTCTGCTAAGCAAGCTGTGAATAGTACTGGGGAGATCACGTAACACCTTTCTCTATGGAAATCTTACTTTCTTTATGCAGAACTATGGTTGCTGTGCCGCCACTATATATATCTTCTAGAACTTTCACGTACGGCTCATATACCCCCTGATTTCGCAATGCCTGCATCACAAACGAGGTTTCTACTGAGTCAAATGCTTTTTCGTAATCAACGAATGCTATGTACAAGAGTGATTATATTCCGAGCATTTTCTATCACCTGGTTGATAGTGTGGATATGATCGATAGTAGAGTACGGCGTCCAAAAACCAGCTTGATCCTTTGCTTGATTGCAGTCTAAGGTTGTCCTGATTCTATTAGTGATTACCTTAATAAATACGTTATACCTAACAGACAGTAAGCTGATTGTAATTTGCAGGGTCATTAGCATCCCCTTTCTTATGAAGGAGGATAATGTTTGCGTTCTTCCATGGTTCCAGTACCTTCCACGACACCAGGCACTGTGTATACAGGGTGGCCAGTTTTTATAATACGATATCCCCCCCCCCCCCCTGTCCTTCAACAAATCTATAGTTATCTGATCCTCTCCAGCTGCTTTCCCCCTTTTCACAGTTTTTATTGCTTTCTTAACCTCATCCTTCGTCACTCCTGGAACTCTGACTGTTTTTCCCTACGGCCAATCTCATTACGGTCCTGACTGCTTTGGCTACTGTAGATATCAGTATAGAACTCCTTCGCTACTTTGACTATCTTGCCCATATTCTTGATGACATTGCCCGTCTTGCCCTTATCACATACATCTGATTTTTGCCTATGCCCAATTTTGCACCGCTTTAAGGCTTCCCCCGTTCTTTACAATATTGTTACTGAACGGTATTCGCTGGTCGCGCTGACGAAAAGGAAATGCGAAAAACTCCCAGCAGAAGAAGCAGACGAGTGCTGTGCTGTGCGAGTGCTGTGCTGTGATCATCCTCAGTGGTGTGGAAAGCTGCCGTACCTTCTCAATTATCTGCGTGTTATACTTTCTTATATCGACCACTTTGAACTTATTGATTTGCTTTCATATAGCTGCCATTTCTATCTATTCTGTTGGATTGGAAACTTTCATACTCTATCATTTCTTAATCAAGTCTGTCCTCTCCTTAGACAGCTTACCGGTATCCTCTCTAACTGTCCTACCGCCTACTTCTACAGCGCACTCAGTATGATGTCTCTGAAATTATTGTTTATTGCTTCTAGGGTGACGTCACCATCATCAGTTAGAGCTGAATATCTATTTTTGTAGCGAGATCATGAACTCTTCTTCCCTCCCCTTTAGCGCTAATTTGTTGATGGACTTCTTTCTTACTAATCTGTTGCATTCCTTCTTCAGATTTAGGTAATTCGGGACCTCACCATCCCGTGGCCACTGCATCTCACTTTCCCGATTACCTCTACATCTTGCATAATGGTGCGGGTTGAACACAGTATGACGTCAATTTCATTTTTAGTCTCCCCGTTAGGACTTTTCCATGTCCATTTCCGGTTCTTCCGTTTTCTGAAGAAGGTATTCATGATTCTTAAGTTATTGCGCTCTGCAAACTCAACTAGTACCTCCCCCCTGCAATTCCTAGAACCAATGCCATAGTCACCTACTGCCTGGTCTCCTGCCTGCTTTTTCCCTGCCTTGGAATTGAAATCGCCCATTAGTACAGTATACTGCGTCTTATTCGTTTGCATTGCCGATTCTACATCTTCGTAGAAGCTTTCAACTGCATGGTCATCATAACTACATGTAGATGCATAGACCTGTACAACCTTCAGATTGTACCGCTTATTAGGCCTAATTACGATGCCTGCCACCCTAATAACACCATAAAATTAATCTATATTACCCGCTATACAAACAAAAAACAAATTCTCTAGTAGGAGTAGTAGAGCTAAAGCTAACCTGATCAAGCCTGACAAAAATCACTCTGCCTCAGCATTACTTGAGCAGGTTCATCTAATATTGATAACAATCATTGATGCCTGCTGACATTTGTCCGCATGTGAGAAGATTAGTGATGCGCACATCTTTCTTCACGCGAGTCGGCTGCAGCGGCACTTTCTCAGCACGATAAAAATTTGGGTAAAGATAAAAACGTCCCCGGAAAAATTAGCCCCAAAGAAACATCCCTGGAAGAAAAGGCTCCCGAGGAAGTGGAATCTATAGGAAAAAACGTTCGCAAGGCAAAAATATGCCACAAGAATGAATCATCCCAGAACTCGCTAAAAACAAATCTGGTCCCCAGGTACCCAGCTCTTTGTACACTTGTTAAAACAGGTCTCACCAGCTGGGTAATTTAACCCATCAAGAAAACCATAATCGGCTAGTGGTCAAACTGGTAGTTTTCGAGGAACACACACGGCAGTAAAGGTGTCACGAAATCGGCGCGCATAATTAGTAGGCGTCTCATAGTACTTTCGGGCGAATTTGAGACACTTCTTCGCGCGAGGGGGGGGGGGGGGGGGGGACCGTGGCTTTGCAAGCATCGGTGTCACCCTCCCGCTCATCGCTCGGAAAAGACGGTGACTCACCAGGCAGGAAGATGCGGGTCTTCTCGAGAAGGTTCGGCAGCGCCTAACCAACACCGTGCTAACCAATGAGGAAGGGCGGCTCGGCAGGAGGAGAAGGGTACGCGAAAAAAGCGAACGTTACATGTATGTGCGCGCCGGCTTTGGTGCATCGTAACAGACAGACGCGGCGCGCCTATTTGTTGAGATCGCATCGCTTTGCCAGCCACTGCAGAGTTGCAACTGGTGGCTACTTTTCGCCAAATTGGCGAATTTCAGAGGTCTGTGGTGACCGAATATTGTTATTGGCGACATGGAAAACTTTGGGAGCTTTTCAAATAAGGCCTTGCGACGTGGTTTTTAAGCCGAATATCTTCCCAACTTACAAACAACAGCATTTTCTTCACGTTTTTAGGAAAGTAGGATGGGATTGTGGGGGTCACATATGTATACCATGAATGCTTCGGCTCCGTGCATTTAGCGGACTCAGCGGCACTTGTGCAGTTTCTGCCTACTTATGCGCTGCCACGCGTTCGGCTGGCCGCTACTCTTGCAGTGCCGTACGTTCGGCTGGAACGTGTTCGACACAAGTGCCACCGTGGCTGCCTCGCAGTGGAGCGTGGTGAAATGCGTTCGTGCAGCGAATGGATGGAAATCAAGTCTGCAGCAAATGCTACACACAATTCTTCTATGGAAAAAAAAATAAATCGCTGTTTAACCTTTTATGGCTACCTAAATACAAAGATAATCGTCAGGCCAAATTATAGGCTCAGAATTTCCTATAGGGACCACACAGCTGAACGGGTGGCGCCGCCTCTTGGCGCATCGCTCAATCGCCGGAATGCGCCGGCCCCGGCTGGCGCATCGTCAGCGCATTGGAGCGTACTGTTTATCGTTGGTTTTTGTGGAAATTTGAAATGCTAACGCTTAGATGACGTTGTGCGTGAATATATCCTCAAGAGAACAGAACGTTGGGTAAGTTGTGTGAATATGTCCAGTGAAATGAAGTCTGGCCAAACAAGGCTGGCGAAACGTGGTGCGTTGTTGGCTCCACTGGCAGCTACGCAAACTCGTCGGACGTTTTTAAGTCGATTCATTTCTACAGGTTTCTACAGAAGTATGAGAGGCGGGTGACCTAAGCATGGTTCTGTGAAAGGCAAATGCACGAATCTACGTATTTGGTTACTGTGTGGTCATGGAAAGTGCCGAATTTTTAAAATTACGCTTGCTACCGGATGCTCTGTGCCTTCTGTTGCCCAGGAGTGACGGCACGAGAGTCTCGGAGTCGAAGCCACACTCCTTCATCTGTAGTCACTTTATTGACAATTGGAAATCGAAGTAACCCAACAGCGTAAGTTACAACGCTAGCATTTCCCCTCCTGTGTACAAGAAAACTCCAGCACGGAAAAAGAAAAGGCAGATCCACCATCGTCGTTCGGGTGGCGTTACGATCTTCAGTGATGGGCAGAGACAATGTTTGTGCAGATACTTTCGCTGACATAGTCAAAGATAATTTATTTTTTTCTCTTAACAGAAAAAGCAGATCAGAGACATGAACAATTCCTGTTACCGTGATCTTGTCATTTTTCCTCTTTTCGTTTGTCAACCAATGAAAATGCGCTGAGAGCTCTGCGTTGATACTCTTAGAATTTGTTAACATTTGTTTGTGGCATTTCCATTTCGCCTAATAAAATCACTCATTTCACAGCTCAATCCATACCGCATGGTCACAAAATCTGCTATCGGCTTCATATACAAGTCGAACAAGAAATAAAAATACAATTTAATTTGTGGAAACGAGCATAAACGTAGCATTTTTTTAATTTCGAGGACCATGTAGCAGTTTTTTTTCAGCATTCACGTTGCACCTGACACGGCTTTACGTATTTTCTAAGCAGCGTCCATTTCCTGGCCCGCCTAAATACGTGTGTTTCTCATCGGCGTTTTAGTGAACATCATATTTCCTGATTGTGGCATAGTATGACAACACCGTTTTACCTCTCTCAGAAATTGCTTCTATGGGCAATGTAAACAGATTTAGCAGCAGTCCAGCAAGCTGCAGTGACAAAGTTGTAAAAGGAATGGCTTTCAGTTATCCGGATTCCTTTACGTGCAAATAGAAAACTGCATACATGGTCGTGTCCCCTCACACTCATCAGGTATCGAGGTCAGCTAGGTATCGGCCCCGCAAGTTCGTGGTACGCTGAGAAAGTAGACCACCTTAGCGAACGAGCCATCAGAGGGATTCATTTAACAATAGAACGCTCTCTTAGCTGTCGGTGGCTTATCTTACAACACATCACACTGTGTTTTTTTTTTTTCGATTGTATTTAACAGTTTTACAGAATTGGACTATTGCCTTCAGATGTTCAAGACAGGTGCGGTCAATCGCATTGAACTTCCTGCGCTGAGAGAACGCTAGCAGGAAATTTAATTTTTTTCTTTTCACAACCTTCGAAGCATGTCGGGAGAAAGGCATGTATAGTATAATATTTCCTAGGTCAATTATATGTAGCAGCCCCGACGTGTTCAACAAGAGCATTGTCGTATATGTAAAAATGATGCTGAGGTGCTATTACTCATTTTGCTTATATTATGATTAAGTTTGATAGTCTGAAGGCCGGGTTCCGTGAGCTATTTTAGCGTAATTGTGCAGGAAGTCCTGGAAGTATATGTGTGTTTGCTATTACAACCATAAATAGGATCGTACTTTTGCCTTGCTTGTTTATTTTTCTCATTTTACAGCTCTCGTTGCAAGGTTGAAACTGGAATGTCATTTGCTATTATTCTACTCTGAATCGTTTGAGCCTAGCTATTACCAAAAAAGACAGGTGCAGCATGTTTTTCATTTTACATCAACGCTGACCATTATAACTACCACTACTACGGCGCCACGGCTACATGGCTCGGCGGTATTTGATCTTCAGGCAGGTTTCCACTAGACCTAATATAAGATGGACGCGCAGTGCAGGCGCAATTCCCGTCTTCGAAGTCGCCTTAATAAGCGCCTAACGAAGGTGTTCCTAGCGAATGGTGAAATCACGCGCGCAGCATTTTCGAGTATATAATAGAAATACCATGCGCCGGGCGGTTTCAAAAAAAAAAAAAAAAACACGCACGCCCTGCCGAGAACGGCCCTTTTCTTTTTCAAGATTTTCCGGTCAAAAAATACTCCTTGCGATTACTCAAGACAGCTCAAAGCTCTCAAAGCCACACCGCAAAACGACGGGTAGGGAGAGGCTAAAAAACGCCTAGCAGAACGGAAACGACTGCGCCGCTCAGCTGCCTCGGCACTCCGCTGTTTTGGCACTCCGCCGCGGGCGGCGCTGCTCCACCGAGGCGACGGTGGCGCCATACAACGGGCGTCCAGTCCCTATACATCTGGCTTGTTTGGTAGAGTCAACTATCAGAAACTGGTTTTGTTTACTGTTGAGCGGAGTATTACAGACGCCGCATACAATTGAACATAGAAACTGCTCTAACCTTAAATTTATAGTGTAGCAACATTTTGGGCGAAATTTCAATTACAATGGCTACTTTTGGCAACATTTTTCCCGCCATCTGGCGAAATTGACCCAAACCTCAGTGGCAACCCTGCCAGCCAGCCAGTGTTTGAGCTATTATTGCAGCCAGTTCGCAAGTGCTACTGTTCGGCTCCCGGGGTTCACCCTCTGCTGGCAAGCCCACAGATCTGCGATGGAGCGGCGCTCGTCTTACATGGCGGCCACATCATGACACTCAGGCATCGGTGTGCAACAGTGTTTGGTGAACAATTTGGTGTGTTTATTTGGCTCGCTCATGTATTGTTCTGTGTTGCAAAGCCTCTGTGTACAGAATGCCTCTTTAGTTGCGTGTTTAACAATGCCTTTCTGTGAACCTTTCCTCTGTGCATTAGAAGGGTTAGTGTTAATTCCTCTGTATCGCCTCTTTCTGTGTATAAAAGTTGTCTTTTTGTATTAGTTCTTACCCCAACCCTTACTCTGGCTTGAACCTGCGAAAGCTGGGCACCAACCGGCTACCCCTTTTTGTGACTACAAAGCTTGCCGCTAATGTCGAGGGCATCTCCTTCGAGACTGGGACAGCTACAACCCCTCAACCTAAGGGTGTCTGGGAGTGTGCGCACCATTAGAGGCGAATCGTTAATAACTTATAATTATTACCGGGTGACAAAGAGTCACTAGGAGATCCTCGCAGCTGTTCTGATGACAGTCGCCATTCCTTTCGATGACAACTGCTTTGTATAATTTTCGCCCCACTTCCGCTGGTGATGGAAATGTTGTAAATGGCCTTTCCAGCCCTAACTAGTCGTTCGCCGTTTCCACCTGAAGCACTGTCCGAAGCGTCCAGCCCACCAAAGACGGTGGTCAGAGCACCATTTATCTCGCAAAAAAAAAGACTGAAAACAAAAGTGCTGTCGATGGGGCTGCTGTTGGAGTACCAGATCACACCACGACAGTGCAGCGCAGTTCATCCCACTACAGAATACTTCGACCAGTGATATCGTTGAAACACAGAATGATTCGGAAAGGCAGTTGCCATCTGGCAATAATTTTCCGCTACCATCATTATTTTTGTTATGAACGCCACGCATCAGTATCATCTTTTGCTTTTTGGCCAGATCAAATTCGACGAGCGAGAGCGCTGGACCATGATAAAGCAGTTCATCACTGATAAGCCAGCACCAGGTTAGGCGCAGCTTGACGTGTGATCGCATCCGTTTGGGGACACTTTTTGCTACTTCGCAAATGACTTCTTCTGGGGACGTTTTTACTGGAACACAAGAAATTCATTATGTTAGGTGTAGCGCTTGTGACATCTATGGTAAAAGTTGGAAATGAGCCTCATGACTCTGTTAATAATGACTTTGTTAAGCATTTCATTTTAGACATATTGTTTCGTTCAAAAACCGGGAAGACTTTCTTACCACCTGGGACCGTTTCGTTACCGAATTGCGCCAGTGCTTTGGCGACTGCCTTGCACAAAGGAAGCGGGCTGAACACACGCTTGCGCACAGAGCTCAGCTACCTGGTGAAACATGCACAACTTACATAGAGGAGGTACTGAAGCTATGCAAAATAGCAAGCGCTAATATGACCGAGGAAGATAAAGTAGGCCATCTTCTGAAGGGCGTCGCAGATGATGTTTATAATTTTCTAATTGCGAAAGGTAACCTGATAGCCGTGAGTGATGTAATTCGGCACTTTCGCACATTCTAGACGTTAAAGACTCGTAGCATAACTCCAAACTTCGGGCAGCTCCCCAACGTTCCATCTGTGGCAAGCATTAAAGACAGCTTCATGGACTTGTCGTTGAAGATCCGACAAATATTTAGCGAGGAACTGCAGGGATTTGAGCCCGCTGCACGGTGTCCATCATCCTTGCCCTCTGACGTGGTCGGCTCTTGAGGGCCTCTCTCCTTGTTCCCCTCAATGCCCGTTCTGAATTCTGTTAATACGGCACACGCCGACGCTTGCTCCAACAGCCCGACGCCAAGGTTCGATAGCCCTGGTCATCCGCCTCGCTACGACTCACGCCCGAGTAACTTCTTTTCGCACTACGATCCGCATAGAGTACCATCCTCAACCACCACCTGCTCGCTATTTCTGGCGTCCAGCCTGAAGGCCTGAACATGAGTTTCGCTATCCAATGCGCCCTGCCTCCTCGGAACCCTCCAAAGCCTCCAAAGAACAAGGTTTTCGTCGCACAACCCCCGTGTGCCGCCGCTGCGGCATTTAGGGGCAGATAGCTCGATAGTCACCCGTTACGATCGGCCCGTCCAACTTGCTCCGCCACGTAACCCTTTCTACGAATCTCCTTGGCAATGGCCCTCATCTTCGTATAAATATCCCCAGACAGATGGACCGCGCAGCCGCTCTCCTGCTTCCGACCGAAGTTTCTCACCACCACCTGCCTCTTCTGCGTGCCGCTCTCCGTCATCACGGCCACGGCGGCGGTCGCCATCGCCTTTGCCGGAAAACAAGTCAGCGCGGCCGCTGGAGGTCAAGCCGTTGGAGACCGCGCGCTGCCTGTAGAAATTCCTCCATCTGTTGCCATGGTAAAAACACAGTCTATGTACTCTTCGATGGTGTGGTGACAATGGCTTTAGTGGACACCGGGGCAACCATATCAATGAGTTTATCATTTAAGAAAGGGTTAGGACACAAAGTTATGTTTGTTTGGAACAGAAATCTGAATTTGCATGGCGCGGGTGGTGAGGTGTTATGTTCACTGGGAATGTGTAGTGCTTCGGCGTCCTTGGGTGGAACAATATTCGCGGCGGAGTTTGCAGCGCTTCCGCAATGCACGAATGACATAATTCTAGGTATTGGATTTTTGAGAATCTGTGGCGCCTACAGTCGACTGCCACTCTGGGGAACTCTGTGTTGATGGTTCCCTTTCTTCTGGACTTTTAGAAAAGCAACACGTGCGTGAGGATGTGTTCTGCATAACAGAAGATACCAATGTGCCATCCTTGTGTATGATGTGCATCCCAGTTTTGTGCCCCAGCAGTGCCTCCAACACCTTCGATGCTACAGTGGCACCGCTTCATTCTAACTGTGCAAAGAAACACATTCTGGTTCCTCATTGCCTACTGTTGGTGGTCAAGGGCTGCTAACGGCTGTGGGTCATCAATTGTTCGTCGCAACCTGTAGATTTGCCTGTGAATATAAAGATTGCGACGTGCAGCCAAGATGACGCTCTGTCCGAGGCTTCGGTTACTGATGCACCTGTCGAAAGTGCTGCTGCTCCAGCCCCTGACTTGTAACTGCATCGGATGATCAGCCGCTCTCTAACCAGTGAACAGCGTGACGATTTGGAAGAAATACTGTTTAAGTATTCTTCCATCTTTGATTTTTCGGAGCCCAGCGGTTCACGGTGCATTCCCGTGACACGTACCTGGCATCGCATTGACGCAGGCTACTCACACTCAATTCGACAGAAGCCGTACAGAGTGTCGCCAACAGAACGCCAGGTCATCAGTGAGCGTGTTGAAAAAGGGTTATTCAAAAGTCATGCAGTCCATGGGCCGCCCCTGCAATTATGGTGAAGAAAGATGATACATGGCACATTTGCATCGACTATCGCCGCTTGAATGCTCCAACAAAGACGTGTATCCACTTCCCTGGATCGATGATTCCATAGATTGCCTGTTCTCCGCATCATACGTTTCAACCGTCGATCTGCAATCGGGATATTGACAGATTCCTATGCACCCTTTACACACTCTGATCATAATTACTACATTCATGATGATACCACAAAAAAACGCCCCAAGTTCATGAACTTCAATCACACATGCATTGAGCCAGCGCCACATCTATGGTAATTGAATATATTCTAGTTCATTATAACTAATGTAACGAAACATCGACATTTTATCTGCCATGTTTGTTTACATAACATAGATGGCTTCGGTCTTGTCTTCACTCTAAGTGTACAACTAATGTTATTAAAATGATGTTAAGAGATTGTTTTAATACAAAATGCTGCATAATATTCATTATGACACATTAAAAATTTAATCCAAAGTTTTTTATTTTGGCGTAATGCGGTAACACGCTTACATTTACGTTATTGGCGGCTTGGCCAGAGTCTCGGCTAAGCCAGCATAAGCATACGCCAGCCATAGCCGCTAGCGGCCATAGTGGCCATGGCGGAAACCTGCCGGTCGCCACCGCGCTGCGCATGCGCGAGAAGAAAAAATGTAGGCGAGGAGGAATAGTTTGTAATCTGGCGGATGTGAGGTAATACACTGTTCATTTTTGTGTTTTGCTTGCGCTTACTCTCGGACTTCGGGGACTCCGAAGCCGCAGGTGCTTTTTCTTTTTTTTTTGTTTTCAGCTTTGTCGCGCAGCGGCGATGGCGGGAGGTTCGTTTGCGTCGCATTGTTTCTGATCGACCGGACTGAAATGGATTCTGCAAAATAGATTGGGTGGCACGCATCCCTGCAGCTTTCTCCAAACTTTCGTGAGTACTGCGAAATACAGCGCAAAGCACGTGTTGCATTCCGTACTTGCCTCGCCAACTCATTGCACCGCTGCCCCCTCGCCACAGGTTGTTTGAACTTTTTTTTTCTGCATCGACGCGCTATTGTTCAGCGACCTCAATTAGTTTTTCGTATTCTTGCTGTGAGTCTATTTGTCAGTGACTTCAAGTTAAGTGTAGAGGAACTAGGGAGCACTTTTTCGCGCGCTTAAAAGCAGTCCCGGTGGCTCGTACGAAAGTGCTTTCCTTTTGTAGTTCATTTTCGAATACGCCTCCGTTTAGCCCCGGCTAGCCCTGTCCCAGCAAAAGCAACCATTTCAGTTTCCTTTCAGTGTGTACCGAAATAATCTTGATGCACGGCGATTGTGAGATCTTGACTTCGTGGCAGCTTCTGCTCATGGCCTCTCCCGATGGTATGCCTTGTGCCTCATGAAAATTTGTGAGTAGCACTTACTTGAGTGCACCCGCTTGTAAAAATATATGTGCTGGCAAAAACCGGTTGCTCCACAAGGGTGCTGATTTATGGAATCAAACTGACTTTATTTATGAAGATAGTCCACAGCATGACTTTGATGTGGCCAGGGCATGAATTTCGATCAGCACCGCCACAGCCAAAGCAACAAAATGCGGGGGAGAATCGAAATTAATGGTGGCCCAAAGCGCAAAACATACACAGAGCAAGAAAGAAACGAAATGAGACACACGAACAGCGGTGAAGTTGCAGCTGATTTTTTTTTTATTGGGAAGGATCGCATCATAATATGCACACGAAGAAACAGTGTACATGCGCAATGTCAACGACCTCAAGTTTTGGTAAGAAGGAAAAAAAAAAACATTTATTTAAAAACACGAGTGCATCGGCAGAACTGCAGCCTACTGTGCAGCATATTCATTTCCCGAGGAGATAATGTAACAAAAGGCGTACTCACGCACCCTTTACTTTTTCTGATGTGAAAAGCTTTGGCTACTTCTCTAGTGCACTGGTAAGAATGAACGAACAAAACATCACTGTCATCAAAAAATGACGTGCATTCGCACGTGAATCAATGGTTTGCTAGGTTAGTTTCTTTCTTTTTCAGCGAATTAGCGTGCTCCATGAGCTGCACTTTAATGCACTGCACAGTCTGGCCTATGTAGGTAAGGCCATAGGACAGAGGGATTTGATATACTATGCCAGTCTTACAAGGAACATATCTATTTTCATGATTTATGTTGCACATATTTCTTCTGCGCCCCTCGTGCATTCTTTGAACCGCGGCTCCCACTCTTTCTAGTTAGTTAGGACAAGCAAACAGAACTTTTACCCTATGCTTGCTTCCTACTCTTTTAATTCGGTGCAACAGCGTGTGTACATATCGCATGACTACTACCTTTCTTTTTCCTTCCTCCGAACCCTTTTCACGCCCTCACATGCTTGAAGACGATTTTAGCTCGCGGAGGACTTTGTCTGCACTCGAGACGAGAACTGAGTTCAGGAAACCAGCTTCCCTGCATTTGTCCGCCTGAGTTAAGAGACTGGACATCATTTTATGATGACAAGATTTCTTCACTGCCATGCCTAAGCATCCCGTAACAATACTACTTTTTACGAGCTTTGAATGAAAGGACCTGTAATTCAGAAGGTGCTTTTCACTCCTAGATGAATACTGCCAACAGACATGATGGGGTTGGAAAGACAACTTTAAGTCGAGAAATTGTAAGGCTGTTTCTTGGGGGACTTCATGCGTGAACCTTAGTCCCGACCCATTACATGCAAAACATCAAGAACATTTGACACAAATTTAGGATTCACAGAGCTAGCTAGCACCAGTAAATCTTCTACGGAACGGAAAATGTGCATGCAACAACTGGCTAAATCATTCTCAAATTTCATATCAATCCTGCTTAGATAAATGTCGCTGAGGATGGGAGCTACCTTGGCACCTATGCACACACCAGATTTTTGCGTATAAAGTTGACCATCTCGCGCAACAAACGTGTTACTCTGGTAGTAAGATAACATTTCCAAAAAGGATGCGGTTAAGGTTCCACACTCATTTTGGAACCAGCGTTCATCATAGTCCTCCGTAATACATTCCTGAACATACTGGATGAGTTGAGAGAGTGGAAGAGATTATACAAATCAACCACATCTACGCTAAAACCAGCACTGTATACCAAGCTCTCATTTTGGAGCAAATCAGCAACTGCCTCAGAATTAGAAACGAGAAATGGATCCTTTAAGCGAAGTGACGACAAATGTTTGCAATGATAGTAGACACAACCAAGTGCCATGAATTGCTGAATTCATACTTTCATTCATTATACTTTCTGTGTTGTAACAAAATCCTTCATGTTCTGATTTCCAGGTCCTTCCCTTTCTTTGGTGCGTGTGCTGAAACAGGGATCTTTTGGAGGCAACCTGCAGCTTTCCTCTGTGCTTTTGATTCTGCCTTAGTTTCCATTGGACAGCTGTGACTGGTACGTGTGGGCAAAGGCGTTTCATATTTGCAGACCAGCATATATATGGTTCAGTGCTTGTCAAGCCAACAATTTTTTTCGGTACAAAGTATGATGCTGCTGCAGTTCCACAAAAAAAAATGTTTTTACAATTTTTAGACAGCTTGCCTTTAAGTTCTTCGATTTTGTGATGGTGTATATATGTTATGCTACAACTGTTTGTTTTTTTTTCTGTCATGCTGATGCATCAAGGATAATGCTAGGCTGTTATGGCTAGCATGATCTGCTAAGGTAAAGGTGCCGGTTTCATTCTACACCAACTGATACAGGTTGTGGGCTCGATCATCCTCAATTTCTTTTTAAAATAATCATAGCAAATTGTATTGCTATGAAGAATATTATCCCAGCTTGTTTTTGGTGAAACAGTATTTTCCGCCCGTGACCACTATCTTAAAGGAGTACAGACACCAAATTTTGGCGGCATTTTTGTAAGACATTTCTGTATACGGATCGCCACTTGGTTTTCGCCTACGACCGCTAAATATTTCTCAGTTCAATTTTCTTTTCTCGCCAGTTTCGGTTTCAGCAGCTGAGAGATGGCTGTGACATCACAATCAAGTCCAAGCCATGCACGGCATGAAAAAGCCGCAGTATAATCACCAGCTCTTCACTTGTGATTCCGGTTCTTGAGGCAGGCTGGCTTCAGCGTTGTAGTGAATTTAAACATCACAGGATATCACAACTTTTTTTTCACCCGTCACGTGACCTAGACTTAACTTTGGCGTCACAGCCATCACATGGCTTTTGAAACCGAAACGGGTGAGGAAAGAAATTCAATGATAAATTTGCAATTGTTTAGCGGTCATAGGTGGATACCACCTCGTGCTTTCTGTACAGTAATACCTTTCGCATCATTACAGCTAATAAAACACGAACCCAAAATTAGGTGTATATAGGTCTACGCCATGTTTAAAACAAACAGCAATAAAGGTGGCGCGGCAGTCGTCTATGGCCCCAGAGCAGGCGGAAAGCACGGAAGCGCCACTGTGGTGCCAGCCCACTGCTGTGGTCATGCTTGCCAAGAGCGTGTTATTGTGATATGCAGGCACCGTTTTGGCAGATAAAATACCCACGCGCTGTGTGAGTACTCCGTGAACCTCAGTAGTGAGTACAAAAGCAATACTTGGAAAAACTTCACGTACACAGCATGCATCGCCTTGTCCTGCACACCGTACCAGACCAAGAGCGGGTTCAAGCGCACGAGCGCAGTTGTTGCTGCCTTGAAAATGAGCAGCGTTGATTGATATCTATTTGCTATTTGCCCAGCACATTAGCCGCGGAATGCGTCGAGGATTACAAAGCTTTCCACTTACAAATCATTACAAGCAAATCACATTCCACTTACAAACAACTTTCAGTCGGGTAAGTGGAATGTGATTTTTCTCGCTCGTAAACAGCGCACGCAAACCAGGTAGGAAGTACTCCGCTCGAAACATCATTGCATTCTCGGATGATTCTTCATACCGAGCTCCAAATGAGCGTTGTTGGTAAGCATGGCAACAGTACAAGGGCATTGTGCCTTGGCACCGTACAGGTTTACTTATCCTTGCATTATTTCTTTAAATCCCCACGCTGCACGCCTATCTGTTTTTTTTTATGGGAAGTTATTGGTGTCAGCGTTTATAATTTCTTCATGGGTATTCAAGCTTTTAGCTTGCATTACAACCTGCAGCGTCCACATGCTGGTTCCGTAGTTAGGGCTACCCAGTTCAGTCCCGGTCGCCATGTCCACGTTTCTATGTAGGATAAACTCGGAATGCGACAGTGTGCCCTTCAGCACGTAGTTGATGTAAAGATCCTTAAACTCTGAAGCAGCTAGGGGCCCATATGTAGCTCGGGACGCTCAACCCCACAACTCGCATTCAAAATTAGCTGCAGTGAATACCACTCAAACCCCTCGGTATAATAAAATTCAGCTCCAATTGAGCAAATCAGTGGCTGTCAGCGCACGCACATTTCATCACAAAATTTAAAATAATTTTATGTGAACAAAGCTAATGTTAGCCATACAATATAACCACGGAAAAGTGCAACGCAGATCGCTTGCGCAGCAGCTCACTATGCACATAATACGTACAATTAGAAAGTGAAAAACAAAAATTTGCTTGAGGAATTGTTTACATTATAAACAAGCCTACGCATTAATATACTGGCTGCCTCGTCAACATTTTACGTGCACTCACAAAATACCATTACGCGTCATAAAGAAGGCCAAATTCGAGTTATTCATGACCTTTGAGCTCGTAACCGTTCTGGCGTAAAGGTGTCGGTATCCAGCCTTCGCGCCTCACTGCGATGGCCCACTGTTTACGGCGACCTTCGTCCGTAAGAAACCTGCGCAAGCTTACTAAACTTTGCGTTCTTTACCTTCCACTACATGCCATGGTGATGCAACTAGTCAGCATGGTGCTTTGTTTTTTATTTTTTCGGCTGCAGCAAACCATCGCACAATCACAGTAGGCGAAAGCAACTGAAGCATTGTTTTTCCTACCACGCGAAAGTCTGTAATTACGACAGCGCCACCACATCTTCATGACGTAGCCAGAGTGAAGGTGGTCTATACTCTTTTAGGTTTACAAGTGATAGCAAAACCTAGTCACACAGATAAATTTGTAAAAAAATTAACTTTTTGATGCTTCACTATAAACAAAAAATTTCATATTAATAAAATGCATCGTTCTTTTGATGTGCAGGAAATAAACAAACTCTGCCTTATTTTTGTTCAAATATAAATCATAAAATATCACGGACAATAGGGCTAGACGTGCCTAAAAGACAGGGAGAAGCTGTACCAGCAGCCAGCGTTCCGCACAGAGCGCGCGAGCAGACTTCAGCGTCTTTTTCTCCCAGGCACCACCTAAGAATCTCGAGAACACCAGGTGGCATTACCCCCCTCCTAAAAAAAAACGAAAGCAGAGGCTGATCGCGAGCGACCGGCCTTATATTTGTTCAAATATAAATCGTAAAATATGGTACAAAAAGCTGAAATTTTGAAATGCTTATCAAATTTTATATTCTTATGGTACCAGGCACTAGACTAGAGTTCTAGAGTGCTTGAGTTCGAATCCGACTGCAGGCAGCTGCGTTTCGATGGTTTTCAAAGCGGAGAGGCATCTGTGTGTTGTGCGATGTCAATACATGTTAAAGATCCTCAGGTGGTCAAAATTACTTGCAGCCCTCCACTATGGGGCCTCTCTCCTTCCGCTTTCGCTCCCATCTTCCTTTCCTTGCAGCGCGATTCAGGTGTCCACGGAAAAATGTTTCCTTTCCTGTAAACCAATTATTACTATTATAGTACTCAATCTATTTCTCCAACATTTTTAGAAGACAAAAAGCCTATAAAAGAGATCAAACAACTTAAGGTGCACCTGCAAAAACATTATAAAAGTGATCAAACAATGTAAGGTGCACCTGCAAAAATATTCTAAATCCGAGAAAATTACCTTATTGAGGTTTATTCCTCTGTCAGTTATGTAATGAAGTGGCCCTATTAAAATATGAAAAATACTAGTTTGCACAGAGCAATTCATTGCCATTTAATTCTGAAAGTTTAATCAGGGTGCTTTTAAGTGAGAAAACAATTTCTCAAGTTGAGCCTTTGCAGGTAACCACGGTGTTGCTCTGTGCCTGGGCACTGTCAGCTTTAAATGTGCAAATTTTTTGCAGTCATATATATATATATATATATATATATATATATATATATATATATATATATATATATATATATATATATATATATATATATATATATATTACATGACACAGTACCATTCAATGGCATTTATTTTTTTTAGAACTTAATCTAATTTGTGCTTTAGATGAAAAAAAAAAAAACATTTCCATTCAGCGATCGCTTTGAACCCTGGCGATGCTCTGTGCTTGCTCTTCACTGCAATGGATGCCGGAGCTGACGTCAAGGAGACATGTACCAACACCTTGTGGGGGTTCTCATGGGACTCGGGCTCTGTGCTCAGAACCGAACGCCCTGCCGCTAGCTCTGACCACATCCGTGGCAGGGAAGAACGAAACACGGAGGCAGAGCCACCGGTCTGGGCTGTTTATTGGGAGTGCCCAATTTTTATCCTTGGTCATAGCAGCATCCGCGCGCTCTGGCGTCGCGGTGTCGTCTCCCCCGGATGAGATGCTGTGCATCGATATGAGAGGGTAGGGGGAAGGCGGGGCCGCCCGGCACGCTACGCCAGTTCTCTCGCCCCTGCCCTCTCCGCCACTGCTTCAGGGGAATGAGAGAGCTGAGGTGTCCCCGTGAGGGAGACAGAGGGGGTGTTCTTCGTGTCGTGCGGGCGCGGGGAATGTAAAATTCCAACACCCTCCTCCCTTAATCGTGACCTCCACCTGGGTGCCATTTTCCCCTTTGGAGTCGCACAGCTGGTCCTTCAGCAAGCCCATGTAATACAGGAATCAGGGCAGGGTCGGGACTTGGGTTGTTGGACTCTGCTCCTGGTGCCGCTGCCAAAGCGAGGAAGGCCACCCCCTATGCCGAGCGGGCCCCGCATGCAGGACGTACATCCGATTCGTTCTGCTGAAATCCCCGTCGCCGCAGTCGCGAGGAAACACAAGGGGGCGAATTATCATGGCTCGCCTACCGGTCATGGGCTGCCAGTACGCCTGTGGTACGCTGCTCGCCCACGGCTGCGCCGACTTCCCGCAGGTCGTACATCGGCATCAGACTCCATCCCTATAGGAGCTCCATACTGTTTTTGTCGAATGCCAGTCTCTGTGCTCGACCTCAAACCGAATACGGCACCTGCATTTGATAGCCCTCATCGCGGCTGCGGGCAAAGAACAGTCTTCTCTGCAGCTTTTTGATCTGCATCTCAAATTACTTTGCGGTGAAGTGTGATCTTTGTGCCATGCTACAGCTTCATTTAAATTTTTCTTTGTGTCCGTGGCTTTCAGCAGATTCTTTTATTGTCGATGCTTCAGGGCCCAATCCTAAAGCAGCATTTTATTGAAGCAGTGGAGTGCTGGTTCTGTGTATATTTGCAGCCGGCAGAAAGTGTCTTGCAGTGAAGAGAATGTAAGGAATTTACGGTGTTGTAGCGGAGCACCAGAACAAAAGGACCAGCGTGGCAGGCTTCTCGAACCGAACAGCCCATGCCATGCTTGCTCACTAAGCACGCGTCGTTCAACCTTATTTTCTTCTTTTGCTGGCTGTGAACGCCGGTCTTAGCGCCTCCGCTTTACAGCGGCGCTGTGCTCTACAGGGCCCCCCGACCAAACGGAGCGGCGAAATGTACGCGCCAACGGGGCAGGGATGGCCTCAGCGGCAGGCACGTCGAAAGATAAGACAGCAACATCCGAGGGGAGCTCCTTGGGAGGTGTCTCCATGTATTTGGGTTTAAGGCGATTCAGGGAGACTTCCTCTTCACGACCATCCAGCAGGATAGTCGCCGACTTTGTGGTCTTGTTGAGGACGCAGTACGGGCTATCATAGGGGGGCTAAGAGGCGCCTTTACAGTATCTAGCCTTAGACACATGTGTCGAGGATGCAAGGTCTGGGTGCACATAGATCTGACGGTCAGATGATCGAGGTGGGACTGGGTTTAGGTGTTGAATGCAGTCCCAAAGGCGTTAAAGGTACTGCAGGGGCTAGGACGAGGAAGCCAAAGGAACTAACAAGTCTTCGAGATGACTTCGGCCACCGAACAGCCAAGGTCGCGACGAAAAATGGTTCGTAGGCAAAGAAACACCATAGGTAGGTGACCAACCCAGTGCTCGCGATCTAGGCGAGCAATGAGGGCAGTCTTGAGCTGACGATGGAGCCGGCTCGCTCAACTATGCCGTTGGCACAAGGATGGTATGCTGAGGTGCGGCAGTGTTTAGTGCCGAGCAGACAGGTAAGGGAAGTGAAGAGGATGCATTCAAACTGGCGGCCACGATCCGTGGTAACAGCCAGAGTGGGAAATCCATGCTGAAACGAAATCTTTGGCAACTGTTTCCGCAGTAATGTCCAGAATGGGCACTGCTTCGAGCCAACGAGTGAAGTGGTCAATCATCATCAGAATGTGCCGGCAGCCATTAGATGGAGGTGGTGGTCCAATCAAATCGAGGTGAACGTGGTCAAAGCAACAACCAGGTGGCAGGAAAGACTGGGGCGGAGTCCTTGTATAGTGAGTCATTTTGACGTACTGGCAAGCAAGACACGAGCGGGCCCACTGGCGAACGTCTAATGTTTGGCCAGACGTACCGCTGGGTAATAAGGCACTATGTGGCTCTGATGCTGGGATGGCAGATGTCGTGAAGGGAATGAAAAATGGCAGGATGAAAGACCCCCGGGAAGGATGGACGCGGTAGAGCCGATCACAAGTCGCACCAGAGCGATCCGGTCACAAGCGGATGAGGCACGAGCTGCTGACGGAGGGCACGGGGGTGGTCACGCACGGCCTGAAGCTCAGGGTCTTCGTTATGTTGTTAAAAATTGTTGTAGTGGTTATTTATTGTATGTACAAAAGGAAAGAAAAGATGTTTGCCAGCCCCGGTATCTGCTATCTTATATCTGAAGCACCTGAACTGGGGCGGCGGAAATAAAGGGATAGCGAGGAGAAGGTAGAGGAAATCAAAGAGGTGAGTGATAGGGAGAAAGAAAAGAGTAGGTAAAAATAAAAGAAATATATACACTATGGTACAGTATACAGTAGTTTGCATGAGGCCCACCCGCAAACGTCTTAGGTCACTGAGTACTCGGCACGTCGGGCGGGCCTCCGCAATAGCTCCACGTCCAGGCAACTGTTCACTACGCACGCACTTGCACACTGTACAAAACACTGACGGCTGTCGTGGGCGATCAGCCGTTATTGTGGGAAATAGCACACGTGGAGCGTTCAGTCCCAGCGCGCACTATCTGGCGAGGTGAAATAGGCGGGTCATCAAGCCCGCCTGTTCGATGTACTCACACAAGCTCACGTGAGCTCGCTCGCGGGCGCGCGCACAGCCCGGTGGCCACAGGAGCACAGCTACGCTGTCCGGGATTACCCCCTGCGCTCTGTAAGCCGCCAGCAACTCACGTCGTGGTTCGGCTAGCGCGGTGCAGCGCAGTAGAAGATGTTCGAGAGTTTCTACCTCGCCACAGCCGTCACACACGTCACTATTGGCAAGTCCGTGGCGCATCCGTCGTTCCCCAGGCCACACACATCCAATGCGTGCACGGAGGATCATTGCGCGTTGCAGCCGAGTCAGCGAGCGGCCGCTGACACTGTGAATGCGCTCACCTCTTGCGATGCGTGGGTCGGGGTGCTGCGTCCGGAGGTGATCGTCGATTACCGCACGCACATCCTCCAAAGCGAGTTGCTCGTCGCTAGGAGGGAGTTCATGTGCTGCGGTCGCGAGCTCGTCGGCACGTTCGTTGCCCTCTATGCCGCAGTGCCCGGGGATCCACTGTGCCCGTATAGCGCAGCCACGCTCCGCCAAGTGCTTGAGACGTGCGCGAATCTGGCACAGCAGCGGAGTTCCCCGGCCGGTGGTTCGAAGGCGGCTGAGGGCAGCGCGGGAGTCACATAGCACGGCACACCTGGGTGGCGGCGGAGTCAGTTCAAGCAGTAGATCCAGGCCTAGGCGTAGGCCCAGCAGCTCCGCCGTGGTGGAAGAACCCAGGTATGACAGGTGCAGCTGTCTGTGCAGTTGCAGGGCGGGGATGGTAGCCGCCGCTGCTAGCGAGCAACTGTCTCTGGCCACGGAGCCGTCGGTGTAAACGAGGAGGTGGTGTTGGAGTTCCTCGTAGATGACGGCTCTGGTCAGCTGCTGCACTGCACAGGGCGGTGTGGTGCGTTTCCCCGCGATTCCGACAATCTCTCGCTGAACCTCCGTAGCAGCGGGCCAGGGCGAGAAGAGGTCGTAGGGGGGCGTTGCATTGGTGAGCTGCTCGTACTCGAGCAGCGCCGCTCCCATGCGTGAGTGGCGATGATGTCGCAACCGATGTAATAGCGGGCCGCCGTCCTTTGCGCGCTGTAGGCGATCGATGTGTCGGAGCGCCCGCCGCGTGGCCTGAAGTTGTAAAGGCCACGCACCTGCCTCGGCCAAAGTAGCTGCGCATTGAGAGTTCTGAGGAAGGCCGAGGCAAATGCGGAGCGCCTTGCGATGCTCGACCTCTAGCTTCTTCCAGCATGGTTTGCGCAGTGTGACGAGCGGTAGCGCGTAGAGTATTGCCCCCAGAGCCGCGGAGTTGTACAGCCGTAACGCTGCTTGCTGGGAGATACCCTGGCCTCGAGCAGTGAGCCTGTGTACGGCGGCGGTGGTTCTCTTCATCTGCAGGCAGGCCTTGATCGCCGCGGGTCGGAAGGAAAGGCGCTGGTCTATGTCCAACCCCAGGTACCGCACCGAACGTCGCCACGGCAAGAGGGTCCCGTCCAGTGTGAGCGGCGGTGGTCGTTTGCGCGAGCTCGGAACACAGGCCATTGCGACGGATTTGTCCGCGCTGAGCGAGAGACCTAGGCCGCGCAAACAGTCGCTCACCGCCGTCAGAGCTGCCTGCAGGCACGCGCGCACCCGTGCTGCCTCGCCCGGCGGTCCCAGGCACCACAGAGCAATGTCATCTGCGTATATGGAGATGTACACATGATGCCGGCAGCCTGCAGGCAGGCAGCCCGGCACCACCGACATCGCCACATTGAACAGAAAAGGTGACAGGACAGAGCCCTGCGGCACGCCTAGCCCGACCGGGCGAGGCGCCGAGAGAGCACCCCCCACGCGAACGCGCATGGAGCGCGCCTGGAAAAAGCTCCGAATGTATTGTAGCAAGCGTCCGCCCACGCCAGCCCTCTCAAGCGTCGCGAGAATGGGAGCGCGGCAGACGTTATCAAACGCGCCCGACACGTCCAGCAGTAGAAGCAACGCAACCTGCCTCACTGCCTTCGCGTGCTCGAGCGCGCTGACAACATCGGAGATGGAATCCGCAGTGCACCGCATTCCGCGAAAGCCCGTCTGCCGCTCATCAAACAAATCCGCCGCCGCAGCCTGCTCGTTAAGGCGATGTAAAGCCATGTGTTCCATGAGCTTACCAGCCGCAGATGTTAGCGCCACTGGACGGTATCCCGCGAGCTGGGTTGGTGGGCGTCCTGGCTTGAGGATGGGGCAGACGACTGCCGTGCGCCAGTTCTCCGGGAGGGTCCCGCGTTCCCACACTAGGTTGATCTGCTGCAGGAGAACCAGCCGTTGATCTGCGTCCAGGTTGCGCAGCATCTGGTAGGTCACCCCATCCGGCCCTGGCGCCGAGCGACGGTGGCAGCGCTGTAGCGCATTGTTGAGCTCTGTCACTGTGAAGAGGGCATCACAAGGGTCACCAGGGGTAGGAGCGCTGGCTCTGTCTCCGGAACTCAGAGGTGAAGTTTGGCTGCCTGCGTTCACGGGGCTTTGCGGCGCAAAGCGGTCCGCAAACCGCTCAGCTAGCTCCTCGTAGCTAAGGCCGCTAGAGATGGCGAGAGCGGCCAGCGGCTGCGGGTTCGCTTGTGGCGTTGTGATGCGTCGCAGGGTGGTAAAGAGCCGCCGCGAGCTACAGTCCTCCTCCATCTTCCTGCAGAGCGATGCCCACTGCCGGCGGTAAAGTTTGTTGGAATGCCGCCTCGCTGCTGCGTCCAGCCGATTGTATGCTGTCCAGTCGGTTGGTCGGTCCGTCCGCCGTGCTCGTCGCTCAGCTTTGTCGCGTTTTTGTCTCAGGTCGAGCAGCTTGTTGTCGGGCGTTGGTTGCCCTGCCCGAACCTCTACGCGGCGAGTGGCTGCGAACGCGCTACGGACGAGACTGGAGAAGAAATCCGCGCCGGACGTAGCTGCGGCTTCTACTTCGCTGCGGAAGCGGTTCCAGTTGACAATGGAGTAAGTGCGCGTGGCGCGAGCTTCCTTGGCAGTGGGCTCAATGAGGATAGAGAAGTGATCAGAGCCCCAAAGTGATGGTGCGCGATTCCAGGTCGCCTCGATGCCGCTGGACGCGAACGCGACGTCTATGCAGGAGCCGGGTGTGCCGCGTCGCCGGAAGGTGGGCTCGCCGGTGTTCAGCGGTGTGAGTCCCAGCTGTGTTACCATGGCGTGTAGGTCGTCTCCTCGCGCGGTGTTTCGGGCACTTCCCCACGCACAATGATGGGCATTGAAATCTCCGAGGATGATTTGTCGGGTGGCACAACATGAAGAGACTGCACTGAAGCACTGGGCATTCCACTGCACAGCTGGACGCACGTAAACACTAGCCACAGACGTGTCCACACCACGTATGCGGACTGTAACAACAACACACTCCTGCACATCACTCGTCGCCGCCGCCGAGTCAACGAGGACATGTTGGACATCGCGCCGCACATAAACCGCGCACCGAGATTTCCCTGGTTTGTGCTGGGGATCACTGCACGGCACTGCAGCACATGTAACCTCCTCACAGGTTGTCGGGGAGTGGTATCCGACGTAGCCGGGCAGCCGCATTTGAGGGTCCCCCTCTTGTGCACGAACGTACGTCTCCTGCAGCGCTACAACCTCAGGAGACTCGTTAGACACTCGTAAGCGCAGCTCTGAATAGCGCGCGGCAAGAGAACGTACGTTCCACTGCAGGATGGAAGGAATTCGGGGAGGTGTCCGGCGACTAGCCATGATGTTGGACATCCTGTAAGGAGGCGCCTGCTGCTTCTAAGCAGACGCGCCTGTCGGGAGAGTCCTCCGGGATATACCGGGCGAGGACGCGAATTGCAGCCATCAGCTGCTCGATCTTTTTATCTCGCTCGTCCGGAGAGGTGGTGTGGATGTTGCCCGCACCGAAAATGGGTTGTGCGGTGCGAGCTGTGGTCTGGGAGCCCCCGGGGTGCTGCTGGCGTTGCTGCTGGCATGGCCGCTGCTGACGCCCCTGCTGCTGGCGCGGTCCCTGGTCCTGTCGGGGCTGCTGGGGCGGGCGCTGGTGCACGCCACGGGAGGCCATTTGCGCATAGCTGGGAGCACGCTGGTGCTGCTGGCCACCCGAAGGAGTAGTTCCCTCACAGACAACCGCGCGAACGGCCCGCCGGGAGAGGGGCACTTCTGACGTCGCGAGGATAGTGGCCACGTGCCTCTCTCTCTGCCACGCAGGGCAGACTGGATTCGTGGCAGCATGGCGGCCTCCACAGTTTGAGCACCGTGGCTTGGCTCTGGCACATTCCGCACTTGGATGTGGCCCGCCGCAACGGGCACAACGCTCCATGGCGAGACAGGCTTCGGTTGCGTGGGCCAGGCTAAAACACCGAGCACACTGTAGTGGGCGAGGACGACATGGTCGGACCGGCAAGACCCGGCCGTGGATGGATATATGTGGCGGCGGGGCAGTAGCGGCGAACCTGAGCCTCAGGGTGCTGCCGTCTAATGAGGCCGCTTTCACTGTCACAGCAGAGTCCACCGCTGCAAGGAGCTGTTCGGCCGTGCGGCGGGTGTCGACACCAAATACCAGCCCGCTGCACTCGTTGAGCGGGGCTGGTTCCTTGGCCCGCACGGGCAGGCCACGGATGACCGTTGTGGCCAAGAGGGCATTGAAATTGCCCTCGTCAGCCACGTCCACGGCCACTACGTTGCGACGCGTGTTCACGCGCACTGCTAGCACGCCAGGACGTGGATGAAGCTCCTCCGCCAGGTCCCAGCCTTGTTCTCTGGTGAACCCAGTACCCCGGACTGCAGGGCGGAAAAGCACCGTCTTGTGTGGCAGCGCGGTGGGGGCCACCACAGCCGACGCAGCCCTACGGAGGGCCGCCTGACGGCGCCGCTGGGCCTTGGTTGTCTTGATTGTCCAAGGCACCAGGTTGGTGGGGTCCACTGCTGCCTGGACACACGCGCTAGGCAGCTGCCGTTCTGTGCTGGTCTCCGCCGTGGAGCAGGTGCTGGAGGTTGCCGGTCGCTCCTGCTGCACCAAAGGCATCGCTCCAGCAGGCAGGGTGCTGGATATGCCCATGACTGGAGCGGCTTCTACTGGGCCTGCAATTCCCTCCGGTGGGGTAAAGCGGGAGAAGGAGCCAGAATCAGGGGGCCGGTGGGCCTCCTTCTTGCCACCTGCTGCCTCTAGACTGTCAGTGTCGCTTCGTCTGGGGCTGGGCGAACGCCGCCTCTTGCGCAACACGGAAGTATCCATTGCGGAACCTGCGTCTTCGTCTTGGGACGCCATGTTGTGCACTGAAGTGGGAACTACAGTGTCTGGTTGTGCCTTTTCTGTTTCTGGTGCGCCGCGCGAGGCTTGATCGGGGGCGCATACACTTAGCCCGTGTCGCGTGACGATAGCAGACGGGATGTTGGACGAGCGCAAAGAGCGGAGTGCGTTCTTGGCGGCCTCCGCTGACTGGGTCGCCAGCATCTTCCGTTGGGCAGCGACAAGGAACTGCTGAAGCAGATCGGAGCACTCTTCAATCGCCGGGCGGCACGCGCTCAGGGCTCTCCTGGCTGTGGTGACCTCAGCCTTGCTTTTGCGAGCCCTGCCGCGAGACGCCCCGGAAGGCTCCATTGGCAGAGCTACAGGCTGGCTTTGAGCGAACGCTGCTCAGCTTTGCGCGAACTCCACGCCGCGCATCCGCAGTCGCTACCCTGCGTCTCCACGGCTGTTAGGGTTAGTACTTGTCCCGCTTTACGAGGAGTCCAACAGGTTCAACGCCGAAAATAAAGTCACTCACACGCTCGCTGGAGGTTCCTGGCGATGCCAAGTGCAGAAGGGAGCCCGCTGATCATGAACATTTGATGATGCACAGCTCCAATCCGCCAAAACAGATTATTTCAACGGAGCTCATGCATCACACGTCCGCTCATCGAGTGGGTTTTCGCGTGTGCTTAAAAATTTAGAAATTTCATCTTTTTGTACTTTCGTCTGTGACTTATACCTAAAAAAAAACGCTAAGTTGGTTTAATTTGCTGCATTCAAAAGTGCAAGTGGTGCACCGCGATAACCTTTGCACATGCGCAGTTCAGCTGCCCCTCCACGCGCAGAGAGAAAAGAGCATGTGCAGTTTAATTAAAAGGCGTTGGAGCCTAAATGTTTTATGAATTTGTGAAACCTCTTCGTAGACAATACGACATGTCAGCAATATTCCTTTTTACACGAGCAGTATCTAGAGTGGCAGGGAGTACTCAGGAGGAGAGATGAAATGCTGGAGTCACCGTCGGCGACCGATTTCTCAAGTGAAATGTACATGTCAGTACTGATTTTGTGAGTGCAGATCCCAAACGTTATGCTGCACGGCCATTAATTTCAGAGTGGTAGTAAATTGGCCATTTTAATGAGTTTGGTTCAACTGATGGGAAATTTTTTTAATCCAGTTTTTTCTGTGATAAAGGAGCCCTTTGTTGCCATACGGTTTTTCTTTGTCCATAGCTCATCATCATTACCATCATTAGCTGGACTATACACACTGCAGAACGAAGGCTCCTCTCATACTCCTTCAGTTAACCCGGTCTTGTGCTAGCTGCACCCACTTGACCCCTGAAAACTTACTAACCTCGTCCACCCACCTGACTTTCTGCCACCCCCTGCCACGCTTGCCTTCACTTGGAATTCAATTTGTTACTCTTAGCGACCATCGGTTGTCCTCTCTTTGCAATATATGTCCTGCTTGTGGCCATTTGTTCTTGATTTCGACTAGAATGTCATTATTTAGAGTTGATTTCTTAGACCCACTCTGCATGCTTCCTATCTTTAGACTACACTTACCATTTTCCATTCCGTAGCTTTATGCATCTACTTCAACTTAAGTATACCCTTTAATTGGCCTTCATATTTCAGCCCCATAGATGAGTACTCGTAAGATGCAACTGTTATTTACTTTTCTCCTGAGTTACACCGGTAAGCTGCTAGTCATGACCTGCAAGAACTTTCCAAATGTGCTCCATCTTAGGCTTGTTCTACAGGTTTTCTTTCTGAATTTAATCCTAGTGCCAGCGTAAATAATTTGAGCGCCAACTGATACAACCTGCGCACCGTTTAATTTAATTTGAGTGCCAAACATTTAGTTAAAACGGCAGTGTATTTAATCCGAACGCCAACTCGAATAATGACAGCGCCAAACAATTTAATCAGAGTGCCAATGCAATTAATACAAGTGCCAGCGGATTTAATTCATATGTGGAAAATGAATGCGGGAGAGGGCTCTAAAGCACAAAGCATGAATTCCAGAAATAAACCGAAATTGAGATCACTTCACAGACCATGCGACGCTTAGGCGTCACATCTGCATGCACTATTTCGCTTTGTTCTTGTATCTTGCAAAAAACCAAGAACCACGCGCAGCTGAAAAACTGCAGTTTATGACACGCCTCTCGCAGTTTTTAGTTTAGACGTATAACAAGTGAATAAATATGACTGTCATCGTCTAATCGGCTGGTTAAACTCTGCTTATTATTGGTTGTCATATGCACTGAATCTGCATGCCGATGGCTTTTCGGCCTTCACACAACAGCCTTCTGTTTTTACGAAATGGCAACCGGTGCAGAAATGTATTTATCTTTCTGATAATGATTCAATGTAACTAACAGAAAAGAAGGATTAGCGTAAAGCAGAGTCGGTTCAGGCGAGAAGATATGGGGCCAGAGAAACATATCTAATTTTACCGCTTTCTCAATTTTACACGGCCACTACCACGGAAAGAGAGAGCATGCGCCGTTGCATTCAGTCTGGCTGTGACATGGCAAAGTGGCTGAAACTATGTACAGCAGAGCATACAACCCAAACAGCAGTGCTTAATTTGCCTGCGCGGCAATCGTAGCGGCGTAGGTGGATAACAAACTACAAGCTTGTAAAAGCACAGAAGCGGCCGTCTTTAAAGTGCAATTTTATTTTCTGGGAGACATTAGGTTTAAAACACTTGCATCAAGGCACTATTTGTCATAATACTGATGAAGGCTATCCTATAAGTTGACGCTTCGCTGATTCGGCGCATTGTCTGTAGTTATCGCCCTTTCATGGTCGGGATCTGCGGTTGTTACCTGTCCTAAGCAGACACATTCGCCAACGACATCTAGTACTTTGTTACCTGCAGGGTTTAGGTACTGCTCCATTCAATCTGTTTGCTTTATTCTGCTTCAAACTGCTTTGCCTGCTCCATCCTGCCCCAAGATGCAATATTGTTCCAAAACTCCAAAACTTGATGTTTTGCCATTATGTTTTGATGCCTTGTTATTTTGCCATAAAATTTAGCGAAACATGATTTGTGCCTAACATAATTGTATTGGGCTATTAATTGCGCCAGGTACAAGAAATGCGGTTCGATGCAATTTGATTAAGTGACTGTGAGAAGTGCAGCAGGGCAGTGGCATGTTGTGCTATAGACCTTTTCAGGAGCCTCGGCGAAACTGGTTTGACTGGGCTGTGGGTCGGGTTTGGAAGAGATAATTCTCAACTTTTCCTATGCGAGCAGCACAGTCCAGTATTCAATATGGCAACTGCCACGACCACTTTTCGAAAAGGCCTATAGACCAGAGCAAGGAGGGTAAACTAAACACTGCCATTTTGAGAGCGTTCTAGCATCATCTATAGGTGCTGCAGCGAAACTATGGCTCTGAATTGTCAAACGAGGCAGCCGTGGGAGTCTACCTCTTGCGCTTCTATGTTTCTTTGAAGTTTTCAGAACTGGCTGCTGATAAAATTGTCAAAAGTTAATTTTCGCCTCACAGCAAGGCTATTCTTTACATCTTGCGAGGGCAGAATCAAGTACAGTGTCCGCAAGTGAAGTGAGTGGTTCCTATAAGCGCATGGTACCGTTGCATGCAGGCTTGCTATGGCTGTGACTTTTCTTATTTGATTTGCACCCCCAAGTAATGTCCCATGTAGAAGCAAAACCTTTGCAATCGGCAATATGTTTTACCTTTGCGTGGTGACTGCAAAAAATCTGTCGCAGCCCACACCTCACAAAACAGACCGCATGCCGCTACTGCGAGTGAATACTTCTCACTGGCGATAATTGCCCGGTGTCTCTCTTCTTTTTTTTTTCCTTTCCAACAAGGTTGAAGAAGGAATCAGCAGCACATCATCCAAGCAGGAGATATCAAGGTCTTATTTTTGTGACTGGCTGGCGTTGCTTATCATGGCTGTTAAAAAACAAAAAAGGAACGTCCTTGCTGAAATGATGACGGAGACATCAGGGAGTCAGAGCAAATGAGACATGTTTACTCGCACTTGGGGCATGCCACCTGTTTGTGCGGTGCGGACTGCAACAAATTTTTGCAGACACCACGCGAGGGTAAGATATATTGTGTACTGCAAGGGTCTTGGTAATATGTGGCATATCATTGGGCGTGCAAATCAAAGTGGAAAAGTCACAACCGTAGTATTTTTCGCATAGAAAGGTACTATGCACTTAACCGAACCACTCGCTCCACTTGTGGATGCTGTGCTTGCCTCTGCCATTGCGAGATGTGCAGAATAGCCTTGCCATGAGGCAGAAATGCACTTTTGACGATTTTGTGGGCAGCACGTTGTGAAAACTTCAAAGAATCGTAAAGGCGTAAGCGCTATGAATACCCATGGCCACCTCGTTTGGTAGTGCAGAGCCGTCATTTCGCTGCAGCCCCTCTGAAAGCCTTACAGCGCCCTCAATATGGCGGCGATCAATTTACCCTCCGCGTTCTGGTCTATAGGGGCCGGCATAGTCTAAACGAGGGCAGCACACTGGTGGTGGAGGTACAATGCACCTTGGCTGGGCCTAGCTAACATATATAAAATTTTAATAAACTAGAAAGGCGACATAAGAAATTTATTATCTCAAGTTATTCTAAAACGAGTCACAAATGACTGGCAGGAATTAATTGCAAGAAAAATGTTTTGCACACATGACGGCAGCTTCTCCCAGCCTTTTGAATCGCCGTTGGTGAGAGAAGTGAGGGCAAGGAGCGAAGCAATCGCCACAGGCTACCATGAGCTGTTGAGGAAATTTTCTGGTTACTAAGAACTACACGAGTTGTTCCAACAGTTCTGCTGTGAAAACGAGTGTGTACTTCACTATATAATCGTTGTTAACAACAAACCTGTCAAGTCTACATCAGACAAAAGCATACTTGAAACATTATGGGGGTGATGCCATGACGGTGTTAATTGCAAGAAATGCTTTCAAGAGTGTTGGAAGGGCATAGAAAGCCTGTTGACGACGTGTAGCCCCAGTATTACTTAAAGGAAAACATGAGTCACTAGGAGACAACCATGAAGTAAAGAAGCTTAAGGAAGAAAAGGCTACCCTTCAGTGCCATCTATCCTTCCTGAAAGTACTACTGAGCAGTGCCCAGGAATTTATCAGCACAGCTTCGGGATCAAAAAGGATGTGAAGAAGATAGCGAGTGGCGATGTGCAGCTCGTTTATTTCAATTCCAAGGTAGTGGTGGTGCTTGAGCGTGGACATGCCTAAAGCTGTCAAGTCAGAATAGGCAAAAACTTTTAGTCAGCTGTGTTACTTTAAACATCTTTACATGTTGAGATATGCGTGCATAGGTAGTACAGCATTGAATATTGCATAAAAAGTAATCAAATTGGATTTTTTTTTGTATATCAGGGAAAAAATTGCAATTATTAAAATTGCTTGACCCTAGAAACATGTTCTAAAGCATAATTTGAGTGCTCCAAAGTGGCATTACCACTGCTCCCTGAGCTGTTCCAAAATGCTCGAGCCTGCTTCCACCCCTGTACCTATTAAGGCGAAAGCCTTCAATGGCTCATACTGTTGCTGTTTGTTCGTTCGGTCACACATAGCTGTCAATCCAATGACGTCATCACCAAACCGACAGTAACGTCATCAGGAAAATGAACTTCAGTAGAGTAAGTTGTTGGGCTAGTTGATATTCTAGATTTAAGGACATAGTTTTCAGCGCAAAGGCATAGTCCCTATAGTCTTTCTTCTTCTTTCCTTTGGCCGCGTGCCTTTGCACTGAAAACTTTGTCCTTAAATCTAGAAAAATGAAAATTCGATCTCCACCGGGAATCGGACCTCCATCCCTCGGATCCCCTGCCGAGCGCTTAACCTACTGCGCCATGCCCGGAATCGTGAAACACATCATAATTCTTCTTGTCTACAGTGAGGATGATAGTAGCGATAACAATATTGCTGCAATTAGTGATAATGACAATGATGGAATTAGCAATGACGATGCAATTAGTTGGTAATGATAATGAGAGCAAATGTGATTCACCTTGTGCACCAACAACACTCAGGCTGTCGCATTTCTGCAGTGTAGATTTTACAGTGCCCTGGGAATTTTTGTAAACTGCTGTTCTTATCCGAGGCTAGTGACCACTACCTTAGGGTTCCACATATTAATTTTTAGGCCTATGTTTTTGCTTTGCTTGCCTAGGCCATTAAGCATTCTTTGTAATTTGTCCGCTGAGTTAATTAACAAGGCAATGTATTAAATCAGCCCTTATCCATAATTGTTCCCACTCCAGGTCTCTGAATTCTTCCTCTAAGCAAGTTGCAGATAGTACTGGGGAGATCGTGTCTGCTTGCCTAGTGCCTTTCCTTATGGGCATTTTATTACTTCCTTTATGGAGGACTATGGTTGTAATGCAGCCACTATTGATATCTTCCAATACTTTCACATACTGCTCATATACACCCTGATTAGGCAATGACTGCTGACGTTTTGACTGAGTCAGATGCTTATTCCAATCAACAAATGCTATTTATAGAGGCTGGTTATATCCCGAACATGCTTCTATCACCTCGTTGATAGCACAAATGTGATCGATGGTAAAGTACCCTCTCCGAAAACCTGCCTGATCATTTGGTTGATTAAAGTGTAAGGTTGCCCTGATTCTATATATGATCCCGGATATATCAAATGCACATATATCATATTCCTATATCGAACTCTCAAAATATCCCCCTGAAAATCCTACATTAAAGTTTAGCAGCGTTGTTCATGTCCATCGAATTGCGCGTCGTGCCCTGCAAAGGATTGTTTTAACAGCTCACCGACGATCATTTTTCATGCATGGAGCCGGGTTGTACAGTCTTGGCAGCTGCTGCCTGCCAAGATTTCCGGCGCCTGCGAAGCGGCATTTGGAAGTGTGCCCAATGTACTCTCCTTTTCGACACTAGGTGGCAGGTGACATTCAGTGCGTGTGTATGCCTTGCGGGTCATCGCCGCACCCTTGGTGAGCAGTGTGTTGCCGGAAGGCAACGCACCGCTGCCATACATGTACCATATTCATGCTTCTGGGTTATAGAGAGCCTCATCTGTTGGTATGCCTTATATATGAAATTACCTATGTATCTAACTATTTCGGGATCCCCTTCGAGTTCAATATATAGAACTGTAGTAGCAATCACCTTAGTAAATTCCGTATACGCAGCAGGTAGTATGTTGATTGGTCTGTAATTTTCCACGTCCTTACCTTCCCCTTTCTTAAAGATTAAAATAATGTCAACATTCTCCCAAAACTCCGGTGACAATGTCCAGACATTGCATGTCCAGGTTGGCCATTTTTAAAGCACAATATCCCCCCACCGTCCTTCAACAAATCTGAAGTTACCTGAGCCTCCCCAGCTGCTTCCCCCCTTTTCATAGCTTCTATAGCTTTCTTAAACTCTTCCTTTGTCACTGACGGAACGTCTGATTGCTCTTAACTATTGCTAATCTCATTATCAGCCTACTTACTAGGCTACTGCACAGATCAGTGTAGAACTCCTCGCCTACCTTGTCATGCATACATCGGATTTTCACCTACTTAATTTCCCCTTCACCTCTTTCAGGCTAGCACTGTTTTTTTATAGCATGCTCGATTCTCTCCGTAATATACTTCCTTTCGTCGAACAAATTACGTTCACTGAGTACCTTTAACATCTCTGCCAGTTCTATCCTGACCGCTGTAATGGAGGTTTTCGCGCCTTGCCATTTCATAATCAGATATTTCGTCTGCTTAGGTAGTTTACTGGTAGCCTGTCTAATTATCCTATTGCCTACCTCACCTCTGCCATGCACTCATTATCAATGGCTCTGAAATTATCGCTCATTGCTTCTAGACTAAGGTCGCCTTCGTCGCTTAAAACTGAGTATCTATTCTGTTCAGAGACCTTGAATTCGTACACGTTGCCTCGTGTGGCAAACCTTATCCGTTCCCTCTCAAGTGTAGCGTGCTGCCGGGCTAGTTGATGATTCATGGAGTCGAGAATTTAGCGCAAAAATAAAGACCTGACGAAGAAGGACATGTAAAATGATTGACTAGCGTAGTCAATCGCCTTCCCTACTGAAAAACCAAAGGTTCTACGGGGCAATAGCCTCATAAAATCTCATATCGCATAGACTCTCATACGGTGCACATCATTATCATAAAATATCGTACATAATTTATGATAATGTACAAGAAACTATGAGACCTTATGCAATTATATGCGACTTGTATGTGATTTCTTATGTGAATTGAGTGAGATTGTGTGAGAAAATGTGAGGTTATTGCCTCATACAATTTTTCCAATAGGGTTATGTGTCCTTCTTCGTCCATTGTTCTTTATCTTTGCACTACATTCTTGACTTCGTGTAGCAAGGGGCATCAGAAAATGAAGTGTGCAAATGAGAGGAAGTTTTCAAGGATTAAGTCGCCACAGCTGGCTAAACATTAAGATAGGCATGTAGGGACCTTGATGTCGATAGTGGGACCTTGCCATTTTCAATGGGTTCAATGGCCAAGATTCATAGGATTGGCTTCCCTCTTAAAAGCGGTTAAGCGTCCACAACCAGGGAGGCGACGCTGGGAAGCTGAACAACATGGCGTTTTACGTGACAGGCGTTGCCAGTTTGTAGAGCAGAAACCACAAAGCAAACTTCGCCACCTAGTCTGCTTTTAAACGCGCCTTTTCTTAGATCTTTGGCCGCCCTTAAAGCTGTGTTCCAAACAGTACTTGTGAGCCTAAACCCAGCTGCAAGGATCCTTCACCAGTTATACTGAAGACATTTTGAACCTGTGTACACATCTAGAAGTCTCCCAGACAGAGATGGATCGGATAAAGCGTATTCTCAGAAACATCGAGGCTGGCGCAGTCCAGATGTTGTTGTCCAAAACCCTACCACTGTTGCCAATATATTCATGCTTTGCCAGGAGCAAAGCAGCGCATTCTGGTTCAGCCACTTTCTGTGCACTTTGAATCACTTTCCAGCTTGGTTCCGTCAGCAGCTTGCTGCTGGACCAGTTTAAAGACTGCGATTGGGGAGGTGAAATAACAGCTACTCCTAATTAAGGACATTTGGGGATCTCCATCTAGCCTGGCCATGACCCTTCAGGCTGATTTGCGAGTAAGTGTCTGAAGTGCTGCCATTCATTCCTCTGCAGGTTCCTGCTGCGGTTACGCTCATGTATGGCAACGTCAGATCTGGTCAGATATGTTTATCTCGTTCCGCCTTCCACTGTAGCCTAACGCCTTCATTCCTACGTAGCCGTCCCCTATTTTGTTTGGACTCCTCGCGCACATAAGACAAACGTCTTATTTGTTATGCGTGCAGAGTTTCTGATCACATTGTGCGTCATTGTCGCGACCTGCAGATGTGCCTGACTTTATGCGCCTCCTGAGCCCCGGCCACGTCTGTCCGGCAGACAACTTTGACACCTCCACTTTTAAATATTGCTTTCATTTGTTCCAGGAAAAACTGGTGATGCATACATACATAGGTACCTGCACACATAGATACATGCATAGATACATACATAGGTGATGCATCCATGCATAGATACATACATAGGTGATGCATGCATGCATAGATACATGATACATAGATTTATTTCGTCTCTACATATGTCGAATGAAACCCTTGGCAAACTCAGAGGCAGAAACCTTGCCCAGCATAGAAAGTAACTCTCAATAAAAAAGGAATGTCTAAAACAGGAAAATGGTGGTTCCCTTCAGGTGTGTCTGTTGGTGAAAAGAAGGAAATTTTTTAGCCTTCGAGGTCATCAAGGAGTTCTTAATATACATATATTATACTCAGTACTATTTTGTACTGCTAGTGCATGTCTTGGATAAACATATTTCTATTGTGTACTCAGTACTGTCAACCTTATGTGACATATCTTGAGGTTAAATTCTTATCCCATAGTGAAAACAGTGCCAGTGTTTTGTAGTCAGTGGTTTGCTTTATTAAACTTCACAAGAAATCATTAAAGCACTGGAACACCTTGCAGGTTGCCACCACTTCCACGGCTGTCCAGCAACTATCCTTTTCCTGTCTGTGCTGCAAACACAACTTAGCGATGAGGGCCACGGGACTGACATCTCACTGGGCAGTTGTGGGCTACTGACTGAATACACAGGTATGATTTGACTGTGCCAAAAACTTAAGTTGGCAGTAGTATTAAGAATGTAGTATTAGTAACTTAAGAATGTTGGCAGTAGTATTCAGGCTTTGTTTTTTTTTCAATGCCTTTTTTACATGCATAATAACAGACTATTTAGCATAACACAGTCTCACACAAGACAGAGGACACCACCAGCACTTACAACTGTTCAGCGGAAAGCAGCCGTGATACATAGCCTACTCATGTGTTGCGCACGGGTACACGGCAGCATAGAAACAGCACCAATTTTGTAAAAATATGCATGAGAGAAATTTTTGTTCAGTCTCATAAGAAAAACCAATTTGCTGCTGACACAGCTGAAACCTGCTTGTTTATATGAAGGGGTTCTAGTATTTCATGAGCCGTTACCCACAGTTTTCACAATTGGTGCAAACCCTACAGTGCAAGACAAGTCGCTCACCTTCATTGTTAATGTCTTTTGCATGTTCCCTAAGTTGACCATTCACGCAGGGTCCCTTACCTGTCCAAAAGAAGAATTTTCTACATGACAATATAATTTCATAGATGGTGGTGCACTTTACGAAATGCTGGCCATGTCTCTTCAGACAGCCGACCTGTTTGCTGCTGACCTGTGATGGCTTAGCTGAGCAAGCTTTCAGGGAGCAGAGGATACCAGCTATACATTAAACAGGCTCGAGCTGTGTCAGCAACACTTCAGTGTTTCTTTGAGGCTGAAAAGATATTTCTCTCATACCTGCTTTGATAAGATTGGTGCTGTTTTCCTGTTGCCTTGTACATGTGCCCATCAGCAGTGAAAGCTATGTGTCGACTGCTTGCCCCTGAATAAACAGTTGTAGTAAGTGCACGTGGTGTCTTCTTTCTTGTGTGGGTCCGTATTGGGCTAAATACCTTTTTATGTCTGAAAATCAACAATCTCAGCAGTTAACTTCCCTTGTTTCATACCAGCAGAATGTGAGGAGCAGCACCGTGTGCAACCCTGAATTTTATGCTCCTATTTTTGCAGTGCCTCCTGCACTCCTTCCAAACTGTTTGCCACACTACAAAAGGTAAGGGCCGCATGTGCCATCATGGCTGATTCATGCTGCCCTTATCTTTTGTAATGCTGCAAACAGCTTTTGAGATGGAATATAGTGGTTGATGTGTGCAATAACAGAGATGCAAACCTTTTGCTCCTTCCTTTTTTTCCTTATGGTGCCTTGTAGTGTTTCTTGTAGAGTGATATGCGACCATTATCTTATTCCTTTTCCTTAGTGCTTTTTAGTTACGATAGTAGAATGTAACTATGACAGGCATGCAGTCATTGCATTTTTTCAGTGCATTCTGGTCATGTTAACAGGAACAGCAGCAGTTAAGCAGTCTTGGCTTTTTTTTACAGCGTAGATTTTTAATGGATTTGGTGTTGTGCCTAATGCGCAAGTGTTTATACAGTTTCCACAAGATGTATATAGGACCAGCATTCAGTTCATGACATGCATGCACATATAGTATTATGAAATGCAACACAGGTGATGATGGCCCTTTGTGAAAGCACCTTTTTCTCTATTTTCATTCGAATTTGTTGCTTTGTTTTATTTTGTACAAGCATTGTGCAGATAATTCATTTAACCACTCAACCAGTTTGGTACCCTTTTGCATACCTATCCTTGTTTATTTCTAGTCATTTCCTGTTCTTGTTTGGAGCATGGATGTTTTCATTGTTCCTGTAAAGAGATCATTTTAAGCTTGGAGAGAACTGCATTATTGTCTTGTCATTTTTATACCACTTGTAGCATCTAGTTTCTGTGCTTTTAACTTCGTAGTGCATCATTGAAAAAATCAAATTATGTTTTACACAGGACCTTTTGCAGTTATTGCCCAATCTCCCAAAGGCACCTAATGATGGCTGTCCACCGTGCAGTATGGCATGTTTTGTAACAAAAAATATGCACAGATCTCACCTACTGTTAGCAGTTTCAATGTCTGTGGGAATGAATGACAATGTGCATCGTTCCTTTCATGTCATGTCTTCATGAGTTGCCTCTCTCTGGTGTTTTCTTCCTTGGTATAATATTAGGCTTTGGAGAACCGCATTTTGTCATTTGCATACTGTTGCTTGTGGCTTTCTTTGCTTTTAACATTTGTGAGATTGTTTAAGATGCCTGTTTGCAATGTATAATGCTGAGGAAATTAAAAAGTTCCGTAGTTTACTCGTCATTTTCTAGCTATTAGTGCAGTTGCTACCAAACTTTCCAAAGAGCACCTAACTGATGGCTGTTAACCGTGATGAGACTATATTTTATGTCTGGCAGTGGTGTTGAAAAACCTCTACAAATACATAAGCATTTCAGGCAATTTTGCTAGAAATAGCAGTGAATAAATAATTAAGATAATTGCAGGAGATTCTAGAGCTCATGTTAGACATTCAGAATCTATTTTAATGATTTCTAGATGATGTCTTGCAAGACGTCTTGTAGCTTAAAAAAGTGGGTGCATTAACTAAGCTAGAAGACTGCTACAAGATGTACCAAGACATGTACAAAAAGTCTCATATCTTGTCAAGGCATCTTTTAAATGTCTATCAGCTGTCTTGGGTGCCACTTCAGATGTCTATAACGTGTCTTGTTTATCGTGGGAACGATGCCTTATAGCTATCTGGTAGACTGACTTAAGTTTAGTATGCTATTTGTCTTCCAGATTTCTTGGAGGTATCTTTCAAGACGTCTTGTAGCCTAAAAAAGTGGGTGCATTAGCTGAGCTACAAGAACGCTACAAGAAATATCAAGACATCTGGCAATGTCTTGCATATCTTGTCGAGACATATTATATACTTTTAGTAGCCATCTCAGAGATCTACTGAGACATCTATCAGGCATCTTGCTTGTCTTGGCAAGACCGTTTATAGCCATCTCATATATGGGTTGGTGTTTACTGGGATGTTGCTTTCTAGAGGCAAAGAAGCGTCACTGAGTATTTTGCCCGCATGGACAGTTGAATCATCTTAGATCGAACTAAACGTCGTGTATTTTTAGCGATATATGCCCCTAAACGAAATGATAACTGACTAGTAAAATCACCGCCGCTAATTGCACAATGCCAGAAAGAAACCCTAACACTTTGTTTGCCAAACAGTAACATCAACACTCACCATTTTAGCGCGTTCTCCCGCACAGTCGTCCTAAGCTTGGCAGAATTTGGGCTCGGGACTACGTGAAGCACACAACAAAAAGGCCGCCGTTGCGAGGAAAACACAAACACGCGGAAAATATTGGAGGCTTATCAAGGTTAAGCCCAGTGGATGCGAGTCATGTTAAGCAGCTGCCTCAGTGTGGATTGGGCTAAGTAACGGAGACGTGGTTTAAGTTAATTGTCGTACTTTATTCTTTGCAGCCCGACAAACACACTCCTATGGTCCGTAAATGCATGACTCTTGGTTTGCACGTCACTAATTCTGTATTGTCTTTAAGCATTTCTACACAACACCACGCTGCAGCCTTCGTTTTGCATTGCTATTATTAACGTCCTTAGCATTTGGAGGCATCTTGACCGCATACACGCCCGGCGCAAAGACGCTGGCGTGGTTGCGGGCACAGAAACTGGCGCGACGGTGGGCGCGCACCGCTTCATCCCTGGCGTGACGTCACATATCACGCGATGCAGCGATGGTGGCGCCGCCGCCGCGTCGCACGCGACGGTGCGAACCGAAGCGCGGAGGCCTCCGCCGGGCGACGTCCGATGGCGCGATATGAGGCCCCATCTGCAGCCGGTGTGACGTCATCACGTGACGTCACATCACGTGATCTCCCTTCAAGGTGGCCACCACCGGGAGGCGACCGACGGCGCGATATGAGGCCCCATCTGCAACCGGTGTGACGTCATCACGTGACGTCATGTCACGTGACCCCACTTCAGGGTCAATGGTGGCCACCGCCGGGCGTCGCGCGAAGGCTCGAAACCTACGTTAATATGCTTCGCATAAAAACAATACAAACGAACGAACCACCCAAACAACGCAGCAAGCTGCGGCAGCTGCCACGGCAAGGCTGGCGATGGCGCTAGCGGCGCGGCCGGTGGCGATGACCGTGTCTACTAGGCTGCCAGCTGATAGAGTTTTGTTGTTGGTTCTCGTTTTGGAACTCTGGCGTTTGTGACTGTGCTCGTTTCGCAACTCCGGCGTTAGTGACTGTGAGCACAACGTGAGGAGTCTACAAAGTTTAGTCTTCCGCACGTGTTAGCATGCATGAAAAAAAAGAAATGTCCCAGTCGATAGCCTAAATAATTCCTTCAGAAAAAAAAGAGGACAAAAAATGAAGTAAACATCTCTCCCCTGTATGAGACGACACACGCGCAATTTGTTTGTGTTTATAATATAACTTTAAGTTAAATATGCATCCACTCAAAGCATTTAGGCAGTTTACCCAGATTTCTATACACTGAAAGAACATCCACGAAATAATATCTTCAGAATATCCACTAAATGATTATCTTCATCAAAGAATCCTCTCAATATCCACACAATATCGACAAGTGACATTGGACATGAGGACCATTTGTGGACATCCTCTGAATATTCATGGTTACCTGGGTTGCGACGTTATCTAGATTGTTCTGAGCAACCTTTAAATTGAGTATTGACGAGTGTGACGGGAATTCTTTGTTCGACGATTGACGAGCACGTTTGTTTCGATCGCTGTCGCCGAGTTGCTTAGTTCTTTTGCGGGCGCTAGTCAGTCCAATAAAGAGTTTCTTCAGTGCAATCACCGACTCTTCATTTGTGTCATCGATCTTGTCACCACCACGGGACATCTGGTGGAGGTGCTGCCCTTGATCCTTCAAGTGAAGACTTCAGCCTTGTTCCTGTCACCTTGTGGTCCAGCCTACGGGTCACCGAGCCAGCCGCCGACTCCAAGGCTTACAACCAGAATACGGTCTGCTGCCTGACCCCGTTCGACTCCAGAAGGCATCAACTTCGGAAATGGCCCAGTCAACAGCACCAGTCGTCTTCGTGAAGCCCCAGCAGCCCCCCATCTTCAAGGACTGCCCAGTACAGGTGCGGAAGACTGGATGGACCTTTTCGACCGTGTGGCAGAATTCAACGGCTGGAACGATGCCACGAAACTCAGGCAAGTCTATTTTGTTCTCCAAGGACATGCCCGAATTTGGTTCGAAGATCATGAGGCAGCTATGAATGATTTGGAGATTTTCAAGGAAGCATTTATGGCTGCCTTTTCAAGCGTCATCCTAAAGGAAAGAGCCCAGGCTCTCCTTCAGTCAAGACTTCAACTTCCTAACAAGCCAGTCCTGGCGTGCATTGAGGAAATGAATCGCCTCTTTCGCCGCGCTGACTCTAACATGAACGAAGGTCGGAGAGTCAAATTTTTAATGCGAAGCGTTAAAGAGTCGCTTTTTGCAGGTCTTTTGCAAAATCCGCCAAGAACTGTGTCGGAATTTGAAACGGAAGCCTCTACCATCGAGAAGACGTTGGACAACCGGATGCGACATTGAGAGTGACCGCTTCAACCGGACTACACAAGCCACTACCCCAGAGCATCTACAAGCGGAGAGAACCTTCGAGACCTCATCCGGGAGATCGTGCGAGAGGAGCTCCGCCGATTGCTGCCATCATCGCAAAACCCCCAGGTGGCGACGCTAGCGGACGTCGTCCGTGAAGAAGTCCAGCAGGCGCTGGTCATTCCTAAAGCGATGGCTGCAACAGTTCCAGCCCAAGAGGCAACAGCGATGAACTACGCTGCTGCATTACATCGCCCTGCGCCATGACGTGATGACTTTCCAAGCCCTCGCCGCTACCGTCCTGTCCCCGAAAGCCGCCCCTTGGCCCCCGCCTGCCAAGTTTGCCAAAGATCTGCGAGCCCCAGGAAATGCGGCGCTTGGAGGACATCTAACAACCGACCGCTCTGCTTCCATTGTATTGAGGCAGGACACATCCTCCATCACTGCCCGTACAGGCGGATCGGCCTGCATCCCAGTCAACCACGGATATTCAGGGTACGTCCGCTTAGGATTCGAATCTCTATTGCCATGAGAGGACGTACGTAAGGCATCCGTGCGGACGTCAAAGTTCGGATATTCGTATCTGAGATTCGGTGAATGTCCGATGGACATCCGTTATTGGATGGCGAGCGGATGTACGCACGCGGACGTCCGAGAGGTATCCGTGAATGTCCATCTATGGCCACGAATTTGTGGCTGACATACATGTTTCAGTTGTCCTCAAGCAAAATATTTAACTGTAAAGAAGAGGTTCCCATTAATTGGGCAGATCACCGAAAAGGAGAAAGAGAAAGTGATTTTGCGGACTAGCTGACTGCAAGTTAAGCCACCCCTGCTTCGGTCCTGCTCGCTACCAGTGCCCGCTACCAGTGCCTGGATCCCCGCTTAACATAACAAGTGATTCGGCTGTTGTGCAGATGACGAAATTATCTGACCCTATTCCCATTAGCACTGATATAAAATAACATCTAAATTAATCATGCTACTTTCTAGCATCTGATCTGATAATTAATGCCATTTTCTTTCTCCGGCATTCTTACGTGCCGCGGCATGCTCTCTTCCTTCGGTGAAAACGAAACTCGTACCAGTTATTTCCTTCCTCCATGGTTGGTTGGTTGGTTGGTTCATAGGAAGGGAAAGGCGCAGTATCAGTCACACTTGCTCTGTGGACACCTGAACCGCGCCGTAAGGGAAGGGATGAAGGTGGGAGTGAAAGTGAATAGAGAGAAAGGGGGGCCGTAGTGGAGGGCTGCGGAGTAATTTCGACCACCTGGGGATCTTTAACGTGCGCTCACATCGCACAGCACACGGACGCCACTTCGTTTCGCCTCCACCGAAACGCAGCCGCCGAGGCCGGGATTCCTCCATGGCATAGGAGCTTGTCTTGCTTGTCATCTCAAACACCTGAAAGTCGATGCAATCCGATCCAATCCAGCAGACAAGTATTTTTGGCGCCATGGCTATAGTGCCTAGAATATATTGGCTAGTGTGCCGACCGATGCCTCCCAGGTGGCACCATGAGCGATGAATGCCGGCGGCCGCCGCCAGGAGCGCTGCAAACCGGGTGGGTAGACAGTTGACAGCCGTGTGGTGCGGACGCGTGTTCCATCGCTCCTCCGATTGCACGTGGCTACTGGAAACGGACGGACTGGCTACAGCGGGAGCTTCCGAAGCGTCAAATAGATGAGTTCTTTCTTTTATTAACTTTATTTCGTTTTCAGCTAGTTAGGTTAGGTGCAGCCTAAAGAATAGATTTTAGCTCTTGGTCCTAGCGGCCTGGCTTTTCGTGCCGGCAGCTAGGTTTTCTTGGCGTTCATTGTTTAGCTATCTTGTTTAGATAAATATTTTTCTTTCTAGGTTATTGGCATTCGCACAATAGGTTTTTAACGCGTGTTTGCTAGTCGTTTCTTGTGTCTTCTTTTGGCAATTTCTATATTCTAAGAATTCGTAATAGTTATAGTTCAGTCGATGAGCGCTTAAGATGTGCAATCAAAAGAAGGTAAAGTGTACTCAGTGTGAGGCGCAGGTTAATCTCAAAGAAACGCGTTTTGACTCTGTAGGTGAAGCGGAAGGCAGCGACTTTTTGTGTCGGTGTTGCGTACTGAATGCAAGTCTAGATAGATTTGATCAAGAAATGGGCAGTTTAGTGTCTCGTGTGGAGGATTTAGAAAATGAAGTACGTTTGCTAAGGACGGCAAATCAGAAACTGCTTGGACAGCTTACTCAAATTGAAAAAAAAGGGGCCGACTTTGTCCTTGGAACCAACAAGGACGAACATTCCAATGCGGGCCACGTCGCTGGGGCCAGCACTGGCATGGAAGGCATAAGAAAAGTAGGTCAGGCGGATCCGAACCGTCAGAGGTATTTAGAAGCAGCTAAAACACCAGAAAAAGAGGAAGAAGTAAGGAAGAATGAAAATCCCAGAGATAAGGACACAGATAACCGAAAGCAGGAGCCAACAGTTGGGAGAGGGAGAGAGAAGGCCCAGGTGCTTATCGCCGGAGATTCTAACATGAACAGGTGCAAGCGAGATATCTTGGAACGTGTAAGGGGTGATAAGAGAGTGTTGGTTAGAGCCTTCCCAGGGAGAACAATGAGGGCAGTGCTAAAAGAGAGTAAACATAGGCTGTTGAAGAATTCCCCAAAGCGCAGTATGGCAATAGTAGCCGCGGGTCTATACGATGTCTTACATGGTGACGCTACAGGACTGGTGGAAAGTTTAGCTAAGGGAGTTGACGAGATCAGGGAGATAGCACAGCAGACGCAGATAGTTATATGCACAGTACCAGAGGTGCTAGGATTGAACGGAAAGATGGAAAAGGACGTGGTGACAGTTAATCAGGACATAAGAAAGTTAAGCCTGGAGAAGCGTTTTGAAGTGATTGAGGTAAACAGGGAGGTACATAAAGAAGGTTTTGATAGGGCTTTTCAGCGAGATGGCATTCATTTTAACAGAAGGGTCGGAGCAGAGATCGGCTGGCGCTTGGCAGGCAGGGCTGTAGCTTTTTTAGGGGGTCCGCGAAGACTCCGTGCACAGAGGTAGTTAGAAGTGAAGCAGAAGAAAGTGTAATAATGGAGGCTGAGCCCCCAAAAATGGCAAAGAGTAGGTCGAGAAAGAAAAATACAAAATAGAAATTTAACACTAGGATCAGCTACATAAACATGCAAGGAGGTAGAAAAAGAGCGAAATGGCTAGAGATAGAACAGCAGTTGAAGGATCACAAAATAGGTGTGTACGCCCTTTGTGAGACTCATCTCAGGGATCTGGAAGATCCGCCGTTTATAGAAGGCTACGTCTGGGAAGGGTGCCACAGAATGAGAACGGAAAGAAAGGGTGGAGGGGTAGGTATGTTGATACACCAGGGAACAAACTGGCAAAGAAATAAATCATCTTGTAAAGAACATATCTGGGTTTCAGGAACCATTGCCGGCATAAGGACATGGCTAGGGGTAGTTTATTTAGGAACAGGACATCAATGCAGGCAAGAAAACAGGGATCTTGTTGAATGTCTCAGTGACGATATAAGCCAGTTTGAAAACGGGGCCAAAATTATTCTGCTGGGGGACATGAACGGCCACATCGACGATCTGGATGGATACACGGATTGTAACGGGAAGCTAATGCTAGATTTCTGCGAGCGACACGATCTAGTTATAGTAAATAGAGAAACAAAATATGAAGGCCAAATCACGTAGGAATTCCGCAACAGGCAGACGACCATTGACTATTGTCTAATGTCGCAGGAAATTTATAGCAAGGTCACAAAAATGGAAATAGACGAAGAAGGGGAGTGTAGTCTGGGAAGTGATCATAAACGTAATAGTCTGCAGATGGGGCCCTTGATGAAAAGAGAAATGGAACTTAGACAAAACGTAAACGCAATATTAAACGACGATTAAATAGCGCAGACAGCAGCAGACATAGAGGAAGCAATAGAGAAAAGCCCCATGGAACACTGGGATTATGAACAGGTAGAACTACTCATAAGGAATAAAATTCAGGAGGTTAAAGTAGCAAACCGCTGGAATGGAAAGAGAAAGCCACGGAGCTGGTGGAATAAGGAAATCAGGGAAGCTATTGAACAACGACGGGCTGCTTCAAGGGAACACCGAATGGCAAAGAAAGCACAGGCTTCTCAGGAGGAAATCGACCAAAAATGGGAATCATATCGACAAAAGAAACTTCAAGCGCAGGCCCTCGTCCAAAGTAAAATAAGACAGTCCACCGATCGCTGGATGGCTGTTATACACGATGCCTCTAGAGGCGGAGCGAGAAAATTCTAATACCATATAAGCTGGCTAGGGAAGAAGAATCAAAGAAAGCAAGATCGGATTCAAGATAACGAGGGAAATTGTTTTAAGGGAGACAACGCAGTGCACTACACTACATCAGTTATAGCCGAGTCATTTAAGAGCGACGATAGTGTAATCTCCGCAAATCAGGAGCAACACAAGGTAGCAGAATACAAAACACCTTAGAGCTGACCAATCTAAACTGGAAAAAGGCAGAAAAAAATGTTCCTAAAACACATCTACAGGAATAGATGGAATTCCGATCAAGCTGATTAATGCACTGGGTCCAAAAAGTAAGGAAACGTTGTTAAAAGCTTTGGAAACAGTCATAACGAATAAGCAAATTCCGGACAGCTGGCGGCAGAGTAAAATGAATTTGATTTATAAAGGGAATGGAGACAGGATGCACATAAAATTACCATAACATCTGTTATGTACAGGTTAGCCATGCAGGCGGTGAAATTAAAGGTGCAAGCATGGGTTGAAAGTAACAAGATACTCGGAGAACTTCAGAACGGCTTTAGAAATGGTAGACGCTTAGATGATAACCTGTTCGTGCTTACCCAATGCATCGAAATATCTAGAGTGTAAAATCGACTTTTGTATTTGGCCTTCCTTGACATAAACGGGGCGTACGACAACGTAAGCAGGGAACTCCTGTGGAACAGATTAAAAGAAGAAGGTATCGGTTATGAGACAATAGAGTTCCTACAGGAAGTATACCGGGATAAAAAAGTAGAAATTACGTGGGAAGGGATAAGAAGTACGGAGGATGTCAAAGTATGCAAAGGATTAAGACAAGGCTGTCCTCTATCACCGGTGCTGTTCATGCTTTATATGATAAACCTGGAACGGAGGATACAAGACAGTAACCTAGGTTTCAACCTGTCATATAGATTAGGTGGAAAGACGGTAGAGCAGCGCCTCCGCGGTTTGATGTATGCAGACGATATTGTGCTGCTAGCTGAGAGTCTGGAAGAATTGCAAACTCTAGTTGAGCATTGCAGAGACGAAGGGGACGCTCTAGGCTTCAGTTTCAGCGCAGTTAGGTCGGGTCTGATGCTTTTCAACGGCTCAACTGATCAGGGTCTTAAAATACAAGGCCTTGAAATACCTAGAGTAGCAGAATATAAATATTTGGGGGTATGGGTAAACGAAGGATTGGCATACATTGGAAAGCATGAGCAATCACGTAAGGCCAAAGGGCGAAGGAATGCCGGGATAATGAAGCATAAGGCATTGTGGGGATACAATAGGTATGAGGTTTTGAGGGGTATTTGGAAAGGAATTATGGTGCCCGGACTTACTTTCGGAAATGCGGTTGTGTGCCTAAAATCAGAGGTACAGTCGACATTAGAAACAAATCAGAGATCCGTTGGACGATTAGCACTAGGTACCCACGGCAAAACCACAAATGAGGCGGTACAGGGCGATATGCGCTGGGCATCTTTCGAAGTACGGGAAGCTCAGAGTAAAATATTATATGAGGAACGCCTGAGGAAATTGGACAGTAACAGATGGGCAGCTAAGGTATTTAAATACCTGTACCTAAAAAGTGTTGACTCACAGTGGAGGAAAAGAACTAGGAAACTAACTAGTAAGTATGCTAGTAACAAGGACGGGGAAATAAAGAGCATTAAGCAACAGGTGAAAAACACAGAAGGTAAAAATTGGATAAATTCGATGGAAAAGAAACAGAGTGTGGAATTATACCGCAAGTGGAAAATGCAGATCAGGAAGGAAGATTTCTTTGATAACTCAAGAGGCAGTACCCTACTTTTTGAAGCTAGATCAGGGTGCCTTAGAACACGCAGCTACAAAAAGAAATTGAACAATGGAGATGACGGATGTGCTGTATGTGGAAACTCCAGTGAAACAATTGACCATATTATACTCGAATGCAATGGTATCCATCCGGAAGTTGATGCAGGCGCAATCACTGTTCCTAAAGCTCTGTGGTTTAGAGATAACAGTGGCCGGGTGAATAAACCGGCGGTGGAAACTAGCAAAAAACGGCTGGAAGATTGGTGGCTTAAAAGCAGAGAAGTGACATAATGTTAGTAATGTAAGAGCAAAATTTAATAAATAGAATGATGGTTTAGTTAGCCATTCTAAATCAATTATTAAGATATATGGAGAAAAATGAACATGATAGCTACTACTACCACCCCGTTTCAAAGGGGACGCTCCTATATTCCATCCATCCATCCGTATAGGTGGGTACCAGCCGCACTGTCTGCTGCCTACCGCGCTCTTACATCTTCGGCAAGAGGGCTGCTTACACTGCATTTCAGCTTTCATTAAGTTGAAACCGACCTCAGCTATAACTGAAGCCTCTGACTGCTAGTTTCAGTGTGTGTGTTTTGTCTTGGACTGGAAGCGGCGCACGTATTTAACGCTTCTTGCTTGCAAAGGCTTCTGCGAAGTTTGAGCATCTTAGTCCCGGACATCCCGTGCTCACAAAGGGAAACCCTGAATTTTTATTCTAACAACAATAAAGCATAGGCATTTATTTCTCTGGAACAAAGTGAAATGCTTCATTTTTATTGACATATGGTTCTTTCTGCGCACTGTACACTTGCTGACAAGTAAACACGTACGCGCAGTTTTATTTATATATTGTATATGCGAACAACACAGGAAACAAAGTCACGCAACACTCCTCTTATGTATATGTAATAACAAACACAGGCACATGTGGCAGAATTGCATGAACCATTGTATAATGTTAACGTTTTGAAAATAACGATGTTAAAATAACCATCTTCTACATGCTTCTGTTTCGCATGCCAGTTATGTAACCCCCCTCACATAATACTCCAATCGGAGCCCGTGAGGTATTTGAATAAAAAAATAAAAAAACAGCAGAACACAAACGAGAAACCTTTACTTACAGCGGCTAAGGTACATCGCGGCCTGCGATTGCACAAGGTTTTGCCGAAGTCACCATCTTTTGAATAAAGAAGCTGACGAAGTTTTTTTTTCCTCAGATGCACAATATGCACGAGACGCGGCGGGTTCATCGCGATGAAGCTCGTTGGCAATGCCGCGCTTACGGTGAAACATGCGCCTAATATATAACTGCATCCATATGACATATGTGTAGCTCAAAAGGACAATCGAGGGACACAGAAAAGGTACACAACACATGTGCTGTCTGTAGCGCCTGACTGTACACTCTTTGTGCTACACACTGCCATGGAGCACCGTTACCGACTCGCCCAGGTTTCCATCCTTGTGAATATAACTGCATGCGCTAAAAATGTTTCTCGCCAACAAAAGCAGTTGCCGTTTACCTTACGTCATTTCTATCAATGCTTCGTTCCCATTGTACAGAATGCGTACTTACGTAGCATCAGATAGCGCAGTAATACGTACGCTCCTTGTTCTAGCGGTAGACCCGTTTGCCAAAAAAGCAAGTCTTCTCTGTGCACCACCGCTTTCTCTTTGGCATTTTTCTCTGCAGTTTAGTGAGAGGCACTGGGGAAACAACAATCGGGAACCGCGCTTCACCACTGGCGACACAGTAAAAAAAGAAGGGATACAGGCGAGCATAGAACGCGCGCACAAAACGAGAAAAAAAAAAAAAACGATGCAATCGGCGCCGAGCAGGTAGAAGTGTGGAACGACTCATATGAGCAAACACCTACACCGTAAATAAACTACTGCACCTTCGTGAAAGCAAAAGACGCGCAGAAGCAGTTTTAACACGTACGCACAACACCAACAGATTGCCGTATTCTGAAGCGAGAAAACTGCGTCGTCTGCTCAGGTGGCACCCTCCCGACAAGCAGCGCCCTCTGCCGCTAACGATTGGCTTTCATTGCAAATAGCGCCATCCTCGCCCATAGGGAAGCGCGGGCGCTCGTCACACTAGCCAGTATATTCTAGGCACTGTAGCTATGGCCGCGGGTTTTGTCGTTCCGTGCAGTTCAGTGGTGCTTTTTTGGAATTTCGTTTTTCGAGCTTATTTGTGTTGTTCGTTTATTGTGCAGCTATTCGGCTGTGCTACAGAAGTGATATTCCACCTATGCGCTAGTCGGGACCTCCTTTCGGCCCTGAAGCTTTCTGCAACTGACTTCGCCGAGATGGTGCTTTGTTGTTTTCGATGAAAGGAGCGGCTGGCCACTCCCGAATGTAACAGTGTGTGAACATTACTTTTAGATGTTATTGCTAGAAGGGTGAAGTGTTATAACACAGTTGCAGCCTACTGCCCACTTTGTTTACCTTGGCGTGAAGTTTCAAGCACGGAGTGGTTAAAAGCGTGAGGCGATACCTGCCGCGAGGCATGTTTATTTGCGTTGATGAGCGTACCACAAATGCAAAGAAACGAGTGCCTCGCGCCTTTCTCTTCTATCTGCGTTTCTTATTACGAAAGTTTGGTAATATTTTAGAGGAAACCCTCAAGGCCGAGTGAAGTTTTGGAATGAGAGTAATCATTATGTTCACCCGTGCGCAGCCGCGCGGGACAAAAGAAAGCTCACAGATTTCGTGGTTAAAGAAAAAAAATAGTCCTTAGGTGTGACTCGTGAGGGATATGTAGGTTCGGAGTTGTGGGACAATGCCAGAACTACTAGGGCTTTGCTGTGGTGCGTGACTTAGCTATCTTTTTAATTCCCCCTTTTTTTGTAGATGTGACCTGCCCACGTAGCGAATTGGTGCTGAAATAATGCCAGGTCATGGAAAGCACAGGTAGGCTGAAAATTCAAAGATATTACTTTTGCATAATATTGACTCGTTTCCTTTGGCTTGCAGAGTGACTAAGCATGTACTGCACAGTATGTTGCACTGTGCAGTAGAACTGTACCACAAAGTTTAAAGGCCCTGTTAGATTTGCTGGCTTCACTCATATTCTGTGCTTACATCCTTATCTTTGTTCATGGACCGTTGTGAGATGATGCCATGCATTGGTGCAGCCTTGACAAACATGTTATAGCTCACAGAGCTCAATGCTGAGCCAGATACGAAGGCTTTATGGCATCCATGGAGCTACAGGTCCTTGAATTGTGAGCAGACCACTCTTCCTTGCTCCTTTAGAGCCCTGGTTTTTCAGATATGCTGTCAATGACGTGTCTCATGATTTGTCAATGGACGCAAGAACAACGACGCAACGACAGCAGCAAAGAGAGAACACTCAAGCACATGTACACTATCAGCAATCATTATGAAAGCAAGGAGCCAAACTCTTCCTTCACACCTAAGCAGATGACACATCGCTATATAGAAAAGCCCTTCTATCACCCATGCATAAGGCTAATAAACAACAAAAATTTTTCCTTTCCTAGAATTTACCAGATAAGCCAAACCATTGTCTGCCCAACACTCATGAAGTGGCGCATGAAATTTTTGCGGCATTTTTGACAAAAAAAAAAAACGCATGATCCGTTCTATCAGTGGTAGGGCAGTAACTAGTAGGATCTAAAGTCACTGGAAAATTTCAGAGTACCACATTCGTTTTCCGCGCGCCGCCGGCTCGCCTACTGGCTGATGCGCGTAACCTCGCGTCGCCATATACTTTCCAAGCGCGCGCGCGGAATACTTGTCGTGTGCTGCAGTTCCTATTTTTTCGATTGTTTCTCGCAGTGTACACGTGAGAGATTATGTTGTGCTTTTGGGTGCGGCACCAGGCCTGAGTTAGGAAAGGTGTGTTCTCTGTACCAAAACGAAAAACGTGATCTGCATTGTCAGAGAAAAAATGCTAGCCGACGATGGACAAGGAAGAGGAGGACACACACATCTGCTAGCGTTCTTTCTCTGACAATGAATAACTAACTCGCTCAGCAGCACACCCTGATCTGCATTCATGGTCATTGTGGCTTCACAGAACCGACCGGCGAAAATTCGTGCCATCAAGGAACAGCCTCTTGTGCGAGATACGCTGGTTCATTGGTTTCAAATTATTTTTTTTTAGGCGCGAATGAAGCGTAGGAAATACTCAACGTGAACGTGGTCCGCTTGATCGCAACTTGTGTTTACCTTCCAACGCAATATATATGTTTACCTTCCATCACAGGAATATGCAGCACCAGGTTTACTTGCGGAAGTTTGCAAAAGATACCCTCACATTAGGTTAAATATCCAGCCAGCCGGCATCAGATACATCTATATTCAGTTCTGCGAAATCACACACACTCTGCGTGTTCGTGTGGGATCAGCGAGATGGCATTCACTTTAACAGAAGGGTGGGAGCAGGGATCGGCTGGCGCCTGGCAGGCAGGGCTGTAGCTTTTTTAGGGGGCTCGCGAGGACTCCGTGCACAGAGGTAGTTAGAAGTGAAGCAGAGAAAGTGTAATAATAGAGGCTGAGCCCCCAAAAATGGCAGAGTAGGTCGAGAAAGAAAAGTACAAAAAAGAAATTTAACACTAGGATCAGCTCCATAAACATGCAAGGAGGTAGAAAAAGAGCGAAATGGCTAGAGATAGATCAGCAGTTGAAGGATGACAAAATAGGTGTGTACACTCTTTGCGAGACTCATCTCAGGGATCTAGAAGATCCGCCGTTTATAGAAGGCTACGTCTGGGAAGGGTGCAACAGAACGAGAACGGAAAAGAAGGGTGGAGGGGTAGGTATGTTGATACACCAGGGAACAAATTGGCGAAGCATTAAATCATCTTGTAAAGAACATATCTGGGTTTCAGGAACCATTGCCGGCATAAGGACATGGTTAGGGGTAGTTTATTTAGGAACAGGACATCAATGCAGGCACGAAAACAAGGATCTTGTTGAATGTCTCAGTGACGATATAAGCCAGTTTGGAAACGGGGCCAATATTATTCTACTGGGGGACATGAACGGCCACATCGACGATTTGGATGGATACACGGATTGTAACGGGAAGCTAGTGCTACATTTCTGTGAGCGACACGAGCTAGTTATATTAAATAGAGAAACAAAATCGTGAAGGCCAAATCACGCGGGAATTCCGCAACAGGCAGACGACCATTGACTATTGTCTAATGTCGCAGGAAACTTATAGCAAGGTCAGAAAAATGGAAATAGACGAAGAAGGGGAGTGTAGTCTGGGAAGAGATCATAAACGTATTAGTCTGCAGATGGGGCCCATGATGAAAAGAGAAATGGAACTTAGACAAAACGTAAACGCAAAATTAAACGACGATCAAATATCGCAGATAGCAGCAGACATAGAGGAAGCAATAGAGAAAAGCCCCATGGAGGACTGGGGTTATGAACAGGTAGAACTACTCATAAGGAGAAAAATTCTGGAGGTTAAAGTAGCAAACCGCTGGAATAGAAAGAGGAAGCCACGGAGCTGGTGGAATAAGGAAATCAGGGAAGCTATTGAACAACGACGGGCTGCTTCAAGGGAACACCGAATGGCAAAGAAAGCACAGGTACCTCAGGAGGAAATCGACCAAAAATGGGATTCATATCGACAAAAGAAACTTCAGGTGCAGGCCCTCGTCCAAAGTAAAATAAGGCAGTCCACCGATCGCTGGATGGCTGACATACACGATGCCTCTAGAGGCGGAGCAAAAAAATTCTGGAACAATTATGTGCTGGCTAGGGAAGAAGAATCAAAGAAAGCAGGATCGGGTTCATGATAAGGAGGGAAATTATTTAAAGGGAGACAACGCAGTGAACTACTTTACATCAGCTCTGGTCGAGTCATTTAAGAACAACGATAGGGTAATCTCCGCAAATCAGGAAGCAACACAAGGTAGCAGAATACAAAGCAGCTTAGAACTGACCAATCTAAACTGGAAAAAAGGCAGAAAAAATATTCCTAAAAACACATCCACAGGAATAAATGGAATTCCGATCAAGCTGATTAATTAACTCGCTCCAAAAAGTAAGGAAACGTTGTTAAAATCTCTGGAAACAGTCATAAAGAATAAGGAAATTCCGGACCGCTGGCGGCAGAGTAAAATGAATTTGATTTATAAAGGGAAAGGAGATAGGATGCACATAAAATCCTACAGACCGATTACCATAACATCTGTTATGTACAGGCTAGCCATGCAGGCGGTGAAATTAAAGGTGCAAGCTTGGGTAGAAAGTAACAAGATACTCGGAGAACTTAGAACGGCTTTAGAAATGGTAGGCGCTTAGATTATAGCCTGTTCGTGCTTACCCAACGCATCGAAATATCTAGAATGGAAAATAGACCTTTGTATTTGGCCTTCCTGGACATAAACGGGGCGTACGACAACGTAAGCAGGGAACTCCTGTGGAACATATTAAAAGAAGGGGGTATCGGTTATGAGATAATAGAGTTCCTACAAGAAATATACCGGGATAACAATGTAGAAATTACGTGGGACGGGATAAGAAGTACGGAAGATGTCAAAGTATGCAATGCTGTCCTTTATCACCGGTGCTGTTCATGCTTTTTAAGATAAACCTGGAATGGAGGATACAGGAGAGTAACCTAGGTTTTAACCTGTCATATATATTAGGTGGAAAGGTGGTAGAGCAGCGTCTTCCTTGTTTGATGTATGCAGACGATATTGTGCTGCTAGCTGAGAGTCTGGAATAATTGCAAACTCAAGTCAAGTATTGCGGAGACGAAGGGGACGCTCTAGGCTTCAGTTTCAGCGCAGGTAAGTCGGGTCTGATGATTTTCAACGGCTCAACTGATCAGGGTCTTAATACACAAGGACATGAAATACCTAGAGTAGCAGAATATAAATATCTGGGGGTATACGTAAACGAAGGATTGGCATACATTGGAAAGCATGAGCAATCACTTAACGCCAAAGGACGAAGGAATGCCGGGATAATGAAGCATAAGGCATTGTGGGGATGCAATAGGTATGAGGCTTTGAGGGGTATCTGGAAGGGAATTATGGTGCCCGGACGTACTTTCGGAAATGCGGTTTTGTGCCTAAAATCAGAGGTACAGTCGACATTAGAAATAAATCAGAGATCCGTGGGACGATTAGCACTAGGTGCCCACGGCAAAACTACAAATGAGGCGGTACAGGGAGATATGGGCTGGGCATCGTTCGAAGTAGGGGAAGCTCAGAGTAAAATATTATATGAGGAACGCCTGAGGAAATTGGACAGTACATATGGGCAGCTAAAGTATTTAAATAGCTGTACTTAAAAAGCGTTGACTCACAATGGAGGAAAAGAACTAGGAAACTAGCTAGAAAGTATGCTAGCCACAAGGACGGAGAAATAAAGAGCATTAAGCAACAGGTGAAAAACACAGAAGGTAAACATTGGATAAATTCGACGGAAAAGAAACAGAGTGTGAAGTTATACCGAAAGTGGAAAATGCAGATCAGGAAGGAAGACTTCTTTGATAACTCAAGAGGCAGCGCCCTACATTTTGAAGCTAGATCAGGGTGCCATTGAACACGCAGCTACAGAAAGAAATTTAAAAATGGAGGTGACGCATGTGCTGTATGTGGTAACTCCAGTGAAACAATTGACCATATTATACTGGAATGTAATGGTATCTATCCGGAAGTTGATGCAAGCGCAATCACTGTTCCTGAAGCTGTGGGGTTTAGAGATTACAGTGGCCGGGTGAATAAACCGGCGGTGGAAACTAGCAAAAAACGACTGGAAGATTGGTGGCTTAAAAGCGAAAGGTGACATAATGTTAGTAATATAGAAACAATAAAATTAGGAAATAGAATAATGGTTTAGTTAAACAATCTAAATCAATAATTAAGATATAAGGAGAAAATGTCGTGACGCGCCCCCGCAGGCGCATCACGACATGCCGCCTGCGTTCCGTCTTGATGATTGGACAACCTGCCGCTTATTTCCATGGAGGAAGCGTAATTATAGGCGAGAAAAGGTTTATTCACGCCTGCACTGTAGAGCAGAAGACAGACGGCGATGAGTAAATATTGATTGTGAGGGCGTTTCCCACGTTAGAGAAAACGTAGGAAGTTTAGCTCGAGGTAAGTCAGCTATGTAACTATATTGTCGTATATAATATGTTTAAAAACTGCGGAAGTATTATCAGTACTCTGAAATAAAGCTGCTCGCTTGTTGGTGATAGTTTTGGCGTGTAGCATGAGATCTACATACGGTTTTGTTTACATTATTACGACGTTACTAAAGCAAATCTTGCAGTAGAAGAATAAGCTATAGTCTTAAGGAGATGTTTCTTCAAAGGCACGAACGCTAGCAGTTCAAAAGCACATGCGTGCTCCGCGCTCTGCACGCGACATAACCGGCTCGCTGGCTCGGAAGGAAGGTGAAATCCAAGCATGTACTAGATTCGTGCTTTATTTCGGTTCTTATTAAATAGTTGTGCTTCATTTATATTTGGTTTGCATTTACGAAACCTGTGACGCGAATAGGGTGCTCCGGGCGAGTAGTGTCAATCGAGCTATAACTAGGATCGCTTTTGTATGGCACTTCCAACATATTTTTGCTATGAATAATAATAATGTTGGTTCATTTATTGGCCAATTTGCGGAAATCTGTAAAAGCGGCTCGGCCAAGCATGTTTTCCACCCCCCCCCCCCCCAAAAAAAAAAAGGGCCTCTTTCCTAGATATTTTCTTGGTCGTAGGGCACATTCACACATCATTTTCGATCGGGGATATCGCACGCTGGATATCTGTTGATTTGGTTGCTTTCAGAGCACTCGAAAAGCAGGGAGAGAGCACAGAAAATCGGCAAAGAAAGCCACGCGCGGAGCGAAGAGCAGGATAATCCTACACCTCCTTCACTTTGTATACATGGTGTTAAACCATTGTACTCTTTTGATACCTCTCTAAGACGTCTTTGTCAACTGTCGAACATTTTTGAGTTTATGGAGAAGGGGAAAATTGGCCCTTTTCGTTTCCACAAAGAACGCGAGACTTCTCAGAATGCTGTCATGCGGTTGGAAAACAGGTCTTGTGGAAACGCTTCCAATGAAATCTGCAGTTCCACACGTGAGCCTTGTCTTTTGGCGCTTCGCCTACTATTGTGGCTAGGCATGACACAATGCTACTTAGTACCCCCGTTTCACATCAGCGGAAGCGTTTTTGTATTGCCAAATAACCGCCAGGCGCAACTCGATCGCCGCACGTGCACAGGAAACTAGCGGAGCGTCTGCTCCGGCGACGTCCCATCGTTTCACATTTCGCCACCATACCAGGAATGCGGCGCTGCCATCGCGCGGCGAAACTTGAGCTTGGGTTCCCTATACAAAGCGATTCATCGTTTCAAAGCGTGATAATGATCCGCTCCTCGCTCCGTGTTTTACCTTGTCCTGCCCCGCGGCGCTGACGGACGGCATTCTCCACGACTTAACAATATACACATATATTCCTGTAACCTTTTCTAATATGCTATTTCACACTCGGTCATTTTATAATGTTGTACCGCCCCAGCACTGCGCGTAGAAAACAAGTCGATTCGAAGGGCCGGAGATTGGCATTAGCAGACAGTTTTCGCCGATCCACCCACGCACTTATTTTTCCCATCGATTGCTGACTGCGGTATTAAAGTTAGCGACCGCACAATCAGTGTTGGCACTGTTAAGCGTGCCAGAGCCTTCCCATTTTGCTGAGTTTAAGATCACGTTCAAAGCCTACGAATGCGGTCACTCGCCGTTCAGACACAGGCCAGGCTCGGCGGTCTGGAAGGGAAATGGCGCCCGCGGGCACCTTTGCGCTGCTCTGAAAAGTTTCCAGTGACTCTAGTAGGGTCCTGTAACCAGCATCACCTGGCGACAAACAGCGGAAGTATTGTCATAATGAATAAGAGCGCATTTAAAGCCTGCCGTTCCCATTGTTCTAAAAACAACTTCTGTTGCGCAATGGATTAACACTACTTACCTGAGCATTGGTAAGTTTGTTCAAATCCTCCGAGTGCAAATGTTTTAAATTTCCAACTTTAAAATAAGCTACCAACATCTTTACTGGGCTGTGTTCCCCTTTAGATTGAATTATGTGATGTTTTTGATCTTTAATAGCCGCAAAACCACCCGTGAACGCAGCCAGGAGGTGACGGTATGACAATGGTTACACCGTACAATTACCTTCACCGTTATCATTTCCTGCCTTCACTGGGTGTATGTTACCTTTAGGTTGCGTTCAAAGACACCTCGCAGCTACTATTGCTGTTTAACTCGCTTAGAGACAACCAGTGGAGAGAAAGAAGTTGTGGTACCCTACCGTTGAGGAAACAGAATTACGTGTCAGCGACACACTCACTAGCTATGCACAGAAATGAAGTATCTTGCTGCAATTTTCTGTATTGTGAGGGTTGTGTGGCTCGTGACTGCTTCTAGTCTTAATGTGTGACTGTACTTTGTTGTGTTTCTTTGGCCTTGTTTCTTTGGGTGGCTACTACTGTGGCTGAGACATGACATGAGACATGAGATCGTGGTATCTTCATTTTCAGAAAGGTGAAAATTTCATTGTTGATTAGCTGAACCGGACTATTATAATGAAAAAAAAATGTGTAAAGTGAGGGCGTGTAAAGGGTGCAAGTATAATCAAGGAAAAAATCAGATGAAAGCAGCCTCCCTGCGTGAAAGGAAACAGAGGCTGTGCTCATGCATTCATTCTCGAAGTTTGCGATAGTGGCGGCTTCCACTACTCTGTGTGTGAGCTTTTTCTTGGCACTTTTTCAGAATAGTTGTTGCATGCACAGAAATCGTCATATATTCCATCCACTATCTTCTGGCAAGCATACGTAGGCCAAACTGGCCGAACTATCAATAGAAGACTAATTTATAAAGTGCAGCAATGATGTTAAAGTTTCACAGTCCAGAAACCTTCCAGTGCACTGTCACAAATGTGACAGCAATAGAAAATGTTTCCCAGTTTTTGAACAAACACCATTCTGAACAAATTCCATAATAAGCTCACACGCAAAATAGAGGAAGCAGCCATGATCGTGAAGCTCAAGAATGAATGTGCCTGCACAGATGTCTTCCTTTCAAGCACATAGATTCATTTATCTGTGGTTTTATCTGATTATATCCCCGATTTTATTTTCACCCTTTACATGCCCTCATTTTATAGATACCTTTTTTCTTTTAAGTCTGGTTCAGCGCTTGCTTATCCTGTGTGCATTTCCATGCTCTGTTCTCATCCTGCTATGTGCTGCTGAAACTGATTGAAAACCAACGAGCTCCACAATCGGTTCATCAATGAATCTTGCATACCGAATAATTCTGACAAAGGCCATGTTTTGCTGCCTAATGACATCAGCTGGTATGCTGCATGTGTGTGATACATAAGTTGTTCTCTCATACTTAATTCCTTGGCCATGGGCGGTGGAGGCGATTGACCTGGGCTAGTGACAGTATATAGTACCTGTTTTCAGCAGCAGAGTGTAGTTAAGTTTGAACTGTAGTGCAGGTTTCTTCCCCTTACATAATCATCACCTTGTTTTTGCTTTCTGCAGTATGCAGTCGGAGGAATGTCCAGCTATAGTTCAGTTTTCTTGTACCTAGTACCAAGGCACCGAGTCTCAGATAAGTTCCAACTCTGTGGCAATAAATGGACTGAATCTGTCACTTTTTGTTAGGCTCTCAGAGTGGTCATATCTATAGTGTTGCGTAATAGGGATTTTTTACATTAAGGTATATATTTACAGTTTGTCTGGAAAACAAATATATTGCATTTCAATCTTGCCGCAGTGGTACAATGGCTAGGGCACTCGACTGCTGAACCTTAGTATGCAAGATCGAATTCCGACTACGACGGTTACTTTTCTATGGAGGCAAAAAGCAAGGAGCACATGTATTGTGCAATGTCAGTGTATGTAAAGAACCCCAGGAGGTCGAAATTTCCAGAGACTTCCACTATGGTGATAGACCGAATCACTTTAGGATGTTAAACCCCATAAACCAAACCAACATGACTCGTCCAACATGAAGCCCATTGAAAAAGCATGCGCCGCTAATCGCTAGGCTGCTCGGCTCCTGGGGGCAGTAGATGCTAGTCGGAACAGCCCGCTTTCTTCGTCTCTTCTGTCGTTTTGTCCCTTCCAGAGCCACTGTACCAAGCAAACCCAAATACGCAGTTAGGACAGGCACGCGAAATGGACCACGTAAGGGAGCACCATATCTACAGCGCGATAAACGGGACAAGAGAACACAATAACGACAAACACAGCACTCGTACAAAGGGCCCTTTTGCATGTGACTTTGATCCACTTCAGTTTGTGGCAAGTGTTGCCGTAAAAGACAGCGCTGTGTTTGTCGTTATTGTGTTCTCTTGTCCCGTTTATCGCGCTGTAGATATGGAACATCGTCACCAACTCGCCCAACAACTGACCGTAAGGGAGCAACTAGGAGAAGATTGGGATGGAACGCATTTGGAAGGCACTCAAACATTATGACTAGCAGCTTAGCGATATCATTAAAGAGGAAATCGAAAAACAGTTGCATCCTACCGGTACTCGCCTATGGGACTGAGATATGGAAGTTAACAAAAAGGGTTCTACTTAAGTTGAGGACAACGCAGAGGGCTATGGAACGAAAAATGGTAGGTGTAACGTAAAGGGATAGGAAGCGTGCAGAGTGGGTCAGAGAAATAACTCGAGTTAATGACATTCTAGTGTAAATTGAGAAGAAGAAATGGGCATGGACAGGACATGCAGAGAGAAAAGAGGCAACCGATGGTCTCTAACAGTAACGAATTGGATTCTAAGGGAAGGCAAGCATTGCAGAGGGCGGCAGAAAATTAGGTATGTGGATGAGAATAAGAAGTTCGAAGGGGTGACGTAGATGCACACAACCGGGGTAATTGGAGGAAAATAGGAGAGGCCTTCGCCCTGCAGTGGGTACAGTCCGGCTGATGATGTTGAATAGAAATAAAATTGGGCTGCTTTAACTGAAGTCAAGCTGCTTCAATGGCTTCTCCTACTGTCGCCTTCTCACCATTGCGAAGAGGCAGCAGGACAGCATGAAATAGGGTAATAATTTCTGTTCACCGCAATAACCCAATCGTTTTGAAAAAAAAAAAAAAAAGAAGCCGTTCTGTTCGTCTTCCTCGTCGTCAGCAGCGCTCCTGCAGCACGAGGTTCCAAAGCCGGTGCGCGCTCGTGTTCTCAGGCTGTTAGAAATGGAGCCGAGGCAGTTAATACATAAAATGGTGTCTGGGTTTTACCGAAATCAGATGTTTTTCAAATCGAGGCAGATCGAGGGCGATGAGAAGAGATCCAATGAGGACGAAGGTAAGTGCTGCAGTGTTCCTTTTCTCATCCTATGAGTACTACGTAGCATTGCTCCTTTGGCTGGCGTAAAAGTGAGCATCCACTCATAGTGCATATTATTAGACCAAGCCGGTGAAGGTTAACGCTAGAGCATTAATTATTCTGGCAGTAGCCCCGCGAGTTCAAGCGTTGCTTGCCCGACATAGACGCGTGCTGCGATTTTTGGTTGCTAGTACCCTTAGCGCGTTCCCTTAAGGTGTTTTGCTGCTATGCTGAGCGCATCCAGTTCTTTCCATAATGCGTTTGTTATATTTTAAACAATGTCGTTCACGATCCGGAGGAGTTACGATTAACGTTCAACTTACCACAGGGCTGGGGCTAGTTGGAACGTCTTAGTGCTCCGTTTTATGTAATCATCATAACAGCAAAAAAAAATTACGCCTTGTTCGGAATTAGAAGCCAGGTACTCTGGTGAATGCGCGATTGCGATTAATATCTTCTCTAGCGCAGCGAGGGATCTTCATCGGTCCTGTTGGCGAGGTGAGCGTGATATTAGGCCTGCATGCTTGTGAGCTATAGCGGCTCTGTGCGGCTGATTCCTTTGTGAATAACCTTTTTCCGCGCAGTATGATAACTTTTAACAATTGTGATATCAGAAAACGCGTATAGATTCAGTCGTCAGCCTTATTTACCCGCTTCGGTGGCCTCTAATTTTGTTGCAATGCTCTTTAGGTTTGCACTCGGTCGAGCTTCACTACTTTTTCTGAGGGTCTTTCTTCTTCTAAATAAAGTCAGTTTTTGCTCTCGCTGCTGTGAAATGTTTATTCAAGTTGATATAAGCTGTTGATTAAACAAATGCCTTATGTGAACATTGTTCGGATTTAAGCGAATTCAGACATCCTGTGATGTGTGCTTTTTACTCTCATTGAGGCATATTATAGGCTCTGTCTTAGCGCGGCATGGCGCAGCCTAACTACTGAGCATCGCGAACTGGGATGTGGTCAGAGCAAAACTCAGCACATGACAGCTTACAATAAACCTCAAAGTTTCTTTTCCACTGACAGCGCTCACAAGGATCGCCCTTGTGTTACAGTTTCTACACATCTCAATTTTTCTAGTGTTGCTAAGCCACTGCATAGTGTTGCGTCATTACGACGGTAGTTGTACAGCTTTGCGCCAAGCATCCTGCACCTGAGTAAAGAAGCCCATAGATCATTTCGCGAACTTTAGCCGCACGAACTTTAGCACGGATGCCCGGCTTGTAACGAAGCCATAGCGTACAGCATCTGAACGAAGCTCCCGCCATTTTTTGCGCTTCCAAATGAAAGCAAGTAGAACGATTTGATTATTTTCTAGAAAGCTGGGTATGCACTTGCCAGGGCACGCACGTTAAAGTGAGCATGCAAGAAATGTCCACGAAACAGTGCCAAGCACGCAGACGAAGAGATGAATATACACTGATGTAGTCGGCCATCTCACTACTGATTTTAACGTCATTCCTATTTGCAGTAGGCGCCTAAACACAAAGGGTCTACGCACTTTCAATTCCACAGATGCCGGCGCCGAGGATGGAGGCGGCCAGTGCTACAACAGTAGCGGCTCCGAGAAAGCAATGGTTTTGGAAGGTAAAGTGTCTCCTAGTGATGTAGGTGAGCGCCCGTAGAATCTCGAGAGCGCGAAACGGTGTTTGCGAGTTTCACCGAGGAAATTGCCATCCGGGTGTGTAGCAACCAAGAGCAACGGCTTGCTGATCACTAAACAAGTTTCCTTCGTGCAAGCTCAGGGCGTCCTGTGTGTTGGCGTGACGGGGGAGGCTCTCATGCCGTTATTAATTTTCAGTGTTCCGCATTATTTCATTTTGCCCCACTCAGAATAGACTTGACTGCGGCAGCCAGACCTTGCCATATAATTTATGACTGAATCGAGTTCAGAACTTCTGGGATGTTGTCAAAACCTGCACAGATTCACAAGGAGCTACTTAAACGAGCTGCGAAAGTTTTTTTTTCTCATCCCAATAGTCACGACACGGCCAAGTAGCCGATACCAGCTATATCGTGACTCAAGGCACTAATTACGAAAAAAAAAACGCTTTCAGGCGCCTCAGGGAAATATTTTATGCTATTACCTCGCATTTCCTAACTTCGCAGAGTATTTAGAAAAAGGCAAGCGTGGCTGGAGTTATATATATCAAAGTGTTTTTTGAATTGCTCACTCTCCTGTAGTATTTATAGCGTCTCTTTTTGGAAGACGTGCGCTGGAATACCCCGGCAAAACAATGTGCTCATGCACCATGATTTTATGTTCTCTTAGGGGATGTGCTCGCACGAATGTCAGAATGCTCTACTCTCATGTCACTCGCAGTATTGGGTTCTCCACTGCGCTCAGGAATCAAGCCTAATCCGTTGTGCATCACCAATAATGAAGAGGGATTGACAGATCACGACTAAAATTTAACGGCTTCATAACACTTCCTGAAAAAAAAAATTGGTTCAGTTCTGGAATGAAAACAAGCCAGCTGTTCTTAGATATTTAAGCAGCTTGGAATATATCTCCGGTTTATAGAGTAGGAAAAGAGAAAAAGATGGTTACACAGTAATATGGTAGTACTCTGTAGAGAAAAAAAATTTCGTCGCGAAGCTTCTGCGGGGAAGTTACAGATAATGATTGTACAGGGACACAGTTGTTCTCTCTCAGATATTTTCCCAAAGTCAGTCTGAAACTTTATTTCTATATGTAGTTCTTCATGAACAATTACCAAATAGAGCCCCCAGATGCGAATGAGAAAGAAGGCTTGTAATGCACCTTACTTTTGATGCCCAATTCTTCACGAGTGAAACAAAAAGGATTGTTATTTTCGGCTGCAGACATTCCCACATGCGTGCAGCTTCCTTTGTTTCTATGCATCGTTAATTTTTATTACTGCTCCTTGTAATCACTGGTTAAATAACTGTTTTCAGTATTTTAGCTAACTGTGCCAGAAAAAAATGCATCAGTGGAGATTCTAGGGAGTGAAAAAGGACCTAATATTTTTGTAATACCAAGGTAAAATCCGCGGAAGGGTATAAATATAACACTTCGCTCCTCACCTCTTCAGTGCTTGGAAGTGATAACAGTGTAAATAGATGTCGGTTGCCCAGACTCAAGCCCCACCGCTACCAATACACTTTCTACGGGTGCTACTTGCTTTCAAGCTAAAAAAAAACTTGAGAAGCTGTCTGTCGACGAGGGCTAGAAGTACATCTGTGATCTTGCGTGGCTGCTTTTCAATATTAACTGCGACGTTTGGATACGGTTCGCGAATTCCTCGAAGCGGAAGTCAGGGGCAACCATGCAACATGCGCCGCTGCCCAGTGGGCACTCTGTTCTGTGTTTTTATGCTGTGTAAATCATGTTAGTTTCTTGAATCTCTGTACTTTAGAAGGCGCCTACTTGCATTTCCAGGTGACCCCTCGGATGGCCAATTATCCCGTCTAAAGTCGCAGAGAGCCACAGCGGGGCTCTGCCATCATTGTTTTCGGGCATACCACCTTCGATATTATGCTCACCATAAACGACTGGTATGTATTCTCAGAAACTACTACATAGTTTCAACGCCAGCTGCTAGAATGAGAATATTCGGCCAATAATCGTGCAGCGAGACGCCGTATAATCCGCCTATAAAAAGGTGGGATCAATCACGTCGGCTGGCGGGGCTGCTGGAGAAGTCGACTGGGTTTCTTCTGTGTCAGGGCCGCGCTAAGCGGCTAGCAAAATGTCCTTTACCAAGGATGCGCGGATGTCGAGAAAGTACACGAAAATTGATTAGCGCACACCCAGACGAGGACGAAGAGCGGTGGACACACGCCCAGCAACAAGCACGAACTTCAACGTCCAAGAGAGCAAAGGGGTCAATCGAATTTACCCGAACGTATCGAAGGCTTCGAGTCAAGTGGCAATGGGAGCGTATCCATTCATTCGCCCTTAGTGAAATTCGTCATCGTCGGCCTTATTGGAACCCCTAAAATGGCTAGCCGAAGAGGCAGTGCGACTTCCCCGGCCCTGTAAATAAGCAACCTCAGATGTATGTACCTATATCGATAGCGGAAAGAAGAGTTCTCTTGTCTAACGTATTCACGGACATTTTCTGCTCATTATAGAAATGGGTGTCTTGTGCGAGCAGGTTCCTCATAATGTACTTATAGTTAGAACCGGCACAAATATTTTATGTCGATGCATATTTCACTCCAACCAGAGTGAGATGCAGCACCCTGTGGCTTCCCTCCTTCAGCCTAAGCCCCACTACACGCCACAAGACTGTGCAATATTGGGCGTCGATATATTTACCGAAAAGGTCGCTGGTTATTTGAGCTACCTGACTTCAACAGAGAACAAAGGAGAAGAAATGTTGCCACTCTCACTACGTATTATAAAACATTGTTTAAAAGTCTAACAGGCAGTGACTCTCTTAATCATCAAACCACCAAGATAAGCCACAGCCACCGAAATCTTACACTGAGCAAGCAGAGCCAGTTAGTTTGGTTTAAGAAAACTTCCAATATTGGGGTAAGCAGTTTTCAACAGAGCGCGCCTATGGCCAGATAGAGATGTATAAAAAAAATTAGTAAGCAGCTCGTTTCTTTTCCATGTGTATAGTATAGTCGTGCTTAAATATATGGGCACTATCAAACAGCATTGGTAGCTGTAACTATTACAGTGCGGAAATTGTGTACATTGTAATTTATATACGTTTGAATAAACGGCATATGTGGGATGTTGTAAGACTGTTATGCACATATTCAAAGAAATGGTTTTAACGTCCAATAGGTAAAAAAAATTGGCTCTTGAAGTATCTGGCACATTCCACCGAGTAATCAGAACTGCAACAAAAAACAACGATTTGCCTATTTGAAGATACTTTTGAGGGACCTGCAGGATATAGTGAGATACTTTCATGAAAACATTTATGGGAATCGCCTAGGCTTCCGATAGGCAGCAAAGGTTTGCCTCTGAAGTTTTTCTTGCATCCACAAGACTGCCTTAAATGCAACAGATAGTATTTTTAAATAAGTTTGAGAGAAGTGTGCGATGTTGTAAGATACGTTTGTGAACATGTTGAAAGAAACGGCCAGAGCTTTTGTTTAGTAGCAAATTGTGCTTCTTAAGCTTTTCCTACGCCTACAGCGAGTAATTAAGATGGGCGCAGAAAGTCGTGAGGTGCGTTTTTCAAAATAAATGGCAACAAGATGCAAGCCTGCTTAAGGAGATATATCTGCAGATATATTCATTGTTGTATTGGAGTTAAAAAAACAACAAAGATGTTGCAAACCCTTTTTTTACAGAATCTGTCCAAACTGTTATATTACGCAGCACTGAAATTGGAAGAAAGAGGAAGCTACTTCCAGCTAATTATGATCCCAAAAAACGGAAATTTGGATCAACAACGCACCACTGTATTTCGATAGCACATTGTGACCTGAGGTATAGCATGATGGTGTTTTGTCGCAGTTTTTGCGATCATGTGCTCGGTGTGATGCGACACATGATTTGTCCGCCGAAGTCGCATTTCGGCATTGACTTTCATTACCATTGTGGCTCCTGAAACCCCTGCATTATCGGATGGAATCGAGGTTCTTTTCTGGCCTCAGTTCCCGTTCACTAGTGCCGGATTTTGCATGCTTCACTCACCTATTTTAAATTACTCGCAAGAACAAAATCATTACTTCAAAGCGGATAACGCGGTGTTACCAACTGTTACAAAGCGGTAAAGTGGCAGCACAAGGCCTAAGGAAAGCGAAATAGATATGAATTGGAGCCTCAGACGGAGGCTCCCACAAACTTTTGTTTGGTTTCTTTTCACTTAGTGTTGTGCAGTGTTGCCAACTCTATTTTGGTGATTGAATTTCACTCCGTACCGCAGCAAAGGCGAGCTGCTGACACCGATGACCAAGAAGTGAAAGCCGAGGCGGGCTTTCCTGGGGTTTTTCCTGCTCCGACGGCTGGTGACGCGGTTGAGGCCAACTTACAGTCCGCTAATGCAGCCATCAGGTAAAGACCATTCCATAGTAAACCATCGAGGAGCGAAATAAGAGAAAAGGCGATCTTCGTTACTTGAAGATTTGTACCGTGACTGCCGTGACTGCCGACATTGACTACATGTGCATGCGGGCAAAAATGACGCCGCTGTTTTTTGCAGCACAAATTTGAAGGTTGAAACATTGTGGGTGTCATTTTTATTACTCAGACCGCAAACCAGGGCTTCTAACTGGATTTTTAATCAGATCACACCAAGAAGTAAAGGGAAGCAGAGAAGCAAATAGAAAAGCAACACCTTTTGCGAACAGCGACGAACCACGCCATTCAAAAATCGCAGCCTCGGCATTTAAGTGAGGATTAACGTAGGAACAAATACGCCTGCTAATGCATGTCATGTTCTCGGGCAATAAAGTGCTGTACGGCTTCAGGAAAGTGATAGAAACGCGAAGGTGATGAAACTATGCGCGGAGCCTCATATAGCACCATTTAAGAACTATGCTACAAATGTATGACGTTTGTACGATGCTAATTATGATCACAATAAGAGTATAGTGCTTTGCTCCGTGTGGGAGAGATTTCCGTATTTTGCGTCCATGACCTTTTTGGGGAACAAAAAATCGGAGCTAGCGCTACAGAAAGCCGAAGTGTGCCCCTCGACAGGCCTGCAGCTTGGCGTAGCGCGACCAATCGCTTGCCGTCACAGCGCTTCTCCATATAACAGTAGCAGAGGTTCTCGATTCCTGCGTGACAGGCAAATCTCGTTGCACGACATGTACTCTTGGCGTGCTTTTCAACAGGATGTGTATGTGTGATGCGGCGCAGTATTTTGCCTCAGCTGTTTTTCCGAAACGAAAGAGTATACTGCGAAGTGCATCGAAGGCTCCCGACGTTCCTAGATTTTCCGTTTTCGTTTCTGCGATGCTGGGAATTGCGAGTGCTGATGCACAAATGCTGGGCGCGATTTGGCAAAATAATTAAATACGGTTATCCCATGTTGAGTTTTCGCAATTGCTTCGAAACCGATGCAGCCCTGGAATCTTCACAACAAGCAAGCAGAGGGCTTTCGGCCCCATAATATTTTTACTTCATCAGCACAGCACTTGTTGCACGGAAATCGAAGCTGTGTCTGGTGTCACGTTATGAAACGCTGCAATGGGACAGGAGGTATTTTCCTTCTGAGTGATGCAGTTAGAACACCATTTTTGGCATGCGTTGTCTTGCACGCAAGTATCATTGTGTTAGCATGAAGTCAAACAGCACAAAACTTGCATGTCATTTTCATTAGCTCGATGCCAATTTTCGGGATACACTTTGCGTTCTGTGCCCATTTTCCTTGAACCATCTATAAATTTTAAAATGTGCATAGAACTTAATTGCCTGCAACAGACGAAAACTTATAACTGGTGCCATGTTGGTGCTCAGCTGCGAGTCCTGTGCAAACGACCAAGCAGGAAAGGCGCCGGACAAGGAGGAAGACTCCAAAGGTGAGTACAGTAGACCATCGACACCTATATTTGTCGTGTGGCCGATTTCCAAGGTGCCAGTGGGCGTTCCCGGCGTTTCGCCACGCCGTGCTGGTGCAGTGGTTAGGGCCCTCGACTGCTGTGTCTAAGGTAGTGGGATCAAATGCCTCCCTTGGCGGCCGCTTTTCGGTGGAGGCGAAAAGCTAGGCGCCCATGTGCTGGCATGCCATGTAAGAGCACATTAAAGAGCCCCAGCTGGTCGAAATTTCCAGAGCCTTCCACTATGGTGGCTCTCATAGCCTGAGTCGCTTGGGAATGTTAAACACCGTTACCAAACCGTTCGTCTAAGTTGAAGCGTCGAGAACCGTTTTAGTAAAAACAATGAAAAACAATAAGAGTTGGAATTCAGATACTCACGACTTTAATCGTAGCATTGGTGAAAGGGGCAGAATAATGCGAACAAAGAAATGAAGCACCAGTGTTTGTCATCATTTTACCCGGAAAGTAATAACAGAGTATTTATCCTTTGTTTTGTTTCTAGTCACCAATCGTGTTTTTCGTTTCCTTTTTGTATTTTGCACCGAGTTGCAAGAGCTTGAAAATGCATGGAGCATTTCGGAGCAGCACACGGGTAGCAAACAACGTCGTCATCGGGGCTTAGTTTCGATGTATTGTACCTAGAAGTATTCAATACGCCTTCACAGCACACATCTCAATTCAGCATGTCGCCACTATGCGTATTTCGCATATTTGCGAGCGTCAAAGCCTCTCGTCTAAGGTTCTGGAAAGTTGGCAAAGCCAAGCGTTCCCCGGGCGCTTTTACGACCACATGCACACGCAGTGCATAAGGCTCTTCACGTATGACTTTCAGTAATTTTCAAAAATAAATAACCATGACACAGCTGTCACATGTCCAAACTGAGAATGGCGAGTGGGTAGAGAGAACGTGACAGGAGCTCTGTTGCATGATGGCGCGATTTTGGAATCGCTGCCGTTGTTTCTGGCCGCGCAATTTCGTGTTCTTCCCACGGGCCAGAGTCCCAGTATTGCTTGCACTGCAGCGCGACGAGAGGGACATTTTTCAAAGTATAAATAACCAGCACGATCTATCTCCTTTCTAATGAAGTACACCACACAAAAAGCCTGGCATTAAAAATGTCTGGCACTCTTCATTCATTCAACCTACATTGCTGGTTGCGACTGCACAAAAACAAATCTTGTACTCTTTTGAAAAACTACACATTTAATGCTTTCATTTGAACGCAGCTTTTCTTTACAAATATTTAAACATGACACCTACTTTGGAACGATCCTTACATATATACGATTGTTGTTTCTTCAGCTAAATATAGCGAACGATTTTAAAATGACAAAAGAGCAGTCTCAACTAAGATTTCACTAATGCATAGTTCTTGGTGTAAGTCTCTACCATGTGCTCATATTTTGTTACCGCACCGAATTCCTAAATAACACATGTAAATTAGCTAGCATTGTTATTGGTACATTCAGCAAAAATACTTTAATGTAGATGTGTAAACCGAGTTGAGAAATAACCATATCAATTAATTCCTTAGGTAGGTACAGCCTTTGTAAAGTGTAAAGTCCAGGGGTTCTGTTTCTGAGCTACGATGTGGCGCTGACTTAGCATTAGTGGAAGCCCTCTGTATGGGACAAGGTAAGACAAAAAAATCTTCTTAATTGGCAACACTGGAAATGCAATACAAGCCGCACAAAGTGGCTCAGAAGCAGACCCGCAGGGCTCTACACCTTTTACAAAGGGTGTAACTTTGAGGACGTGTGTAGCATCCGGTTTTCTAGGCTTATAAAAAAAAGGGAGGGGGGTATTTTTCACAGTCCAGGCGGCCGCATTTTGATGCAGGTGAAATTCAAAATTGCCGGTGTGCAGTGCGACAAAATTTCTGGTTGCTGAATCCCGGCTGGTTCATATTAATCTTCAGCTGTCTTCTACGGGTTCTCCCATTGAAAATGTGATGCTGTCGAGAATTACACTCACACCACCGCGGTAGCTTAGTGGTGGGAGCTCTCGTTCCCAAGGGCTCTTGCTAGATCCTGGCCGTGGTGGCCGTGTTTCAGCGGAGGCGAAACTCTGGACTTCCGTATGGTGTGCGATGTTAATCCCCAGGTGCTAGCAATTAACGTAGCCCTATATCATGATTTCCCTTATAGCCCTAATTCGGTTTGAAACGTTGAACCGTATGATTCAAACCAGACACCAGCTGAGTTCTCTTAGTTTAAAGTAAAGAGTTTGTAATAAAAGAAAACGTCACTTGGCTGCTCTCTCCGTCCCAATGTTGGCATTTTCAGATACCACAATTGAAGGAAATGAGTTACATCAGACCGTTGTTAAAATACAGAACCCTGATCTCTTTAGGGTCACTGCAATGAACCTGGGCAATTTGTTTCGGTGAAATCATGATTGTTAATTAGAGGGACTGCAATGAATTTGGTGCTGTGCCGAAAAACTTGCAGTGCCCTCAACGAGAGTGTGTATATGGTCACGATGGAACCGTCGCAGTGATTGCTTGCACTTTATCATTTATTTACTCAATACTGCACTGCTGAACACAAGCAGGAGGCTCATACCTGATAAAAATAATTTGTCAGCGAGCTTTTACAAACACGCAAAAATACCGTTGCTCTCGAAAGAAATATGGAGCATGCAGAACTTATAGAGTAGGTCTGACAAAGGGGAGTACACATAACGGACAGGAAAACGCTAAGTAGAAAGTGCAAATTACAAGCAGGATAAATAATATAAAAAGACATTACATGGAAACTATGCGCTGTTCAGGATGTATTATTCAATCATGCATACAGGCTGAATGCAATGAATGGGTAGCTTGTCCAATTTGATATAGATCGGGGAGAGAAGGAGTTCTGGAATGAAGCAGCCCTCGGGAAGTAAGGTGCTAATGGAAGCGAATGATTATGACGGGTCTGCCACTCATTGAGCAGAGTTAAATATGGATTGGAGTCTAAGGCGATTTTGCGATTCAATAGCAAGTACAAAAATTTTAGGCAAAGGAGCTTCCGCCTTAAGTGGAGCGCGTGAATGTTGCTGGACGCCATCAGAACAGATATGGAATCCTCTAATCTTCTTAGAATTACCGCGCGTTAAAACAATAAGCTGAGGTTAGAAGGCAAGGCGTTACTTTTTAAATGTCGGGCTCTTATTTTGAGCCACTCAGGGGCGTAGTGGAAATAAACATCGGTTGAGAATACCGAGGACGCGAAATGAAATTTATTTCGATGAAGGCAGAACGCCAGATCCGTCTGTTCTCACGAAACACATAGCCGGAGATGGAGGCGGGTGTTTGGTGCATTGAAAACACTGCAAGGAGCTCTTTGTAGATGGTACTGTTCTAATATTTTCCGCTCAAAGCAATCTTATCTTTAGTGCCGAGCAGCGAACTGATGACATTTTTTACTTTCGTTGCCGCAGGGAACACCATGGGCGTCTTGGAATCGATAATAAAATTTTTTAAGGAGTTGGATATTGCAAAATCGTTTACCGCCGTAACCACTCACACAACTGAGCTGTCGTAAGTGCACTTTCTTTGTGTCGACAATGTATTCCCTCTGTGATGTATAGGAGGATTTATGATGTAGCTGACCCGAGCCTTTGCAGGGTGTTTCACGTAACTTGAATAAAGGATTTGAATAAACACACACCAGAGACAAAGCAACATCAACTGATGTTTGAAAGCACCTCCACAGTTGGTTGATTAGTTGCTGTTGGCGAGCTCCGCGATGTCTGGTCGCCTCCCTAGAGCCTTTTACAAGCCTGCGCTGTTTGAGTTGTTTAGGATAATCTGTAGATGATAAGGCCAATGTGTGAAACTTGATTTGTACAAAACTAAATTTAAGATGTCGCTCTCAGTCGTTTCCACCTCCTACTCCTAAAGTTGTTCATCGTGAAACGTGCGCGGATAGAATATAATTTTGAGTGGTGGCGATGGAACCAATAGTCATCGTGGCTAAACCCTTAGGCGACAGAATAAATGCTGCTAACAATATGCCACACTATTGAGTCCTAATTATATTGCAGGGATGGGTGTCAAGAAGCAGCAGGCAAGCGAAATGCCGGGACTGGACAAAATAACACGACCACTGTACGGAAACAAAATCACCATTACCGCTGTGGAGAACAAAGGCCAGTGTGGTAAGCACCTAAGATTGTTCCATTTCGGGTACCTGCTCACCTGGTTGAAAAGTCAGCGCTGCGCTCTTATTTCTTTCAAACTAGCAATCCTCTGTGGCACTCTATGAATATCGCAAGAAACAGTAATCGTTTCACTGAGTGTCTGACGTCAATAATATGCACGCGTAAAATTGCTCGTATACATTCCGCGGAGAGCGCAGAACTATGCCTGCTTGTTGGCTTCCGTGGCTGCATCAAATTTTTCATATCAATTCGTGTTGTTGGGATAAGCGTGTGTGTACAGTAGTAGAAACAGTTACTAGTCGTATACTGTTACGATTCACAATACGGCATGCGGAAAATATAGCTGAACACAAAATAAAACAATAAGTGCACAAAACGATGGTGCACAAATTTGGCAGCCAAGTCCATCCGCACCGGGCAATATTTGTTTTTAGAAAGAGAAAAAGAAACCACGGCTAGATTTTAAACCGGGCAGTAATAGGGATATTTGGTTTGAATGTGCAAAAATTGCTGCTGACTGATGCATCGAACGCAAGGCATGCACGTAGCAGTGCAGTCAAATAAAACGTGAACTCTTTAGTCTTTTTTTGGCGCTTTTTATACCGAAGCACAGAAGTGTAGTTGCATGACATCTCTAGGAAACAAGAGACCCATTTTACGTGCGCCGTCAATCAGCCCCACAATCGCAACCTTATTGGCTGTTTTTGAGGGCAAATTCCTCTTTTCTGCTGTCCTTACTTAAATTGAACGCTCCAATTGCCGCTATCTGTTTTCGCCTGAGCTGAAATGTGACTTAGCACGTAGGCGATATTTAACAACGTTTTCTGCAGGTCAGGATGCCGCGGTTCGTGATGTGATAACAAGGCGTGGTAGTCAGGGGCCGTGTAATGCCGAGCCACGCCGCACTAAGCTATTCTCTACGCCACCGGTTTTATTTTGCTTAAGGCATTGACATTGAAAACGTTCCCTCGTTACAGAGATAAAGAAAATAGGTTATATTTATGTCTAACTTCAAAGATTTTATATTCGTTCTCGCGTTTGTCCCAAAGTCGCTCTTCAAAATTGCAATATGATCCTTTGTATGCTAGCGCCCACATATGCTGCCACCAACGACATATCGTCGATTACTAATATATATATACTTATAATAGCTTCGGAGTAAATGTACACTTCCTAAAATATAGCGTGCGAGGCGAAAATTTCTGTAGAAATGGGACAATTCGCACACTACGACTGCACCCCGACGTGTTTATCTTCCTATAACTTGTGCATGCGAATGAAGGGCACAAAACACGAGGTGAGGTCGAATTATAAAAAAAAATTGCTCTTCTGTTTCGCACTGGTTGGAATTGTATTTGTTTCCAAACTTGGGAACGCGCCTGCAAGAAGCACAATGGATGCGATCTATTCGCTGGCGATGTCGCGGTTTTCTGACTCCGTGTAGGAACAGCGCTCCCCGCCAATTGCATTGACCTGCTTTCGCCCATGGGACCAATTCTTGATCTCAGCCTGTTTATTCCGAAAGCACGCAACAGCACTTCCCGCCAATTGCATTGACCTGCTTTCTCCCATGGGACCAATTCTTGATCTCAGCCTGTTTATTCCGAAAGCACGGAACAGCGCTTCCCGCCAATTGCATTGACCTGCTTTCTCCCATGGGACCAATTCTTGATCTCAGCCTGTTTATTCCGAAAGCACGGAACAGCGCTTCCCGCAGTTTGCATTGACCTGCTTTCTCCCATGGGACCAATTCTTGATCTCAGCCTGTTTATTCCGAAAGCACGGAACAGCGCTTCCCGCCAATTGCATTGACCTGCTTTCTCCCATGGGACCAATTCTTGATCTCAGCCTGTTTATTCCGAAAGCACGGAACAGCGCTTCCCGCAGTTTGCATTGACCTGCTTTCTCCCATGGGACCAATTCTTGATCTCAGCCTGTTTATTCCGAAAGCACGGAACAGCGCTTCCCGCAGTTTGCATTGACCTGCTTTCTCCCATGGGACCAATTCTTGATCTCAGCCTGTTTATTCCGAAAGCACGGAACAGCGCTTCCCGCAGTTTGCATTGACCTGCTTTCTCCCATGGGACCAATTCTTGATCTCAGCCTGTTTATTCCGAAAGCACGGAACAGCGCTTCCCGCAGTTTGCATTGACCTGCTTTCTCCCATGGGACCAATTCTTGATCTCAGCCTGTTTATTCCGAAAGCACGGAACAGCGCTTCCCGCAGTTTGCATTGACCTGCTTTCTCCCATGGGACCAATTCTTGATCTCAGCCTGTTTATTCCGAAAGCACGGAACAGCGCTTCCCGCAGTTTGCATTGACCTGCTTTATCCCATGGGACCAATTCTTGATCTCAGCCTGTTTATTACGAAAGCACGGAACAGCGCTTCCCGCAGTTTGCATTGACCTGCTTTCTCCCATGGGACCAATTCTTGATCTCAGCCTGTTTATTCCGAAAGCACGGAACAGCGCTTCCCGCAGTTTGCATTGACCTGCTTTCTCCCATGGGACCAATTCTTGATCTCAGCCTGTTTATTCCGAAAGCACGGAACAGCGCTTCCCGCAGTTTGCATTGACCTGCTTTCTCCCATGGGACCAATTCTTGATCTCAGCCTGTTTATTCCGAAAGCACGGAACAGCGCTTCCCGCAGTTTGCATTGACCTGCTTTCTCCCATGGGACCAATTCTTGATCTCAGCCTGTTTATTCCGAAAGCACGGAACAGCGCTTCCCGCAGTTTGCATTGACCTGCTTTCTCCCATGGGACCAATTCTTGATCTCAGCCTGTTTATTCCGAAAGCACGGAACAGCGCTTCCCGCAGTTTGCATTGACCTGCTTTCTCCCATGGGACCAATTCTTGATCTCAGCCTGTTTATTCCGAAAACACGGAACAGCGCTTCCCGCAGTTAGCATTGACCTGCTTTCTCCCATGGGACCAATTCTTGATCTCAGCCTGTTTATTCCGAAAGCACGGAACAGCGCTTCCCGCAGTTTGCATTGACCTGCTTTCTCCCATGGGACCAATTCTTGATCTCAGCCTGTTTATTCCGAAAGCACGGAACAGCGCTTCCCGCAGTTTGCATTGACCTGCTTTCTCCCATGGGACCAATTCTTGATCTCAGCCTGTTTATTCCGAAAGCACGGAACAGCGCTTCCCGCAGTTTGCATTGACCTGCTTTCTCCCATGGGACCAATTCTTGATCTCAGCCTGTTTATTCCGAAAGCACGGAACAGCGCTTCCCGCAGTTTGCATTGACCTGCTTTCTCCCATGGGACCAATTCTTGATCTCAGCCTGTTTATTCCGAAAGCACGGAACAGCGCTTCCCGCAGTTTGCATTGACCTGCTTTCTCCCATGGGACCAATCCTTGATCTCAGCCTGTTTATTCCGAAAGCACGGAACAGCGCTTCCCGCAGTTTGCATTGACCTGCTTTCTCCCATGGGACCAATTCTTGATCTCAGCCTGTTTATTCCGAAAACACGGAACAGCGCTTCCCGCAGTTTGCATTGACCTGCTTTCTCCCATGGGACCAATTCTTGATCTCAGCCTGTTTATTCCGAAAACACGGAACAGCGCTTCCCGCAGTTTGCATTGACCTGCTTTCTCCCATGGGACCAATTCTTGATCTCAGCCTGTTTATTCCGAAAGCACGGAACAGCGCTTCCCGCAGTTTGCATTGACCTGCTTTCTCCCATGGGACCAATTCTTGATCTCAGCCTGTTTATTCCGAAAGCACGGAACAGCGCTACCCGCAGTTTGCATTGACCTGCTTTCTCCCATGGGACCAATTCTTGATCTCAGCCTGTTTATTCCGAAAGCACGGAACAGCGCTTCCCGCAGTTTGCATTGACCTGCTTTCTCCCATGGGACCAATTCTTGATCTCAGCCTGTTTATTCCGAAAGCACGGAACAGCGCTTCCCGCAGTTTGCATTGACCTGCTTTCTCCCATGGGACCAATTCTTGATCTCAGCCTGTTTATTCCGAAAGCACGGAACAGCGCTTCCCGCAGTTTGCATTGACCTGCTTTCTCCCATGGGACCAATCCTTGATCTCAGCCTGTTTATTCCGAAAGCACGGAACAGCGCTTCCCGCAGTTTGCATTGACGTGCTTTCTCCCATGGGACCAATTCTTGATCTCAGCCTGTTTATTCCGAAAGCACGGAACAGCGCTTCCCGCAGTTTGCATTGACCTGCTTTCTCCCATGGGACCAATTCTTGATCTCAGCCTGTTTATTCCGAAAGCACGGAACAGCGCTTCCCGCAGTTTGCATTGACCTGCTTTCTCCCATGGGACCAATTCTTGATCTCAGCCTGTTTATTCCGAAAACACGGAACAGCGCTTCCAGCAGTTTGCATTGACCTGCTTTCTCCCATGGGACCAATTCTTGATCTCAGCCTGTTTATTCCGAAAACACGGAACAGCGCTTCCCGCAGTTTGCATTGACCTGCTTTCTCCCATGGGACCAATTCTTGATATCAGCCTGTTTATTCCGAAAACACGGAACAGCGCTTCCCGCAGTTTGCATTGACCTGCTTTCTCCCATGGGACCAATTCTTGATCTCAGCCTGTTTATTCCGAAAACACGGAACAGCGCTTCCCGCAGTTTGCATTGACCTGCTTTCTCCCATGGGACCAATTCTTGATCTCAGCCTGTTTATTCCGAAAACACGGAACAGCGCTTCCCGCAGTTTGCATTGACCTGCTTTCTCCCATGGGACCAATTCTTGATCTCAGCCTGTTTATTCCGAAAACACGGAACAGCGCTTCCCGCAGTTTGCATTGACCTGCTTTCTCCCGTGGGACCAATTCTTGATCTCAGCCTGTTTATTCCGAAAGCACGGAACAGCGCTTCCCGCAGTTTGCATTGACCTGCTTTCTCCCATGGGACCAATTCTTGATCTCAGCCTGTTTATTCCGAAAGCACGGAACAGCGCTACCCGCAGTTTGCATTGACCTGCTTTCTCCCATGGGACCAATTCTTGATCTCAGCCTGTTTATTCCGAAAGCACGGAACAGCGCTTCCCGCAGTTTGCATTGACCTGCTTTCTCCCATGGGACCAATTCTTGATCTCAGCCTGTTTATTCCGAAAGCACGGAACAGCGCTTCCCGCAGTTTGCATTGACCTGCTTTCTCCCATGGGACCAATTCTTGATCTCAGCCTGTTTATTCCGAAAGCACGGAACAGCGCTTCCCGCAGTTTGCATTGACCTGCTTTCTCCCATGGGACCAATTCTTGATCTCAGCCTGTTTATTCCGAAAGCACGGAACAGCGCTTCCCGCAGTTTGCATTGACCTGCTTTCTCCCATGGGACCAATTCTTGATCTCAGCCTGTTTATTCCGAAAGCACGGAACAGCGCTTCCCGCAGTTTGCATTGACCTGCTTTCTCCCATGGGACCAATTCTTGATCTCAGCCTGTTTATTCCGAAAGCACGGAACAGCGCTTCCCGCAGTTTGCATTGACCTGCTTTCTCCCATGGGACCAATTCTTGATCTCAGCCTGTTTATTCCGAAAACACGGAACAGCGCTTCCCGCAGTTTGCATTGACCTGCTTTCTCCCATGGGACCAATTCTTGATCTCAGCCTGTTTATTCCGAAAACACGGAACAGCGCTTCCCGCAGTTTGCATTGACCTGCTTTCTCCCATGGGACCAATTCTTGATCTCAGCCTGTTTATTCCGAAAGCACGGAACAGCGCTTCCCGCAGTTTGCATTGACCTGCTTTCTCCCATGGGACCAATTCTTGATCTCAGCCTGTTTACTCCGAAAACACGGAACAGCGCTTCCCGCAGTTTGCATTGACCTGCTTTCTCCCATGGGACCAATTCTTGATCTCAGCCTGTTTATTCCGAAAACACGGAACAGCGCTTCCCGCAGTTTGCATTGACCTGCTTTCTCCCATGGGACCAATTCTTGATCTCAGCCTGTTTATTCCGAAAACACGGAACAGCGCTTCCCGCAGTTTGCATTGACCTGCTTTCTCCCGTGGGACCAATTCTTGATCTCAGCCTGTTTATTCCGAAAGCACGGAACAGCGCTTCCCGCAGTTTGCATTGACCTGCTTTCTCCCATGGGACCAATTCTTGATCTCAGCCTGTTTATTCCGAAAGCACGGAACAGCGCTTCCCGCAGTTTGCATTGACCTGCTTTCTCCCATGGGACCAATTCTTGATCTCAGCCTGTTTATTCCGAAAGCACGGAACAGCGCTTCCCGCAGTTTGCATTGACCTGCTTTCTCCCATGGGACCAATTCTTGATCTCAGCCTGTTTATTCCGAAAGCACGGAACAGCGCTTCCCGCAGTTTGCATTGACCTGCTTTCTCCCATGGGACCAATTCTTGATCTCAGCCTGTTTATTCCGAAAGCACGGAACAGCGCTTCCCGCAGTTTGCATTGACCTGCTTTCTCCCATGGGACCAATTCTTGATCTCAGCCTGTTTATTCCGAAAGCACGGAACAGCGCTTCCCGCAGTTTGCATTGACCTGCTTTCTCCCATGGGACCAATTCTTGATCTCAGCCTGTTTATTCCGAAAACACGGAACAGCGCTTCCCGCAGTTTGCATTGACCTGCTTTCTCCCATGGGACCACTTCTTGATCTCAGCCTGTTTATTCCGAAAACACGGAACAGCGCTTCCCGCAGTTTGCATTGACCTGCTTTCTCCCATGGGACCAATTCTTGATCTCAGCCTGTTTATTCCGAAAACACGGAACAGCGCTTCCCGCAGTTTGCATTGACCTGCTTTCTCCCATGGGACCAATTCTTGATCTCAGCCTGTTTATTCCGAAAGCACGGAACAGCGCTTCCCGCAGTTTGCATTGACCTGCTTTCTCCCATGGGACCAATTCTTGATCTCAGCCTGTTTATTCCGAAAGCACGGAACACCGCTTCCCGCAGTTTGCATTGACCTGCTTTCTCCCATGGGACCAATTCTTGATCTCAGCCTGTTTATTACGAAAACACGGAACAGCGCTTCCCGCAGTTTGCATTGACCTGCTTTCTCCCATGGGACCAATTCTTGATCTCAGCCTGTTTATTCCGAAAGCACGGAACAGCGCTTCCCGCAGTTTGCATTGACCTGCTTTCTCCCATGGGACCAATTCTTGATCTCAGCCTGTTTATTCCGAAAGCACGGAACAGCGCTACCCGCAGTTTGCATTGACCTGCTTTCTCCCATGGGACCAATTCTTGATCTCAGCCTGTTTATTCCGAAAGCACGGAACAGCGCTTCCCGCAGTTTGCATTGACCTGCTTTCTCCCATGGGACCAATTCTTGATCTCAGCCTGTTTATTCCGAAAGCACGGAACAGCGCTTCCCGCAGTTTGCATTGACCTGCTTTCTCCCATGGGACCAATTCTTGATCTCAGCCTGTTTATTCCGAAAGCACGGAACAGCGCTTCCCGCAGTTTGCATTGACCTGCTTTCTCCCATGGGACCAATTCTTGATCTCAGCCTGTTTATTCCGAAAGCACGGAACAGCGCTTCCCGCAGTTTGCATTGACCTGCTTTCTCCCATGGGACCAATTCTTGATCTCAGCCTGTTTATTCCGAAAGCACGGAACAGCGCTTCCCGCAGTTTGCATTGACCTGCTTTCTCCCATGGGACCAATTCTTGATCTCAGCCTGTTTATTCCGAAAGCACGGAACAGCGCTTCCCGCAGTTTGCATTGACCTGCTTTCTCCCATGGGACCAATTCTTGATCTCAGCCTGTTTATTCCGAAAACACGGAACAGCGCTTCCCGCAGTTTGCATTGACCTGCTTTCTCCCATGGGACCAATTCTTGATCTCAGCCTGTTTATTCCGAAAACACGGAACAGCGCTTCCCGCAGTTTGCATTGACCTGCTTTCTCCCATGGGACCAATTCTTGATCTCAGCCTGTTTATTCCGAAAGCACGGAACAGCGCTTCCCGCAGTTTGCATTGACCTGCTTTCTCCCATGGGACCAATTCTTGATCTCAGCCTGTTTACTCCGAAAACACGGAACAGCGCTTCCCGCAGTTTGCATTGACCTGCTTTCTCCCATGGGACCAATTCTTGATCTCAGCCTGTTTATTCCGAAAACACGGAACAGCGCTTCCCGCAGTTTGCATTGACCTGCTTTCTCCCATGGGACCAATTCTTGATCTCAGCCTGTTTATTCCGAAAACACGGAACAGCGCTTCCCGCAGTTTGCATTGACCTGCTTTCTCCCGTGGGACCAATTCTTGATCTCAGCCTGTTTATTCCGAAAGCACGGAACAGCGCTTCCCGCAGTTTGCATTGACCTGCTTTCTCCCATGGGACCAATTCTTGATCTCAGCCTGTTTATTCTGAAAGCACGGAACAGCGCTTCCCGCAGTTTGCATTGACCTGCTTTCTCCCATGGGACCAATTCTTGATCTCAGCCTGTTTATTCCGAAAGCACGGAACAGCGCTTCCCGCAGTTTGCATTGACCTGCTTTCTCCCATGGGACCAATTCTTGATCTCAGCCTGTTTATACCGAAAGCACGGAACAGCGCTTCCCGCAGTTTGCATTGACCTGCTTTCTCCCATGGGACCAATTCTTGATCTCAGCCTGTTTATTCCGAAAGCACGGAACAGCGCTTCCCGCAGTTTGCATTGACCTGCTTTCTCCCATGGGACCAATTCTTGATCTCAGCCTGTTTATTCCGAAAGCACGGAACAGCGCTTCCCGCAGTTTGCATTGACCTGCTTTCTCCCATGGGACCAATTCTTGATCTCAGCCTGTTTATTCCGAAAACACGGAACAGCGCTTCCCGCAGTTTGCATTGACCTGCTTTCTCCCATGGGACCAATTCTTGATCTCAGCCTGTTTATTCCGAAAACACGGAACAGCGCTTCCCGCAGTTTGCATTGACCTGCTTTCTCCCATGGGACCAATTCTTGATCTCAGCCTGTTTATTCCGAAAACACGGAACAGCGCTTCCCGCAGTTTGCATTGACCTGCTTTCTCCCATGGGACCAATTCTTGATCTCAGCCTGTTTATTCCGAAAGCACGGAACAGCGCTTCCCGCAGTTTGCATTGACCTGCTTTCTCCCATGGGACCAATTCTTGATCTCAGCCTGTTTATTCCGAAAGCACGGAACACCGCTTCCCGCAGTTTGCATTGACCTGCTTTCTCCCATGGGACCAATTCTTGATCTCAGCCTGTTTATTCCGAAAACACGGAAAAGCGCTTCCCGCAGTTTGCATTGACCTGCTTTCTCCCATGGGACCAATTCTTGATCTCAGCCTGTTTATTCCGAAAACACGGAACAGCGCTTCCCGCAGTTTGCATTGACCTGCTTTCTCCCATGGGACCAATTCTTGATCTCAGCCTGTTTATTCCGAAAGCACGGAACAGCGCTTCCGCAGTTTGCATTGACCTGCTTTCTCCCATGGGACCAATTCTTGATCTCAGCCTGTTTATTACAAAAGCACGGAACAGCGCTTCCCGCAGTTTGCATTGACCTGCTTTCTCCCATGGGACCAATTCTTGATCTCAGCCTGTTTATTCCGAAAACACGGAACAGCGCTTCCCGCAGTTTGCATTGACCTGCTTTCTCCCATGGGACCAATTCTTGATCTCAGCCTGTTTATTCCGAAAACACGGAACAGCGCTTCCCGCAGTTTGCATTGACCTGCTTTCTCCCATGGGACCAATTCTTGATCTCAGCCTGTTTATTCCGAAAACACGGAACAGCGCTTCCCGCAGTTTGCATTGACCTGCTTTCTCCCATGGGACCAATTCTTGATCTCAGCCTGTTTATTCCGAAAACACGGAACAGCGCTTCCCGCAGTTTGCATTGACCTGCTTTCTCCCATGGGACCAATTCTTGATCTCAGCCTGTTTATTCCGAAAACACGGAACAGCGCTTCCCGCAGTTTGCATTGACCTGCTTTCTCCCATGGGACCAATTCTTGATCTCAGCCTGTTTATTCCGAAAGCACGGAACAGCGCTTCCCGCAGTTTGCATTGACCTGCTTTCTCCCATGGGACCAATTCTTGATCTCAGCCTGTTTATTCCGAAAGCACGGAACAGCGCTACCCGCAGTTTGCATTGACCTGCTTTCTCCCATGGGACCAATTCTTGATCTCAGCCTGTTTATTCCGAAAGCACGGAACAGCGCTTCCCGCAGTTTGCATTGACCTGCTTTCTCCCATGGGACCAATTCTTGATCTCAGCCTGTTTATTCCGAAAGCACGGAACAGCGCTTCCCGCAGTTTGCATTGACCTGCTTTCTCCCATGGGACCAATTCTTGATCTCAGCCTGTTTATTCCGAAAGCACGGAACAGCGCTTCCCGCAGTTTGCATTGACCTGCTTTCTCCCATGGGACCAATTCTTGATCTCAGCCTGTTTATTCCGAAAGCACGGAGCAGCGCTTCCCGCAGTTTGCATTGACCTGCTTTCTCCCATGGGACCAATTCTTGATCTCAGCCTGTTTATTCCGAAAGCACGGAACAGCGCTTCCCGCAGTTTGCATTGACCTGCTTTCTCCCATGGGACCAATTCTTGATCTCAGCCTGTTTATTCCGAAAGCACGGAACAGCGCTTCCCGCAGTTTGCATTGACCTGCTTTCTCCCATGGGACCAATTCTTGATCTCAGCCTGTTTATTCCGAAAACACGGAACAGCGCTTCCCGCAGTTTGCATTGACCTGCTTTCTCCATGGGACCAATTCTTGATCTCAGCCTGTTTATTCCGAAAACACGGAACAGCGCTTCCCGCAGTTTGCATTGACCTGCTTTCTCCCATGGGACCAATTCTTGATCTCAGCCTGTTTATTCCGAAAGCACGGAACAGCGCTTCCCGCAGTTTGCATTGACCTGCTTTCTCCCATGGGACCAATTCTTGATCTCAGCCTGTTTACTCCGAAAACACGGAACAGTGCTTTTCGCAGTTTGCAATGACCTGCTTTCTCCCATGGGACCAATTCTTGATCTCAGCCTGTTTATTCCGAAAACACGGAACAGCGCTTCCCGCAGTTTGCATTGACCTGCTTTCTCCCATGGGACCAATTCTTGATCTCAGCCTGTTTATTCCGAAAACACGGAACAGCGCTTCCCGCAGTTTGCATTGACCTGCTTTCTCCCGTGGGACCAATTCTTGATCTCAGCCTGTTTATTCCGAAAGCACGGAACAGCGCTTCCCGCAGTTTGCATTGACCTGCTTTCTCCCATGGGACCAATTCTTGATCTCAGCCTGTTTATTCCGAAAGCACGGAACAGCGCTTCCCGCAGTTTGCATTGACCTGCTTTCTCCCATGGGACCAATTCTTGATCTCAGCCTGTTTATTCCGAAAGCACGGAACAGCGCTTCCCGCAGTTTGCATTGACCTGCTTTCTCCCATGGGACCAATTCTTGATCTCAGCCTGTTTATTCCGAAAGCACGGAACAGCGCTTCCCGCAGTTTGCATTGACCTGCTTTCTCCCATGGGACCAATTCTTGATCTCAGCCTGTTTATTCCGAAAGCACGGAACAGCGCTTCCCGCAGTTTGCATTGACCTGCTTTCTCCCATGGGACCAATTCTTGATCTCAGCCTGTTTATTCCGAAAGCACGGAACAGCGCTTCCCGCAGTTTGCATTGACCTGCTTTCTCCCATGGGACCAATTCTTGATCTCAGCCTGTTTATTCCGAAAACACGGAACAGCGCTTCCCGCAGTTTGCATTGACCTGCTTTCTCCCATGGGACCAATTCTTGATCTCAGCCTGTTTATTCCGAAAACACGGAACAGCGCTTCCCGCAGTTTGCATTGACCTGCTTTCTCCCATGGGACCAATTCTTGATCTCAGCCTGTTTATTCCGAAAACACGGAACAGCGCTTCCCGCAGTTTGCATTGACCTGCTTTCTCCCATGGGACCAATTCTTGATCTCAGCCTGTTTATTCCGAAAGCACGGAACAGCGCTTCCCGCAGTTTGCATTGACCTGCTTTCTCCCATGGGACCAATTCTTGATCTCAGCCTGTTTATTCCGAAAGCACGGAACACCGCTTCCCGCAGTTTGCATTGACCTGCTTTCTCCCATGGGACCAATTCTTGATCTCAGCCTGTTTATTCCGAAAACACGGAACAGCGCTTCCCTCAGTTTGCATTGACCTGCTTTCTCCCATGGGACCAATTCTTGATCTCAGCCTGTTTATTCCGAAAACACGGAACAGTGCTTCCCGCAGTTTGCATTGACCTGCTTTCTCCCATGGGACCAATTCTTGATCTCAGCCTGTTTATTCCGAAAACACGGAACAGCGCTTCCCGCAGTTTGCATTGACCTGCTTTCTCCCATGGGACCAATTCTTGATCTCAGCCTGTTTATTCCGAAAGCACGGAACAGCGCTTCCCGCAGTTTGCATTGACCTGCTTTCTCCCATGGGACCAATTCTTGATCTCAGCCTGTTTATTCCGAAAGCACGGAACAGCGCTTCCCGCAGTTTGCATTGACCTGCTTTCTCCCATGGGACCAATTCTTGATCTCAGCCTGTTTATTCCGAAAACACGGAACAGCGCTTCCCGCAGTTTGCATTGACCTGCTTTCTCCCATGGGACCAATTCTTGATCTCAGCCTGTTTATTCCGAAAGCACGGAACAGCGCTTCCCGCAGTTTGCATTGACCTGCTTTCTCCCATGGGACCAATTCTTGATCTCAGCCTGTTTATTCCGAAAGCACGGAACAGCGCTTCCCGCAGTTTGCATTGACCTGCTTTCTCCCATGGGACCAATTCTTGATCTCAGCCTGTTTATTCCGAAAGCACGGAACAGCGCTTCCCGCAGTTTGCATTGACCTGCTTTCTCCCATGGGACCAATTCTTGATCTCAGCCTGTTTATTCCGAAAGCACGGAACAGCGCTTCCCGCAGTTTGCATTGACCTGCTTTCTCCCATGGGACCAATTCTTGATCTCAGCCTGTTTATTCCGAAAGCACGGAACAGCGCTTCCCGCAGTTTGCATTGACCTGCTTTCTCCCATGGGACCAAATCTTGATCTCAGCCTGTTTATTCCGAAAGCACGGAACAGCGCTTCCCGCAGTTTGCATTGACCTGCTTTCTCCCATGGGACCAATTCTTGATCTCAGCCTGTTTATTCCGAAAGCACGCAACAGCACTTCCCGCCAATTGCATTGACCTGCTTTCTCCCATGGGACCAATTCTTGATCTCAGCCTGTTTATTCCGAAAGCACGGAACAGCGCTTCCCGCCAATTGCATTGACCTGCTTTCTCCCATGGGACCAATTCTTGATCTCAGCCTGTTTATTCCGAAAGCACGGAACAGCGCTTCCCGCAGTTTGCATTGACCTGCTTTCTCCCATGGGACCAATTCTTGATCTCAGCCTGTTTATTCCGAAAGCACGGAACAGCGCTTCCCGCCAATTGCATTGACCTGCTTTCTCCCATGGGACCAATTCTTGATCTCAGCCTGTTTATTCCGAAAGCACGGAACAGCGCTTCCCGCAGTTTGCATTGACCTGCTTTCTCCCATGGGACCAATTCTTGATCTCAGCCTGTTTATTCCGAAAGCACGGAACAGCGCTTCCCGCAGTTTGCATTGACCTGCTTTCTCCCATGGGACCAATTCTTGATCTCAGCCTGTTTATTCCGAAAGCACGGAACAGCGCTTCCCGCAGTTTGCATTGACCTGCTTTCTCCCATGGGACCAATTCTTGATCTCAGCCTGTTTATTCCGAAAGCACGGAACAGCGCTTCCCGCAGTTTGCATTGACCTGCTTTCTCCCATGGGACCAATTCTTGATCTCAGCCTGTTTATTCCGAAAGCACGGAACAGCGCTTCCCGCAGTTTGCATTGACCTGCTTTCTCCCATGGGACCAATTCTTGATCTCAGCCTGTTTATTCCGAAAGCACGGAACAGCGCTTCCCGCAGTTTGCATTGACCTGCTTTCTCCCATGGGACCAATTCTTGATCTCAGCCTGTTTATTCCGAAAGCACGGAACAGCGCTTCCCGCAGTTTGCATTGACCTGCTTTCTCCCATGGGACCAATTCTTGATCTCAGCCTGTTTATTCCGAAAGCACAGAACAGCGCTTCCCGCAGTTTGCATTGACCTGCTTTCTCCCATGGGACCAATTCTTGATCTCAGCCTGTTTATTCCGAAAACACGGAACAGCGCTTCCCGCAGTTTGCATTGACCTGCTTTATCCCATGGGACCAATTCTTGATCTCAGCCTGTTTATTCCGAAAACACGGAACAGCGCTTCCCGCAGTTTGCATTGACCTGCTTTCTCCCATGGGACCAATTCTTGATCTCAGCCTGTTTATTCCGAAAGCACGGAACAGCGCTTCCCGCAGTTTGCATTGACCTGCTTTCTCCCATGGGACCAATTCTTGATCTCAGCCTGTTTATTCCGAAAGCACGGAACAGCGCTTCCCGCAGTTTGCATTGACCTGCTTTCTCCCATGGGACCAATTCTTGATCTCAGCCTGTTTATTCCGAAAGCACGGAACAGCGCTTCCCGCAGTTTGCATTGACCTGCTTTCTCCCATGGGACCAATTCTTGATCTCAGCCTGTTTATTCCGAAAGCACGGAACAGCGCTTCCCGCAGTTTGCATTGACCTGCTTTCTCCCATGGGACCAATTCTTGATCTCAGCCTGTTTATTCCGAAAGCACGGAACAGCGCTTCCCGCAGTTTGCATTGACCTGCTTTCTCCCATGGGACCAATTCTTGATCTCAGCCTGTTTATTCCGAAAACACGGAACAGCGCTTCCCGCAGTTTGCATTGACCTGCTTTCTCCCATGGGACCAATTCTTGATCTCAGCCTGTTTATTCCGAAAGCACGGAACAGCGCTTCCCGCAGTTTGCATTGACCTGCTTTCTCCCATGGGACCAATTCTTGATCTCAGCCTGTTTATTCCGAAAGCACGGAACAGCGCTTCCCGCAGTTTGCATTGACCTGCTTTCTCCCATGGGACCAATTCTTGATCTCAGCCTGTTTATTCCGAAAGCACGGAACAGCGCTTCCCGCAGTTTGCATTGACCTGCTTTCTCCCATGGGACCAATTCTTGATCTCAGCCTGTTTATTCCGAAAGCACGGAACAGCGCTTCCCGCAGTTTGCATTGACCTGCTTTCTCCCATGGGACCAATTCTTGATCTCAGCCTGTTTATTCCGAAAGCACGGAACAGCGCTTCCCGCAGTTTGCATTGACCTGCTTTCTCCCATGGGACCAATTCTTGATCTCAGCCTGTTTATTCCGAAAACACGGAACAGCGCTTCCCGCAGTTTGCATTGACCTGCTTTCTCCCATGGGACCAATTCTTGATCTCAGCCTGTTTATTCCGAAAGCACGGAACAGCACTTCCCGCAGTTTGCATTGACCTGCTTTCTCCCATGGGACCAATTCTTGATCTCAGCCTGTTTATTCCGAAAGCACGGAACAGCGCTTCCCGCAGTTTGCATTGACCTGCTTTCTCCCATGGGACCAATTCTTGATATCAGCCTGTTTATTCCGAAAACACGGAACAGCGCTTCCCGCAGTTTGCATTGACCTGCTTTCTCCCATGGGACCAATTCTTGATCTCAGCCTGTTTATTCCGAAAGCACGGAACAGCGCTTCCCGCAGTTTGCATTGACCTGCTTTCTCCCATGGGACCAATTCTTGATCTCAGCCTGTTTATTCCGAAAGCACGGAACAGCGCTTCCTGCTGTTTGCATTGACCTGCTTTCTCCCATGGGACCAATTCTTGATCTCAGCCTGTTTATTCCGAAAGCACGGAACAGCGCTTCCCGCAGTTTGCATTGACCTGCTTTCTCCCATGGGACCAATTCTTGATCTCAGCCTGTTTATTCCGAAAGCACGGAACAGCGCTTCCCGCAGTTTGCATTGACCTGCTTTCTCCCATGGGACCAATTGTTGATCTCAGCCTGTTTATTCCGAAAGCACGGAACAGCGCTGCCCGCAGTTTGCATTGACCTGCTTTCTCCCATGGGACCAATTCTTGATCTCAGCCTGTTTATTCCGAAAGCACGGAACAGCGCTTCCCGCAGTTTGCATTGACCTGCTTTCTCCCATGGGACCAATTCTTGATCTCAGCCTGTTTATTCCGAAAGCACGGAACAGCGCTTCCCGCAGTTTGCATTGACCTGCTTTCTCCCATGGGACCAATTCTTGATCTCAGCCTGTTTATTCCGAAAGCACGGAACAGCGCTTCCTGCAGTTTGCATTGACCTGCTTTCTCCCATGGGACCAATTCTTGATATCAGCCTGTTTATTCCGAAAGCACGGAACAGCGCTTCCCGCAGTTTGCATTGACCTGCTTTCTCCCATGGGACCAATTCTTGATCTCAGCCTGTTTATTCCAAAAGCACGGAACAGCGCTTCCCGCAGTTTGCATTGACCTGCTTTCTCCCATGGGACCAATTCTTGATCTCAGCCTGTTTATTCCGAAAGCACGGAACAGCGCTTCCCGCAGTTTGCATTGACCTGCTTTCTCCCATGGGACCAATTCTTGATCTCAGCCTGTTTATTCCGAAAACACGGAACAGCGCTTCCCGCAGTTTGCATTGACCTGCTTTCTCCCATGGGACCAATTCTTGATCTCAGCCTGTTTATTCCGAAAGCACGGAACAGCGCTTCCCGCAGTTTGCATTGACCTGCTTTCTCCCATGGGACCAATTGTTGATCTCAGCCTGTTTATTCCGAAAGCACGGAACAGCGCTTCCCGCAGTTTGCATTGACCTGCTTTCTCCCATGGGACCAATTCTTGATCTCAGCCTGTTTATTCCGAAAGCACGCTCGATGACCATTTAAGAAAGCGGTCAAACTTTTCGTCCACAAGCAGTGCCTAGAAATGGCGGCTTCCTTGAGCATTGGTTGTGCCCGGTATACGTTTCGTGGGCACTTCCCGCTCAATGTGTAGCAGCCCTGGGATAAGCAGCCAGCGAATTAGGGTCACCATTGCCTGACCTTTACTCGATAGGCACACGTAACCACTAAAGCTTCTGAATGCGCTCTTGGCTATTGCCGAAATTGCAAGCCCGATGCACGCACCGTGCAGACTCGTCAGGCCCACTCATCGCAGAAAGGGCGTCGACAGAAGTGTGTGGCGAAGCTCTCTGATAATGAGTGCTTAAGTGCGAACATATGACGTGTAACTTTGATTCCTTTTTTAATACGGTTAGATTGCAGAGTAATGGGGCGTGAAGTTATCGCTCACTCTACAGACTACCAGAGTTAGATCGGGCAACCGTCCACGGATCGGCCTTATCGATGTCGCAGTCCTGAAAAGCCCACACTATTGCTATAAGCGATCATTACTTATGCTGCGACGTCATCGCTATAATGCGAGTAGATCACCTGAGACATCCGCCTTCTATTCCACAGATTGTGACAATGCCTTAACTATGCCGGCGAAAATGCATTTTGCTCTTTATAGCTTTTGCCCAGTAATAACTTCATCAAGCAGTCCCGCACGAGGGACGGCGCCTGCTTCAAACATGGGCAAAGGCGGAATGTCCTCTGATATTGTAGCCTCCACTGCAGACCACGCCCCGCCGTCCATGATCTTGTGACATCACGTGACCATCTCAGTGTAGCGGTCGCCCTCGGTAGAAGGAGTTTACCGAATTCTATCGCACTTTTGAAACTTGGTGCGCGCCCCAGGCACCTAAACGTTGATATTAGAATCATGTAATTCTCTATTATTGGCATAAACGGAAAAGAGCAACACCTAAAATGACCCCGTGATGACCTTTATAATTTATCAAGCAATGCCACCTAGAAACAAAAAATGCAATTTCTTGTTCATATAACTAACATTCTTAGTCCCATACTATTTGCCGTACGTTTGCAACAGGTTTTGCGTGGTGCCTATATTGTGATGTATATTGTGATGTCTTCTTTGACCATTTATGATGTTCAGAGTGGTAATATGAGGTCAGGCTTCCATACTAGGCTCATAGCCTTAGCAAAAATGATCCGGAGGATTGCTTATAATGCACACAAAAAAAGCAGACATGATCTGACCCCGGCATTTCTATGGTAAATTCAAGGCTGTTGTCATTCTCTTTAAAAACCTCAAGCCGGTCATTCGCTCCAACAGACATTCTAATGCGGTTAAGCAAAAATCAAGAAATCATCTCAATAGAAGATGCGTGAGCTTCCCACGAAAGCGGCTACTGACAAGCCTGTATTATTTCGCTGGCCTAGATTTCGTTGAAGGCTGGAGCCACACAAGCACACATACACATTCCGGACTTTTTACGTGTACGCCATGCCACACCAAGCTACATAAAGGGAGTGTAGGAGATGGTGTAAAGCATAAAGAAGGCGTTTACATGTTAACTCTAATGCTAATAAAGGCTACCTCATCTTGGGTACTCCAATCTAGGACAATTTGCAGCAGTGCATAATATGCCAGAGAGCAAGATAGATAAGTAACATCGGTGGATAAACTTGCAAATTGTGAACTTCAGGGAGTCAGTAACAGCCTCACAGTTAACGATGCAAATGTCTTCTGTAACGAGGAAGTTCGGGTGCCTCTGTATAGGGAGAGCTATTTTGCTTTGCTGGGTCCACTCTTGGGTATTATATACAGGAAAAGCATGCTAAGTAGTTGCATCTCATGCGCGAAAAACCTCGAGTCAGTGTCTTGGCCTTAAATATTTTTGTCTCAGGACAACCACAGCACACAAATATCTAAGTGACAGAACTAGCTCCGAATTGACGCTAAGGGTGTCGCTGAAACTTACCTAAAGTCGCTCTGAATTGCCTCAAAGGCTTGTTTTTCAAAAGGCTTTTAGTTGCCAGATCCATGGACTCAGGCACGCAGAACCTTTACCCTATAGGCCTTCCTAGAAAGTTTGTTGACTGCAACAGCAAAGAACGACAATGGAAATGCAAACTCTGGCCCCAGAAACACAGGATGTCCTTTGCATGGTGAGGTGACATATAGTTTTACTGAGCTGTGAAACTTCAGTGTGAGCAGAGACGCTCAGCCAATTCACCAGAGCACCCTGGTTCATTTGCGAATAGGTAGCTTGACCTACACCATATATGCTGTTGTAGCAGACCTTCTTGGCGGTCAGAACATGAAGCTGAAAAAGCAATGATGAGGCCATCTTGTTCTAAAGTATGTCTCAGTGTTCGTTTCCTGCAACGAGCGAATTTGGGTCTTCTGCCTATTTGTTTATCTCGTGACACAAAATTCATTTTATCCACGCCTTAAATGAAGATGAATCGCGAACTCGGTACTCTATGCTTCACAGCTGTTCTCCACATTGTGATCTCTCTTTTCTTTCTATGTTTTCTTGTCAACTTCAGTTAAAAACTCCTCGACTTTCTTCGGTGCATGCTGTACACACTAAAAACGAATCCAACCAAACCAGAGTGAGTGGCTTGTCCTCTAACATCTTCCCTAAATGATAGAACGCTTGATTTGAGGTAAAATCTTACCGCCACAAAATTTGAGCAGTAGAGGGCGGCCACGGGAGTTTAATTGGGGTAGGGTTTTAGACTCCAGAAAACGGAGCAGTTGCGGCATGCAGCGGGAGTTGATTTGGGTTGACTGACTCCCAAATATACTGAGCACTTGCGGTTGGTATAGAGGGCAGATGCGTTAATACGTTCTTTCGCGGCTAATATGAAATGCTTTTAATGCGGCATTCAACAAAGTTTTTATATTCGATTTAGCAATTACAGAGCGCTCACCGCCGTCACGGTTCGTTTCTGCAGAGTAATGAAAACGCTGGTGCGTGACGACTTCTTGTATGCGCCACGATCTTGCCCCACCGACGTCCTCAATGAGGTAAAAGCAGCGGTCCGATGGGCTTGACCTTTGGCGTTCACAGCCTGTTCGTAAAATATAGGCAGAACTCTGCTATTTGGTAAGACTGTGTAAGCGCAAAAGGACATAGAAGGTGCGGTATATCAACTTGATATATTCGACCAACATCTTTTAGAAGTAGTACTGCAAGAAAAAGAGCGAAGACGTGAAAAGGAAAGGCCTTTACATCCTTCTGAATGCTAGCTAAGCAACATTGTGTTGCCATTCATAAGCACGACATTGTATTCACGCGCAGCCTGATTATTTAGCTATAACAAAGCAAGGCTCGTGGCGGCAGGTTATGCTTTGTAATTACGAAATTCATTCTAATCTAACTGTAGTGGTAACGGCTGCCGTCTAAACATCCCATATTAGCCTTCGATCCGGCTCTACTGTGCTTACTGCCCGGCTGTAAAACAATAGAGGAAGTAACCTTAGAAATCATGTAAAAAGAGCTTTTATTAAAACATAGCTCCACACACAAATGTAAAATCACAGAATAAGTACAGGTCCGGGCTTAGCATGAAGTTTCTCGGCCCAGAAACATACATTTGCTTTCCATTCCAACCAGCATTCATTACACAAGAATAAAATAATGAGAATACAGAAAATGAAGAAAAAGATACTGAAAGCACACGCAAACATTAAAAGTTATGGGGAAATTTTAGGAACCACAGAACTTTCTCTTGCATTCCGCACAGGAAATACGACGGTTCTTAATTGCACGCGTAAATGCACCAACGGCATGCGTAAGTAATGTATGAAGTGCTTCCTAATTTTCGTTCGGTAAGGCGTAACAACTATTTGATAGCTAAAAATGCGTCCCCCAAAGTTATGCGTGTGACTTTGGACTTGCATTTAAGACACAAAATTCAAAGCCTAATGTCCAAACATAATTCGTCAACACGTGAAGGGGACGGGCCTAATGTCCAAGCATAATTCGTCATCACGGAAAGGGGACGGGCGTAAGAAGGGGCGGGGCCGTAAAAATGCAGTTTTGATTGACAGAAAACCAACTATAATTCACAAAAGCAATTTTCCACAAAAAACATTAAACTTGAAACTATGGTGAATAAAAAGCTAATTGAATTTCTCACCAACCACCCGTATGCATAGCAGTCTTTGCTTGAAAGCGCAAAAACACGCTTCAGAAACGTCTAGCGAGACAAAACGCAGTTCGGGTAATGCACGCATAATATACACATTTCCCCGGGGGCTCCAGCTTACAAAAAAAAGCGATCAATTAAGATCAATAAGTGCTAGCAGTGGCTGCACTCCGGTCATCGGGCAATAAGGGTACAAATGGCTTCAGATGTTGCACATATTCACGTAAAGAAAAACGTTAAATACTGCTCAGATTGCTTAATTGAATAAAAATGCCGAAAAGCTATCTCCAATGGCAACAGCAATCTTCTGTGCAGACATGTGAGAGAGCTAGCACAGAGCGTGCGAGCTGGGATCGGTGAAATTTAATGCAGGTATAGGTGGCCGCGGTGGCGTAGCGGTAGAACATCACATCCGCCTCGCATGCAAGAGGACCGGGGTTCAAATCCCAGTGCCGCGCAATTCTCCACCGGATGAAAAAAAAAAATTCCGTGTGTCGATGGAATTGCGTAAACAGGTTTGGTGTGCGACCTAATGCCGGTGAGCACCTCCGGCAACGCACTCCCTCACCAGAACAGGAGTTGGCCACCCTGGTGCAGTAATTGGCCGCAACCTCCTATGATAAGCTCCATAAAACCCCGGCCCTCAGTCACCAGCGGCTGCGGAACAACTGACCACGGCGGCGGTCAGACCTGTGACGCAGCAGGGGGTGCTAAGAAAGCCTGGCTCCGCTGGACAGGCCGCCATTGGAAACTGACCCTGGCAACGTTTAATGCTAGAACCCTAGCTAGTGAAGCTAGTTTAGCAGTGCTGTTAGAGGAACTAGAGGGCATGAATTGGGATGTCATAGGGCTTAGTGAGGTTAGGAGGCCGAATGAGGCATATACTATACTGAAGGATGGGCATGTACTGTATTATCGAGGTTTACCAGAGAGGCCACAACTAGGAGTAGGTTTCCTTGTCAATAAGCATATAGCTGGCAATATAGATAAATTCTATAGTATTAATGAGAGGGTTGCAGGCATCGTAATTAGGCTTAATACTGAAGGTTGTACAGGCCTATGCACCTACATGTAGTTATGATGACCAGGCAGTTGAAAGCTTCTATGAAGATGTAGAATCGGCAATTCGAAAAGTAAAGACGCAGTATACTGTACTAATGGGCGACTTCAGTGCCAAGGTAGGGAAAAAACAGGCAGGAGACCAGGCAGGAGACCAGGCAGTAGGTGACTATGGCATTGGTTCTAGGAATCGCAGGGGGGAGTTACTAGTTGAGTTTGCAGAGCGCAATAACTTAAGAATCATGAATACCTTCTTCAGCAAACGAAAGAACCGGAAATGGACATGGAAAAGTCCTAACGGGGAGACTAAAAACGAAATCGACTTCATAATGTGTTGAACCCCCGCCATTATTCAAGATGTAGAGGTGCGATGCAGTGACCACAGGATGGTGAGGTCCCGAATTAGCCTAAATCTGAAGAAGGAACGCGACAGATTATTAAAAAAGAAACCCATCAACGAATTAGCGTTGAGGGGGAGGGCAGAAGAGTTCAGGATCTCGCTACAGAATAGGTATTCAGCTCTAACTGAGGATGGCGACATTACCCTAGAGGCAAGGAACAATAATTTCAGAGATATCGTTACTGAGTGCGCGGTAGAAGTAGGCGGTGGGATAGTTAGAGAGGATACCGGTAAGCTGTATAAGGAGACGAAAGATTTGATTAAGGAACGCCAGAGTATTCAAGCTTCCAATCCAACAGACCAGATCGAATTGGCCGAGATATCAAAGCTAATCAATAGGCGCAAGGTGGCCGATATAAGGAAGTATAACATGGAGAAAATTGAACATGCTGTAAAGAACGGGGGAAGCCTTAAAGCGGTAAAGAAGAAATTGGGCATAGGCAAAAACCAGATGTATGCGATAAGGGACAAGGCCGGCAACGTCATCACTAATATGGAAAAGATAGTCAAAGTAGCCGAGGAGTTCTAAACAGATATCTACAGCAGCCAAAATAGTCAGGACCGTAATGAGATTGGCGGTAGGGAAAAACAGTCAGATGTTCCACCAGTGACGAAGGCCGAGGTCAAGAAAGCACTAGAAACTATGAAAAGGGGGAAATCAGCTGGAGAGGATCAGATAACTACAGATTTGCTGAAGGACGAGGGGGATATCGGGCTAGAAAAACTGGCCACCCTGTATACGCAGTGCCTGGTGTCATCGACGGTACCGGAAAAATAGAAGAATGCAAACATTATCCTCAATCACAAGAAAGGCGAATCTAAGTACCTTAATAATTACAGACTAATCAGCTTACTGTCTGCTACGTATAAGGTATTTACTAAGGTAATCTCTAATAGAATCAGGACAACCTTAGACTGCAATCAAGCAAAGGATCAAGCAGGGTTTCGGAAACGGTACTCTACTATCGATCATATCCATACCATCAATCAGGTGTTAGAAAAATGCTCGGAATATAACCAGCCCTTATACATAACATTCATTGATTACGAAAAAGCATTTGACTCAGTTGAAACCTCGGCGGTGATGCAGGCATTGCGAAGTCAAGGGGTAGACGAGCCGTACGTGAAAATGCTGGAAGATATATATAGTGGCTGCACAGCAACCATAGTTCTGCATAAAGAAAGTAACAAAATTCCCATAAAGAAAGGTGTTAGGCAAGGAGACACAATCTCCCCAGTACTATTCACAGCTTGTTTAGAGGAAGTATTCAGAGACTTGGAATGGGAGCAGTTAGGGATAAGGGTAGATGGAGAATACCTCAGTAATCTGCGATTTGCTGATGACATTGCCTTGCTAAGCAACTCGGGGGATGAACTGCAAATAATGATTGATGACCTAGACAGGAAAAGTAGAAAGGTAGGCTTGAAAATCAATATGCAGAAGACTAAGATAATGTTCAACAGCCTCGGGAAGGAACAGCAGTTTACATTAGGTAGCGAAATACTGGAAGTAGTAGGCGAATATGTCTACTTAGGACAGGTAGTAACCGCAGATCCGGACCGCGAAAATGAAATAGCAAGAAGAATAAGATTGGGATGGAGCGCATTTGGCAAGCACTCGCAGATTATGACTAGCAGCTTACCAGTATCGCTCAAGAGGAAAGTATACAACAGTTGGATCTTGCCTGTACTCACCTATGGGGCTGAAACGTGGAGGCTAACCAAGAGAATTCTACTTAAGTTGAGGACAACCCAGAGGGCTATGGAACAAAAAATGGTAGGGGTGACATTAAGAGATAGAAAGCGTGCAGAGTGGGTCAGAAAAATAACTCAAGTTACCGACCTTCTAGTAGAAATTAAGAAGAAGAAATGGACATGGGCAGGACATGTAGGGTGAAGAGAGGATAACCGATGGTCGCTGAGGGTAACAAACTGGATTCCAAGGGAAGGAAAGCGGAACAGGGGGCGGCAGAAAGTTAGATGGGCGGATGAGATTAAGAAGTTCGCAGGGGTCAAGTGGATGCAGCTAGCACAGAACCGGGTTAAGTGGAGAAATATGGGAGAGGCCTTCGCCCTGCAGTGGGTATAATCAGGCTGATGATGATTGCAATGAAAATGCATTACCGATGAGTCTTTCGAACGCAGGCGTATAAGCATGCAAATGACAAAAACAACGAATCCTTAAAACAGTATTCTTATTCTGATGAGCCCATAGCAAGCCATCTCGGATTTGCGCGCACGTTGCGTCGAATCCAGGAGAAGTATTACTGGCCGCGACTGCCCTTCGAAGTTGCCCACTACGTGAAGACATGTCGTGAGTGCCAACGACGCAAGACACCGCCGATCTTACCAGCAGGACTACTGAACCCGATTCCGCCCCCAGGCCTTCCCTTTCAACAAATTGGTATAGATTTCCTCAGCCCCTTTCCAGCTTCGCCTATGGGTAACAAGTGGATCATCGTGGCCACTGACTACCTAACCCGTTACGCCGAAGAAAAAGCACTGCCCAATGGTACCGCGGCAGAAGTTGCCAAATTTTTTGTCGCACAAATTTTCTTGCGATACGGCGCCCCAGAGGTGCTCATCACGGACAGGGGAACGGCGTTTACGGCAGAGTTGATGACGCAAGGCAATCTGGAATACAGTCATACAAGCCATCGACGAACAACTGCGTACCATTCTCAGACCAATGGCATTACGGAGCGCCTGAATAAAACAATCGCGGACATGACCGCCATGTACGTCGACGCTGAACGCAAGACCTGGGAGGTCGTCTTGCCGTATGTGATCTTCGCGTATAACACGGCAAACCAGGACACGACCAGACCGACCCGTTTAAGCTTGTGTACGGCAGGGAGCCCACGGCGACGCTCGACGCAATGCTGCCGCACGTAACCGACGAAAAAAACCTTGTCGTCGCCTTTATCAGTTTCGTTGTAGCGCAAGATTCACTGAGATCTGTCTAGAAAATTCCAGCCACTCGTGTGTCTTTCTACAATGTTACAGCGTGTGCTGGTAGCTGTTTGCGACGTTATCTAGATTGTTCTGAGCAGCCTTTAAATTCAGCGTTGACGAGTGCGACGGACATTCTTTGTTCAACGATCGACGAGCATGTTTGTTGCTATCGCCGCTGCCGAGTTCCTTACATCTTTTGTGGGCGCAAGTCAGACGAATAAAGACTTAATTTCAGTTTCATCAAGCCTGTGTCTTCTTTTCGTGTCTACGGCCTTGTCACCATTACGTGACAATACAAAAGTACTTACGATGATATTATCCGCCCTTAAAGACATAAGACTGGGTTTCAAGCTTATCGTTCAGGACTGCCGTATCAAGGTAGAAATATTCCACAGGTCAGGAACGCGACAAAGCATGCACAAGAACTTGTACCGGTGCGCACACAACGACGTCGAGTCATAGCTTAGCAAAAGCCAACGCACCGTTCATGACTCCAACTCAAGTGAACAACTCGCGCAGGCGTCTTTTGATTCTCAGTGGCATTTGGAAACCGTTGGAGACTGAAGCAAAGGTGCCGCCGCTCACGTATTCATTTCAACAATGGCAGCAAGGAATTCGGACGGTTAGTTAAGCTCGCCATGGAGGAGCAATTGAGAACGTTAGGCCTACCTTTATGCAGCGTCCGCTGCACTCGGTGCCACGCTGTCCTTAATGTCACTTGCGCAGGTGTCTTTGCCCTCTCAGTCTCACGTTGAACTCGTTAGATGAAAATACGAAGAAGGCACCGCTCATGATAACTCTTTCAACAGAGGTCGCAGTCAAACCGCGCCGCCAGCCTTGCTCCATTCAGCAGTGCAATTCCAGATTCTAGGTCGACCTTTAAGGAGGGTCTGCTTGCAGCGTCGGCCTCGCTCGGTGCAACGCGATGCTTGCCCTGTCAGCTGTAGAGTGCACCTCTCTCCAAAAAGGAAACTTGCCGCTTCAAAAGCGAAATTGACAAAACAAATACGCAAAGAAGCGTACTTTTCACTGGCGTATGCTTACGAAACGCGGCGTTACTTTAGAATTTCTCGATCTCAGTTGTCATACGTTCTTTTATGTGCCGTTAGAATCGTGGATCCAGAGTTCCGTTAAACCTCAGCAAGAGCTCCGTGGAAGGCCAGACGGAGTGGCTTCGGAGCTGGCAAGGTTCTGTGGTCCGTTTTAATTGGAGTTAGTTCCTATGGTACAGACTTAGAGGATGGCGGCCTTAAGTTCTCCCATTTCGTGAATTTTGTTTTTAGTCTGTCCCTGCCCGCAGTCTTCCTAAGGCTGCGTGATACTTGGCGAATGTACGAAAGTAAATAAGGCCGCACCTTTCTCTCGTGACGCTTTGACTTTTCCGTTTGATTGTTTTGGTGCTTTTCAGCAGGCGGAGCCAGTGTGGTATATGGATATATGGTGCTTCCCTTGTGCCTGCAAGCTTTATCGCCGAGGCTCTTTAGCACCGCCAGCTTCAAATTCGAATTCATATTTTATTGGGCGCTTCATAATAGGAAAGGAGGGCACTAGAACAAAACTCTTTCTAGTAGTTGCTGATAAACAGTGCAATCAAAAAAACATCCGCTTAAACACTGAAATAGTTTTACACGCTTATTATCATCACGGTCCAAACAGTGGGGTACATATTGGGGCGTGAAGACAACACAAACGTATTCTTCCTTTTCTGGGCGTTTTGCCGGCTTTCTTTTAAAGTGTACAGAAAGGACACTAACCCAGGCCGGTGCCTTCATTTTAGTTCCGTTCATTCGGTTTGCTACAAGCGCTCTGTCTTTACTTCCCTCATCCGACGTGCAGAAAGAGTCTCCTCGAGACCTGAAGATAAGGTCTGCGACCTTTGCCAAGTGCGCCGCTAGCCCAGAGAGTTTTACATCATTATTATAATCAGGGTTCAAACAGTGGGGTACATATTGGGGCGTGAAGACAACACAAACGTATAAAAGCTCCTAGAAAGTTTCGGCAGGTTTGACACAGACCTGTGATCGGTTGAATGCACATTTATTAAGAACTGAGTGTTATTCTTCATATCGGACTGCTTTCATATACGTATTTACACCTTTGGAGATGAACTCGTTCAGAAGCTTATGAAAGGTTATTAAGGTACGCGACCACAAAGGTAATTGTCTAAAATAAGACGTTTCGGCTTCCACACGGAAGCCTTGCTCATTGAATGGAAAATACAAACCACGAAGATTAATTGCGTTGCACTAATCGTCCCAGGCATCTCAGAAGATTTTGCAATTACACGTGTGTTTTGTCATTTGAATCATCACGCTTATAGATATTAGCGGGATAACCAGCTCTTTTCTTCGCCGATGACTGACACACCGTCCCAAGCGATCTTGTGCTATGTTGCTTCCACGTGTTGCGTCACCGCCGTCTTAAACAACAGCGACAACGTTGAAAAAATAACGGAGCTTAAGGTGGATAGAAGCGGGACCCTACACTCAAGGTAGAAAGGGACTTGCTAAAGCTACTTACGGATGTTTTCCAATTTTTTCTCCCCAGCACAAGTGAATGTACTTCACGCTCCTTTGCCACAATGAATCTCCACCTGCTTTATATGGTCTCCCGAAGATTTATAACGTGCCGATGAGACCGACATTGCATTTTACGCGCTCACCCTTGTGTCGCCTTTCGGGCTACTTACATAAGGGTTCTGCGCCATTCGTCGGTAAGGGGTCGGCGTTTCTATGTAAGTCTTTTGATCTTACTGAAAAGGTGCGAGACGTCACAGTGGATAGCGACGAAATAATGGTGTCCTTAGATGTCAAGTCACTTTTCACCAGCGTCCCAGTGAATTTGGCGGTGGAGGTCTGCCGATCCGCATTACAGGATGACGACGGGCTATGGGAACGAATGGCCGGATCTTTCGAACCTCCTGCAATTTTGCCTGAAGAACACATATTTTGTCTTTCGGGATGCGCTCTACAAACAAGTTTACGGCACTGTCATGGAGGCATTATTTTCGTCAAATGCTTACTTGGCAATGGACGCATTGGAAAACCGCGCACTGGCTTTGTTTGAACCGCACCCAAAGGTCTTTCTGTGGTACATTAACGATTGTTTTTGTATTCTCGAGAAAAGTGCTTTGAATTCTTTAACAGATCATTTGAAGAGCATGCAAGATTTGATTCAGTTAACCGTGGAGGAGGAGGTTCCTGGCCGTCTTCCTTTTCTGGACGCTTTTCCGGCTTTCGTTTAAAGTGTACAGAAAGGACACAAATACAGACCGGTGCCTTCATTTTAATTCTGTTCATCCGGTTTGCTACAAGCGCTCTGTCGTTACTTCCCTCGTCCGACGTGCAGAAAGAGTCTGCTCGAGACCTGAAGATAAGATCTTCGACCTTTGCCAAGAGCGCCGCGAGCCCAAAGGGTGCGGCTACCCCAACCACTTCATGAACGCCGTCACCCGGCTGTCATCGAGCCCATCTGAACTCGTTGGCCCTTCTCGCCATGCCAGAGTTGCCATCCCTTATGTGCCGGATGTTAGTGAGTCTTTGACGCGCGTTCTTCGCACATATGACGTGCAAGTGGCTCACGTTCTTGCGTGGAAACTTCGTCACGAGTTGGTGGCCATCTAAGACAGGATAAAGAGCGAAACGTTTCCAGGCGTCATCTGTGAAATCCCCTGTGCAGACTGCGATTACTCATATATAGGGGAGAGCGGGAATTTTGGACGGGGATGAAGGCACCGTAACAACGAAGTCAGAAACAAGGTCAGTCTTAACGCACTTGTGGAACACGTAGAAGCAACGCAACAGAAGATCGCTTGGGACGGGGCGTCAATCATAGGCAAAGAAAAGAACTGGTTATCACGCCAATATCTGGAATCCTTGATGATTCAAACGACAGAACATACGCTTAATCGCAACGCCGGTAATCTTCCGCCCACGTACGCGAGATGCCTGGGACGATTAGTTCGTTCTTTGTATTTTGAGTGGAACTTGAAATTCCTCCCATCCCTTTTTTATTTTGAAAAACCTGACGTTTCGGAGCCGGCTCGGCTCCTTCTTCAAGGGTGCATGACGCGGGGCTTCCCGAGGGGGAGAAGGGGAGGAGGAGGTGAGATTGGTGTGAAAGAAATGAGAAGGAAGGAGGGGGGTGGTGGTTAAGACGAGTCACGGTGCCGCAGGTGCAGGGGTGCTTGCTGTTGTCTTTTATCTTTTCTTCTGGGAAGAAAAGAAAACCATCTCACCTCCTGCCTCTCCCCCTCAGCCATTCCTATACTTATATCTGCACGAAGCCCCGCGAGCCGAGCCGGCTCCGAAACGTCGGGTTTCTTAAAATAAAAAAGTGATGGTTGGAGAAATTTGAAATTTCACTTAGTTATCAACCAACAGGCAAATCTGTCGATATGTTTAGCTTTCACTTTGAATTTTTCATTCAGTGCAGAAGGCTTCTGCGTTGAAGCCGAAACGTCTTTGACAATTACCTTTATGGTCGAGAGGTAATTAATTTACCCGACCAGCCGAGATTTCGTCAAATCTTATATTTCATTCAGAAGGTTATTCAATGCTGTTCCTTGCATGACCTGTACTGGGAAAGGGAACTGAGTCGTGATTGCAGAGTACAAAACTAGCTCCTATTTCTCGTAAAAAATGCATGAAACAACACTTCGCTGTCATTGCAATACGGTACTGTGCAGACGGCGCGCCGTAACTGCCGGTGTGGCTCAGTTCAACATCTATGCGCGCGTTGCTCACTGCAGCTCCAGGGGTGATGGGTGCATCGGAAAGCGCGGCCTTTCTGGAATGCGAGGCGCCCTCCTGGCCCCGAACGGGTACGTGATGAAAACAGCATTTTCTGGATCGCCACGGCGCTGCGCGAGTACCCATGTGAACTACTTCAAATTTTTTTCTCTACTACGAAAAAAGCGGACCTTTTGAAATGTCGACTATGGTTTTCATGTAGCTCGTGCGCAAGAGTAGCTGCCAACGCTGCGCACTACATAAAAATGAAGCTGCACACAGGCTGGCGGGGAGAGGTTCGGGAGAAAAAGGTGAGAAGGAAAGGAGTGCGTTGGCTCTTGCACCGTGGTTGGCTCCGATTACGTTTCGCTATGCGGCGCTTTCAAAATTGTAAATATAAGCGTTTACCATGTCTTTAAGGAAATATGATGACGTTTTAGTTAATCATTTTTGTTACTGTTGGTTTCTTATGTCACATGGGTTGTGGATTGGGTGTAAAGGCTTCTCACTGCTTTCAACAAGCTGTTGATAGTTTAGCGGCAGTCCTATTATGTTGTATTTGTCCTTGTCTATTCGTGCTGCCTATTTTAATACGCAATGTCACCGACAAGCCGAAAACAAGACTCTAGTGCATGATGTGACTTCTTTCACTTCACTGAAGCCAAAAAGTACAGCAAAGATAAGCGGCCTTCCAAGGCTATACTGTATTCCGCGAAATTGGTAGCCTATCTTCGTGGCACAGCACTGTGATCTCAAGAAGGGCTCAGAATGGACACTCAGAGAGCTTACGTCACGACCCGATAGTCATGTTCATCGTTCTATCGATGATTTGTTCTAATTGTGCTTCCTCGAGCATTGCGCTGCTAAAGGCTGATACAGAGGACGACAAAATCGCAAATGTTGAGAGCGGGCACCGTAGCACCTGAATTAATATCATGGTTATGTGCGCATCCTTCTTGAGGGGCGGGCGAGGAATGCGTGTGCTTTCCTCGCCCAGTTCAATGCCGTTTCAATGCTGCATTTTGGCGATGGCCTTTCGCGTTTATTGAGAACTTATTGCCGGTTTTGGTATGAGGGGTATATTCCATTTTATTATTGGCACAGGGACCACGCTTGACAGCTTGGCATCGCGTCTGTCTTTCTTGATGTAGTTTTCCTGATCTCTTCGGTAGTGGTCTGTCCAAGACGCGTTAGGCTCCCAAACATGAGCCATTAAATATATTTCACAGTATCGATCAATCGAGATAACCACCTTGTTGTGTAGTATTTAACTCTGAGGGCGCATTACGGCCCATGATTCCTTTACTGCATTAAAGTGTGTACCACTATGATATTATAATCACGTAACTGAGGCCGTTCAAAACTCACTTTCACGCAGTTGTCACTAAGGTAGAAGGCACCCTCTTTTGTGTAAATGAGCTCGACGGCACCAGATTTCTAGCAGCGGAGGGAAGTGGTGCATCAGCTGATAACACTTCAGTGGCAAACATTCTGTGTGTCCATCCCATGCAGCCTGAGGGCCAATTGCTCGGTGGAACCCGGAAGTGCGGTTCCGCCACTCCGGCTGCTTGCCACCGCCAGCAAGATGCGGGAAAACCTTGCCGCTCCTTATGGTCCGGAGAAAGAACAAGCAGAAGAGCATTTCGACGGGTGAGCTTGGTTTCTTTTTTAATCTCTCGCCATTCTCTGGCACTGTAATGAGCCCTACAGATGACGTATGCAAACCAAGATCGAATCCTCAATGTTAGCCACACGGATATGTGTTGTCTTGTCCGGATTTTGTGGTGTCCTTTACCGGGCTGTTATAAGCCTCCACGTAGTGAGTGCGAGGCAACCTTGCTCCTATAGGCCGATTCACACGACGGACGAACCGTCCGTGGACGGAGCACCATGTCACCCGGCGCCACGAGCTCAGTCTCGCCCGAGGGCGGTGGACGAGGCTCTGGACAAGGAGCCGGAGCGTGCGCCGGAGGCTTGACGGCGGTGACAGAGGACGCTAATCTCATAACCATCATGGCCTTCCTCTTTGTGTTTAAAAGATTTGCTCCCTTAATTTGAGGAGTGGTCATCATGGAGGTCGTGCGAAAACGTCAGGTCGCGATGGCAACGGCAAAACCGTGACGGCAAATGAACAAACTAAAAAAACAAAACCGCGTGCTCGTAGAACGCTGCCTTACAGTCAATCTCCTCCTCTCACAATGATATAGAGAGATGATTAATTACGGCACAGCTTTTAGCCGAGGAGCTAAAGCATACAAGATCTCGGATGAGTCGCGACGCACCGACGGCTGCTGCTGCACAGCTGTGAAGAGGAACTTGCTTGTATCCCAGTAACTCCTACCAGCATCTCGGTGCGGGCCAGCGAGCCTCAACAAGAGTTCATTTTTGACATTGATTTATCCGTGGGCTGTTTTTTAGGATAAAAATAAAATTTAGCAGCCCCGCCGGGCTGGTGCAGTGGTAAGACGCTCGACTACTGTGCCGGAGTACCTGGGTTCGAACCCGACCTCGGCGGCTGCGTTTCTATGGAGGCGAAACGGAGAGACGTCCGTGGGCTGTGCGATGTCAGCGTTTGTTAAAGATCTCCAGGTGGTCGAAATTACTCCGTAGCCCTTCCCTAACGGCTCCTTTTTCTCTCTTTCCACTTTGCCTTCCTCCCTTCCCCTGCGGCGCGGTTCAGGTGTCCACAGAAACAAGTGTGACAGATACGGTGCCTTTCCCTTCCTCTGAACAAATTATTATGTTCTGAAGCTGGAGCAAGGGGTCTACGTACGGCGTTTATTTGATCTAATTGATCGGTGTTGGTCCAACATCGATCTATGACGTAAGCACGATGCGGTGGTGCTTCTATCGCCAGCGTGGTCTGACTGGGGGTGAAAAATAGCTTTAGCGCCCATAAGAATACATGGAAGTGAAATATTCCAAAACGGTTTTCTAATCTCACGGGTCATCTGTGATGTCGTTATTCGGTACAAAGCAACCATGAACATCCTAGAACAGATAACGACAGTATGAAATGTCATTAACGAGGCGAAGTATTTTTAAAACACCGCGAAACGTATGCGGGTGTGAGCTGGGAGGGCGACCCATAGAAACACATGTAAACACAACTTACCGCAATAATTTACTCGGTTCAGCAGCGTTGAACCCTTCTAATTTTTTGGTGAACGTCTTGTATCACGTTCTGACATCATGTTGCATGACACACTACATTCCCTTGCAAGTAATGCAAGTCTGACGACTTGCGGGACAGTTCACAGCACGATAAACTGACCGCGCACAGTTGCAGACGGCAATGCGCCACCGGCGCTGTCGCTAGCAGACGCTCCGGAGCTGGAGGCGGCCGCGGTGGGTATTGCCAGCTAAGCTGTCGTCTGCTGCAGTGCGCGAATCTCGTTCGGTTCATATTGTCGTATGGCGTTTGACAACTGCTTTTTAAATGTAATTCTGTCAAGCACGTATCGCTGGAGCGACAGTGTTACCAAGCTTATTTATCCTATATGCAGCAGCATACTATAAGACTGTAAGCAAAACCGCGCGATTCGCTACACCCAGCTTTCCTTTTGGCGGTGTCTGGATTCACACACAGGTTATTCGGAGAGTTTTAAAAGTAGACTGCCTCCGTAATGACGCACCATACTTTATCACACACTTCTTCAAAGCGCTGGTCAACGTTTAACGACCGGCCACCACTTCTGATGCTCTACGAAATGAGAAAAATGTTCCGGTAAGTTGTGTTTACATGTATTTCTACGGGTCGCCCTCCCAACTAGCACCCCAATATGTTTCGAGTGTTTTAAAAATACTTCGCCTCGGTAATGAGATTTCATATTTTGACCATCTGTTCTAGGATGTTCATAGTTATTTTGTACCGAATACCGACATCACAGGTGCCCCGTGAAATGAGAAAACTGCTTAGAAATATTTCAGTTTATGTATTCCTATGGGCGCTAACCCTATTTTTCACCCCCAGTCGGCTGCGACGCCGCGAGCGCCCCCTTTGTTTGTAAACACGGTGTTGGTCTATAAAAGAACACTGCATAATATACAGCTATGGTATTAAAGGAAACACACACCCCAAAAAATAAAATTAGGACAATTTACTTAGAGTCACTGGAGAAAGATTTGATGTTGGGAAAGGTTGAGGGTCGCCGGAGAAGGGGTAGGCAGCGAACGCGATGGTTAGAGGGCATCCTCGAGGCACTGCAGATGAAGTTATGTGATGTTAGGAAGATAGTGAGAGACCGGAAAGCGTGGCGTGACATGGTCCATAGGGTCACGAAGAGTCCGACACGACTGAACGACTGAACTGACTGACTGACTAAAGGTACCATGCAGTGCAAATAAAAGTCAACTTTTTTAACCCTGTCAAACCATGACAGTAAACAGTGCTTTCACATGGCTTGAACGTTTTACACGGAGTTAAACCGCGGCTAACTTGTGTCGAGGACAAAAAGAAAACTCTAGAGCCGAAGCAAGTACTCTAAGATGTACGTAGTTGTTTCCGCGCTGTTTCGCAACCCTGAACGCCGGCTGAGCGGCTTCTTGTGAATGTATGTTTATGCACCTGTGCCCTTCCGTGTGTATGGGCGCGCTGGTGGCCGTACTTCAACGGCATTCAAACCGGCAAGAGTGACGAGCAGAATGGAACCTGCTTTCGCCGTCGTTTTTGAATGGAACCATATGTCCGCTGCTACTATACGAGCTTCGAACACCCCACGCAGGCCGTACGCCTGCTGAGTACAAAGGAGGTAAAAAAGAAGATAAAGATAGACCTGTAGAGAGGGGGAATGGGGGGGGGGAAGCCAAGTGGCGGCGGGTACAGTGGCTTGCGAGATGCCGATTGAATCGGTCGTCCATACCATTTTTTTACTGTTTTCTTCGTGTAGCCAATTAAACGATTTGTCAAGTTTCACCGGAGTTTTGTTCTGTGGCCACTACCTCAACGCCTAGGCGACAATGATAAAAAAGAAACTTGTGTCTTGTCACTGCCATGTGACACCAAATACCATTTTGTGCGGGCTATAGCGTCGATCAATCCAATAGCACCATCAGCGCACTCACAATTGTTAAGTGCCCGAGGTGACCTGTGCGCTGCGCCGCATTGCCGCTCAACTAAGAAAAAGTGTGTATTTTCCAGCTGAAAACAAAGTATTTGAAATAAATTATATCGAGTTAGAAGGAGGTATATTGGACTATGAGCAGAGTAATATTTTTAGGTGGAGACCCAGTGCCTGCATCCATGAGATAGTCCGTACACCCGGGATGTTTGAGACGGAATGACCAAACTACATCGATATAAAAGTAGCTGGAGTACTTAAACTCTAGCACAAATTCAGTTGTCAGTGAGAACGCACTACAAAACGAAACCGATAAACCGATCATAGCACGATTATGCGACGTTCAGAAGGTAACCTTTTCATTTCCGAGAAGGACGACATTTCATCAAGAGAAGTTGATTGAACAAACAACCGTGCTCACACTAACTCTTTTTTCGAACGCTTTTGCTGCATCCTTAAGGTACTTCGCGCCGCGTCGTCTGTTTGGGCAAGGACCAAATGCACTGCGCGTGCTTTCTATACATATGACGTGCAAAACGTGCAAAAATTAAACGCAGGGAGACTCTCGAGGTTGCCATTATAGTTTCTTGCCATTCGCAAGGTGCCCCCCCCCCCCCCATCCAAGCAAAAAAACAAAAACAAGAAGAAACAAAACAACAGAATGCTGCCAAAGTCTCGGCCCGTATATATGGCGCTCAACACATACATCGTCAAGGCTGAACAATAAACTTGTTTATCATTCCAACCGCGCTACGCGGTGGAGAAGGATTAAAGAGATACTAGTCAGAAGAACCGATTCCTATAAGTGGGAATCGAAAGAGGGGAAAAAGATCAGCGTCCTTGTCAACGCCAGACATGTTTGTTCCGTTGTCAGAAACTGTAACATGATTGAAGACAGGGCGAAATCTTCTGGTCATGAAAAAATGGAAAACATTATCCTTTCAGGCTACTGCAGGAGTTCCATATTACTCGCAGATGGGTGCATGCCTTTCGTTAGCAGACCGGCCGGACACGCAAGTTCTTTACAAGAGGGTGGGGAGGGGACAGATAGCCAGTATGGGCTCGTACCCACGCAGCGCGCCCAGAAGAGATAGCCATCTCTATGCAGCGCTTTACTATTGCACCGGGCTTCGCTCCCTCCCTCATTCCTGTCCCTTTGTAGCTCTCGGGCTGCCATCGCCTCAGGGGCCGAGGGGTAAAATCAGAAAGAAGGGATGTGTCGCCCGCGAGGCACAGTCCGAGAACCTAACAATAGCAAAAGGAAAAAAAAAGCGGTTGGAGGGTGGATGGGGAGGCTGCTGTATTTTTTTAGACCAACCGCTTGTGGCTGTTGCTGCCCGGCTGCGCTGCCTCCTTCATAAGCGTTCACTTCCGAACTTGTTGGAGACACTACAAGACATGTGACCGCTTCTTATGCATTTCTTTATTTCTTCCTTCGTTCATTTTCTTTTACATTGTTTCATGTATAATTTAGTTCTTTAGCGCCAATACATATTACATGTGCACGGTTTGGACTTGCTACATGTTTTGTGAATAGCAGAGCTGCGAAATGTCGCTGATGTACGGAGTACAGCAACGGCGGGAAACCATCGCCATTGTCGGACTCAGAGAACGCCGTCATCTTAGACCGTGAGTACATATTCTTGCAGCATTCCTTTGGCCTATATGGGATTCTGTATAATCTCCTACCAATACAAAATGTTCTCTTTTCGTATCCGCTGAACATAACTGCACACAGCAGGACGTTCAAGGACTAGGCGAATTTTCGTCAGGGTTACACGCAAGGGAATGCGTGGACTTATTTTGCTGGCTGCGATATGGACAATATTTACTCTGCAGATCTAGCAGCTGTGCATAACAGGTGTGCGTGGCACCAAAACGCGACCGAACGCTCAAGGCAGCTATTTGCGCAAATTGTCTTGAGTGCGCGGAAATCAATCAGTAACAAGACATTACTTGAGCGGCTTTGCTTCTCGCACGAACCCATGCTTGCTCGTGCAGTATTTGTATTTTTAAGAACGTATAACAGGGCGTTTTTTTTGTGTTCATGTGTACATACATTGTTTTTGAAACTGTCTGTGCGGTCTTTGCAAACCGATTTTACAGTGGAGCGGACATTATGTGCGTGATATCGCTTGATTATTGGGCTATAATTTCGTCATAATGAATTACCATTTTAACAGGAAATTTTTATTGCATTGAAAGCCGGGATCAACGCAAGTGAGCCTCGTTTTAAATTTTTCTCAGCGACCCCTGGATTCCCTTCCCTTCCTCCGAGCAAGTGTCTTCTTAATTCCGCCAAAAGCACGCATCTTCCTGTGCTGTGCTGGGCCAGTTTCGCTACCGCGGGCAGCCGCTCTTCAGAGGAGGAAGAAAATAACCAAACAACCAAAACGGAACACACGCCGCGTGTGCACTGCACCGCCCATGGCACTGCAAAGTAAACAATGTGCATTGACGGCCGAAGTGGGGCGACCATACCATCCGAGATATATCGTTCGCGAAGCGCTCGGTCACGCCGCGCACTTTCGGCCGAATTTAGACGGGACTTCAGTTCCTCCCTTTTGGCAATTACATTTCTTTGTACCTCACGTGCCGTATATATGAAGTGCACGTCATAGCCATCACAGAAATGTTGAAACCGAAGCGAAGTCTACCAAGAAATGAAATTCTGTTATAAACTATTCAGCGTCCTAGGTGAATACCAAAACATCATTTGGGAGTAAAAAAAAGCAACTGAGATCAGATGTGAATGGTTCTGTAGTGAACAATATGCATAAATAGGCGGTTGAATAGTTACAGTAATGGAGTGCTGTGTCAGAATTTTTGCTGCCGTGACGGCAGTAAATATTACTCATATTGCTCTGATGTTTAAGCTCTCGCATTGACAACTCTATCCAAACAACTGACTAGCAGTGATAAATTGTTTTCAGCTATTGATGAGAAGGCAGGCCATCATCCTATTATTGCAGGCATATTTGCTCCTTTTTGTGACTGTTTCATGCAAGCAAAACTTAATTTCGTACCCTATTCCTAGGGACTCTGGACCTCTAGCAACACCCACTCTTCAGTCACTTTGAGTCACGGCACAAAAAGGGTGAAATGTGCATGCATTGATAGGACAGCCGCTCTTTCCATTAACAGCTGCAAATAATATGCCACTGTTGCTCGGTGCCTTGGATGCGGAATTGTCTATGTGGATATCTGAGATGCCGAGCAATAGCCGTGATATTTATAGCAACCACTGCAGTTAAAAAAAACTGTGCTGCGCAGTCTTCAAGCTTGCCGCACACAACAAGATACAAGAACTCGACGCTTTTTTACTACTTCAGTTGTCGACAAGTGCCCCTCGGCCCCCCGCCGGCACAGCGACCCACAGGGAGCGGCTTCGGACAGACCCCGGCGAAATCCGTGATTGCGGCTAGTTGTGCTACGCACTTAAAAAGGTAACGCTGCACCACTGTAACTACTGCATGCACCTCATAATGGGACTTAATTTTATTGCCTATACATATAAATGCTGAACTTCGTCCTACTGGCTTTGTTCAGTTACCGCCTTTCATTGCTTACATTTCTTACTGTCACCCACTTTCTTGTCGCTCTGAGTGTGATCATTTCATTGTCGAAATCTTTTTATCGCTTGTGAATGATTTCTCCCAAGCATACACAACTGTTTTTTTCCTTTTAGATGCGCATCTGGAGTGGTTTTCACGAAGGAATGGATCGATTGAGTTGAATAACTTCTGACCTGCGTTCAGAAGACATGTGTTCTGTGGTTGGAAGGAGAATTAAAGAAGAGGATAATCGCTCGAAAAGCCTACCTAAAATACTCAAAGACGGCACAAAAGCGAAATGCAGATCAAGGTGAGGGATTTCTTCTCAGATATCCCGCATCACTTGCTAGGTGATGTGAATATAAATGGAGCACCTTAGTGTGATTTCGTGGTATGCTCGCTGAAAATTGTGCAAACCCCAATTTTTTTCTTGTGCATTTTTGTTTGTTTTGCAGTGATGTGCGCATTGGAATAAAACTCGCTAATCCACGCAAGGCATTAGATGCGTGGATGACCTCATTAGTAGTCTACTTATGTAAATATGGAACAATTTGTCAAATATATTAAAATGTTACAAATAAAATTTGTTTAGGGTTAAGCAGGGTAATACACACGCTCCCTATCATAGGTTTAATCTGCCTATAATAAGTAACTGCTCTTTTTTAAATTGTACTCTGCTATAGTATGCGTAGGTTATCTCATACTTCTATTTAACTAGGGAACAATTTGCAATAGAAATCCTTTTGGGATGTTTCAGCTACAAATAACGGATTACGGTTGCGCCATTATAGGGGCTTTAGGTATAGCATAAGGAGTGGAAAACTAATATATTCGATGATATTTGTATTCACCGCATTGCCTAAACCAGCCTTTTCGAAGAGCGAAATGAAAATAAATATGGAAGTGTTCGGATAAGAACGAGAAGCGACGTCCCATGACCATTTTTTGTTTTTAATTAGATTTTGATATATGGTGGGCTAATGTCTCGGCACAAAGGAATGATTCTTAGTTCTGCAAGATGAGGCATAGTTTCCTCAGAAAAGAAATCGTATATCACTAGAGTTCGAAAGCGCCGTTTTTGTCTTTTCAAAAACTTGCAAGCTTGGAGACCTGCTGCTTGCGAACTAAAATTTTTCATACATTGTTTCTTACTCACCACGTCTTAGTAACTTCTATATTTATAAGAACTATTAAAAGCTTGTCTTGTTTATGCAGTTGACTTAGTAAAAAAATGCAAAACTTTGGTTCCAGGAGCAGCGCGCTACAAATACGTTCATTTTCAACATTACATACTTGCATGATGCTTTGTGTTGCTTGCACTAAAATACTTTCCGTTTATTGCGCTGGTTATATTGTTATTTTAATGCAGAATTTGGAGCTCTATACCGCTAGGTGTGTTCCCAACAATGCCACCAAAACTTCTCGAGACCTCGTGCGCCAAAGTGAGTTGCTTATGATAGTATAGTTACAGCGCACATTAACAAATGGTCTTCAGAATTTGGTATTGTTAATTATTGCCAAACTAGAGAAATGGAATATTACAATTACAAAACTGGATTGAATACTACTGAACCTCGCAATAAAAAAGAAGGCAAGATAGAGAAAACAATCAGCCTTCACATTTGTTCTGATATGAAATTTCCAGAGAAACAAATTTATACCATTTTAAGCTATATTCAACTCTTGCCAACAAGCAGAAAAAGACTTTACGAGCACTAAGAAGGCTTTGATAACTACATAAAATATAATGTACCTAATTGCAGCAAGTACTAAACCGAAGTTTTGATACCTACTTCATAAGGTAGCCCTGAGCACATCTATATACTAAAATCATGCGTTTTTTTTATATTGATATTGCTACTTTTGTGAAGGGGAAGAAGTACACGAGGAACATTCTAGGCAGTGGCATCGTGATCGCTGCGCGTCTTGGACCTGACGGTGTTCGCTATTGCTGTGCTCGCCGCTGATCTGCCCAGTCCTGCTGATCGAGTACTGCTGATCTGATCAATAAACCCCCATCTTACATTTGGTGGAGCTGCCGGTCAAGATCTATCCTCTCGCCCTGGAACTCCGCAGACTCACATTACCACCTCCTGCGATGCCTGAGGACGTTAACCACCAAGCCGTACAAGTTGGCTCGGCTATTATCTGCCCCGGCTCCCTCCGCCAGCGTGACCCCGCCATCTTCAGCGGCACTGACGACCATGACGTCGAGGACTGGCTCACATCCTATGAGCGAGTGAGCGGTTATAACAAACGGGACGCGGAAACGAAGTTAAGCAACGTGATTTTTTATCTTACGGGCGTAGCAAATCTATGGTTTCGCAACCATGAAGCGGACATTCCATCAAGGTCCGAGTTCAAAGCTAGCTTCGCTGAAGTTTTCGGCCGTCCGGCCGTGAGGAAACTCCGCGCTGAACAGTGCTTGCGTGCGCGGTCTCAGCAGGTTGGTGAGAATTTCACAAGTTATATCGAGGACGTCGTCAACTTGTGCAAGCGCGTGAACGCACAGATGTCAGAGGCCGACAAGATTAAGTACATTCTGCAAGGCATTGATGACGACGCCTTCCGGATGCTGAATGCTGGAGATATCCCCACCGTCGCAGCAGTGGTCACACTGTGTCAAAGTTATGATGAACTGCGCAAACAAAGGGCCATAGCTCGCGCGAACACCATGCACTCTGAGTCACTTGCTGGCCTGACAGATGCAGCTGAACATTCTCCCCTTGCAGCTGAGGTCGCGAGCCTTTCCTCTTCCGACGTTTCCCCGCCATCGCTTCACATCAATGACATGCCGTCAGCACAGCGGCAAGATCCTTGGATAAATTCTCTCCTAGATTTTATCTCCAATCCTACAGCTGCTTCTCCATCGCGTGCTTTCCGCCGCCATGCTTCTCACTTCGCCATTCGTGATAACCTCCTCAGCCGCCGCAACTACTGCGCAGTGGTTACTAGTTATTCCCCGGCAGCTACGTTCGCAAATCTGACTTTTTTCACGCTGACCCACAATCCGGTCACGCGGGTGTCTTCAAGACACACACTCGTCTCATGCTGCGTTACTAGGGGCGGGGCATGTACACCTTCGTACTCAAATACGTTCGCTCATGCCTCACCTGTCAACGTCGCAAGCCATCTCCTCAACGTTCTGCTGGAGAGTTGCTACCGTTACCCAACCCACCACGCCCTTTCGACGCGAGGCATTGATTTGTATGGGCCGCTTCCCTAACTGCAGCCAGCAACCGCTGGGTTATTGTAGCCGTTGATCATCTGACGAGGTATGCAGAAACCGCCGCACTTCCATCTGCCACAGCGTCAGAAGTAGCTTCTTTCATTTTGCAGCGATTTGTTCTTCGCCACGGCGCACCTCGACAGCTGCTCAGCCACAGAGGACGCGTTTTCTTGAGTGACGTTGTGAGAGCCTTGCTCACCAAGTGCAACATTATTAATAGAGCAACCTCCGCCTATCATCCACAGACTAATGGCCTCACTGAGTGTTTCAATCGTACCCTTGGCGACATGCTCTCTATTTACGTCTCCGCCAACCACACAAATTGGGACCTCGTCCTTCCGTATGTAACTTACGCTTACAATACCGCAACACAGTCTACTACTGGCTTCTCTCCTTTTTTTCTCCTCTACGGCCATCACCCCTCTGCTACAATTGACACCATACTCCCGTATCAGCCAGACATATCAGAGAATACTCCTGCGTCTCAAGCAGCCCAGCATGCGGAAGACTTTTGAAAAATTGCCCGCGCATTCACGGCTAACACCCAATACCGCCATAAATCCAACCATGACAACCAACACTCGACAAAGGACTTCTCGTCTGGCGCTCTTGTGTGGCTGTGGATACCTTTCAATGCTCCTGGACTGTCTACAAAATTTCTTACTAAATACCATGGCCCATACCGAGTTCTGGAACGCACCTCTCCGGTTATGTGGTGGAACCTCTTACGCTGTCTCATGATCTACGCCGGCACGGACGCGAGATTGTTCACTTCCAGCGCCTTAAACCCTATTACGAACCTGCCGTCTTGCTCACGCCGTAAGTCGCCAGCATGTCTCCTCTTCGTCCAGCGGGTAATTGTGAAGAGGAAGAAGTGCACGAGGAACATTCTAGGCAGTGGCATCGTGATCGCTGGGCGTGTTGGACCTGACGGGGTTCGCTGTTGGTGTGCTCGCCACTGATCTGCACAGTCCTGCTGATCGAGTCTTGCTGATCTGATCAATAAACCCCATCTTACACTTTACATAATGCAATGTGAATGATAATACTTATATACCTAGAATTGTTTCCAGGAATTTCGATAAAGATCGAAATTCGGGTAGTTTCTTAAATTCGAATCAGCTTCCATATTTTGCTATTTTGGAATTTTCGCCGATTTCAAAATAATCTGCAGAAAGAACAAACAAATCTAGATTTTCAAACTTTTCCAAGATTAAAGAACATAACCTGGATAAAATGGAGAAAAAGTTTCAGTAGCTACATTTAATTTTATTCGTGCCAAAAGCAAGGCTGAATTTGCCAATTTTTTAGAGAAGCACTGAGTTTTACATTTATTGCTATATTTTTAAACATTATAATGCAACACGTTTTGTCCGTGATATTTCGAGGTAGTGAATAATCTTGAGAGAGCAATGAATGAAAGTAGAAGATTATCTTCTTAATTGGAATTATACCTGACCCATTTTTTATTTTCGAATTTTGATGCGTTGTGGGGAACGCACCTAGTGGTCTAGAGCTCCAAGTGTTGCCTGAAATTAAGAACATAATATGCATATAAAAGAGACAAAGTTTTAGTGCAAACAACGTAAACGCGTCATGCCAGTACGTAAAGTTAAAAATGGATATTTTGCACCACGTTGGTCCGGAAACAAAGTTCGCTATTTTTACTAAATTAGCTGCAACACCAAACAAATTTTAAATACTTGCTATAAAAGTAAAAGTTAAGCATATTTACTGAGTAAAAAATAATGGATGATAAAAGGTTATTCCGCTAGCAGCACGTCTCCAAACTTGCAATTTTTTTAAATGGCAATAATGGCGTTTCCCAACCCTAGTGATATAGAATTTTTTTTTCCGAGAAACCTACGCCGGATCTTGTATAAATAAGTATCATTATTCGCCTCGAGAGATTTTCCCACCACATATAAAAGTTATACTGAAAACAAAAGAATGGTCATGGGATCTCGATTGCCATTCTTTTTTTAGCACCCATAATTACGAGCGTGTTTGTTGAGTTTTTTTGCCTAGCTTGTCCTAAGCACCATTGATGTCAAAGCCATTGTTCACTTGTTCAAAAAGAAAAAAGTAGATGAGAAGAATATTACCTGCACATTCAGTAGTGTCCAGTGCTGAATTTCATGTGCTCGATTCATATGCCCATGTTCAATGCATTGTTGTTGAGGAGGAAACGCAAATTTTAATTTAGGTCTCTGATCAGCTACTCATTTGCTCCGATTTACGCTACTCATTTATATTACTCATTTGCGCATTCAGTGGAGGCAAAAAGGAAAAAATTTCCCATCTGCAATGTAGGGAACAGTGTCAGCCTGAGTCAACTTGAGGATGTTCAAGCCTGCATACGATGTCGTACACCATTAAGTCTCATTTTCAGCTGTGGCAATATGCGCCTCGGATTAAAGAATACTAACTGTTGACATCCTTGTTTCTGCATGAATATCGAAGAGTTCTAGCTGAGCAGGTTGCTTCAAGTATACATGATGCTTGCTGTTTTTGTTTCTTTAAGAAAATAACAGTTGGTAGGAATTGCTGCTCTAAACATGCTTTCAACAAGACTTTGGCAAGCCCGGTTCATTCACGTGCTAATAATATTCATTGAAGAACCAAAACAGCCAGTTTTCCCTCGGTTCTCAGGAAATGTATAGGCTGTGGAACTGTGTTGATATTCGTCATATGGCTTATAATATTCAAATTGGTTGCTATCTTCAAAGAGCACTAATTATGCCTGAACAAAGACCCAGAATGGCCGGACATCGACTTCCTCAATAATAATAATAATAATAATAATAATAATAATAATAATATAAAATAATAATAATAATAATAATTATAATTGGTTCAGAGGAAGGGAAAGTTGCAGTATGTGTCACACTTGTAGCTGTGGACACCTGAACCGTGTCGTAACGGAAAGGAGGAAGGTGGGAGCTACAACAAGCATATTACTTGTATTATTTGCTACATGTTCAGTCAGAATAAATAATTTGACAAATTGTACTGGAAGCAAGAGCTATAGATCAATGCACATATTGCCTATACCCATTGCATACTTCCTCAAGGCAGTGGCGGTGGTATCGTGCTATCCTTTGCAGTGGTCCGATGAAGTGTTACTAGGGTCAGCTTTGCGTGACAAAGTCACATATCTACATGAATTATTATATGCAATAATGTAATTTGCATTTGTAACATCATATGGTTCGGATCTGTATGAGTGTACATTATAATTGATCTCTCATGCAGATCCTGGTATCATATGGATCGTATAGTATCGTATGGATCCTTCGGATCACATTTTTCTGATCTCATATAGATCATATGAATCATTCAGGATCATATAGCATCATATAGATCATGTGTGTATGCTGCAATAACCTCATACAACTTGATTTGTGTGAGATCATACCAAATATCATACATATTTTTTCAGCGGGGTAGTACAATATGTATGCAGTTTCAGTATTGCATGTGAACCGATCCACAAAACAGGCCGATGGGCGCTCTTTATTTGCCGTACTTGAGACAGTTTGACACTTTGGGAAGTATTTGAAATTTAATGTTTTATTTTCTGGAATGACGCTCATAGCAGCTGTCAGATTCTGTTCTACTGAGCCCGCCGTAACGTAAGGATTACGATGGCTCACCGCAGTCCGCACCACTAGTCAGACAAGCTGCACGTCGGGGACTAAATTCCACATTTTTCTGTTCGGCGGGTCGATAAATAACGGATCATCGAATAATACACGAATCCACTCTTTATCGGCCTGGCTGGAAAGCGAATTGTGTGAATTTTCAATGCATCTCACTCGCTAGAAAACCTGAAGGTCGCGAGAACTACTGGTAAACACAGGTGATTTTAAAATATTGCACCATATTTTTGATTAGTAAGTCCTTTTGGCAAAGCTTTATACCTAAATTATTTGTTCACATTCCGTCTAATTCTAGTTTCCCAATATTTTAGCATCCACTTCTTATCGACTCTTGGTGCCCAATTACTTGGTCGTTTACAGCTCCGAAAGCACCGGAAATCGAGCGGCGCTTTCGGTCGGAGCGCTGGCAACTGCGAGGGTTTCTGGTCAACTGGCGGAGTGCTCGTTGAGACGCCTTTTTATTCTTACATCATGGTCTGGAGTACCGTCAGATGGCGTTTTAATGCAGCCTTACGTCCGACGCTGCCGCAACTGCGCCGCCCCGTACTGTCTTTTGCAGCATTGTTTGGACGGCGTATTGCCTAGCGGAACGTCGAAAAACGTGCGGCCTCAGTTGCAGCATGACAGTTCGCAATACATATACAACAGCGGACGCCAGCCTCGAGTTTACAAAGGCGCCCTATTGAAAAAAAATGTGTCTGGTGTTTGGTTTGATCTGAGAACAATCAACTTGTAAGAGGTTATTGCTTCATACACATATGATCCATATGATGCTATATCATCCATATGATCCTGAATCATTCACATGATCTATATGAGATCAGACAAATGTGATTCATATGATACTATACGATCCATATGATACGAGGATCTGCATGAGAGATCAATCATATTATACACTCATACAGATCCCATACATATGATGTTATAAATGCAAATGACATTACTGCAGATGATAAATTATCTAGATATGTGACTTTGTCACGCACAATTGACCCTAAAAACACACAATCGGACAACTGCAAAAGATACGACGATACCACCGCCACTGTCTTGAGGAAGTATGCAATGATTATAGGCAATATGTGCATTGATCTATAACTCTTGCTTCCAGTACAATTTGTCAAATTATTTGTTCTGACTCAACATGTAGCAAATAATACAGGTAATATGCTTGTTGCAGCGCTTGAGGAAGTCAATGTCCGGCCATTCTGGGTCTTCGTTCAGGCGTAATAGGGCTCCTTGAAAGTAGCAGCAAATTTGAATAATATAGGCCATATGACGAATATCAACACAGCTCCACAGCCTATGCATTTCCTGAGAATGGAGGAAAACTGGCTATTTTGGTTCCTCAATGAGTATTAGTAGCACGTGAATGACCCAGTCTTGCCAAAGTCTTGCTGAAAGGTTGTTTGGAGCAGCAATTCCTTCCAACTGTTATTTTCTTTAAGAAACAAAAACAGCAAGCATAATGTACACTTGAAGAAACCTGCTCAGCTACAACTCTTCGATATTCATGCAAAAACAAAGATGTCAACAGTTAGTATTCTTTAATCGGAGGCACATATTGTCACAGCTGAAGATAAGACCTAATGGTGTACGACATCGTATGCAGGCTTGAACATCCTCAAAGCTACTCCGGCTGACACTTTTCCCTACATTTCAGATGGGCCCCTTTTTCTTCTTGCCTCCATTGAATGCGCAAATGAGTAGCGCAAATCAGAGCAAATGAGTAGCTGAACGGAGACCTAAATTAGATTTACCTTTCCTCGTCAGAAACAATTCATTGAACATGCGCATACCGATCAAGCACATGGAATTCACCACCGGCCACTACCGAATTTGCAGGTGATATTCTTCTCATCTACTTTTTCTCTTTGAACGAGTTAAAAATGGCTTTGACATCAATGGTGCTTAGGTCAAGCTAGGCACAAGAAACTCAACAAACTCCCTCGTAGTTATGGGTGCTCAGAAAAGAATGGCACTCGAGGTCCCAAGACCTACCTTTTGTTTTCAATATAACTTTTATATGTGGTGGGAAAATCTCTCGAGGTGAATAATGATAGTTATTTATACAAGATCCGGCGTAGGTGTCTAGGAAAAAAGAAATTCTATATCACTAGAGGTGGGAAACGCCATTATTTCCATTTCAAAAAATTGCTAGTTTGGAGTTGTGCTGCTAGCAGAACAACCTTTTGTCATCCATTATTTTTTACTCAGTAAATCTACTTAACTATTACTTTTATAACAACTATTAAAAACGTGTTTGATTGTTGCAGCGAATTTAGAAAAAATAGGGAACTTTGTTTCCTGACCGACGGGGTGCAAAATATCCATTTTTAACCTTACATACTGGCATGACGCGTTCACGTTGTTTGCACTAAAACTTTTTGTCTTTCATATGCGTCTTATGTCCTTAATTTCAGGCAACATTTGGAGCTCTAGACCACTAAGGGCGTTCTCCACAACGCGTCAAAATTCGAAAACAGAAAAAAGGGGGCAAATTTGATTACAATCAAAAAGATAATCTTCGATTTTTATTCATTGCTCTCTCAAGATAGTTCAGTAGCTCGAAATATCACGGACAGCAAAGTGTTACATTATAATGTTTAAACATATAGCAATAATTGTCAAACTGAGTGTTTCTCCAAAACATTGCCAAATTTAGCCTTGCATTTTGCACGATTCAATTAAATGTAGCTACTGAAACTATTTCTCCATGTTGTCCAAGTTATGTTTTTTATTCTTGGAAAAGTTTAAACTCAAGATTTGTTTGTTCTTTCTGCAGATTATTTTGAAATCGGGCAAAATTCCAAAATAGCAAAAGATGGACAGTTGATTCAAACTTGAGAAACTACCACAATTTCGATCTGTACGAAACAATGCTAAGTACATAAGTATTATCATTCACTAAAAGTTTTGCATTATGTAAAGTAACAATATCAGTATAAAAACGCATGCTTTTAGTATATAGATGTGTTTACGGCTACCTTATGGAGTAGGTTTTGCATTTTGTTACTAACTCAACTGCATAACCAAGACAAGCATTTAATACTTCTCATAAAAATAGAAGTTACTAAGACGTGGTGAGTAAGAAACAATGTATGGAAAATTTTAGTTCGCAAGCAGCAGGTCTCCAAACTTGCAACTTATTGAAAAGACAAAAACGACGTTTTCCAACTCTAGTGATATACGATTTCTTTTCTGAGGAAACTATGCCTCATCTTGCAGAACTAAGAGTCATTCCTTTGTGCCGAGACATTAGCCCACCATATATCAAAATCTAATTAAGAACAAAAAATGGTCATGGGACGTCGCTTATCGTTCTTATCCGAACAATTCCATATTTATTTTCATTTCGCTCTTCGAAAAGCCTGGTTTAGGCAATGCGGTGAATACAAATATTCTCGAATATGTTAGTTTTTCACTCCTTATACTATACCTAAAGCCCCCTATAATGACACCACCGCAATCCGTTATTTGTAGCTGAAACATCACAAAAGGAATTCTATTGCAAATTGTTCACTAGTTAAATAGAAGTATGAGATAACCTTCGAATACTATAGCAGAGTACAATTTAAAAAAGAGCAGTTACTGATTGTAGGCAGATTAAACCTATGATAAGGAGCGTGTGTATTACTCCGCTTAACGGAAACAAATTCGATTTGTAGCTTTATATTATATTCGTCAAATTATTCCATATTTACGTACGTAGACTACTAATGAGGCCATCCACGCATCTAACGAATTGCGTGGATTACCGAGTTTTAATCCAATGCGCACATCACTGAAAAACAAAAAAAAATGCACAAGAAAAAATTTGGGGTTTGAACAATTTTCAGCGAGTATACCACGAAATCACACAAAGGTGCTCCATTTATATTCACATCACCTAGCAAGTGATGCGGGATATCTGAGAAGAAATCACTCACCTTGATCTGCATTTCGCTTTTGTGCCGTCTTTGAGTATTTTAGGTAGGCTTTTCGAGCGATTATCCTGTTCTTTAATTCTCCTTCCAACCACAGAACACATGTCTTCTGGACACAGGTCAGAAGTGATTCAACTCAATCGATCCATTCCTTCGCGAAAACCACTCCAGATGCGCATCTAAAAGGAAAAAAAAGTTGTGTATGCTTGGGAGAAATCATTCACAAGCGATAAAATGATTTCGACAATGAAATGATCACACTCAGAGCGACAAGAAAGTGGGTGACAGTAAGAAATGTAAGCAATGAAAGGCGGTAACTGAACAAAGCCAGTAGGACGAAGTTCACCATTTATATGTATAGGCAATAAAATTAAGTCCCATTATGAGGTGCATGCAGCAGTTACAGTGGTGCAGCGTCACCTTTTTTTTAACTGCAGTGGTTGCTATAAATATCACGGCTATTGCTCGGCATCTCAGATATCCCCATGGCAAATTCCACATCCAAGGAACCGAGCAACTGTGGAATATTATTTGCTGCTGTTAATGGATAGAGTGGCTGTCCTATAAATGCATGCAAATTTCCTTTTTGTACCGTGACTGAAAGTGACTGAAGAGTGGGTGTTGTAAGAGATCCAGCGTCCCTAGGAATAGGGAACGAAATTAAGTTTTGCTTGAAAAAAACAGAGGTACAAAAAGGAGCAAATAGGCTTGCAATAATAGGATGATGGCCTGCCTTTTCATCAATAGCTGCAAACAATTTGTCACTGCTAGTCAGTTGCTTGGATAGAGTTTTCAATGCCAGAGCTTAAAAATCAGAGCAATATGAGTAATATTTATTGCAGTCACGGTCGCAATAATTCTGACACAACACTCCATTATTGTAGCTATTCAACCGCTATTTATGCATATTGTTCACTACAGAACCATTCACATCTGATCTCAGTTGCTGTCTTTTACTCCCAAATGATGTTTTGGTATTCACCTAGGACGCTGAAAAGTGTATAACAGAATTTCATTTCTTGGTAGACTTCGCTTCGGTTTCAACGTTTCTGCGATGGCTATGGCGTGGACTTCATGTATGCGGCACGTGAGGCACAAAGAGCTGTAATTGCCAAAAGGGAGGAACTGAAGTCCCGTCTAAATTCGGCCGAAAGTGCGCGCCGTGACGAGCGCTTCGCGAACGATATATCTCGGATGGTAGGGTCGCCCCACTTCGGCCGTCAATGCACATTGTTTACTTTGCAGTGCCACCGGCGGCGCAGTGCACACGCGGCGTGTGTTCCGTTTTGGTTGTTTGGTTATTTTCTTCCTCCTCTGAAGAGCGGCTGCCCGCGGTGGCGATACCGGCCTGGTACAGCACAGGAGGACGCCTGCTTGCGGCGGATTTAAGAAGACGCTTGCTCGGAGGGAGGGAGGGAATCCAGGGGCCGTTGAGAAAAATTTAAGACGGGGCTCACTTGCTTTGATGACGCCTTTCAATGCAATAAAAATTTGCTGTTAAAATGGTAATTCATTATGACAAAATTATAGCCTAATAATCAAGCGATATCACGCACATAATGTCCGCTCCACTGTAAAATTTGTTTGCACAGACCGGACAGACAGTTTCACAACAATGTATGTGCACATGAAAACAAAACAAAAAAACACCGCCCTGTTATACGTTCTTAAAAATACAAATACTGCACGAGCAAGCATTGGTTCCTGCGAGAAGCAAAGCCGCTCACGTAATATCTTGTTACTAATTGATTGCGGCGCGCCGCGCACTCAAGACAATTTGCGGAAATAGCTGCCTTGAGCGTTCGGTCGCGCTTTGGTGCCACGCACACCTGTTATGCACGGCTGCTAGATCTTCGGAGTAAATATTGTCCATATTGCAGCCAGCAAAATAAGTCCACGCATTCCCTTGCGTGTAACCCTGACGAAAATTCGCCTAGTCCTTGAGCGTCCTGGTATGTGCAGTTATTTTCAGCAGGATACAAAAACAGAACATTTTGTATTGCTAGGAGATTATACAGAATCCCGTATAGGCGAAAGGAATGCTGCAAGAATATATACTCACGGTCTAAGATGACGGCGTTCTCCGAGTCCGAGGATGGCGATGTTTCCCGCCGTTGCTGTATTCCGTACATCAGCGACATTTCGCAGCTCTGCTATTCACAAAACATGTAGCAAGCCCAAACCGTGCACATGTAATATGTATTGGCGCTAAAGAACTAAATTATACATGAAACAATGTAAAAGAAAATGAACGAAGGAAGAAATAAAGAAATGCAGAAGAAGCGGTCACAGCTCTTGTAGTGTCTCCAACAAGTTCGGAAGTGAACGCTTATGGAGGAGCCAGCGCAGCCAGGCAGCAGCAACCACAAGCGCCTAAATTTGCTTCGCATCGGAGACAAATCGCATGGCGCTTTGGAATTGCTCAGTGCTAGAGTATGTGGTCTCACGTGGAGCTATCTTACTGTCAATTCTATTGGCGCATAACCTAAGAAAATTGAGTTTAATTTTGACTACTACTTCGTAACGGAGAAGCAAACGATGAGCCGCTCCATGCCGGCGGCAACTGACTGAGGGCTTAAGGAAATCAGATTTCGGAACGCTCTTCTGACATTGGTGCAAGCAATCCATCGTATCGTTGGCAAGGGATTTGCGGGACGCAGGGTCGGCATGACGTGCGACGTGTACAACGGTAGAGGAAGTGAATTGGATATCACATTCGAGTGTCCGTCGGTTACCAAAACTTTCCTAGAGGATTTGTACTGGAAAGCGGTGAAGCAGGTACACATTAAAGCCGCACTCAGGCTGCCTATGGGTGCTTTTTCTACACGCTTTCGGCACTCAGCTTCCGATGTCTTGGATGTTTGGACAGTTTACGATTATGTGTTGTTCTGATGTCCTTAGCCCGAGAACGTCACTAATGAAGGGATTAGGGAATTTTGATCAGCTTAATACTAAGAAGCAAGGCTGTTCTGTCATGCACGGAGCGTGCGAATGCACAGCCCACTCGGGATTGGCAGCAGTGGGCCTGCGCAATGAATGTGGGTAAATAGTGTTTTCCTAGTCTCTTGCTTGCTTATGGTAAATTGTCTATACGAAGCTAAATAGCTGACGTAATCTTCAGTAGATTCTGGATAGATGGCGCAGCGATCCCATTTGCTTGTTGTGCTGTGCTTATTTGACAATGCACTGTACAAACTTTGTACTCGCTTGTGTTTTTGTACTACCATAATGTGACATTAACTCGAATAGTTTTGTAATGGCATTATATTACAGATCTCAATACTTGAAATTTATGATGGGACTATATTGGGATGCGCAGCAAGTTGATGCGTTTCGGTTCTATTGCTTTGCTGCATAGCCAGAAACGTTCTTCGATAGTACAGCTAGCAAAATAGCAGCAGCGGCCGCATGCTTTGTGTTGCTCGGGAAGCAATATCCATACATTCATAACTTCCTAAATGTCCTTGTCACTCTGAAAACAGAGCGGTGGTCAATAAATGCTGCTATATAAGCATGCATCAATGAGCTGCCAGTATTTCGCATACTTCCAGCGATTAGGAATACTTAAACAATTAACCTTAATGGCAGTAAAAACTAGAATATACTACACACGCGACAGGTACTCAGCAAGTGTACAAAATAACTTGGAGCATAAAAATTAGAAAAACGATCACTAGAAAGTAAGAAATTATGCATATTGTAACGGAGAACAAGCCGGGACACTGCCGTTATTTCGAACGCCCTGCTTTACTCTGTCTTCCTCGTCTTCTCCTGCTTCACTCCTGCACTCTTCAGTTCGTCGTCGGCTAAATACATCACACTCGGCCACAACTCTTGTCCTTAAATGCAGCACCAACACATCGCTGCCGTCGCATCTGTTGCACATGGCTGTGTTTTTCAGGGCTGTCCTCTTGCGGAGCCATGAGGATATTCGCATCGATAATCTTTGCATATTGTCTGGTTCAGTGAGTGGCAAGTTGCTCTCCGGGCGAGATTCTTTGGGTAGTTGCCACTTGGGCGTTCCGCCAACGCCTTGTTAAGAGTCATGCACAAGAAACTTCTCCAATGCCAGTTACTTGGTGTTGGCTGGCTCTCCTTGCGCGGTATCCGATTGTTCTCCCTGATCTGAAACTGCCCTCGTGTGGCATCCACACTTGTGACGGAAAAGGAAGTAGCTGTGCCATAATGCTTGTTCCTGCTGCCACCGCTTCCACCCTTGAAGCATTGTGCCGTGCACAGCTTCGCTGCGTACTCCGGCAGGTGTAGGCTCGTTCCTTCCCCACAAACTGGCGACGTTTCTGTACGGACGTCACGTCTATCACACTGACATTGGCAGCAGTGAGGCCTTTTTCTCCTAGTATCTCTTCATATTCAACTTGCTGCCTTTTTCCGCATGCGGCGAAGTTTACGGGAGTTGTATCATGGTGCGGTGAACAAAAATGTTCTCGCCAGTGTCATTGCGGTTGACGAAGGCATAGCCGCCGATCACGTTAAACCACTTCACTGTTGCACTCATCCGCTCTTAAGAAACAGAGGCTTTCTTCGGGTACTGCATCGCTTCCCGTTGGTGTTGAGTGCGGTTAGCCTCACATCTGGATGCTCATCCACGAGAGAGCTAGAGGCGGTGTGGCACGAGTGGAACTGTACTTCACCGTTTTGGGTAAATAGAGCCGCCTCCCCGGACATGAGGTAGTCCGCACCCAAGATGAGGTCAGCAGGTAAGTCCACAAATACCGGGGCGCCCATCAGGACCTTGCTGCCAGCCTCAGTGCAGATGCAGATATCGACTGCTCCAACGAGAAAGGCGCTTCCCCCCAAGCCTTGCAGTGGTGACCAGGTCCATTGACTCAGAGGGAGTGGTGCAAGACGTTGGAGCACTCCCGTTCGTGGAACGCCGGTGTCAACCAGTGCGGTCAACTCCCCGATGCCGTCGACATGTACCAGCAGGAAAGAAAGATGATGGTTTTGGAAATTTAGGCATGGAAGACCGTCATGCTGAGGTGCTGCAACTGTCGCGGCGGCAGCAAGATACCCGTGACGACTTGCGGTGTCTATTGCAAGGCGGCTGCCGGGGGGATAAAGATGGACAGGCTGTCGTTGTTCAGTGTGGTCATAATGAATGCGTGGCTGGCAGCGTGAAGGCCGTCGAATATGTACTGCTTAGCAGCAGACGCGGGTCACTCAATATTGCAGGCCTGAAGAAGAAGGACTTTGCCATAAATATATAGGGCAAACATCTTCATCTAGAGCCTGACGCCGCGATCTCATCGTCATGAATTTGACGTCCTACGCACTGGCCAATGATGTAATGAGGCAAGGAGGGCAGTGGTCTAGGCCGACCAAGAGGTATAGGGGCGGCCTTCGTACAGGTGCCAGGCGCAAGCGGCACCACGGAGATGTTGGTCGTCCGCGACAGCGAGCGTGGTGGCAGGAGACCAGGCGGAACGCCAGGCAGCAGCTTGTACGAGTTGAACCCACGCTTCGGCGTCATTAGAAAACTCACGGAATTCCGAACGTGGTACCGGTGGTACTGGGCATGCAGAGGACAGCGAGGAGCGGTCAAGCGCTGCAGTGAAAGAGGCGGATAACTCCCGGAGGGTTCAGAGGGCTTCGGGAAGGAGCGCCAGGGCAGGGTTCACCGATGAGGCATGGACGCCGCTCTCGGCCAAGATAGAAGCCCCAGGCGCAGAGTTAGCCGGCCGTGTGACTGCCCGGCTGCTTCGAAGGAGGAGCGGGTCTGAGAGGTCGGGCATTTTCCTGAAGTTAGTCGACTGCGCCATTGTAACTGAGAACAAGCAGAGACTTGGCCGTTCTTTCGAACACTACAGTTTATTCTGTCTTCCTCGTCTTCTCCTACTTCGCTTCTGCCATCTTCAGTTCGTCATCGGCTAAGTACTTCACAATATATACAAAATATTCCTCTTGTGTACAAATGTACAAAACAGTCATGCTTCCGTGCTGCAGAACTGGTAAGACTACACTGGACGAGGCGCCAGTAGAAGTTGGGCACGATTTACCTCCGGAGTGGCTAATTTCCGACAATGTCGGCAGTCTGAACCAGTTCACTGTTCAAAGTCGCGCTGCGGTGACAGATATCACCACGCATCCGAGGTCAGTAAGATGGCTGCCACTGATAACAAAGCTGCGATGGCGGCAGCTCCACGCAGGTGGCCTCGTATGTTCCGCTAAGGCACCAGTGCTGTCTTGCACAGCACGCACACTTCGAAGCCCGCTCGTCAACATGCGCAGGCATTGCAAACAAAGAACACACATGGCAAGGATGAGGCATTGGTCCATGGCAGAGGCGCTAAAATGGGAAAGACTCACTGAAGAAATAAACTATTTGAAGACACGTCTCGCCAGTGCAGCAGGTGCGTGTCTGATGGCGTACAATGACCAAGGAGAGGAGGATTCCGAACAGCGTGGGCACGGGCAAGTCGCGCATAATGCGCGCGCATGCATTCTCAAATGGTGCTAACTAGCATGCCTCTAAGAAGCTGCTCTACATATTAACTTTCCTTACTTTGTCCGGGAACACATAATCGTTGCCGCGTACGTACAACGTGCACACGATCTCTTCTACATTTGCAAATACACTCGGCGGGGAAGGCGCACAACAGCAGCCCTCACGCGGTGCACTAGTACAGCAGAAAGCGCCGAGACACCTGTCCAACACAGCGTGGAAAAGATTCTCAGCCCCACCGCGGCAACTGCTCTCTGCTCTTCCTATCAAAGGGGAACCTTGCGCTCGACCACCGGCGTAATAATGAGATAAAATAAGGGTCTCTTCTGCAGTGAACCGAATTAAGCTGTCTTTGCCTGCAACGCTACACTGCACAAGAGAGATCAAACAAAGCTCTTGAAAGTAGCCATATTGCACAACCGTGAATAACTTAATCACGAAGAACACTAGAAACAATTACCAATGCTGCACAAAAACAAAACATGCATTCTTCCCTCTCTCATATTGGGCTGGAGGGGCAGCGAAGTGGCTCGCTCCTGGAATGCCACGAAATGGGCTCGTCACGGCGACGGCTGAATTGCGAGCTGTGCATTCATTCGAAGTTGTTCGATGTCATGCGTGGAACGACAGAACTCAAAGGTGAATGCCATCTGAGGAGGTACTCAAAAGGCAACCAAAGGGGATCATCAGCCCGGGTGGTGGCCGCTTGACTGGACGTGATATCAATGAACCTCAACATCGCTTACCTCCCGTAGAACAGTGTGCGATCTAGTCTGCATCGTATCCCAACTTTCAGTGCGCTACCAAGCGCATGAAAAAGCCGAGCAGAAAGCAGCGGGCACAAAGGAGCAGTCGTTCGGGCATCTGGACTCCGTTCCTCTCCGCGTTACAAATTTATCGGTAACGATGATTTGTTCTCAAATTTTAATCGAGTTGGGAATAACTCGGCGTATCGGTACTTGAGCAAAAGTAAGCGCGCATGACTGCCTTCTTATGGCTCGCCCGTGTTTACTGACGGTCGTCGACAGCCGCGTTGTTTTAGAAATCAGAACAATTTATAGGATGTTACAACTCTTATCGGTACATTCGGCGGTACAGCATGAGCCGTCATGACAAACCATTGTAAGCCTAAGGTTTAAGAGTTCTTTCTGGCTTCGAGCGGCCTTCGGTACGCCTTGCATTATAAACTAGCGTTACGGCATCAGGATTATTTGAAGACAGAATTGTACGGGCTCCTGCGCATGATGTCGCGCCAGCGAAGTTTCGAGGAGTTGTCTTCCGAAAACTGGCGTGAATGCTAAACGCGAAAAGGTACATTGCACGGAGCCGTGAAAAGCTGCTCGGTCTGAAGAGAATCACACCTATTCTTAAAATGTGCGGATCGTTTTACCACCCTTACACAGCGTCGTAACAAGCCAATTCTTTGTTCCAATACATTTTGCTCGGCGTAGAACTTTTTCTCCTCAACTTGATAGTAATCACGTCAAGCACTAGAATATCTTCACTAAATGCACAACCAATGTTGTATTCTAATTTCCACTCTCTTGGGGAAAGGCCTAGATAGGTAATACAGGCTAATGTATTCACGATAGTATATGATAGCAGCGCACTTCGCTCCAGCTGACACAGCTAATCTGCCAAAACATTGCAGCCACTGCAAATGATTCCAACCCCACCTTTCATAATGTCCCAATGATCGGGCGTGGTAAAACGCCGATAGAATAACTCTGAAAAGCTTTTAAATACAAAAGTTAGGCACTGAATGCGTCAGCGACACCTCTTTCGGGTTCAAAACAGAAGAGTAAAGTTCATGAATGTTGCATGTTTGTCCAATGTCATCACCTCCCGCACAATCAATAATTTCATTTTTATTGTTTTGGTGGTGTTCGTCATCGCTCTCGCGCTTGTGCACCCTGTACTGTTGGGAATTCACAAAAAGTTTCAATTCGGTTTCCAGCGTCATCCTGTGTATCACTTCTCCTTGCAAGCTCGTCCGCTCTGCTGGTTTTCGGTTTTTCCATATATGTCAAGCACCAACTGGCCCAACGAGCTACGCTTTTTCAATACTATGCTTCCTTTCTGGCATCTTTCTACACTTTCAGTCTCCATTGAAACAGGCTGCCTTCTGCGTCAGCACAACCGCCTACCTTTGCTGCAAAACCCGTTTTTTTTCCTAATGCATAAGAAACGACCTTCCGTCGCCGGATATTATAAGTTTGGCCTTCTGAAACAATCACGCGAGAGGCGGCAGTCGGCCTCCATCCCGCTTAGCACTTAACAAAGGTTCGCCTTCTCTCATCGCCCTCGCGAAGCCACGAGACCGTAGAGGTCCCAGTTATCCGCAAATGGAGATAGAAAGAAATAGAATGCACGATACAACCTGACTGAAATGGTCTCAAGCTTTCTGTTGAAAGTAGCGACTGAACCGGCAGGAATATCACCATGTAGGGTGCCTATTACTCTGGAATAATTTTGAATGTGTGTTGTTATCTCTGGGGACCTCACCCACATACCGTGGGTTTGGGCCAGAGCAATGTGAGGGCGTAACTAACGTTCACTGCGCGCCTGCACTTTCGCTCCTAACAAAGGAATCGCACTAGTTCAGAGGAAAAGCCTGCTTTGGATCGCCGATATATCCAATATAAAGGGGCAGGAATGTTTCGATTTATTGATAATTCGATTTACAAAACATGCCAACAGATGAGATCCTCTGTAATCCTGAAGGATGAATACAGTGTATCCACTCCAGCAGAGCGCTTCTGCGGCAATACGGGTCCCATCGCTCGACGAATCCAATCGCTCGACGCGAGAGCGGCCGCGCGTCGAGCGTCGCTTTGCGTCAGGCATTGAAATGAGGGGCGCATCTCTATGGGCCGCTCAGTGTATGCAAGCGCGCGCGCTCATTGCTTGGTATGAGTAGATTGGGGTCTCAGGACTCGCGGTTTTGGGGTTGCTGACATTGAAGCTGCTGCCGATGGCTCATGTGAAAAAAAAATCACTGCTGATCATAAGAGGTTTAATTGCGTTACTCGTACACCAGAAGCGTGCAGTAACTCAGTTCAAATACTGCAAAGTTGACTTCTGCATCAGCAGCGAAGCAGGCCACAAACCTTCGTTTGGCAAGTATGGCTGCACCACACGACAATAAGGGCACCAAATCCTGTCTTCCCCATGGCAGCAGTGTCACGTTCAAAGCAGTCATGCAGGACCGAAGGCGTCACTTTCACTCGGGCTCGACCAGCGGTTTTACAGCGTTTATGTTTAAGCTGCCAGCCAAAGCAGCGCTGCCGATACGGTTCTGCTCGCGGACACTGACCGTGTGGCAATATTAAGTGCACAGACAGCAAAACTTGGTGCTGTACTTTTCGGTTGTAAATGTGTGCTAGAAGCACTAAATCGCATTACATGGTTTATTACCATATCGGCAGTTACGGTTTGTAGTTGCCAGCTTTTTACTTGACGTCCACAAACAGAAGACATAAGAGTGGACCAAGAACTCATGCCGTCAACGAGTAGGCGCGCCGTGTGCTCTGTTTGCAGTGTGACTGCGCCATATGCCCTCGTGGCGGAGTGACATTGCGGAAGCTATTGGTCAACTGCATCCGTTACCATACGCATGTTGGTCGCGGCATTCTCGCGTCAAGCCACGCCAACACGAATTGAAAGGAAACATGCAGTTGAGAGCTGTCGCCAACTCGCTCCCCGACAACTTGTTGCTCGTAGCAGTGCTGATGTGAGCCGCCTCTTCGCTACACTTTCGTCAAACTTCCTACACTATGCGAGCGGCTGGCAAAAATTAAAAAGCAGGAGAGGGTTTGAATATGACGAAGCGCGTGTTAAATGTTCGCGAGTGTATAGTTTGAATAGAACTGATCGAGGCACCGGATTTGTGCGCCGGTTTGAGCGCCGCTTTCATGTGTGCGAACCTACCGATAGTTGAAAAAAAAAGTCAGAAATTTTGCGAATGCAAAATGGTCATCGAATATACTTTTGGCAACAGTGGACAGAAATCAACAATAGCATATTTTGCAGAAAAAGCGTACAATTACTACGCAGCGCCGGTGTGACGCGATGAGCCGCAGAATGCTGCAAGCTGTCCGGAACAATAATCGGCGCTAGTTGTGGAGAGCAAATTAGGCCGATTCAGGACAATTGCCATAAACACGTTTTATCCAGGTTATATTATGAGATAGGCTTCCTATAGTAAAGCTGTGATGGAAGACGAACCTTTATTATAGCGTTCAGTATCTGATCCGTTCCGAAGTGGCAGACGGCGAAACAGTCTATAGGCCTAGAGATGAATAGAGCAGCCAAAGAGCAGCGCAATTCGTCGCCTGGCGTGCACGCGGGAGGCTCCGTTGCCGAAGGCTGTTACTTGTGTAGGCATACTATATTTGCACGAGTATAGAAATTGTCCTGATAAAGTTTGTCTTTTCTGGTACAAAGCCAAGGAATGCTACACACAGCCTCGCTGCAGCGCCGCTGGCCACTCTGGTCTCGGATACGGCGACCGGCAACATTTCCGTTCGCCAACCGTTGCCATCAGCGGCATTGACGGCAGCGTTTGTAAATATTAGTGAATATTGCCATTAGACATAATTTTGGCACTGTGAGCCGTCGTGCGGTCCGTGTGTTAGAACTGTTAGAACACAATAGGAGAAGCGAAATGAGCCGACTGGTAGCATCGTCTCTTACGTCAGCGCACTGTGCAATGAAATCAGAAATACTTGATGATGGGTTTTTCACTGAATCTACGTCGCAGTAAATGCGCTAGCAATGGGTCCAGAATGCATGGGCGAACATTTCCATAAAACGTGAAAAAAAAAATATTCTGTACACCTCTCTTGACTATAATAGTTGACAGGGATGGTCGTCTACAACACAGGAAGCGCGGGAAAAGATTTGCACAACCTTGTAATTTGGTGTCTCTACCCCTTTAAGAGAAACGCCCATTGCAGGAGCATGGCGCACATTTCAATATTCCGAATGTTCTGCTGAACGGGAGTTCGATAAAGGCACTATACATATACTTTCGCATATAAACCTTAAGGAGATGTTTTAGGTGCTCATTACTAGCAATAATTCGATATATCTAGGTCATAATTATCTGGAATCGACTGTATTACATACTCCACAAATCCCCCAGGTCTCAAAACAAACCCCTATTCCTTACACACCCAGTAACGTCTGCTCTGCTTGAAGTTACAAACGCTTTTGCGGGGAGGCAAAGAGGCCTATCGCACGCCACAGTGCCAACAAAAAGATTAAAGCACAAGCGACACATCACAAAGGAGGGTAAGTGATGCGCGGAGTTAATTTTGACAGTTTACAATTAATTGCGCGTAGCCATCGGTACTGGCCAGCGTTGGCGGAGAACCGTGCCAAATCAGGCCCTTCAGGCTCTGGAGCAAAGTTGTACGTGATTGATTATTTGAAATTGTTCAGATTTTATGTAGTTTTATAATCAATTAAGTTTTCAAAGAGTAAATTTAGCCTATTTTGGGAGGTCATTCATTATCATCATCATCAGCCTGACTATACCCACTGCAGGGCAAAGGTCTCTCCCATATTTCTCCAGTTACCCGGTTCTGTGCTATCTGCATCCACTTGACCCCTGCGAACTTCTTAACTTTATCCGCCCACCTAACTTTCTGCCGCCCCCTGCTACGCTTTCCTTCCCTTGGAATCCAGTTTTTTACCCTAACCGATCATCGGTTATCCTCTCTTCGCACTACGTGTCCCGCCGATGCCCATTTCTTCTTGATTTCCACTAGAATGTCGGACTTGAGTTATTTCTCTGACCCACTCTGCACGCTTCCTATCTCTTAATGTTACCCTATCTCTTAATGAGAGGTAATTGCCAGCTACACAATTACATCTGTGCAGAAAAAGAGTACAGGGGCGAAGCGTCTGAGAGGATGTGACTGCGTCAAGTTTTTCGGCCGCAGGACAGTGCTCACTGCTGCTTGACATGTTTCACTTACGGTTTTGCTCTTGGTGAAGCGTCTGCCGGAACCTGTTGCGACTTCTCGGTTTAGGGCGAAATATTCAACCGGCCTTGCTATGCTCCCACACCTGAAGCTTTAGAAAACTGATATTGGAAAGAAAACTCCGACATATGTTTTCAGCTTTTTGGCAAAGTTAGCTGCACACAGCGCGAACAACGAAGCACGGCGCTTCATAAATAATGTTTGTTTGGGGTTGCTTTCTGACGCTTACTCCCCAAAGCCAGAATGAATGCCGTAGCGGAGAGTTTCAGGAATCTCGATCACCTGGGCTTTTTTAACGTTGACAGACATCGCACAGCAAACGGGTGCCTTGCTTTTGGTCCCCATCAAAAGCGGCAGCTGGGATGCCATCCTGCTTCCTTGAGTTCAGCAGTCGAGTGCCCTAACCACTGCGCCAGGGTAATAGACGATGCAAAAACTGGCATCGAAGCTTAGAGCAGCTATGAGCGGGTGCACGTGTTGTCTGCACTGCATATAGTACCGCCCTGCCATCTAGCGCTAACACGTAGAGAGTATTCGGTGTAGCAGCTGACGTCTCCGCGAGGGCATGTTTTAAGTGACAAAAACTTTCAGAAAGAAAACTATGTAGCGTAATTTTAATCAATTCTTCTTCCATATTATCATTGAATTTTCTGCGACTGTAACTGACCGCTCATTTCAGTTATACTCGAAATAGTTAACCTTAATTCGGTCGCTTTATTTCTGTAAATTGTACAAGAATGCTCAGGAGCTTGGATGCTGCACAGGCGAGCACAGGAGGTGTTTCAGATCTGGAGTTAACTGGTCACGGACGAATAGCGGGAACTAGAAGAGAAACGTGGACGCATCTGTGACTGCCGGAGTCGGTGGCAGTCTTTCTTCGCTGCTCGCGGGGCCTCACGTCTAAACAACGGTCCTATACGTCACGGCGGGTGGCCTATTGGGGACATGAGATTGACGTGGGAAGAACAGAAAACAAGGGTGGTTTACGTCTGCTCTCGAAGGAACTCTTTTCAGAAGGGGCCATCAGTATGACTGCCGTCTACCTGTTCCCGCAGTTGAACCCACAGGAGGTCTGAAGCTAGCAAAACAGCAGTAATGGTCGCATGCTACGTGTCGCTCGGGGAGCACCATTCCTACATTTAGTGTCCAAGTCACACTATTGGGGATGAATTTGCCGGCATGGTATCAATGAGAACTTTACAATGTATTCTGTTAAAGGAGTAGGCTTTGTATAAGCATTGCCTATATTGCTAACTCAGTTATAGCCATGACTGATGATGGATAGTCATAATGCGATGTAGCGTGACACATCACACTACAAAGCAAGCAATGTAAGAGAGAAAGAAGAGGTTCCTGTTGGGGATGATGAATGGGGGGATTCGGCGCGTTCAACTGTCTCCTCGGGGATGAGGGATCACAACCGTTGCGCCGAATTATGGGGAGGGGGTAAAAGAAGGGAGGATAACTGAATAGTGGCAAGGTAGGGATGTAAAAGGCAAGAGGACCCGGTGAGCCGTGAGCGCAGGGGTAAGTACGAAGCATGGAGATGGGATCACTGAAGGTCAGCCCACTGTTGGATGGGCGGACAATGGGAGGGCAGCGGCTGGGGGTGCGAACTGGTGGAGGGTTCCAGTCATTCGAACCGGTGCGGGAACAAGGACACGCACAGAGGACGTCACTCACGCAAGATGACCGACGATCGGGAGGACGCCGGCCAGTCTGGGAGGGTCACTGAGTGCACTGGCACAGTCTGAGCACAACACTCGAAGGCACAGTGGCTCGAGTGAGCACAAACACGAAACAGTCACTGAGGACAGTACTCAGTTACAGCATATGCACAACGTACAAAGGCACAGTCAGTGAGGACGCAGTCACAGTTTGTTCACAACGTACGAAGGGATAATGGCACAAGGACGACAGAGCCGGGAGAAGGGCACGAGGCTAGAAGGCACGCAGCACAAGGGAGCACAAGACGACATTGGAACACAAGACGACGCGGGAGCAGATGACGCGGAAAGGCACAGTGGCAAAGGGGAACACAACCACGACACAGCCAAGAGTCGAGTTTGAGACTAACACGCGCACTGGCACACGGGAGCACAAACACGGAAGATCCGCGAGCCGAGGAGGACACTCGCACGAGGACTGGCACAGGGAGCACAAAACGCGACTCAGCTACGAGCTGAGATCACTCGAACACGGAATGGCTCAAGGTAGGACACACGCGGAGAGGAATGCAGTCAAACGCGCACAGCAGAACACTAGCTAGCCAAAGATTGAGTACGCTACACAAACGCACAGCGGCACAGGTGAGGCGAAGCGCGAAGATGTGAAAGAGGCACAGTAAGGTGGGCGGACTCCAGCCAGTCCAGAAGGGCAAAGAATGCACTCTGGTCTTTATGTCGGGGGCCACGTGGGAACAGTAGGCTATTGCTGGTCGCTGTTGAGAGCCCCAACTTGCGATAGCTTGCGAAGAGCTCAAGTCTTTGCCCGTCATAGGCCAGACAATGCACGAGTAAGTGCTCTAGAATCTCTAAAGCACCACAGTCTCTGCATGACGGTAGCCTGGTCCGGCGAAGGCGGTGGAGCCGTTTCGCTGTCCATATGTAAGGATATGCTTTCTCACTATTATTAGTAGGCAGTGAAGTGTGTCTACCGAATACGTTTTGCTTTTTTGCCTACTTAGGATGATGATTATGATCGGTACGAGGTCCGTTATATTAATTTCCTTGTTTCCCAAACACACAGCCCGGAAGTCAAAAATCCTGCGAAGACGTCCAGGCCTCGTCGACGTGGCAAAATTTTGCCTGCTGCTGAAGTGGCTGCAGCCGCTGTTGATGACACAGACCAACGCCAACAAGGAACGGTGGCAACCATACGGTAAGCCCTTTTTCCTCCTGTTTGGTCGGCTGCAGTTCGCTGACACTGAAATGTGGAGCTACAACCGAGGCCACTGAACTGGCTGCATGAAGAAACAGTTCCCGATCAGTAGCTACGAGCACTATTTGTGCCGCGCTGTTACGATGGCTCATGTCACGTTTAGTAGCCAGTCTTGCTGCTGTAAACTTCTGGTAAATCGAAGTGCACTCCGGCGATTACTCTGTTCGGTGCCATGTGATAGTCGGGTGCGTGTACGCGGTATAGAGTTCTTTTCAAACCTTCCCGAACTCGCGGGGTGAAAAGGCTATACTTTCTGCATTCCCTTATACTTTGGCAGACAATAACCTTGCTGCGGGCGAAATTTTGTTTCGGGTAAATCATCACATTCCCAAACCACGCTTATTATAATATCCAAGGTGACGTGCCCGCTAAACCTTTTTGAAAAGATGAGTAGAGGGTGCAAATTTACAACTGTTTCTTTTACGAAGTACTCCCCTACCATATCCGAAACCAACTAATGAAGAAATAACTTTACGAAAACCGTAAACAACGATAACTTCCGCCAACCTAACTACACTGGATAGCACTCACCATCTGAAGCTATTAATATATATACCGTAAAGTTGCCAACACCCTCCAATATACGATGTATAAGGTTGAAATAAACGCCTTTTACCCATCACCCCCCCCCCCCCCCTAACATAAGAAGAAAAGCCGTGGGAATCGAGCTTTCAAGCCCCAGCCTGAGTAATGAATGTAGTTTGTTTGACTAGACTCGGGGTGGCTCGGTCGCGTGGATCATGGCCGGTCTGGAGAGAGGGCGCGCTTCTCTTCCCTTACGGCCTCTCCAATGGGATCCCCTCCAATATACGATGTATAAGGTTGAAATAAACGCCTTTTACCCATCACCCCCCCTAACATAAGAAGAAAAGCCGTGGGAATCGAGCTTTCAAGCCCCAGCCTGAGTAATGAGTGTAGTTTGTTTGACTAGACTCGGGGTGGCTCGGTCGCGTGGATCATGGCCGGTCTGGAGGGAGGGCGCGCTTAGCTCTTCTCTTACGGCCTCTCCAATGGGATCTGTTTCCACCGCCCGCCACGCCTCCATGGGGTCGCCACCGCCCCACGGCTGCGCTTCTGCTACCGCCGTTCACACGCAAGGGAAACGTGCGTTCGCTCTTCCCTTCGCCCGCACAAGTTGCGACCCGCAGGTCCTGACATTTCACTCCTTATGGTTTATACAAAAACGCCGTATTCAGCGTCTAAGATTTATCTCGTATGAGGAATAAAATACAGTCAATATTCCGGGCGCGCGCGCCTTCGTCAGGGTGGCCGCGCATTGTCGAGTGAAGCTTCGGGTACACTTACCTCAACACTTTTTGCCCCTACATTTTGTACCAAAATATATGTATCAGGCTATGCAGTGTGCCTTTGAAAGCTGTAAGTAGGTGTAGGGTGACTTGAAGCGAGTGCATGGCAAACTTATGGGTGGAGATTTTGTCAACCGCTGCTGTTTTCGTTCAGAGCAAAAGAAGACCGGCGAAAATTCATGGCGCGTCTCAGATTTAGAGTAAGGAACAAATATTTACGCATATAGTTAAAATTTCAGTTTTCTAGTGGAGTGGGCTGTTCTAGCTTCGTTCAAAACATATCAGTCGGTTGAAAGACCGAAACTGTATATGTTGTCTCGTGACTTGCACACATGTATGACATATAGTATGGTGAGGCTACCCAAAAGTAATAGAAAATAATATGCCTCTCCCGTGCTCACATGTATGAAAGACGTAGTCTTTAATACATAGATAAACAACAACTTTTAAAATAGGAAATGGGCATAAACAGTTATGCATAATTGAAAAGAGTGGCAAACACTAAAAAACATGGTCCTTCAAAGTTACAAATTTTACTGCATATTCATCAATTCATCAAAATGCGACTTGCGGCTAGAAAATTCACGGTCTCAAAATCTTCCTGCACGGCTTGTGCACATAAGGAGTTGGCCTCTTGTTCCTGTCTGTCACTTTCTAGGCGTAATTAATTGACAAAAAGGATTGTGAGAAATTTTTCAAATATCTAAGAAGCGGACCTTATAACATGGCTGTTGTCAATCCCTTCCAGGCAACTGAATGATGAATTCTCAAGTGCTGATTGAATCAGGATCCTAAGTACATCAAGAACATTTGTGTGCAGTAGGTACACGGCACCTTTTTCAAAACAAACAAACAAACAAAAAACTTGTCCAATAGAGCAACAAGCTCTGGTTTCGGGTAATGCAGTCCACTAGAATATTGTCCTCGTAGAAGAGTATACATGGGGCTGCTTCTTTCGCTAGCTTCAAAAAAAAAAATAGCGCCACACCCGAAGTTGATTAATTTAACAATATATCCAGCGACGTAAGGTAAACCAGAATATGTGACAGTGGGTAATGGGATGTCAAGAGATGCCATCACTTCCTTCAGTTCCTCGGTTACTGATTGCGGCACAGCAAAAATAATTTTTTTTGACATCGGCGCAAGGTGCCTTGATTTTGCTCTCGGATGAAACGTGCGTCTTGACAATGTACTCAAGTGCTGCTAGTTGTTATGGCCCTCGCATATATAGCATGTCGCTTCCTTCCGCACATTACCATTACTTTCCCGAAGGGAGCCTCAATAAGGTCGCTATAGGGCTTGAAATGTGTCTTTAGTGAGAGTGTCCTTCCTTAACGCTTTAGATCATTCTTGCATATCTTCGATATAGCAGGGAAACCTATCTGTGAGCCACTTCACCGAGTATCACCTGCGTCATTTATTGGCCTCTTTTTACCACTTCCAGCAGAAGTGGTGTCATGAATATCAAAACATTTTGATTGTTTTCATAATAAGCCTAATATCATGTAAAATGTTAATTAAAACAACGTTTATTTGCAAAATAAAATAATGATTACAATAGAACACATTTGCTAATATATGAAATATAACATTTCAAACTCAACCCTACAACGTTTACTTTGACTGTTATACTAACACTTTATATCATGCAAGCATTTAGTAAATTACATTACATTTTTATGAAATCATTTTCATCTTCGGCGCTACATATGGATGGTTTCGCATCTAGCGCTGAAAGTCGGTTTTGCTGTTGCATATGAGTTGCTGTCATGTTAGCCTTGAAGAAGCTTCGATGTGATCATTGCTCATTCAGTTTTTTTTATTCCTATTCTTGTACAGGCTTGGGAAAAATTCGGGCTAAAATGGACAAAAGTAGCTATCATGCCGCAATATGCGTCAAATGCTTGTGGAACGTTTGCTGAGCGACGGTGTTTTTTGTATAAAGACGCCGTTCACGTGTGCAGTACGTTGACATGCCGCTGCAGCATTTACCATTTACCTTCTGTGTTCTTTCATTTCGGGGCTGCACTCACCACGAAACCTGCGAGCGACAGCGCGAAACCAGGCAGAAGCCACCCGCCGCCGCTGAAGCAGACGCGGAGTGAACAGTGGGCAGGTCGCGCCCCTTGCGGCGGCGGAGAGCGTAACTCAAGAAGAAACGTTCCCATTGTTCCCGCGGCGATTGAGAAGGCCGTAAGAAAGAGCACGCGCTCTCCCTCGAGACCGGCCTTGCATGGATTAGGTTGAATATTTTTTGCCTGCTTTTAATAAACGTTTATAGTTCTCTCTACCAAAGAGAGAAACAAAATGATATATACATTGTAAATCAAAGCTCCGGCAATGCGCTATGTGCAGTCCGGATTCATTTTGATGGAGTTTCGATTATCTCCATGAGAAAAACGACTGTATTAGCGTTAGGTGCCATGCCTCAATGCGGGATGTCAAGGCTTCTTTCACTGACCGCGAACGCCAGAGAGCCTCCGCCACGTCCACTCCAGGCGAGCTGTACTGCAGGCTATGACGATATCGACGGTCTCGCCGACCACCAGCCGAGCGCTTTCTTTTATGGGGAACTGAAAGCCAATGGTATTCAAACTGTCCAATCTTGACGCTGTAGTTGGCCACGGTCCAAGAGACCCAATAACGAGCGCGCTGTGCTTTGTCATGGTTCTGGTCCGTGCCGGGGTATTAAGGCTCGAGGTCAACAAGATGAGGTGAACGAAAGATGAATTTATACAATATTTACAGTCATGGTACAAGGCACAACAATAACTGCACGCGGGCCAAAAGTTACAGGCTTCACGTCAATTTCTGCACACATGCAGCGCGGCCAAGCCGACTCCACCAAATCCACTCCAGGCGATAAGCATTGCCCGCGACGATGCTCACGACGTTCTCGACGGGTCTCTCTCGAACACCGGCCAAGACCCTTCATTTATGGTGGCCAGAAAGCCGTTGGTATTCAAACTCTGAAACCCTGACGCTGTAGTTGGCCGCCGGCGACGAGGCCCAATAACGAGCGCGCTGGGTTCTTGCCGCAGGGCGAGAAAGCGGGAGAGGGCGCGCCTCCATGGTGCCACCGGTAGTTGAGGCTCCAGAATGTCTGGGATGTGCTCGGGCAAGCCCAGACGAGCCATACGCCGAGGCTTGTTCTAAGTGGAGAGCAGCACTGGGCTTGTATCTGGTGTTAGGCGCTCGCCTGTTCCCGCTCGTCTCCAATCGTCGGCCGCTGCAGGAGCCGCGGGAGCCGCGGCTAGAAGCTCTATCATAACTCCCGCCGCGGTGCAAGGAGGCGGGAGACGAGGGCGCCCCTCCATGGGACCGGCGGTCAATGTGGTGCCAAAATGCCTTGTGTCTGCTCTCACAAGCTCGTCTGCCGCCAAAAGATCACATATCTTCGCTGTCCCCCGCACAGGCCGTATTAGATGGGCTCGTCTCCTGTCTTGTAGAGAAAGGAGTTTTCTGCTGCCCGAGTGTTTCCGATAGGGCATCACTGATGAGACCTGCACAATATTTCCAAACCCGCAACGCAAGGGCACCACCCCATCCTCTTAAGTCATGCAAGGCAACTAAACAGCAAACATTAATCTATTCTACAAAATAGCAAAGTAGATTTCTCTTGCACTATTTCGCAGCATAGCAACAAACTACCCTGAACGGTGAAGCGCAGGTGACATGCTTCCCTTCTACAATGTTCAAGCGCTTAAATTAAGCGTGTCCGTCGGGTTCGGCGCCAGTCTCTTCGGGCTTCACAAATAGAACGCCGCGGTGTGGCTCCGTCGTTCGCTAGCTCGGAGGTTGCTCTCATGCGCTTATTCGGCATGGCGTTGTCTCTCACCATTTCTTGAGGTGACGAGAGGATAATCGATGGTCGCTCAGGGTAACAAACTGAATTCCAAGAGAAGGAAAGCGTAGCAGGGGGCGGCAGAAAGTTAGGTGGGCGGATGAGGTTAAAAAGTTCGCAGGGGTCACGTGGATGCAGCTAGCACAGAACCGGGTTAAGTGGAGAAATATGAGAGAAGCCTTCGTCCTGCAGTGGGTATAGTTAGGCTGATGGTGATGATGATGATGATTTCTTGAGTGCCAGGACACCTCAGAGCGCGGAGAGTGGCATTACGCGCCTGTTCAGCCATAATCGCATCCCCATCTGGTGCGAGGAGGTGGAAGAGGAGAACGCGCCTCCATAGTGCTGGTGGTTGTTGAGGCGCCAGAATGTCTCGGGTTTGCTCGGGCATGCCCAGAAGAGCCAGATGCCGACGCTTCTCCTAATTGAACCGGTGCCATTCGGAGCAGCACAAGTATTGTAACCGGGGGTCAGGTGCTCGCCAGCACCCGCTAGAGTCCAGTCGTCGGCTGCTGCCGGAGCCACAGGAACCGCGGCTAGAAGTCCGATCATAACAGCTACCGTCGCAGTGCGAGGAGGCATGAGAGGAGGGCGCACCTCTATAACACCGGTCATTGTTGAGGCGCCAAAATGCCTCGAATTTTCTCTGAAAAGTCCAGACAAGCCGAAGCTGATGCTTCACCTTATTGCGCTTGTATCACGTGGAGCAGCATCGGGCTTGTAAAGGGGAATCAGGAGCTCGCCTGCACCCGCAAGAATCGAGTCGTTGGTCCCTTCAGAGGCCGCGGCTAGAAGCCCGATGATAAAAGCTCATCCGCCGCCAGAAAAGGTCTCTATAGGGGCCACAACTTCTCGGTGTCCGCTGGAGAGGCCTTTTTAGCTGGGCTGGTCTCCACTCCTGTTCACAAGGAAGATGTCTACATGCCGAAGGTCTCAAGTAGAGCATTAGTGAGGAGGTCTGCACAATATCAACCACCCCGGCAAGACAGGAGCACCACCTCCTCCTGAGCTTTGCCAGGCACAAAACAGGCCATAATGCTACAAGAATGGCAAAGTACCTGTCTTTTGCGGTATTCCGAAATAGCAAAACCTTACCCTGAACGTGAAGCACCGGTGACATGCTTTCCCTCTACAATTTTCAAGCGCATACTTTTATGCGCACCCTTCCGGGTCGCAGCCTGCCTCTTCATGCCGCCCTTTGACAACGACGCGGTGCGGCTCCGTTTGCTGGCTGGTAGGTTGCTCCCGCACGCTCTTTTAGTACATTTGCAGTCGCCATTCCCTCACCGACAGGACGCCTCAGAGTAGGGATAGTATCATCGCTCGCCTGATCAGCCTCTATCGCATCGCTGTCTTCTCTTGTCGGCTCTGGAAAGCCGCCCGATTGGGAAGGAGAAAGAGAGGTTTAAAATTCCTCACTCAGATAAGCAAATTGTGTCTCAAGGTGACGACACATGTGCGAAAAGCGAGTGGTATTAGCTACGGTGTGCCGCTGTGAACGTCGTCACAACGGCAGATCACAGCCCTTCGCCTGCGTCCAGCAGGTTAGATGCCCCGTCCTACTACGGGCCCCGTCCGGCTATCGCAGCTGCAAGAGGCGGAAGCCAATGGGAGCGCGAACAGCGACAACGTCACGGTAACGTAGAAGGGCTGTGCGGTGTGGAGCCGTGGAGCATCTTTCGGCTCTACCGTCGAGGTGCTGCGCTGCCGAGCGGGCGACACGGGGACCCGGTCGCGCCGGCCGCAGGGATCTGAAAAATGCTTTAGTATTGTTTCTTCGTGTAAATAAAAAGCCATTGGATACAGGGCTGTCAACGACGAGTAAATTGTGGAGATCGCTGGCCAAGACTGAAGGGCTGTTACGAGTCATAACTGCGATACAAGCGAGTTTTTTCATACAACCACTGCTGCTGCCTGGTCGGTCGCCAAACGTCTGCTCGCTCCGTTGCTGAATGCGCCGCGCAATGCACGCTTATGCTCATTTTATTATAATTGATGGCCTTTCCAGTATATCGGAGATGAAATTCGAAGCTTTATTACAGCGTTGGCCGGTTCCGAAGCGCGATCTGCTGACTCTTCGATGCGACGCCGGTTAGGTCTAGGGACGACTAGTGCAAGCACGAATCGGTGTATTTCGTCGCCCAGTGCGTCCGCGGGTGTCACCGTTGCCGAAAGCTTCGTACGTGTGCAGGCATGCTATTTTTTGCACGAGCATAGCAGAGAATCCTTTTGAGAACGTCGCTGTTTTGTCTTTCGTACGAGCGTGAAGACATTTGAAGTTCATCAAGCCAGGCAGTCAGTCTTCCGACTCCGCTGCGCAGTGACACCGGCTTTGGGCGGAGCTTGAGGGAGTTCGCTCGCCAGACGCACAGTGTTTCATGTGTCCCTACTGGCTCTGCGGCAGCAGTTTGCAAGCGAGGTTCGCTGCGGCACGCCGGTCAAGCTTTCACACATGTATCTCCTGCTTCACTCTCCAACGCAGCTGCTGCACTATCTACACGTGCTATTTAGCAGGGAGCATGCGCTTCAGCTTCAGTAGAACCTTCCGAATTGTCCGCGATTTCTTCACTCGACCGGGAATAAGGTGCGCCGTTCCCGAAAGCAGGCGTTGCAGCGTCTACGTAAGCACCTCTTTCGCAAGAAGCATGCTCTTCAGATTCAACTGCATGTTTTTTCTAGTCCGGCATTTCGCGGGATTCTGAACGCGTAAGTGCGTGTACAGAGCGGCCTACGTAGCTCAGTCCTCTTTTCTCCAGCTGAGCCTCTGAACGGCCAGAAAAGAGGTAAGGCAAATGCTCCGGCAAGGCGACTGACACAGCCGCCTCTGTAGCAGTACGCCAAACGGACCCTAAATTGTGACGCGCGGGACCGGTAGAGAAACGTTGCTCCTCCGCGCCACCTGTCTGATCCATGCGCATTCGCCGGTGAAATTCTGAGATGAAACAAGCGCGGAGTGCACGACATCCACAAGCGCGGTAGAGACGTGCAGATGCTGACACCGCTTTCCATTTACGGTCAGTTCGCGAGTGTAATGCTCCAGCAGGGTCATGTTCTCCGCTTCGAAGATAGCGAGCGAAAATCCAACCTTTCCCTTCGACAGCCTCTCGCGATGTGCCCAGGTTCGTTACAGCGGAAACAGACTGCCGGTTTCCTCTTCTCAAATGCTTTAGCACGATCCTTTTCCTTTTTTGTTCTTCAGTGTCGTTTCTTACGGCTGCGCGATTTTCGTGGTCCTCCTCGCTCATTTCTGCGCACACGGGGCGGGTACAGGCTTGTCATTCCGCGGTGGGTGCTTAACAAAATCTCACTGGGGCTCTGCGACTGCCCGCAAGCTTTCTCTACCTGCGTCCCGCCTGACTTGAAACTATTCTGCTAGCTCAGTGGCGCACTCCAAGCTTTTCTTTTCGGGCCTTTCTTGCACCCACTGCCGCATTTCCTTATACAAATTGGTGTAAAACTGTTTCAGACAGATTTCTTTAACAACTTTGTCCCAGTCGCCATAGATCTCAGCGACTTTGAGCCATTTGGTCAAATTCGCTTTCAGGCTGTAAGGAATCTATGGAAAAGACAAGGAAGAACAGTCGATGGAAGACGTTACCCTAGAGGCGGCGCTTCTTCAGCAAAGTTGCCCTTATTTTCTCATAATCGTCCTCCTCCTTTTATTAAGCCGAGGGAGCGCGTCGGCCGCTTCGCAAAATAAGACAGTAAAGAAGTGCTGGGGCGGGTGCAATGAAGAATCTTGCTGTCTTCACAAATGCGCTCGAAATTGACCACGAACAACCCGATATCTTCGCCCATATTGAAAACTGTCAATAGGTCTTTCGTTTTAGGCAGCTTGGTTGTCTGAGGGCTTGCAACCACGGCACCGTTCGGTTTGGCCGAAGTTGTTTGTGCTTGCGCTAGCCTCACTTCCAATCGCTTTTCTTTCTACCTCAATTTCGGCTTTTCTTTTCTGTGCCTCTCTCTTCTCTTTTCTTTTTCTTTCCTCCATTTCCTCCTCCTTTTCTCACTCTTCAATTTCCTCTCTTTCGCCTCCGCTCCTCTCCTTCAATTTTATCGCTTCACAGCCTTCCACAATATCCTCATTTTAAATCCGCAACTCTCAATTGTGCTGATAATCGGCTCCTTTTTTCTTAATTTCCTACATTCAAGGCCTAATTCCTCACATATCAAGATTAAGTCAATGGTTCCCATCTTTCGCCAGTCCTTGACTGCCCTATTTGCGACCTCAAGTGTCTGAGGAGTACGTTGGCGCAAAGCAAGGCTCAAATTCGAACAGGTTTCATTGACCAAACTCTGCCTACCAGGAAGAATGCCTTAATTTAAGCCTGTCAAAACTCAAGGAGCGAAGGCGATACACTCACTAAACCGGAGCAAGAACATCGCTCAGACCATCCCAGCGTTGCCAACCAGCTATCATGACTTGGTCTGGGATGTCGAGGCTTTTTTTGCTGACCGCGGCATACAGGAAGTGTCCGCCACGTCCACTCCATGCGAGCAGCACAACACGCTACAACACTCACAACAATCTCGACAGTCTCGCCGACCACCGACCCAGCGCCTTCTTTTAAGGGGGCCAGAAAGCCGTTGGTATTCGAACTTTCCAATCAGGACGCTGTAATTGGCCGCGGGCCAAGAGGCCCAATAACGAGCGCGCTGAGCTTCCGCCGCATTGCGAGGAGGCGGGAGAGGAGGGCGCGCCTCCATGGCGCTAGCGGTAGTTAAGGCACCAAAATGTGTGGCACCTTCCCTGAAACGTCCAGGCAAGCCAACGTGAGGCTTCTTATTAGTGCGCCGGTGCCATGCGGAGCAGCACCGGGCTTGTTAAGGGGCGTCCGGCGATCGCCAGCACGTGCTCGACTCCAGTCATCGGCAAGAGCCGAGGGAACCACGTCTAAAAGTCCGATTATAACAGCGCGCACAAAATTCCAAGTCGGAAGAGATGGTGAATAGACCTGTATGAAGTGGACATCTGAAATATGCACAGCTGCACAGTGATGCCATGGTTAGAATTGCCACTCAGTATAACTAGCTACAGAAACAAAAGAAACGTAGATGGGAGAGCACACAACGGCAAGGATGTTTGCTGCCTGTTTCAAGTGCCGATCCATCGCAGTCTTCGTACCTAATGACCTGCGGTCACTAAGAGGTGTGCTTGTTTGTGGAGCACTTACTGTGGTCTTAGACTGAATCACGCACGCTTGTTTGGTGCTTCTGAAAATGAATTTTTCTCATCCAGCGCGAACGGTAGAGCGACGGGATATTTGCTGACGCGAGAAAGAAATATCCCCTGCGAGACACCATTTCTTCTTTTTGTCTTTTGAGTGGCCAACAGTGCGCTCTTCGTCTACGTTTGGTCCAGGCTGAGGGCTTTCTATTCTGTTCTAACCGCTGGTAGCACCAATGTATTATATTGTGGCTTACTAACAAAGGAGCGTTCAAGCCGGGTGTGGTCGAGAAAATAAGGACTCTGCATGCATCGGAGACTGTCACGCTGTGCAGCCTTCGTAAAACCGTCATTTAAGAGCTAGAACTCTTTTTGTCTCCTTTGGTCTCTTCCTGTCTTTTTATTTTGTGCACAAATCGTCATTATCATCAAGAGCTTCCGAATGCTCAATCTTCTCTTGTTCCCAAGTTAGCAGTAGGCTGCTGCGGCTTAGTTGACGCCAATGGTCGAGATTATCCAGCCATACACTACACCTGCTCTCGACTCTTTAACCTTTTTAATATATTAAAATTCACAAACCAAACCCCAGCTGATATGAAACAATACCTACCATTGAGCTGCGAATGACGTAGCCGATGTGCATTTCTCGTCTCTTGCGCATAAGGTGACAGCTTAGGTGTGCTTGAAGGTTTATCGAGATAATCATGGCGCCTTTCTCTTTCAGAATGATTCTTGCAGGTACCGGAGATGATTGTCAGTGGAATGATGAGTCTAACTGAAACTTTTTGTAACGTAATAAACACTTTTCTTTCAAGTTTAATTCATGAGCAGAGCAGCAGAGGTCAGATTGATTGCCTACACTCCAGGTCAAAGCTTTCGAGAGCGGTTCCTGACTGTGCCGTTTTAGCTACCATATCAACCCAATGCCAGACTGCATTGGAACTTCATGTTTTTGCCCTACCGTGTTTTACTTCCCTTCGGACCGTGACCAGCCATTCGTTTACCGTATTATACATAGTGTTGGCGTGGATTTCACACCGATAGCTATGAGCGATGTTTTGGAGGCAAAACATCGTAGCCGGCTTCAGACGCGATTTCTCATTCTTTTCGTATTCACCCGTCTTCCTCTTCTCGTATTGTGTTCACACTGATGCTGCCAGGCCCAACGTTCAATCTACATAAATGGAGGAGTAACTGTGTGTGATGTGAGATCACGCGACGCAAGGCGTGCCTTCCGTACACATTTTAGGATCAGCCACTTTACTCCATACTCTCCCCTAATGCCACACCCTTTAACGGCGTGGCCCTCGCTCAATCTGCCTGTTTAAAAAGATGCATGCGCTACAACCTTGTTGCTAGTATAATGGGGTCATTGCGGCATAAATCTACAGAAGTACAGTCATAAATGTTGAGTGTGAACGTGGCGAAGTGTTCGCGCTGTACAATCAGCGCAGCCTGAAACAACGCAGCCTGGTGAATGTTAGGAGGAAGTTTGCGTGCGAAATACTCAAGGCTAAGGCTGTTAGGTTCGCGGATGCACTTTCTGCCGCCAATGCAGTGTTCTGCGTTAGCCATCAACAACACGTGCCGATACAGCTCAAGAAAAACCCACGCATTTGAATTCCAATATCGAGAGTGCAGCGACAAGAATTCTCATATGCTTCTCAAGTTTCCGTGTTTTGTTTCTCCCCTCAGATTATCGCTTTACACATGAATTTGAAAGCGACCAGACAGCCCTTTATTTCCTGCACCTCTGATATCTATTACCGCTGTGATTTTAAGACAGCGAGCGGGAGCTAGCAGGGAGTGTATACACTCATCTAACAGCCTTAGCCACACGTGTTGCGCACGCGAAATCCCTGCCAGCGCGCGCTAGGCTGCACAGGTTGCACAGCACGGTTCCTTGCTAATGCTCATAAATTTTATCATTGTACCATACCCATACTCTGGATTACTAACACTGACTAGCATCAGCTTTTTGTGCTGCCTTAACTGCTTCTGAAATATTTATTACTGCAAAGATAAGTGTCCGAGGCCTTTTGTTTTTTGTCTTGGTTTGATCTACGGTATTACTATTTCATTAACACTTCTTTTTGGGCGAGTTGGTACATATTTGGAAAACTTTGAAAGAGCGCAAACACACACAACCACTAAAGACAAGAGACGAGACACAAGCGCCGAACGCATGGTTCGAACGCATACTGCATTTTTTAGGAGGGTGACATACGTTCTACCATTCATTTTGATTTCGTTTCTTTTTATTGTTCGGAGAAAGTAAAGAAAAGTTGTTCTTTTGCTCGTCGCGTTTCTACCAGTTCTATTTCAGGATGTCAGAGTTATTCATCCGCTGACGCGTACAAACAAAGCACCCTGCATTTATTGGAATGTTTTTGAGTTTGTCTCACAGATAACCTGATGAGGGCGAGGGCTCCAAACAGGCTTACTATAGCATCTGGTCATGCAAAGCCGTATTTCTTGCGTAAGATTGAACCAATAATAATGATTGTTTTTTAATCTTTCTATGCGATACATATATGAAAGTACTATCTAACTCCCCAGTTTAGGCGATAACCTCTTCGATGGTACACGTATAATTGTGGTCAAATATAATTCTCCTAAACCAACCCTTTTTTGCGATTTATTCAACTCTTTGGTCGTCTGATTATGTCAGGTATTGCCGCGATTAAAGTCTTGTAAGCATAGATTTAAACTTCAACTGGTGCAGCGCAACGGCGCCTGGCCTAGACAAGAGAAGAGGGCAAACACAGCGCTTACCCCCTTCACTCGTTTAGGCCACGTGCCGTCGCGCTGCACCACTTGAAGATGTCTGATCAACTATCCCTCCAGTTCATGATCGATCTAAAGCTCATCTAACTTCAACCTTTCGAAGTGTAATAATATAGAATGAATGCGCATTTTGTTTTGTACTGTGTGTCTCTGGGATGCTTGAAAAGAAGTTTCGCCGAGTGTAAGAAATTGCAAACAACACCAATAATGTATGTTATGGAAACCGTCTAGGAGCGAGCGAGCGTGGTTATCTGCCACATTCTCACACTTCTTTGAATATTAATTCGACACCGACAATTGGAACTCGGGTAACTCCTTCGAGATTGCAGGGTGAGATGTGAAGAGGACAAGCTGTCAGGCTAGTTGGTTTTCCATAGTTTTTGAAGCGCGTAGCCGAACAAGGACAAAGACGTAGGAACAGGTAAGACGCACAGGCCTGTGCGTCTTACCTGTTCCTACGTCTTTGCCCTTGTCCGGCTACGCGCTGCAAAAACTATGGATGAGATGTGAAGGGTGAGGTGTTTAGGCCGTGTAGGCACATTCATGCTGCTCGGTTAAAATAGGACTTTGTCTACATTTTAATAAAGGGGACAATTAACGCTGTCCCGTCATACCCCTGACAGCGGAGCTTAATTAAAAGCTGCAGCTTGCTCTGAACTAACGCTGTCCTCACACTAGTATAGTCCAGTCAGAAGTGACACGACTGGTCGCAGTATGTAAGAGCATTGAACGAGGGTAGAGGGAGGAAGCCGCAGTTCGCACTTCAAGCCAACGTTTCGACAAGTGGATTTGTCTTTGTCTGGGCAAAGGGATCATCACTGGCAGGGGTTTAAATACGCTTTTGCTTCCAAAGAAGAAAATCTGGGGGATGGGGAAAATTGGTGAGAAGAAAGTAGGTCACAGAGTGTGAAGGGTGAGGATGGGTGATAAGAAATTAGGTCATGGAGTGAACAAAATATAAGAAATGTTTGTTTAGTATGCATTGCTCACCCTATTTTTTCACTCCATGACCTACTTTCTTCTCAACCATCCTCCCCTTCCACACTTCTTGACCTACTTTCTTCTCACCCATTTTCCCCATCGCCCAGATTTTCTTCTTCGGAATCAAAAGCGTATTTAAACCCCTGCCAGTGATGATCCCTTTGCCCAAACAAAGACAAATGCACTTGTCGAAACGTTGGCTTGACCTGCGAACTGAGGCTTCCCCCTCTACCCTTCTTCAGTGCTCTTTCATACCACGTAAGCCATCTCCTTCCTCTCGTTTTACGTGGATATGTTCGCAGTTACTTCAAACGTACATTCTTCAAAAAATCTTTTAGAGCTTGGTAAGAGAGTTTTCGTTTTGAAATTCAGCCGTCAGATTCCTGGTATGGCAATGCTTTGTTAGTTTCAGTATATGTACGCCTAGCCTCATTAAAGGGTAGTTAATATACCTAAGGACTACTCACCTTGTACGCAAATAAATGTGTGAACCTTTCTAAAGGCTTATCTATTCACCAAATCGAATTTTTCACAATTCATCGAATTGAGAACAATCAAAGCGGCAACCAGTTTTTACGAAATGCAAAAAAGCAGCGACAGATATGGGCGTAAATCATATGATAGCATAATTCAACACCTTGAAATTCTACCGTGTCTACACCATGCAGTGGGCGTCCGCGGCGCTGCCAGGATGTGGCGGCGACCTCAGAGTCTGGCGTGTCGCGTGCGGCTGAGTCGTGTCATGTACCTCCAACGTACATGACACGACTCCGCCATCGACAGCAGCAGCAGCAGCAGCAGCAGGAGCTGCAGCAGAAACAGCAGCAGGAGCAGGAGAATCAGGATGAACAGGAACCGAACCAGCAGCAAGAGAAAGAGAAGCAGCAAAAAGACAAGAAGAAGAAGCAAGGGCTGCAGGAGCAGAAGAAGCAAGAGCAGCACAAGCCGCAGAAGAAGCAGCAGGTAGAGCGACGCCGACGATGAAGTCGGATGGTCCTGCCTGCACGCATCTCAGGTTAATATTGACACTGCTCCGCCTTATAGGTTCTCAGTTTCTGTAAAATGCCTGGCTCTCATCGATGATTGCAATCTCATTTTTCGGTAAAAGAGTTGCGCCGTGTGGATGTACCTTTTGCAAAGTAACATTACGTGTGGAAATATCGTCCTTTTCTTATATGTTCAGTTAAGAGGGGAACTTGACAGGAGTAGGCGTCGGAGTAGGAGTAGCGTCGGAGCTGGAGCCATGCCGCCTCTTTTGTAGAGGAGGGCAGTGAATTTATTTGAACTCCGTAACAATTTTTTTCGTGCATGAGAATAATTGATAAGATAAAGATCGATACGGTTTAGATGATGAGTACGCAGTAATATAGAAAAATTAGTGCTACGGGGCACTGTTCAAATGGGTATCAGCTGAATAAAGAAAAAGCCGCAACATAGGTTTTAACGTCCTAAAGCGAGTCAGGCAATGAGACGTCGTAGTGGAGGACTCCGGAACTTTCGGCCACCTAAGTATCTCTAATGTGCACTTAAAGTGAGACTGCAGCACTTTTTGCAAAAGTCGGACTTTCAGCAGAAACCCACAGTTTTTCATGCTGCGAACTCAAATATCAGATTGAAATTATGCGGAAAAAAACAGATATAGTGTTTTTTCAGCAGAAACGCGCAGCCCGCGTGATGGGGTTCACAGCGGATCGCGCTGTCGCCTGTGATCAGTCAAGACTTCGCCTGACGACATTTTGAAGCCCGGGGAAGCTGTAGATGCGGCTTTTTTGCTGCGATGCGTGCTGATCGCAGCTCTGCGGTTTTGGGAAGGTTATTATGGCACACCATTTCCATTTAGATGACGATTGGGATTTTCCCCGCATGTATCCTTACTAGATGCGTTCACAAACGATGCGACACTTTCGTTGTGCTGAGCTTAGGTTTTGCATGAAAACTTGCTTTGGGTAGACTAAGACATTTTGAAAAGTAGTGTCATTATTAGCAGAAACTACATGGCCCTTAGCGACACCTCGGCGCGCATATTCCTGGGATGGAAGGGGACAGTGAACAATGCAGTAGCCTACTACCTCCGTCTCAAGCCTTCCCCGTTTCGCCTTGAAATCATTGCTGTGAAAAAAGGGCCCAATGCGTGGTGTACCAAATCCTGCTTTGAGTGTCAGGCATCGTACCTTGGAAAAACGAAGAATTTTATAGAAAGGGTGAAGCAGTACAATGCTGCCACCAGACAAACGAACAATAAGTGGAACGCGGCTGCCGAGTTTTGCGATGCATGCGAGCATTGTACTTGCGACCAAGTCAAACACGCGTAGAGAACCTTTCCCTTTTATCGTACGCTCATAACATAGGTTTAGTGATTGGACGGCTGACGCCAAGCTGCAACTTGGCCGCACCCATACCTTCATGAGAAAACGATGTTTTGAAATGTGCTTTCTTACAAGAGCCCACATCGCTTTCATTTCGAATTTGATTTGCATCCGCAAACAAGACAGGACTATGTAAAATGAAGAGGCAGAACCGGGTGCAAAATTGCAAGGTCATATATGAACAACTTCGATGATTACTTGCATGGACGCATCGAAGAAAACCTCGCTCTGTTCTGCTAACAATTCTGCAGGGGTTTCAAGAACATATCAGGCACGTGCCGTGCTGGAAAGGATCTCGCAAAGCCGTCACAACCTAGCTGCACACAACAGTAGGTTCTTCGTAATCATCTGCACGTTCGCAAATATCATCAGCGCGTGCTGCTGATGAGTTGTTCAATTTTTAGCACAGAAGCTGTTGCGCAGAGCTTAGCGAAAAAAAAAGACACGTGAATACAACCATGCGCCGATGCTTTCTGCCCGTCCCATCGCGAGTTTCCACTCCGTGAACAGATCGAACAGCGGTGGCGTAGCGGTAGAACATCCGCCTCGCATGCAAGAGGACCGGGGTTCAAATCCCGGTGCCGCGCAATTCTCCACCGGATAAAGAAAAAAAAAATCCGCGTGTTGATGGAATTGCATAAACAGGTTTGGGGTGCGACCTGATGCCGGTGAACACCTCCGTCAACGCACTCCCTCACCAGAACAGGAGTTGGCCACCCTGGTGCAGTAATTGGCCGCAACTTCCTATGATAAGCTCCATAAAACCCCGGCCCTCAGTCACCAGCGGCTGCGGAACAACTGACCACGGCGGCGGTCAGACCTGTGACGCAGGTGGGGGTGCTAAGAAAGTCTGGCTCCGCTGGACAGGCCGCCATTGGAAACTGACCCTGGCAACGTTAAATGCTAGAACCCTAGCTAGTGAAGCTAGCTTAGCAGTGCTGTTAGAGGAACTAGAGGGCATGAAATGGGATGTCATAGGGCTTAGTGAGGCTAGGAGGCCAAATGAGGCATATACTGTACTGAAAGATCGGCATGTACTGTGTTATCGAGGCTTACCAGAGAGGCGACAACTAGGAGTAGGTTTCCTTGTCAATAAGTATATAGCGGGTAATATAGATGAATTCTATAGTATTAATGAGAGGGTTGCAGGCATCGTAATTCGGCTTAATAAGCAGTATAAACTGAAGGTTGTACAGGTCTATGCACCTACATGTAGTTATGATGACCAGGCAGTTGAAAGCTTCTACGAAGATGTAGAATCGGCAATGCGAAAAGTAACGACACAGTATACTGTACTAATGGGCGATTTCAATGCCAAGGTAGGGAAAAAATAGGCAGGAGACAAGGTAGTAGGTGACTATGGCATTGGTTCTAGGAATAGCAGGGGGGAGTTACTAGTTGAGTTTGCAGAGCGCAATAACTTACGAATCATGAATACCTCCTTCAGCAAACGGAAGAACCGGAAATGGACATGGAAAAGTCCTAACGGAGAGACTAAAAATGAAATCGACTTCATAATGTGTTCAACCCCCGCCATTATGCAAGATGTAGAGGTAATCAGGAAAGTGCGATGCAGTGACCACAGGATGGTGAGGTTCCCAATTAGCCTAAATCTGAAGAAGGAACGCAACAGATTAGTAAGAAAGAAACCCATCAACGAATTAGCGGTGAGGGGGAGGGCAAAAGAGTTCAGGATCTCGCTACAGAATAGGTTTTCAGCTCTAACTGAGGATGGCGACATTACCCTAGAGGCAAGGAACAATAATTTCAGATATATCGTTACTGAGTGCGCGGCAGAAGTAGGCGGTAGGATAGTTAGAGAGGATACCGGTAAGCTGTCTAAGGAGACGAAAGATTTGATTAAGAAACACCAGAGTATGAAAGCTTCTAATCCAACAGACCAGATCGAATTGGCCGAGATATCAAAGCTAATCAATAAGCGCAAGGTGGCCGATATTAGGAAGTATAACATGGAGAAAATTGAGCATGCTGTAAAGAACGGGGGAAGCCTTAAAGCGGTAAAGAAGAAATTGGGCATAGGCAAAAACCAGATGTATGCGATAAGGGACAAGGCGGGCAACGTCATCACTAATATGGAAAAGATAGTCAAAGTAGCCGAGGAGTTCTATACAGATCTCTACAGTAGTCAAAGTAGTCAGGACCGTAATGAGATTGGCGGTAGGGAAAAACAGTCAGACGTTCCACCAGTGACAAAGGACGAGGTCAAGAAAGCACTAGAAACTATGAAAAGGGGGAAATCAGCTGGAGAGGATCAGATAACTACAGATTTGCTCAAGGACGGGGGGGATATCGTGCTAGAAAACCTGGCCACCCTGTATACGCAGTACCTGGTGTCATCGACGGTACCGGAGCCATGGAAGAATGCAAACATTATCCTCATTCACAAGAAAGGGGACTCTAAGGACCCTAAAAATTACAGACCAATCAGCTTACTGTCTGTTACGTATAAGGTATTTACTAAGGTAATCGCTAATAGAATCAGGACAACCTTAGACTGCAATCAAGCAAAGGATCAAGCAGGGTTTCGGAAACGGTACTCTACTATCGATCATATCCATACCATCAATCAGGTGATAGAAAAATGCTCGGAATATAACCAGCCCTTACACATAGCATTCATTGGTTACGAAAAAGCATTTGACTCAGTTGAAACCTCGGCGGTGATGCAGCCATTGCGAAATCAGGGGGTAGACGAGCCATACGTGGAAGTGCTGGAAGATATATATAGCGGCTGCACAGCAACAATAGTTCTGCATAAAGAAAGTAACAAAATTCCCATAAAGAGAGGTGTTAGGCAAGGAGACACAATCTCCCCAGTACTATTCACAGCTTGTTTAGAGGAAGTATTCAGAGACTTGGAATGGGAGCAGTTAGGGATAAGGGTAGATGGAGATTACCTCAGTAATCTGCGATTTGCTGATGACATTGCCTTGCTAAGCAACTCGGGGGATAAACTGCAAATAATGATTGATGACCTAGACAGGAAAAGTAGAAAGGTAGGCTTGAAAATCAATATGCAGAAGACTAAGGTAATGTTCAACAGCCTCGGGAAGGAACAGCAGTTTACATTAGGTAGCGAAATACTGGAAGTAGTAGGCGAATATGTCTACTTAGGACAGGTAGTAACCGCAGACCCGGACCACGAAAAGGAAATAACAAGAAGAATACGATTGGGATGGAGCGCATTTGGCAAGCACTCGCAGATTATGACTAGCAGCTTACCGGTATCGCTCAAGAGGAAAGTATACAACAGTTGCATCTTGCCTGTACTCACCTATGGGGCTGAAACGTGGAGGCTAACCAAGAGAGTTCTACTTAAGTTGAGGACAACCCAGAGGGCTATGGAACGAAAAATGGTAGGGGTAACATTAAGAGATAGAAAGCGTGCAGAGTGGGTCAGAGAAATAACTCAAGTTACCGACATTCTAGTAGAAATTAAGAAGAAGAAATGGACATGGGCAGGACATGTAGTGCGAAGAGAGGATAACCGATGGTCGCTGAGGGTAACGAACTGGATTCCAAGGGAAGGAAAGCGTAGCAGGGGGCGGCAGAAAGTTAGATGGGCGGATGTGATTAAGAAGTTCGCAGGGGTCAAGTGGATGCAGCTAGCACAGAACCGGGTTAAGTGGAGAAATATGGGAGAGGCCTTCGCCCTGCAGTGGGTATAAGTAGGCTGATGATGATGATGATGATGAACAGATCGAAATCAACGCTAAACGCAACGGTTCACAAAAAATGAGACCAGAATACTCAGGAATTAATCGAACTACGAAATACAAGCCTTACCTCCTTTTTCTTCCTTTAATAAACGCGGTTCTAGAAAATGGTAACTGGCACGACTCTTTTGTGCAAGGAAATAGAGGAAACCGTGTCATGGTTCAGCCATGCCTTTTAGACAAACCCCCTTAGAAATCGCCTTAGGAACAAACTACATATAGTCACAGTCACGAAAATGCTTTGAGTGGAATGTTTTCGCTGGTCAGCTTGAATTTATCTCCTCAGTAGAGCCGCATTGCGCCGCGAGCTTTTGACATGATGGAGGAATGCATCGTCGCGTCCACAGTTGTTCGCGCATCCGAACACATACAGAGCTTTGTTGTATCAGGTGCACAGCACTGAGTTGACGTGTTTTGTCCGTCCGCAACGCACGCAAGACGAGGAACAGCGCACGCCGAAAGCTCCCTCCATTGTATCTGAATACCTTCGGCTCCTCAAAGTGACGTCACGAAGGACGAAAAAGCGAGATTTCTCTCTTCGCTTTCCTCTGTAGCAGTCATGTGGGGTGGGGGAGATTTGAACTGTGCACTTTTAGTCGGCGATTGCGCAGGTGTTTTATGCACAATCGAAAATGTAACTTCATAGGTGTGATCAACAAAGTATCTACTTCAAAAGCTTATAATATTGGGACCTTTGAAAACCGCTGGTTTGTGGGGTTTAACATTTCAAAGCTACTCGGGCTATGAGAGATGCCGTAGTGGAGAACTCCGGAAATTTCGACAACCTGGGGTTCTTTAACTGTCCGGAAATTTCGACCACCTGGGGTTCTTTAACGTGTACAGACATCGTACAGCACATGGGCGCCTTGCTTTTCGCCTCCATCGAAAAGTGGCCGCCGAGGCCGGGATTCGATCCCGCGCCCTTTTGAACAGTAGTCGAGCGCCATAGCCACTGCGCCATCCCGGCGGGGTGCTTTGAGAACCGCTGCAGTTTCCGTTTAAATCGCAAATCACACGGGCGGATTGCTTTTCGCCTGTATCGAAAACGGGCCGCCGAGGTCGGGGTTCGATGCCACATTTGGGTTCATAAATCGAGTGCGTGAACCACTCCACCACCGCAGCGGGGAGCAACATAGGGAAATGTGGAATAACAATAATACTCTTATCAATACAAGAACATTACATGGGATGATAATGAGGCATCTTTATAGATTCCCCGGGCTGTGAAAGCAGAACTGCAGAGGAAAAAAATTAAACATTTTTATATTGCCAAATATGAGATGTATCACAGTAAAAAGAATTCATATAATCATCAAAATGCATGCCAGCATCAAAAGCAGATTTTAAGCCATAATATTGAATGCCATCGAAACCAAAAGTATATATCCCGCAAGAAAACGGTTCTGTGATATAAAAAAAGCGTTTTGCAGAAAAGGAAATAAAAAAAGTTTAATGTTATTCTAAATCAAATACTTCTGAAGTTGATTTAGACATAGACAGATAGATATGTGCTTTCAAACTCACGGGTAGACTACTCGATAGCTAAGCAGAGCGGCGAAATGAAAACTGTTTTCTAAAATTTCTAGAACTTTAGTTTTCTGAAGGGGTTAAACTTCCGCAAAATAGTGTTCACATTAAATACGAACCAAATATTGTTTTTCGCAAATATAACGTAATCACTATTTTGTAATCAGTATTGTACACCTTACATCATCTAAGCCAGCGTATAAACTATCAGGATTCTGGATCACGCGCCTCCGGAAACGCCTCGCGCCATCCTGCGGCAGCCAGCGGTGCGATGCAGTGTAAATTAATGGCGCTGAAAAAATACAAATCGATAGCTCGATCACGCATAAGAGTTATCAGTTGTTTTCCCCGGTTACTTCTTATAAGTTTCGTGGAGTTTCTTCTTGTACTCATTTTATCTACCTAGATGAAATGCCCAGGTTTCCTGGGCGATCGAAAAATCAATGTATGGGGACTATGAGAATTTCGTCAAAAACACACCACTTCTCGCTATTCAATCATCGACTACTGCGCCAATTAGCAAGATATAAAATGTTTCCCGGACTTATAGGTAGTGCAGTGTTCTGCCTTCAAAGCAATTTAAATTTGGTTACAATTGATTGAAGGGGACAGGTTCCTACTCTTGTTTTTCTGATCAGAAAATTTATTCCTGCAGCCGGGGTCTCGCGGGATAGCTCCTCGAAGGCGGAGACGTGACATCCTCGGAGACATCACGGACCGAACTGGCGGAGGAAGACGGAGCCTTCGACGCTTTTTTTTACTGAGGGAAATGGCAGAGATTCCTGGCGGCGAGAGGGGGGGGCACTAGACAGTAGATGGGTGTAGTTTAGAGGAAGAATAATTGTCGCGCTTGCTTCTTCGCTCTTTCAGTTTGGTGTGTCTTTACCAGCCTCGTCGGCGCCGGTACTCGACGGAGGCTTTGTGCCGCGGGTTTAGAGCTTCGTTTTGCGGTGAGAGGGGTATGACAGTTGTTCGCGGGATAGCTCTAGTGCATAGCATTACTTGGCTTATTAATGCGAAAGCATTACTGCGCTGTTCACAGATTTCTATCTGCAGACCGCATCAGCAAAATCGTGTCCGCAACAGTCCGAAGTAATGGAGAAGTAGTAGCGGTTAATGAGTGGTGTCAATAGATAGGTGACGTAATGTTGCCACCGAAATATAATTAGGCCAATACGTTAATTAGGTAATTAATTAAAGAAAAAATGTAAAAGTTGACTGCAACAATTGTGAGTAATTGAGAAGTGGTACAGGTTAATGATTGGTGTCGATAGATAGATGGGGACGTAATGTTGTTGCCGGAAACATAACTAAGCCAAAAAGGTGATTAGGTAATTATTCACCAGAACAACTGTAAAAGTTGTCCGCAGCAGTTGTAATTGAAGAGTGGTAGAGGTTAATTGGTGGTGTTAATCGATTGAGTGTGACGTAGAGTTGTGTAGGTCAATAAGTTAATTAGGTAATCAATTAGAGGCAAACACGCAAAATCGTGTGCGCAGCAGTTGTGAGTGATTTAGAAGTGGTAGAGGTTAATGAGTGGTGTCAATCGACAGAGGGTGACCTAATGTTGCGTCCGTAAAATATTTAGGCCAATAGTTTAATTCAGTAATTAGTGAGAGGCAAGAATGTAAAAATAAAGAAGAAAATGGTGTCATTAGTCAATGGCTTGGCGCCACATTTGGATGCATCAAATGGGAAAATAATTAATAAAATCAGTCAATTAAGGTGACATCAAGGATGTGACGCCACACAACCTCAAGTCGAGCCAATAAAAGGGCATAGGAAGAGATTGGGGCGCTATTTGAAAGTATCAAACACTAAAGTAATTAAGGCAGTCAACTAGGGTGACGTCCAGAATGTGACATCACACAACCGGAAGTAGAGCCGAAAAAGGAGATAGGAAAGGATTGGCGCGCAATTTGAAAGCACCAAAGACTAAAATGGGTAAACAAGAAATGAATTAATGTGTCGTCAGTGATGTGACGTCACGAAACCGGAAGTAGAGCCGAAAAAGGCCATAGGAAGGGATTGGCGCGCAATTTGAAAGTACCAAAGACTAAAATGGAAAAACAAGAAGCGAATTAAGCAACTAGAAGCAACTAGAAGCAACAAGAAGCAGCCAACAGAAGCACCCGTGCTTTCGCATTACTCAAATGCAGATTACGCAGTGCTCTTTAATTTTATCCTAGCGGTGTAGATTGTGCGTAAGGTATGTGTGTACACTGTCTTCAGCGGTGGTGTAGCTCACGTCGAGTGAACAGCCAGACGTGTTCTGTTGTTGGACAGTCTGCCAAGCACAAATTGCACTGGACTAAAAGTACGTCCTAAATGATTGTAGTTATTTAGCTAATTGTGATTAAAAACACACTTTAACCACCTCTGCAAGTATCGTTATATAGCTTACGTAGGGTATAATTGCACTGTACAGTTTGCACATCTTACTTGTGCAGCATTTTATTAATTATTAACTGATTTAAAAATTGAAATTTACACTACTGAATTGAGATATCGTTGGATAGCTTATGTCGACTACAATCACACTGTACTAGATGCAGGTTTAAATTGTTTACTGTTAATCAGATAAAGAAATAAAAAAAATGAAATTTATGTTATAACATCAAGTCATATTATTGGATAGCTTATATCCATAGATTACTACCCTGATTGCCGGTCTTAGTTATTATTCGTTATTTATTTGAATGTGATGAATAATATATCTTTAAATTACAAATTCAAGTCATATCGTTGGAAAGGCCTCGACGCGTAAATCCAAAATATACCGCTAAACCACGCAAGACTGTAGAACCGAGCATTAACCGAGTTCAACTCGGTGCGAAAATGTATCACAAGAACGAACCAACAGCACTTAAGCGCGGTAGTGCGTACTGTTGTTTTCGCCCCGCCCCCTCGGCCGCTTATGCTGTGTGCCGCGCGCATGTTTAATTAGCAATATGACGCCACGCACCCGCAGGTTGTATATACAGTTTATCTTATTATAATTTTAAAGTTTCTGTGGCTTCTCAAGCACAGTTTTTTTTTGCAGACAGTGCCGGCGAACTTTCGTGCTGCCTGCGTGAACATGTTTACCTTTTTGTTTTGTAAATAGTGGAAATAGCTCTCTCTGCAAACTTCACGTGTTGCATCCGCTTTAGTGTACATATTGCGATCTACTCCGGACCTTTTTTATGCTCGCCGGCCGTAGGTGGGGTTCGATTATTTGATAGCAATTATTGCGGCCAGCAGCACGTTTTCCTGCCTTTTTTTTAAGTTAGGTTTGCAGGCCGCTGAGCATTGGGCACACACGGAGATCGGGTTCGTCTGTGCCTTGAATCATTTTTTTTTACTAAAAGGCTCCTCGCGTCCCCCCTTTTCAGTTGTCCTGCCCTCCCTAAACTACGGGAGCGATCTGTTGCTTGCAGAGGGTCGTCGAGCGGTAAAGTAAAAACCGTCGCGACGGGAACGATTGTGGAAGGAGGCGCGCGCTCGGCGCCACGCTGAAATAGGACGCTTAAATGATTTTTGGTCGCTCCTTGTCGATGGCCGGCCAACCAAGTACAGACGCCGTATCCGTATTTATCTGTTCTGCGGGCACCGCTCGTGGATGTAGCGTTTGAACTTGACTTTGTTCTTTCAGTGCTGTTTGGGAGATTGGGTCTATCTGCATAGTATTCAAGGGGAATATATTGAACGAATTCTTGCAGCACGCTGTGCTCGAAGTAAACCAGTGGGGCATTGCTTTGTTCAAATTTAAAGAACACTGAACACTGACTGACTGACACTCCGACTGGTTCGAATAAATGCATTTTCGATTGGTCATTCAGATGGTCCTCAAAATTCTTGGTGAACTTATGCAGAAAGTGTTTTGTCACCAAAAAGGAGACTTGGACAGGGTCGGAGGAGTGAGTGGTCGGACCATGTCAAGGTATGGACTGAGCGCGCACCGAGGAATGAGGAACCGCTACGAGTAGCGCGATGATCTTTACAGATTCGTTGCGATCGCACTGGCCGTAGTTTAAAAAGTGTAGTGTAAATTATTTCAATTGCATATCTTTACCGGGAAGAAACGCCCAACCGTGTCATCCTTCTGCTACATGTTGGACTCAACGAATCACATCTTCACCTAGGACCCGACATTGCAACAACAGAAGCAAAGAAATCTAACTCATTACAAATATTGCTTTCGGAGGGCTGCCAAGTTTTTTTGCGTGTTATAAATAACATACCATTCGATGCATGCGCATCAATGGAAGTGTGGGAAACGATGAAGTCGGCGAAAGAACCCTGGTTTCCATCAAAGGCACTGAACACCTCTTTATATATGAAAATAAATTTCCAGCTCGGACAGAAAAATGAAAATTTTATGGTGTTCCTAGCCAACGCTACCACGGCCACAATTTCCTGTAGAAGAATTGCGAATCCGCGTAAAGTTCTCAGGTTAAGTGGCAAGGCATTGCTTAAGGATGTGGACGAAATTTAAGGGATCGGCTTAGCGTAATTAATACGTGGTGTAAATAACATGCTGCGAAAACATAGTGACTGTTCTGTAGTATAGCGTGATGCCCTGCTGCAGACACGAATAAATAAAAATTTCCTGGATTTTTCTACACTTATAAAACCGACGAAAAAGCGTTAGTCAGCATAACACTTGGTTTAACCGGTTTAAGTTCAGTAGTTTAACATGATATCTTTAAAGACTCCGTTCAACGAATACCCAATGCGGCGGCCCTCCGCCGGCACATATATATATGGGGTGAGTGAACAATCACGATCATGTAGCTGTCAGGCGGTAGCTGGCAGCTGAAATGGCCGAGCACTAACTGGATGTTGGGTTGGCTGACATTACGCTTGGCAGGAATTTCCGATTCGGGTCTTTCCTTTCATATGGGAGGATGATATCAGAATCAACCTGCCAACACCGTTGCATTCACGATAACAATAAATAGTTTCTCTCTCTCTTAGGCCACGTGAGCACTTCATACGGCATGGTTAAAGCCGGATTTTAAACGTGGAATCAGGCAGGTCTCTTGATCCTTCCTTCTTTGCAAATCCAAGTTACAAGAAATTTATTTACACAACTGCGAACACTTCATTTCACTCAGAGTGCGGTCTTTCGTCTAAACATTCCAGTTTAGGTACTCCACATCGCCGCCTTTTTTAGAGCTACCGCTGCCCTCAGAGTCCTCCTTCCCTTCTCTCCTTTCACTTTTGTCTACGGCCTCCCGAGCTCCGCCGATTCCTTCTTTCCCAACCGTCCTTTCTTTGTCGCCGTTACCGCAGTTGGCCGCGAGCGCAATTCTCGGAAAGCCCTCCCGCTCGTCTGGTCGCCTCGTCTCATTTCGAAGGGGATCTTTTGCTGCTGCCAGCATCTTTCTTCTTGCGCTGGCCGTTCGAGAGGTATCAGCCAGCAGACCTCTTAACACTTTGAACGGTTTGAGTCGTTCAGCGGATAGGCGCGTCTACCATGGCCGGTCCGTTCGCGCACTCACTAACACGCACACATCGCATATGGCAGTCGTTTTTTTTTTCCGCTCGTGCTGCCCACTTCACGCGTGAGCTGGTAGCTTACGCTATCGCTTCATACTCTTAAAGGCGCAGCTTGAGTGTCCCCCATAATGTTCCAGTCTGCCTTACTCTGAACAGATTAGAATGAACCTGAGTGGCATACGCGATGAAGTGTCCCAATCGGTATTGTAATAAAAAACGCAGGAGGGAAAAAACGAGCAGCAAAAGGCTGACATGGTATGACGGGCGAGGTGCTATTATTATACTGACCTCAAACGCAGTTTCCTTTGATGTTAGATATGTTTTGATCACATTTTGTATTCGAGTCTATAGGAACCCCCCCCCCCCTCCCCCCTTCTCAGGACGAGCTTGCTGGTATACAGTTACTTCCTCAAGAGATGAACGATGACATTGAATGCAGTGTTTGATTTCACTCAGTGAGTCAATCAATCAATCAGTCATTCCACGAACAAATCTAACTATTTCCGTGACTAAAAGACGTAGAAAAAGCGGTTTGAAGAAGATTGGACAGCTAATCGACCGAGCGGACGGACATTGAGATCTTAAAAAGCTCTAAAAAATTACGAACTTTCTATACGGAAGGTGTGCGGCTAAAGAAAACCTGTAGAGATCAGAAAGTCCTGACGAAGCTTGCGCCCTGTTAAGCTGTATTCACACGGGAGATTCCGATGGGGATAGATGTGGAAAGGAGGTGCACGACGTCACGGGCTGGGCAAACTCGCCCCCGCTCCCGAACTCGCACATTCACACGGTCGATGAAGAGTCGCCGAAGAGAGACGTCGACTGTTTCAAGCCGCACGCCAGGAACGGAGAAGTACAGAAGACAGCCGTTTCTGACCTACTAACGTTTTTACCCCAGTCAGGGAAACAGGTTTAATGAAAAAAGCACGGAAAATAAACAAACTCGTCGGAAATGGCAGGGGCCCGCCATAGAAGGATCGAATACAAAAGGCCCGGGTGGGGTAGATCTTATGTGCTCGCACCACGCGGACGTGGCGCGCTTCTTTTTCCTCTCGCTAGCTACAGGAAAGTGCGATGCGACTACCTTTTGAAGCGATTTTCTTTTGGAGGGAGAGCCTAGGCGCGCGGTTTGGACCAAACGCACGCTATGTGGTTAAACGCCTTTATACTCGTGTGCGCGCCTATCGTCAATATTTAACTGGTGTAACCCGCATAAGTTAGCAAAAAAATGCAGTCCAGTTTCTGCCATTTCAGTGCTGTTGTGAAACGCAAAGCGCATAATGCTGTCGAAAGTGCGCTCTTTTTAAGTTATGTACCAACTGGGCCCGGCTACTCTCCTTGATGCATAATACTCATTTCTGTGCTCCCTTGGAGCAGCTAGGATCTGTCGTCTGCGGCTCATTACATCTAGGTTTGTCCTTGTTTTTTATTGCGCTAGCATTAGAAGGATGATGTGAGCGCCTGAGTTGTGCAGTTTGTGTATGGCGTCAGTTGCGTATATCAGGGGAGTCCAACTTTGGTTTGAGAAGGCCACCTGACGGGACAAGTGGCGCTTCACTTAACTGCTGCACCCCTGCCCCAGGAGTGGTATTAGGACTCGTCGTGATTTATGAGCCTGACTACTGAATTATGAGAAAACTGGCCACCGTGGCACGAGGCAGTTCAAATATTGATCGGTGTCCAGAGTTGGCTCGGTGTGAGCAACCTAAGTATCACAATCTCATCTCGAAGCTGTGTTTGAAATACCCACCTATCTGGGCAGGGACGCATGATTTAAGTGGTGCACGTGGCATGCCGGTCTGCGAAGTGATACACCAAGAGGACCAAGAGTAGAGGCCACCATGGCAACCATCACGCCTGCTGTACTTACCGCCATAAGTACAGCTATTAGTGCAGCAGACAGACGACTGAATAGTCGACAATTATAAGTACATTCATAAGAACTGTAGAACATTACTAGCACATTCTGGCATGCTCTGACAGCGCATGTGTCCTCTTTTTTTTTTTGGTGAACGGAAGTCAGTTGTGTACAATCCCAGTAAAATTACTCTTTCATTGGACAACGCCTCCAGTGCAGTGTTTCCCAAAGGCTCGCGAAGTGTGCGATGAGAAATTACAGAATACTATGCGGAGTTTTTAGAGGACACTCTGCCACTTGGCCGGTGTAGATGCTTTTCACATATCATTATTGGCTACAGGCGGAGGAATCACCGCTGATGGCAAGACCCGCCACTTCATCAACACCACTGCGAGTTTGTAACTTTAATCGGTGGGTGCGAACGAAAGAAACCCAAGTTTATATTATAGGACAGGAAATCACTTTTTATTTATTTTAAAGCTTCGTTCTTAATTCAAATTTGATTATGTGTACAGAGAACCGTCCATTTTATGAATGCTAATTTCACGATAAGCGCCGAAGGCGCAAACGTTGGCTTGTGTTGCATTGGGCTGTGTGAGGGTGGAAATCTAGTAGTGAAATTTGCTGACGCAGCTGGCAACTTCGGGGCTTGCCGTGGTGTGTAGTTACAGTTCCTGCTAGAATATAGAAAATATAGCAATCATTCAACTGGGCAGCGTCGCACTTTAGTTTGGCCCCTTTACTTTCAGCGCCCACGGCTCTGGATCGCGATCAGCATGACCGGCTTAAAAGGCACTCGCTCCTACTTGTGCTGAGGACCTATCAACAGGCTTCTTCCCTGTTCGGTTAGCCCCATCTGACACTTGTTGCGCACTGACTGCAATGTCGAGATGACATGAAATGTCCTTCCTTTCGTCTGGCGCTTTCCTACTCTTCGCTTATTCGCGTATATTATGCTGCGCTGCCAATTTCATCGCTTACTGTTGTGAGCGTGACAATCGAAAAGTCCATCTATTTCACATCTTGACGAGCACGCATGAACACAGCAGGCGACCGCCTTGGGATGACCTGTAAGTACATCCCCACATAGTATTCACTGCTGCGTTAACCCACTCTTAACAACATTTCTGTTCGATTGAGAACAGAGCTAGTTTTATGGGGCCTTCATTCGTCTAAATGAGCGAGCCACTTCGCGTCGCCTCTAGAGTAAGTTATTGCGTGTTAAGTTTTGTCTTCTACCGTGCACTTTAATGATTCAAAGCGTCTTTTCGAATTGCAGTGCTTCAATTGTTACAAGATTAGCGTTTTTTTCTTAAACCGCTTCGGTCGATAACCTACACTGTCGTGTCACCCGGTAAAGAGCGCGAAACTTTTTCTCAATCCTGTTATGACATTTCTTCCTTCCGCTGCACGGTGCTAGAAGTACTTTGACAAATGGTGTTCCAAGTGTAGACCGCGGATGCCTCTTTTCTGGAAAAAGTTGGCGGACCTACTAAGGTCAGAGTACAAAGCTCTTTCCTTCTTCCCTTCTCTGTGCTTGCCTACAGTTCGCGCTTCCTGCCCAGATTGTTTGCAGGTGTTCAGGCTTTGTGGTAGTGGTAGGTGCTTACTAAAATAATAAAAAAATTAGGAAAGGAATTGAAGTTGTCGGCCGCGGCAACTGCTATCTAATATCTTAAGCATCCGAGCTGCGGCTGGCGGGAAAGAAAAAGGAGAAAGAAGTGAGGCTAGTGAGGACCATGAAGATATTCGTCGAAGCCTGAGAAGAAAAAGAGAGACAGAGAAAATAGCTGCGAGGAGTTTCGTTATCGAAATATGAGCGCAATATTAAGCGCGAGGGGTTATCGTTTCGTAATATGCATTCGCTGACAAGTGCAAGTCTGTCCTCAGATTGACTGGGGGAGGGCCAATACTTTCTTGCTATTTGTGTTGCTTTTTGAAGGGGAAGTCTCGCTTTCAGCAGGTTCACAGTTGGCGGTCAATTGGCTGCTTTTTGCGATATTTATAATCTTGTTCGAATTTTGTTTTTGAAGGCTTAGTTGGTTTCAGTGCCTTGCTTCATCGTTTGCGCGCGAGCTCCGTGGTGGGCAATGGTGCTGGACGAGTTTGGTGAAATGGCTGGATTGCGTGGCCGAGAACGATTCCGTCAGATACATCACAGCCCTTGCGGAGTTTTCATAAACTTTGACACTTCGAAAGCGTGCAAGCTTGACTTCAGCGTTGTACCTACGAGTTGGAGTGTTAAATCCTCGCTTCCAGAATATGATCCGGTCATTATGTGATTTTGACAATGTTGTACAGTTTGAAGTTCTGGTTACTTAATGTTTTGGTAATTTTAGCTGTAAGTCAAAGTAACTTTCTCAAGCGTTATCTTACTCACGAAGCATTTAAGAAATGGAGGATACGGACATTGTCTGTTTGAATGGGAGTGTATACACGTGGGGGACGCTGACTGTGTGCCTTGAGCTTGCTGCGGACCCAATCCACTCTGTGTGGGAAAACCGCACTGACAACTGCGTGCGCCTGAAAAATATAAAATAATATTATTTTGATACCATTATTTATAGTGATATTAATTTTGGGGATACGCCAAGCCTCAAATGGTATTCTAGGCGGTACAACAGAAGCCTATTACTACTAAACATCGATTTTTATTCGTGTTGTTCGTTTACAGCATGAATTCACAATTTTTTTAAGCTTACCAGTGGCACCATATATATGTGCTGGGAGTGCTTATGTTAAATTCATCTCCGGGGGGCTTATTAAATCTATATGACATGTATAGTAGGGCTTTTTGAATTCACTAACATGGGTTCGCACTCCTGAGACAGCGTGTCAAGACATTTTTTTATAATTAACAAATTTTTTTCCAAGTTATAATCACATTTAGGAGGTGACGTAGCACATGATTTGTTTGAATATGATGTCAATTACAGAAAGCAAACATGACCAGAGGAACACTGTCGTGCTCGCTGTTTTTTCCGGAGTACTGGCAAAACAAACGGTTGGCTATTTGTGCGTGTGTGGCTTGCCTCCCGGTGAGTGACAACGGACGAAATACATCCTCAGAGCAACGGAAGCGGAGTGACGGAGTGGTCCAGAAGACCACCGCATGGAAAGCGGCAAGGAGAAACGCTGGCTCGAGGGAGCACGCGGCCCCGTGGAGGCCGAGAAGAGGGGGAAGGCGGGGGGGGGGGGGGGGGGGGGGGCTGGGTTGCACGAACCCGCCGCAATTCTTGCCTTCGGAAATTTGGACAAAGAAAACGACAGAGGAAGAGGGATCAGCCAAATGCCTTGGGAGGAGGACCTTAGAGAAGAGGACGCCTTCGAATGGAGCTCATCGACGCAAGAAGAGACTGAACTTTGATACAGAGATGAGAAGCCGCACTCTGAGTGAAAACAGGTGTTCGCAATTACGGAAATAAATTCTTGTAAGCTGGAATTGTCAACTGTGTCTGGTCGGTCTTCGTCGGATAATGGTACATGGGCGGAGCAAGGGATGTGCCTAACACACTGTGTGGATTATTGGGTGCGGAATTATTAAAACATTTAGCCATTTTCTTAAAAGTATGGTTTATCCTGCTTTTCCACACATCACAACATTTAAGGAAACGACGTGTGGCAGGATATTCTATTCTGGCATTCTAGTATATTCTAAAGACTGGGCAATTAAACAATGAGTGGTAAACGGAAGGTATGCGATTTCGGAGCATACAACAAGCATTCGGCGCATTTAAGTTTATTGTTCAGGTAAACATGTGTGTATTGCACGATAGTTCGCCGTCCGTATGTATTCCGACAGATAATGGGGTAACATGGTTGTGAGGTGCTTTTGGCGGTGTGAAAAAAAAACGAAAACAAACAAAAAACCGGTGCACTATTCGCGACCAGTCTGTGTGAACTTCTAAAGCATACAAGCGGCGCTTCCAATGAGTTAATGACAACAAAGATAGATTTAAACTAAAACTTAGTAGCAACCTTTTGTACCTCTCTAGGCCCGCACAAAAAATTACCCCTATTAGTGAGATGAGCAGAGTGCAATCTACATATTCATGAATCTCTCATGATCGTGTCACTTAGCAGGTAAGAAACATAACTATTAAACGAGATAAGCGATGAGACGCATCCTTTGAGAACACCACAATGAAAACGTCTAAATCTGCTTTGCAGAAATCCAATTCCTCCATTGTGAGATCGGTCAAACAGATGTTTAACACAAGATAAGGACAACGAAAGAAATGACGAGACAGTTTTCCACATAGAATATTGTTATGTATTGTAATAAATGACTTTTCAATACCAAACATAAGACTAAATGACACTTAATTTGTATGCAAACTGAAATGTATGCAATCCGTGATCTTTTCTAATAATATTATTGTAACTGAACCAGCATCAAATCCATAATCATGCACGCGAAGAAGATTCAACCTAAATACAGTCATTACAGATAAAACGCGCGTTACTAACATTTGTAATACACATGATACAATAGGTAGAAGAATAACGGTAGTTTAAACATATGGGAAACAAATCTGTAACCTCTGCGTCTTTTTTGTTCTTTTAATTTGCGAGTCAGCTTAGCGCTTGTGCTGTACAAAGACTGCGATACGATATATAGATAGCGAAAATGGCTGTCAGACTACCCAGCGCCGTCGTTGCGGCCGCTGTGCACAAGAAACGTATTGCAAAAAACAACAACAAAAAAAAAAAAAAACACGCTTGTAGATAAGGCACAGAGAAGAGTGTGCAGTGTCGGAGCAAGACTCACCACCCCCTCCCCCGCATGGGCTACCATTCTAAGATGGGAAGGGGAGATGACACCCGAGCATGCCCTGTCTCGGTTGCCCCACGGGAAGGGGCCAGCGCTCGCACTGCTCAAGGGTAGGCAGCGCAAGTCGCAAGCGCCAACTAGGCCGCAGAAGAACCCGCGCCCCCCGTCGCGCTATGTCTCGGCCGTGTATGAGAATGAAGTTCCGCCCCTAGATGAGAGAAGCAAGAGAGCGAGGAGAGCTTCAAGGTGGTCAGCCACGTGGTGTTCGTTTCGAGAACTAAAAAGTCATGATCTTTAATCCTGGCCTCGAATCGCATATTGCAATCTAACATCCACAGCCAGTTACGTCATTTTAAAAGAAACCTCAAAAGTACGTAATCTTTTACTAATACGCCGCAGTCATGAAGCCATGAACTTCGCCGGAATGATAAATATAAAGAAGACTTAAGAACGACCAATGAAGTACGGTGACCAGACTGCCACGTTTTACTGCGTTCTTGAACTGAGAAGTGTGCCGTCGGCCGCCAGCCCGCTGTTAGTTTCAGCGATCACCTCTCCGGGCTGCTTGAGAGGGTGCTTTGTGTCAGAGGAGCGCAGTGAGCGCTGAGCACACCGCTTGGGGAACCGCCTCCGTCACCTAGTTCTTCGGATTCCGAAGGAGTGCAACAATAAACTGTGCCGCTTTAGCTCCCACAGGCTTGACTAAGTGTAATAAATCAATAATATGCGTGAATAAAGAAACTAGTTCTCTATAAACGCGGCCATCATCAGGGAAGATATGTATAAGCGGCAAGACACATACCGCCAATTTAAGGTACAGATTGCCGATGAACTCACAAGCAACAGTAAGACATTTCCTGAACGTATTAGGTGCTTTATTTCTCGAATGCTAACGGGAGCTGTAATGACGAACGAGTAAAGTAGTTTTACGTTTATATGAATATTTATTATCGAATACGTCGGTTTATGGCTAGGCTTAAATCCTGCATTGACGCTAGCGCAGACTGAAAGCACAATGAAGGGTGTTTTAGGCTGGGATAGTTTACTTAGCGCCACACGTAAATAAAGGTATGCGAAAATTGCGTGGAGACAAATGTATGCTAGGGGTTGTTACTTATTACTTATTACCAGGCAGTTGCAAGCAAATCAAAATAGATCAGCGAGAGCTCGTACAAATGCACGAAAACACACAGCGGACCAGCACAAAAACCAGGAGGATAGATTATTCACCACCTAAGTGAATATAAATAAAACTTTCAATACCAACATAAAAAACACTACAAAATTATATGAAAATATCATGAACTACGATCGCGTAAATTAATTAAGCAACTACATTTGAAAACATACAAGACACAAGCACAATCAATAAATACGGCCCTCTAACGTAATTATTTGTACCTCCTTAGCTTAAGTGCTCGTCTGTTATCTTTCGTCAAGTTGCAATGTTAAAAAAGTTGCAAAAAAAAAGAGTTTTGTTAAACGCTCTGTTTTAGAGCTTTGTTCTTAGTGACTACACATAAACGAAATTGCATGACGCAGCACTCCCATATGCGATGCCTCATTTATATTTCATGGGCAGGAAGCGTCTAGGCTAGGGAACCTCTGCGCTTTGCAAAAACATCTCAAGTTCACGCATGTTTTTTGCATAATCTTTCTTAAACTAAAGAGAAAAGAAGATGTGAAAGACTCTTCCAACATGTTTTCGAGCTTTGCAAGTCCCGCAGAAGGATAAAGAATAGTGGCCAAAGTTCGAGATAAATAATTTCCTTCTTTTTGTGCAAAGCATGATTTCCTCCAAATGAGATATGGAGAACACGTACTACAATTTGACTTGTGCATGAACTTTTGAGCCACATATCCTGCAATATAAGCTATGAGACGGCTATGAAACTGTAGATATAGTGATGCAGTTATGACTATCTGGAGGAAGGATGTTTGAAGTAGATTTGACGTACTCGAGCTTTCCCTAGTTTAAGCGGTCAAGCTCAGCAATCGGACTTGAAAGAAGCTGGTTGGGTTCCTCGCTTGTACGGCTAATTTCAAAGTAATAAATGAATCATTTCAGCATTACAATTTCCTGTCTTGGGGGCATTGCTAAGGTGATAAGGTGTCAGAGGATTAATGGTCACTAAAACTTCAGCCGGTGTGGGATGATTGTTGCAGCCATTAAATTACCTCACAATGCCGAAAAGGCTTTCTAATTTGTGTTAGGTTAATCGCAATGTGCGGATACATGCAAAATTGCATTTTGCAGGTAAGTAGTCGACGAGGTCGATTGTTGTCTGCAAAGTTATCTGAAGGCCTTCAGTTGTGCTGTGGCGCAGAAGAGCGCGCAATGAGCAAGAAAGAAAAGCAAGATTGAAAATGAGGCTTCAGTAACTAGGGAGGGGGGGGGGGGGGGCTGAAAAACAAATGAGACGGACTGGAACTGTGACTGCGCTTTGTGCAGACACGTGTTTTCCTGAGGGACCAATTATCGCTCCACTAAACAACCCATTGTAGTAGGACAGAGAGACAACGCGATACAATTAAATCAACCTAGGACACGAGACGCAAAACAGACGCCCCGAACGTTTCCTATGTGGTGCTTTCAAATGCGCTCCTGAGACTGACAGCGCCACCTACTCTTTTCATTGCTGCGGCGACTACCTCGCTCCCATTGTCGCGTGCTTCAGACGGCACTCAATTCTAGAACACTCTACTCTTGGGTCGCAGCTCCGCAGGGTAGCGCTACAGGCGCCACTGAAAAGCTCCTTCGCCGGCCAGCTCCCCTTAATTTTCCGGGCAGGCGGGTCACAGCTGCACGAGAGGTGCGGTGGCTCGCGAAGGAGACCAGTTATTCAGCACGTGTTGGCATGAGTGGAAATATTTTTGCGCAGTCGCATGCGTTTTCTTTCGTGTTTTGAATACTGACGGACTTCAGTGGACTAGGATGTGCATTCCAAATATTGGACATGGAAAAACTAATGCGCAGCGCCAGCTGGAGGAAAGAATTTTGAATACATCATGTTCACTCGGTGGAGCAGATTATTGGTGAAAAGCCGTTTCTGTAACAGCAAAACGTGTGTCACATGTATATATCAAGTTCAGTGACGACATGGCATTCGAGGTATACATACATTTTTTAATGGTCATTTTAGCAATGCATATTTATTGGACAGCCGAGGACTTTCGTGCACATGGTTTTGTTGACAAATAGTCAGGCTTTCGTTAGGTTTTCCTTGAGTAAGAGTGAAACAAATCTTTATCTGAACATAAAATAATGTGCCCTTAGGGGCATGCAAGCCTGAAGAGAAGGATTTAAACATGGAAAGATTGCACCTACGAGCTGCTCGCTTACAATTGGCAGTAAAGAAAGTCTCTTGTTTTGCTACTCACTTCTGATTAGTTAGATGACTGATATATCTATTTTAGTGCTGATTACTGAGCACACGGGCTGAAAAACAATTTATTTGCCGTATATTGGTGCCCATATTCGTTTCGATTGGTGTGTGCATTGCCATATGTCGTTAGCGTCATTGATGTTGCACTGCCTCTGGCATAGTTCGAGACGTGTGCTGCTTTGTAGCACATTGTAGCTTAAATTATATGTCGTGACTTAACCGCCTTTGCCACCTGCATTCGCCACGAAACGCAGTAAGGCACAACGAATATTATAAAAATGCGTATCTAGGCAGGTAAGTTTGTGATACGCGGCGTTTACCTGCCATGAAAAGCTTTATGGCGTTATAATCAACCACTGCTTCTGTCAGCACGCATGCACTATAGCCTCATAACATTCTTACTTCGGTTGTTTTTTTGCGACGTTTATTGCCTCGTGTCATAAAAGGAATGTCATGAAGGATGAAGGGCATGGTCAAATAAATGAAAAAGGTTGGCAGATATAAGGAAGTCTAGAAATGAACGATCATGTCCTTGCGTCCAAGTCGCATATGACAAATTATGGGGGGAGAGGCCAGCAGCCACCAGGTGCCGGATTCGGGTCGCCTTCAGCGCTAGAGATTCCTACAGCAGGTGATGTATATCGGTTTCAGTATCTCGGGATTTGTAGATGGGGCCCCGAGGGTGGGGAGACACATCTCGAAATTGAGGCCGCTTGCAAGTCACTGAAGTATTAGGGCCACTCCAACTCGAATCCTCCAAAATGCCACCTCCTCTGCACGGGTTAGACCACGGGGAGGCTTACCGCACATGTGTACGGTGTCAGAGGTGCTCCGTTGTTTTTAAAAGGAGTGTAGAATTATTAAATTTTTGGAGGTTTAGCGATGACGAGGTTGAGGGGGAAAAGTGGGTCGCATTGAGAACTTAGGTCACACGGAATCCATTCAATTCAAATTGGCTGCGGTGTGCATGCTGCTAGACTGTACGTTTTGGCAGATTTGTGTGCGACTACTGAGGCCTCTGAGCAGCTTTGTCACCTGTCGGGCATCATAGCGTGTAACAATATGGCCGGGGAAAGTATGGGAATGGCGGTCATGGAGTGAAGCGCCTCTTGCACAGCAAGCAGCTCCACACAAACGGAAGATGGGGTTTCCGGTAATTGAAAAGTTGATGTCTTGTTCAGGGCAGACTTGATAGGGGAGTAAACTGCAGTTGTCACTTCGCCGGCCTGGATTCTTGCATCGACATAAATTACGCTGGACCTTTGTGGCATGCGGGCCCCTTGTTCCATAATTCGGTCGCTTAGTGACGACGCCATTCCTGTGTTCTTGGTTCTCTAAAGCCGTTGGCTTGTTACCACTACGCTCCACAAAACGGCACAGAGGAAGAACTGGCTGGGGTGGTGGCAGAATTGTATGCGATGAAGCATAAGCCCTGAGAGCGCATGTTGCGTGAGTGAGGGTGGCCTTAAGCCAGCCATCATCACGTCATTACTCCACCACTTCATCTATTGGGTTAAGCTCGTTGGTGTGATGCGAGGAATGTAGACTGCCTCATTGCCTCTCGATTTATAGCTTCAAACCGATTCCATTGTGGCCGTGTCAAATGTTGAAATTGGGCTTGATAAACAAGTGCGGTTGGACAACTGTCGTGCAACATCTCAGTGGACACCACCCATTTTTGGAGCAATGCGTCTTATCAAACCAAGTCTGTAACACCTGTTGTTTAGCGCGAGACAGCCATGCAGTTCCAGTTCCTGACTCAGGAATTGGTAAATCAAATATTTTTACTGCTGTACATTCCAGAAGTGGAGTTCTGGACACATGTAGACGAATACGTTTTGGAGCTAGTTTACGGCGCCCCAGCGGTTAGCGATTGACATGATCGTAGTTTTACTGACGGAAATTTCAAGACCATTGGAAGAACCATATGTAGACGTAATATCTAAAGCTGATTTCAGAGCAGTAGACTGAGTCATTGGGTCGTTGTGTGCGCTCCATACCGGGATGTCATCCACGTACATTATAAATTCAGCTTCATGAACTTCATGTGAGCGCCATGAAAGGAAAATAATGCAATAATAAATAATTTTGGAGACAACACTTATCCCTGGGGTACTCAGCGAAGAGGAACGAACGATTCTGTGGCATCGCCGCTGAGGCGTATTGCGAATTGTTTGCCTTCAAAGAAATATTTTACAACATTGCGTACTCTAAGTGGTAAATGGAGCATTTCAACTGAACCCAGAATGTCAGCATGACTGATATTATCATAAGCATTTCAACGTTCATGGCGAAGACGGTGCGTACATTGTCGCTGCGGGTGGACGATAATACTGAGGACGCCATGACCTCAAATCCATCTTCAGTGCCAATAGATAGTCGAAGGTTAATTTGAGTTGGGTGGTATAAAACCGTGATGATCAAGCCACGGCAAGATTCGTGTGGCGAGCACTTTCTCGGCAAGCTTGCAAATTGTTATTGTTAAGGATATAGGTCGAAAGTCGCTAAGGTCTGTTGGCGTTTTCCCCTGCCTTGGAGTAGGGATGACAATAGCCGAATTCGAGCCCGCTGGTACATCGTCGTTTAGCCAAATATTGTTTATGGTGTCAAGGAGGTCAGGAAGAGCATCACACCTGAGGTTGTTGTAAACCTCGTAAGCAATGGAGTCCGGACCAGAGCTGCTTTCTGTTGGCATAATCTATAGCTGGAAGGAATTCAGGCATGAATAATGGGTTCACAATTCCCTTGGTCTTGTCAGCAGATGGCAGCTTATCTATATGGACTGGCATGCCCACCAAGTAGTACAGGCAACATATTGTACTTGGGGAACACTTTGCGCTATGCTTGTCTTGGGAAATCATCCGGAGGCAAGTTTGCAGCAAAGCATGCTGTGGCTGCTGCATCAGGACGACGACAGACATGCTCCATGGCATTGAAAGTTTGCCAGATATAAGAATTCTGTTAGTGTTTGGAGAACTGCTCGCAGCACAGATGCTATTACCAACATGTAAGATCACCCTCATACCTTCGAGCCTTAGCAGTGATGTAATTCATTCTTGTGCATGCGTGAGCAGATGTTGGGTCTCTTGTTGCAGTAGATTCCGCTTATCGATGCACAGCCCACAAGTGGACCGGAGGGACATCCGGTGCTGGTCGACCAGTCTTCACCCATGTAAAGGTTTTAGCCTCAATTTGCGCGCTTTTTATATGGTCTAGAAAGAATGGTGTCGACTCCAGAGAATGACTTTGAAGAGTGAGCATGGGAGCCGCCTCAGCGGCAACATGGCCAACTCGTCTCTTCTGTTTTCACCGCAGGCACGTTTCATCTTCGTGGGTAGCTTTATCCTGGCACCGACGCAGTTCCTTGGATCAACGTTTCCTGGCTACTTCTCCACGGCTCTCCTGTCCGACAGCGCATGCGTTCCTGAGTAATGATATGATGGCTTCGTGCTGTCCCATCCCGAATTCTACTCGTGTTCAGCCCCTGAAGATTTGGTTATCATAGTTGTCTGTGATGACCTCAGGTCAACCATGTCAACAGCAACTCCCACCGAAAGTATAAATTTCCTGCAACCAGTCCACAGCGTCAGTGAGCATGGGAGCTGCCTCAGCGGCAACATGGCCAACTGGTCTCTTCTGTTTCCACCGCAGGTGTGTAGACGCTATTCTTTATAGGCTAAAAAATCTGATAATCGCTTCTTGGTCTTGCTCCCGTACTCACATACGCTTTTCGCAATAGATAGTGATTGCTTTGATGTAGCGAGTTTGTTGCTGTGTTCTGGTGACATTCAGACTAACCCTGTCCCTCCCAAGCTTTGTTCAGCAAGTAAAAGGGACAATAATGATGCTATGTATCCGTTGCTCAAGGATACCAGTGAGCGTACGTTAGAAATCGGGAAAAACCAAGAACTTCGAGCTGACATTAAACAGATAAAGACAAGTCAGGAAAACATTGAAAAAAAAAAATTTGAAGACATATTTGGCCGACTTCTCACCCTCGAGAATAAAATGGATGCGCTCGATGTTCTTGAGCAAAATCGTTCCTCCGTTCCTCCGTCAAAAGTTTCAGTGAAAATTTTACCTCTCAGCAGGCTGAATTTCAGTCTCCCCTTGACGATCTTGAAGACAGATCGAGGCGGAATAATATAATCGTGCGTGGAATCCGTGATGATCGCGAAACAGGGGCCGAAATGGAGGAAAAAGTTATATGATGCGCTGTCTCCCATCCTAGATTCAGTTTCACTAACATCGTCAATCGAGCGCGCACATCGTTTGGGTTACTTTTCACTTTCTAAATGTCGCCCCATTATAATCAAGTTCAGTTCATTCAAAATCAGAGAAAAAGTTTTTACTTCCTGGAATGCACTTAAGGATGACAATATTTCTATATCTGAAGATTTTTTGACATGCTACCCGCTTGGCGAGGATACGGCTTGCAGAATTCGGCAAATTGTTACCTAATTCCCCTAAGTTTCAACTTCGGTACAACAAACTGCTGGTTAATAATAAATGCTTCACATACAATAGAATAACTGATGAGGTTGAACTCAAACTATTCAAGACCTGACGCTCAGCTCAGTGCCGACTCAAGCGGGCTCCTCCCAGGATACTTCTGAAACTGGAACTCCCGCCGTCAGTAACGCTCAGAACGCTGAATAGGAATACGCGAGGGGAAGTTTCAATTTCCTTCAGAATCGGCATTCATCCGTCTTGCAAGCTAATATTAGCAGCATTATTAACAAACGCGACAATTTACATTCCCTTATTGACACATGCAACACTGATATCATCTTCCTTACAGAAACATGGCTTCATTCTAACATTCATCACAGCGAAGTGATAAACAATTTATCACGGTTTTCTGTTTTCCGTTGCGACCGCACACAACGCCAAGGAGGCGATGTGCTGCTCGGTATTTCTAAAACATTTAAGTCATATCCAATTGCTGTTGATACCAACCTCGAAACTGTCTGGGCTTGCGTTGAATTCCAATATCGTAAAATTGTTCTTTGTCTTTGCTACCGTCGCCCCCCCCCCCCCCTCCCAATTTAACTTCTAACTTCTAATTACAATTACACGACGTCAATAATAGCGCCTACCTGCGGCATCCTACTGCTGATATTTTGTTACTCGGTGACTTTAACTTTCCAAATGTTTGCTGGTCTTCTAATACACCTATCCTTACTTCATTCACCTCTGTAAGTCATGAATATTTGAACTTATGTTTAGTTTTCTCTTTTCCCCAATTAGTCTTACAGCCTACTAGGGTAACAGACTCATCCACCAACATCCTGGATTTAATATTAACACGAACCTTGAGCTCGTTTCGAATGTGTCATACCTGCCTTGGATAAGCGACCATTTAGCTCTCCACTTTGAAATTTCAGCCCCTTCTTTGCAAACCGATAGGATAACTAAAATAATTAGAGACTACAGTAAAGCTAATTTCGAAGCTATTAACAACGAGTTCTCTCTTCCTCGACTTCTTCCTGGATGGTTTCGAAACTCGGCCTGTAGAAACTAACTGGCTCAACTTCACTACTAAAGTCCATCAACTGGTAGATAAGTATATTCTCCTCCGAAACATAACTTCCAACTCCAATGCTCCTTGGTATAACCTTCACCTAAAAAGTCTATCTAGTAAAAAAACGCTTGTTCCGTAATACTACGTGTGCCCCTTATGACACTCGGTGGGTAGCCTATTCGGCAGCTAATATCGCATATGTACATGCGATTAAAAACACTAAAGCTAACTTCTTTAATTTCAAATTACCGTCTATGCTTTCCACTGACGCCAAAAAATTCTGGCGCACATTTAAACAAAAAAAAAAGACAACTCAATTCACCTAATAGACTCCAACGGACTCCCATTTCCGGATTCAGAGTGCCCTGAAGTCTTAAACCAAGTTTTCTGTAATAATTTTGTCCTCTGTCCTACTAAATCATTTCCACCTGCTGAGTCATACGCGCACCCGATTATGGATCCGGTCTGCATTGATCCTACTGGTATCATGAATTTAATTGACACACATAAAACATCATCTAGCCCCGGTATCGACCTAATCATGACCCAATTTTTGAAAAGCACCCGCACCTACTCATCACTCATGCTCTGCGAGATTTTTCAGTAGTCCCTCGACACCGGCGCTCTTCCTGCCGACTGGAAAGTCGGGAAGGTGGTTTCCGTCCACAAATCAGGTAACAAAAATTCCCCTCCCAATTACCGTCCGATATCATTAAAAAGTATACCATGCAAATTATTTGAACACATCCTCTACTCAAATATTGTTAACTTTCTTGAAACTAACTCGTTCTTCACCAACTCTCAACATGGTTTCCGAAAGTCTTTCTCATGTGAAACCCAACTGTTATTATTCTCTCATAATCTTCACGTTATCATGGGTCGCAATGCACAAGCTGACTGCATATTTCTCGACTTAAAAAAAAAGCGTTTGAAAACGTTTCTCAGAGTCTCCTTCTCTTTAAGCTATCTTAACTAAACATTCAACCTAACCTTCTACGTTGGATAGAACACTTTTTTTTTTAAACCGTTCCCAGTTTGTATCTGTCAACGATCTTAACTCTTCTTTAAATGTCCACTGAAACTGCCACCAAGAAGCCACTGATGAACGTGTTCAATGTGTAGAACAAATCCTTTTGAGCATTAACCCAAAGTATAACTCCGTGGAGCAAAACCAGCGATGTATTATTATTTTTAAAAACAGCGTTTTTTTGAAATTCGCGTTAGAGAGGTCGTCGCTTGGCGGTGTCGCATGGAATTATTTCCTTAAACCTTGACGTGACGGGTGAGTTGACTGGCAAGGCTTGCTAGATGCTGCCATTCGCTGCGGCCACTAGAGTCATGACGTCACGCACACACTTCTGGTAGCTGCGAAAGTCGTCTGCTCGTGTTCTGCTCGAACTCTGTGCGGGCTGCTGTTACACAGCTCGCCGTCCTTATCGGTTAGGCGGCCAGTGCCCATTAAGTACAACAACCGAAGCGACGCAGTGATCGGCGGAATAAAGCTGCATTTAGAAATATCTTATTTATTATCATCATCAGCAGCCTGACTATACGCACTGCAGGGCGAAGGCCTCTCCTATATTTCTCCACTTCACCCGGTTCTGTGCTAGCTGCATCCACTTGATCCCTGCAAACTTCTTAACCTCATCCGCTCACCTAACTTTCTTATTTATCTTATTTATATAACGTGGTTTCAGGAGTACCGGAGTGTCGTCCGAAGGGGCGTCAACAGCACGGTTAAGCACCGCACGATGCCAGCACCTCCTCGACGGCCGTAAACACTGCCGCTGTGGCCCCTCCTCCCGCATACCATACGCGAACGACACGGCGTATCGTTAGCACCGATGTCCGAAATAAAGCGTGCTAAAATTTGTAGGCGTCTGGAATACTTAGCCGAATATCAAGTATGAAGCCCTCGTGAGGTTCGCTAACCAGCAGCAAATTGCTGGTAAGAGCGATAGCCGTGATACGAGCAAGTTTCTGCTCAAGTAAAACTTGTTGCTGGGCTAGTTGGTTCATGATCGTACGGGGAAAAGTAAGCTCAAAAAAAGACAAACACAAGAGAGGAGACAGGACAACGACAAAGATAGTAAAAGAGAGGAGACAGGACGTGCGTTGTTCATCTCCTCTCTTGTGCTTGTCTTTTTTTGCGCTTACGTTTCCCCGTACGTTTCTGCTCAAGCCAGTTGCCGCTGGTGCATTTCGGCTAATATGATCTGCTCGTACTGGCTCTGCGGTTAATGCGTCGCCAGAGTTAATCCGATAATTATTTTACTATGGCAGGATAGGATTCACAATAGGGCAGTTTCATAAGTAGACGATTTAGGGCAGCGTTGATCAGTTCCAAAGCGCCGACCGCCGCGGCTTCGAAGCAAAACAATTTAGGCCTAGCGACGACTCGTGACGGTCAAGCACGGCGCCGTCGTTCACCGGGCTCGCGCGCCCCGCACCCGCGGTAATTGTGTAAGTACCTCAGCCTGCTCGCGGCATCCCGTGCTGCAAGCGTTGCAAACTCGTGTACTTGCATAGCTAAGGCCACGCAGTTTTTGACGTTCTACTCAGCAACAAGCCGTTCGAACGATACTGCAGGCAAGACAAGGCTTCAGTACGCAGTCGCTGCGCTGTCGGCCGTAATCGAAGACATCGGGCGGCACCATATTCTATACATCGATCTTTAAACGTGATACAGTGGGCAAATGAAAAACTTTGTGAAGCAGACCCGCTCGTACGTTTCGCGCACTCGGGCGCCAACGAGAAGCCTCCGTCAACAGACGCCGTCATAACATCGGTTAACGATGCAAACCGAGGTCGCCAAGCTAGGTTTGCTATAACCGCGGTTAGTGGTGTAACCATGGTTTGGTCCGCCGTGCAACATGGGCTAACCACGGGTTCGCGGTCACACTAACCGTCGCTGCGCGAACTGGCGAACTCCTTCCTCCTCAGGCGTGTGCGAGCGAGGACGGGTTGACGCTAGTACGTGAGCGTTCGCGCGGCAACCGGAAGTTCGTCGAAGTGACGTGTTTCTGGGCGGAGCTTTGAACTTGCTTGTATTTTTTATTTTTTTAAGAATCACTTCGGCGTACGAGTTGAGAGGGAAAATTCGAAGGGTCTTTTTTAATCGCCGATATCTCTGGTGTTGCAGAAGCTAGATCGAAAATGTTTGCGGGAGAATGATGGGTGGTTCAATATCTATCAGTGTTATGGCATTGTTTACCCTTGTTGGTGACCCATTTGAGTGGAACTTTAAGCTCCGTTGGCTCTGGTGTGCCTCAGGGTTCCGTCTTTGTTCCTGTATTATTGCTCATATATATTAATGATTAACCTAACTGTGTATCCTCTGACATTCATTTGTTTGCTGATTATTGTTTGGTCTTTCGTGAAATTAACAGCTCCGACGATTCTAGAGCTTTGCAACTTGACATTGATGCTATCTCTAACTGGTGTAATTTGTAGAAAATGGATCTTAAAACCTCTAAATATAAATTATTATGTCTCCAGAATTTCATCAGTTCCGACGCTCTACTTCCTGAATAACACAGTTCTCGAATCCGTCACTTCCTACCGTTACCTAGGCATTGAAATCTCTTCAGGTCTGAATTGATCACTTGACATTAACCCGATAATTCACAATGCTACTCGCATGCTCGATTATCTCCGTCGTAATTTTTTTCCGCCCCTAGCTCTCTTAAACTCCTATTGTACAAAACACTTGTCCGTACTAAACTAGAATATGCTTAGTTCATCTGGGACCCACATTGTGCTAATCTAAGTCAAGCCCTTGAAACGGTTCAGAATAACTCCGCTCGTTTCATCCTGCACAACTATCATCGTACCGCTAATATTTCAGGAATGAAGTGCATTTTAAACCTTCCTTATTTGGCGTCTCGTCTTAAACTTTCGCGCATTAGTTTATTTTTTTTTAATATTTCACACTTGCCCCCAGATTCGTACCGCACCCATTCCCCAGCCTTCATACATCTCTTCTCGACTGGATCATACACACAAGGTTGGGATTTCTTTATTCAGGACACAAACATGCTGCGAGTCTTTCGTGCCTCGTACCTCCAAGGACTGGAACCACCTTCCCGCTCCGATCGCCAAGATTGAAAACACTGATCATTTTCGTACTGCCATAGCCAGCATCGTATATGTAATCGTCTGACTTGTCTGCATTATTTTCTATTTTCTAATTTTTGTTATTATATTTTGTACCCTCCACTGCCCTCTGTGGTGCCCCTGGCCTTGAGGGTAAAATAAATAAATAAATGGTGCGGAAACGGCCCACGTGGACCACTGAACACTTGCAGCGTAATCGCCGGGCCTGTGATGGATAGAAGCCAGTGATTATAGGATGGTAGTCACTCCCCCGCGGCTCCTAGCGACATGAGGGAGGGCCGGGTCCTGACCACCACGTAAAATATAAAGCGTGTGTTCCACTTCGAGTATGAAGCACAGCCCTCGTCAGTGTATCGGGATGGTTTATGAGAATAAACAACGGATCCGCAAAGGCGTCCAGTGCTTGCCTGCCGTGAGGACTTAAAGTGGGGTACCCCCAGGCCGGGTGCGTTGCTTTGAAGTCACCACCGACTAAACTTGGACATCCTGGATATTGTCGCTGAACATTCAATAACCATCGCAGATTTATGCGGAAGGTACAGCTTCCACTTGGTCTAACATATACTGACACAATCTCAACAGTTGCCTTATTAAACTTTACTACTACTGCAATTACCTCCTAACATGGGGTACATCAGTTTTCTAGAGCAATGCGGACCTGAGAAAACCATATGTGAACATACACAGCTACCTTTTCCAGAGGGATATCTGTGTGAACACGCCAGTCACTCATTAAAGGAAACTTGTATTCTTTGAAACCTGGAATGGCTGGTAACGCGGTTGTGTCCTGCAGTAACACGGCTCCATACTTGGAGCTTCATAGAGAGCCCTCTACAGTTGCACTGAAGTACACCGCGATAACTTTTAGTCGCCATATTGATGATGAGTTCAGGTGTCGCAAAAGCACAGATGTCAGGTTAGATAACTTAGTGATCATAAACCTCAGTAGGGATGTCGAAGAGTCATCAGGCAGGGCAGAGAAGGACTTGTTGGAATCAGTGAACAACAGAGGGGAATGGAAGATAATCAATGGTGAGGCAGCATTCATATTGGCGGTCTGGGATCCCACTTTTCGCTCACGACGAGTTCACGATGTTAGCGGAGCTTAAAGACGTGAGGTAAACAATGGTCAATTTGCTCGTCAACTTAAATCACGTCATCATGTGGAGGTTCCGGCATATTCACGTTCGTACCCTGTTTCTGGTGACGTTGTGCACTTTTTAACACTGTAAGTACGTGGCGTAGAGATTACCGGTGGCTCGGTCTCAGATTGCTTTGGTAATTCTTCGTCGTCCAACTGGAAAGCCTAAAATGTGTTGGATCTCGAAACCGGTGTAAAAAATATATGTTCAGACCAATGCCTCTGCATCCCACGACGGACCCTTTGAGTTGCTTTCTTATTTGTTGGGAATGTTGGAGAGGTAATCGCATAGTAATTTGTCTTCGCAAGCTTCTTCTTGGTTCGACGCTTACTTCCTGTACACAGATGCTAATGTACCTGAAACGTATTCTTCTGGCGCAGCTTCATCTGGTGTTGTAAAAGGGCGGGATCTATGCATATGGTCAGGTCGGTAACAGCTATAGCAATAGACAACACTCGGTTTATATGCTCAAGAGCATAGAATGCGGCCATATTAGAATAGGCAATCTGGGGAAGTCAGAGTGCCTTGCAAGGTGACGATGCATGAGCGCCCCTTTTTCATGTGATGGGCTTGGATCACATGATGAGTAGGGCAGTGGAGTTCACACTGAAGGGCAGTCTGGTCCTGGCCAATGTTTTCGTTGTAGACAATACAGCATCGTAGGTCAGGACCATTACTAGATAAACTTGAACCGGAAGCGTGACATCGGTTGCTACCAAACCACACTTAGTGTTTGCAGGCACTCAACAGCCGCCAAACTTCGGAGCCACACAGCAGTGGTATTCGACTTCTTCCTGGCCATGAAGGCACGGAAACCCTTGGTTCCAAGACCTGCGTGCAGGTTCACCTGAATAACTCTATTCGGCATCTCCGTGAGGCACTTGGTTGTCAGAGCCTTAATGGTCACTTTATAGCATGCTGATCCCGGTGTCGAAAATACTGGATGATCAGTCGTTGTACAGGAAAGCTTGCCTTGTGAACTGTTGTTGGCGGAAGAGGACACCGGCGCACTGTCTTCTTAAGGAGGCTTCTGAGCACCACGCTGAGCTGTCCGACTAGATGGTAGCGCTGAAGACGTGTCCATTGGCGTGCTTGGCTCCTCATCGCACACTGGTGGAAGCTCCATCACTAAGTGGAGGCTGGATAGCTATTCCCGGCCTCTGCCCAGAGAACTGATGACTCACAACCTGATGCACATTCTGAGAGGGCAGGCTGTGTGCTGCAGCTGGTGGACCAGGAGCAGGAAACTTAAGTTGGGACCCAAGCTCAAATATCAATTGTGCGGCCGGTAATGTCGTCATGACAGGTGGCGCTGACGAAGCTACCTCCACTAGCGTGCCGCCGAAGGCACTGGGCCTAGCCTCGGGGCGCAGTTCAGCTGGAGGAATTATGTGAGGAATTCCACATAGCCAGAGGATATCTAGCGTTCAAAAGTTACTCAGACTCCGAGAAGTCAATTCTCTTGATGTAAGGATTGTATTTACGCGAAAGGTAAGATTTTCACTCAAGCGATGAGCAGCCACCTCAGCGAGGAGACTTCATCTTCTCTTTAAGAACCAAGAAGGTTTGGGCCCAATAATGAATAGCTCGTTCGTTGCCAATCTTCGGAGGGGCTGAAGCCTCTCCAAATGTGGTAAATCGGCAGTGAAGAAGCAGTAGACGATGATCAGAGAGTGGTCAAGAGGAGAATGACATTTACAGAAGAAAAATAGTATGCACTGGCAAACTGTAAATTACAGCAACAATAGTCACACAGACAACTGCAACTTAAAAGAAAATAGACTCTCACACAGGGAAATCACTCTACAAGCCGTTACTTTCCTACCGAGCGTTTCAGTTAAACGCCTAAGGCCTGTAGATACGTGCTAAGCACGGAGCCTCAATCTTGACTGCCGAACATGGTCCGAGGACCGCTTTTTGATGACAAACATCAACAAAGACCCGAGGGCGGTACACTAGGTGATCCGCCCCGAAAATGAAGCAGCCAATCAAATTATTGAAAAACATGCCACAATACCGGTGGGTTGGGAGTAATCTTAGACCCAGGTCCTTAATTCCATCAAATAAAAATAAAACATTCAAAACACGCATTCTCTCTCCACTCGCCGGTCCCCAAACCCTCTCATACAGCGCCTGTCTTTCCTTCCCCTCCCCGGCGTGTTTGCGACGCGACACACATAAAAAAACAGGCAGCCACTTTCCTCTTTGAAACGACCATTTCGCCAGACTACAACACATCTAAATCCGTGTCTACTGAGAAAAAGCTTACACTCGTAGTCGGGAAAGGAAATTAATACAAAACAACGCCGCTGCAAACACGAAATTTCTTCATGACAGCATGCCAAATCTTGCATAGCGCACAGCAGTGTGCCATAAAATGTGCCACACATGAAGCTCATGTAAAGACATAAAACCAAAATCGACAAAATTGCACTACACGAGTACGTGTAGGCTACGCAGAGTTCGCTATAGCCCGAGTGTCAGCACAAAACCAACCATCCACGGCGCACAGTTGTAGCACGCGTCATCATTCACATCACATAATACGGCGGGTGGCGGGAGCGTTCACGCCACCGCACAGTTCCCGCTCCGTTATGCAGCTATCTTAACGCCACTGCTTGGTGCCGCCAAGCAGTTCCGTGCACGCCACCCGTTGGGTGAGCAGGAACCTTCACGCCTGGTGAGACCAGCATGACTATGTCAAACAACCATATCCAAAATTGGACAGTTAGGCTTTCTTCGTCCCTGTATTTTGCGCAAGACTTGTACGGTTGCTCTACTTACAAAGCTTGCCCGTGCAGTTTCTGCGCTGAAGTGAGTTGGACAGACGCCTGCTGCTATCAACCGAAGCCGGTAAACTATAGATCTTGTGCGCGCCTCGGCGCTCGCATTGTCGTCCAGTAGCAGCTTTCAGCGCCTGCGGTGCACTGTTGTCGCCTCTTGCGGCCCTAGTGTTTGAGATCCTCTCTCTGACCCTCACTGGCAAATTGTTGGTTACAACTGGCACATCGTCGCACCTCACTTCTGGCGGCCTCAACTTTCGGAGGCCGCCCATTGCTGTTATGCCTGTGTAAACTTTGAGAAGCCCATCTGTGTACTCCTCGCCACTACTGTGCTGTAGTTTAGCGCGTTCGCTCTCTTGACCACAGATATCAAACTGGCCAGAATCCGTTACTGCGCACTCCGTTTCGAATGGAGCGGGCGCCCCGTAAGCTCAGCCTCGACATCTGTTGCGCGTAGATCCACACACGGGGCGCACTCCGTCTCCGACGGCTGATCAGCTCGCATTTCGGAAGGGAAATTTCTGTGCGCGGGATCCGCGCCGCTGCTGTCGGGCTCCGACGACTGATCTTCGCTATCCCGCACCGAGCGATATGCTAAGCGTTCTTCAGATAGTAACTTCTGCTGGTCCCCGTTCATTTGGGTTAGCTCCGTGTCGACGTATTTTCGAAAAGACTCACTAGACTTAGCCATAGCTGATACTTCCAAGCGGTCGTCAGCTTCTTCGCGAATTTCTATCCGCGCCACAACATTGCTTAGGCAGTTCGTTTCGCCCCTCAACGCTATCTCCTCTAGCTGCGCCTGTGGGGCTGCACTAGCAGTTTCCGCCGCTCCCTGCTCTGAGCTGGCAACGCTTCACTCGTCCAGGCTATCTGCATTCATCGAATACCGGGAGGGGCAGCCCTGAACTGAATTAGTGCTTTCTTCCGAGGGGCCAAGGTCTAACTGTCGCTTCTCTGTTGCTTCTGATGCAGTTTTAACCTATCCGCCATCGGCATGCTCACGCATCAGCGTTCTCATCAATCTCTCTTGCTCTCTCAGATTTTCCCGTTTTTTTTTCGCTTAAAATCTTATTCAAGTTGCCGAATTAGCAGACGCTCTTCCTCCATCAGTGGATATGCGTAAGCCTTGCTTGCAAGCATATCTGGAGTCCTTAATACCTACTGTCTCACTGTCCCTGGCACAAGCCAAGCCAACCTCGACCAGACGCGAGAAATCCCACTGACCCGTCACCAGCGTCGCTGCGGGAAGTAGAACCGAGTCCGGGAGTCACGCCTTGGCTGGTCGTCCTCGGCAGGTAGCTTGCACAGTCGTCCTTTGGCTGCCGCTGCTGCTGCCTGAGGCCTTGTTTCTTGATGATTTGTGGTATTGTGCCGAATCCTGTCGTACTGCGCCAGTGATGAATATGCTCTCTTCGGCAGGTTGAGGAGAACTCGACAGGCTCCGCAAGTTGAGAAAATAAGACACGATGATCCAGTGATGTTCAACGAGGGGAATTACATTTACAGAAGAAAAATAGTACACAATGGCAAACTGTAAATTACAGCAACAAGAGTCACACAGACAACTGTAACTTAAAAGAAAATACCCTCACGCAGATAAGTCACTCTACAAGCCCTCACTTTCCTACCGAGCGTTTCGGTTAAAGGCCTAGGGCCTGTAGACACGCTCTAAGCATGGAGCCTCAATCTTGACTGCCCATTATGGTCTGAGAACCGCTTTTTGATGACAAACGTCAACAAAGACCCGAGGGTGGTCACCTTAGGTGATCCGCCCCTAAAATGAAGCAGCCAATCAACTTATTGAAAAACATGCCACAACTCCGGTGGGTTGGGAATAATCTAGGATCCAGGTCCTTAATTACATCAAATAAAAATACAACATTAAAAACACACACACTCTCTCCACTCGCCGGTCCCCAAACCCTCTCACATGGCGCCTGTCTTTCCTTCCTCTCCCCAGCGTGTTTGCGACGCGACCTTGAAGCTGACACCTTTCTGATAGAAACGCCGCGGGGAATCTGGGGACTAGGCCACCCAGCCGTCCTGTTCAAGAAAGGGGGGGGGGCGGCACTGTCCCAGAGAAGTGTACAGTCGCCGTCGCTCGCACCTGATGAGTCGCTTCGGGGGGCCGAGGGCCGCGCCTATTGTCGCCTTCTGCAGGACATTTAGTGAGCGCTTGGGGCAGGGCAAATAGCTTCGTTAGCGGGCTCTCTCTTCACCGATGTCTGGCGACACAGCGGGGTGCCGCTAGGCTGATTCTCTGCTTGGGAGGGCCAAGGGTCGCGCCTACTGTCGCCTTCTGCAGGTCATTTAGGGAGCGCTTGGGGGAGGGCAAATAGCTTCGTTAGCGGGCTCTCTCTGCATCGATGTCTGGCGACACAGCGGAATGCCGCTAGGCTGAGTCACTGCTTGGGAGGGCCAAGGGTCGCGCCAATTGTCGCCTTCTGCAGGACATTTAGTGAGCGCTTGGAGCAGGGCAAATGGCTTCGTTAGCGGGCTCTCTCTGCACCGATGTCTGGGGACACAGCGGGATGTCGCTATGCTGAGTCTGCTTGGGAGGGCTAGGGCTCGCGCCTATTGTCGCCTTCTGCAGGACATTTAGTGAGCGCTTGGGGCAGGGCAAATGGCACGTTAGCGGGCTATCTCTGCTCTGATGTCTGGCGACACAGCGGGATGCCGCTAGGCTGAGTCGCTGCTTGGGAGGGCCAAGGGTCGCGCCTATTGTCGCCTTCTGCAGGACATTTAGTGAGCGCTTGTGGCAGGGCAAAATGCTTTAATAACGGCGTCTGCCTGCACCCATTTTTGGCGCCACAGCGGGAGATCACTGAGCGAGCCGGCTGTAAAGTGTTTCGCAGAAGCGTGCCGCTGTTGTTCCCTGCTGATAAGGGTGCGTCTGCCGTTCGCTGCCTCGCGATGCCTCGGGGCGAAGGGACGAAGCAAGCCAAGCTTTCCGCGCGCCCCGTGGGGCGCAGCCAGCGCCCAAATATAGGGGTGAAAAGGATAAAAAGAACAACAGCGCTCGCTCCTTGGCCTCGGCGCCAGGGCGGTTCGACCGCCAGCTCAACTACACGGGCGAGCCGCTTTTCACTGCGGTTTTACAGGTCCCTTCTTGGTTCGGTGCTCACTTTCTGTACACAGATGCAAAAATTCTTGGAACATGTTACTGTTGATTATATATACTGATTTCGTATTTATCCGTAAATGAATACTGCAAATTCCAGCCATAGCTTTTGGCTCCTATGATGTTCTATCAGGCTGTGTCGGGAAGGAGAAATTATATAAAACTAGCCATGCAACATCCACTCTCAAACAGCGTTTTCAAGCTAAAGCATTTAAGGTTTAAACAGTTACAAAATAACAGTGAGATTGAATAATAATATTATGAACATTGCCCTAAGATTAGGTGCAGTAAAACAACTTTTGAAAATGAGTCGGTCGTTACAGGTCAGGACACTGAGCCGATCTCTGACCTGCGATTCTCGCACGCACGTGATTAGGACATCTGTTGATACCAAGTGTGCCAAATAACAATTTATTGTATTACCTGCCACAAGAGTCAGCACACGTTAAAGAACCCCAGCTGGTTGAAACTTCCGTAGTTATCCATTAGGCGTCCCTCATAGCCTGAGTCGCTATGGTACGTTAAACCCCACAAACGAAACCATGGAGGGCTTTACTGACAGACAATGACAATCATTAGTGAAAGCTCAACTGCTACATCTTGTGAGTTACAACAGAAACTTGTCAAAAAAGATATTACACTTTCACCATAACATATATGTGTAGCAAGAAAAAAAGCTTACTTGACCCTGCGCATAGCATTTATCCAGGCTTGTCTGTCTTTCCATTTTCCAGGAAATTGTAATAATTCACCGGCAGCCCTCAACACTTTGGTGTTTATTCATTTGTTTAAAATATCCTCAGGGTCAATACGGCATTAGAGGTGGGAGTGGGTGAACTTAGTAATATAGCAAAATATAACCATAAAAGATTAATTTTGCTAAATATTTCCGGTTACGCAATTTTAGCTAATCCATTCATGAAATGAGCGGTTGTCATTGATTAGTACGAGTAATTCCGGAAGGGGATTCCACTGATCGGATTTAGTGGGCGAAAGTGGGTTTTTCTTCTGCAGAGAGGTACTTTTTGCACGTGATCCATCTCCGCTGACACGTACAGTGGCGGAGAAAGAATTTTTTTGTAAAATATTGTTTCACGCTATCAATGTCATCTTTGACAGGCCAACTAACTGCACTTATAGGAGTATAGACACCTAATGTTTGGGTTCAAGTATTATGCTTTGTAAGGATGCGTAAGACAGCGAAGACGGATAACCAAGCGATGTTCGCCTGCGACCGCTGAATAATTTACGCTCGTATAATTATTAGTTCGCATGTGTTTGAGTTTATGTTTCAACCACCGATTGATGGCTGTGACGTCAAAGTCAGGTCTAGGTCAAATGAGAGATAAAAAAGAAGCGATATAATCTTTCCTGCATCGATTGGAATCACTTCAATGCTAGAACCGGCCTGCCTCATGAACAGGTATCACAACAAATAAAGAGAAGGATTGTATCGCTGCATTTTTATGCCACGTGCGACCTATTCTTGCTAGTGACTTCACAGCCTCGTCCTCGCTAATGAAACCGAAACATTAACAGGTGAGAAAAGAAATTTCAGTTATATATTATTAGCGGTCGTAGGCAATTAGGCGAAAATCGGTTGAACATTCATCTAAAGGAATGTCTTGAGCGCATCATTAACAAGAAGAAAAATGATATAAAATATTGGCGTCTATACTACGTTGAGAGAGATACACATTTGAAAGATGAATAATTTGTCACATGTGCGATTTTAGCAGAAGTTTCAAAATTGATGTATATTTCCGGAGCATACAACTCTGCAGTCTTACTTTCGAGTATGTTTACACTTAGAAAACGAGAATCAGAAGACCATGCCTGCTGCAGTTACAAGAAACAAGCGCATAGTTGGACTTCTCATGGCCTACCTGCTCATCATAGTTTTATCCATAAAGAGCTGGAAATCCGCCTGGCCTTGCATCAATATGGTAGTTTTGTAGATGAGAAGAGAGATGAAGAAATACAACTGAGCACAAAGGGCAGAAATTTTAGTATTCTACAATTTCAGACTTTAAAGTCTGCTGATGAGAAGCAGTTAAGTTTAAATTTTGTAAAAGCCCAAATTTTTTGCAAGCTTTTTCAGAAACTTCCAAAATAATGCGTGCAAACTGTTGCTACTCAGCACTCAACATACGCCAAGTATTCTGATGTACCCATCGGAAGTATTTATGAATACACTAAAATCCGAAGGGAGCTCCGCTTTACGGATTCAGCTATCTATGTATTCTAATGAGCTTTATTTCCCTCGTTTAAGAGAACATTGAAACTTCTTTTCTGTAGCTGTCGCTACACGCACTGACATTTCCAGGAACAGCGCTTCCAACAACAGCATCCCTCCTTCAGCAACGAATAAAGAGTGCCAGAAGGTTTTGTCGAGGCCAAAGCAGCGCTTTCTCTATGGCTGTGGTTTATCGTTGTAGCTGATACGCAGACTATGGACATGACTTTAACACTAACTTCGTACCATTACTGCGTTGTATTGCACAAAAGTGCTTGGCACAATTTCTTGGTAAAATTGATGTACTCATTAGTGGGCATAATTCAATTTACATTTATATCGGCCCTATACTTTATACATATATATTTGACCTTGAATGGTCGGCCGTATGGGTATGGGCGAAACTTAAAATTGGCCCAGGTGATCGCGAGGCACTCCTTCTCGGTCGTCGAGTAATTCATTTCGACTTTTGTGAGCGACCTGGTAGCATAGGCGATTACTTTCTCCTGTCCGGCACTCTTCTGTACGAGAGCGGCTCCTAGGCCCACACTGCTCGCGTCGGTGTGTATTTCGGTCTCGGCGTTTTGATCAAAGTGGCCAAGTATGGGAGGGTACTGCAGGCGGCGCTTGAGTTCGTCAAAAGCTTCTCCTTGCGGCGCTTCCCATTTAAATAGTACGTCAGCCTTTGTAAGCTGCGTCAACGGTTCGGCGATGCGCGAAAAGTTTCTGACAAATCGTCGATAATTAGCGCACAACCCAAGGAATCGGCGCACGAGCTTTCTTGTCGACAAGCGGTGGAAATTGTGTGATTGCAGCTGTTTTCTCCGTGTCTGGGCGAACATCACCCTTACTAACGATGTGACCTAGGAACCGCAGTTCTTCGTAGTCGAAGTGGCACTTCTCTGCTTTTAGCGTTAGTACCGATCCTTTGATGGCTTCAAGCACTCTCTGCAGTCGTTTTAGGTGGTCTTCAAAGTTTGACGAGAAGACACCAACGTCGTCCAAATATACCAAACAACTTTGCCACTTCAAGCCTGCTAGGACTGTGTCCATTACATGCTGAAACTGGGCTGGAGCGGAGCAGAGGCCAAATAGCATAACCTTGAACTCAAAAAAGCCATCCAGTGTGACGAATGCGGTCTTCTCGCGATCTCTTTCGTCGACCTCAATTTGCCACTATCCGCTCTTCCGGTCCATCGACGAGAAGTACCTTGCATTGCAGAGCCGGTCGAGAGTGTCGTCAATGCGGAGAAGCGGGTAGGCATCCTTCTTAGTTCTGCTATTCAAGCATCGGTAATCAACGCAGAACCGAACTATGCTGTCTTTCTTCACCAAAACGACTGATGCCGTCCAGGGGCTGTTCGATGGCTGGATTACGTCATCACGCAGCATTTCCTCAACTTGATCGCGAATGGCCTGGCGTTCTCGTGGCGATACACGATAAGGGCTTTTGCGCCGAGGTCAGGCGCGTTCGTTCGTTATAATGCGGTGCTTGGCCAGTAGTGTTTGTCATGCCTGCGATGATGACGAGAAGCACTCCCTGAAGCTTGTGGGGCCCTGCCCCACATATCTTTAAGGCCCGTGGCGCGCCGCGTGTTCAAAGGACGACGCGTTGGAAGCCTCCCAAAGCTTAATGTATTCACGACAGGCTCGTCCTCCGGAGAATAATGGATGGAAACAAGACGTAAGTGTTTCACTTGTGACACAAGTTTCAATTGCTCTTGATTTGGAACATACATATTGCGGTACGAACGCATATTTGAGCTGCACGCCCCATTTTACACACTGAGCGGAAATAAACAGGCGATTAGCAAGCGAGTCTCATGCGAGGTTTAAAACCGGCTGCTCGTGCTGCGTTTAAACGCAGGCACAACACTAAATTCCCCCTTGGGATGTACGGTGCCAGTACACACAACAGAGAAAACGGGAAAAAATTATGTGCTTCGCAACAACTACGACAACTACGGCAACCAAGAAATGGCTTCGAAAACACACCATCAATTATTCTGCACCGCCGCTATCATAGCACAAACAAAATGGTGGTGAAGAGCATCAGTACGTGCCGCGTATTATTATTAATTTTTTTTACTACATTGAATGTTTAATACACGAGAGACGTATCATAGCAAAGCACCCGCGTAAAAAATGGCAAAAATGTTCAAGCTCACCTCAAGCCGACGAAGCAAGCGCGACTCGCATGGCAGTCCAAAGAGCAATGGAACAACGTCGACACAAGTTCCCAGCCACTAAACAACTCCGACAGGACGTGCTTCACCTCTGCATCAACACCGAGGGGGGCATAAAAACTTAGTTGCAAGTTTCCCACGCTCCAAGGGGTCTAGCATGGGCATCCAGCCATAGTAGCCGCACTGCAGCCATTTTGAATCTTAATAAAGTTTGCAGTTAAGACTGTCTGTACACTGTCTTAAGCCTCCGTCTTGACAGCAGTCTTAAACGCGCAACTTGAACGTTTTGTGCAAGCGACTTAAGCCGTAGGGAAATCTAGAGAGAATTAAATAACGTGACAGAATGTTTGCCTATTTCATCAGAACACGAAACATAGACTGATTGAATGTAAGAAAAATCCGCAACAAATTGACCTATGATATTAAAAAGGCTAAGATTATTTATTACGAGCGTAAATTTGGTGACATCTGGAATAATCCTAAACAAGTATGGAACACTGTAATTAATGTAATGTCCAAAAACAAAAGGATGGCATTTCAGAGCTTTTAATAAATGGTTTGTCTTACACTGGAATGTTGCTTGCTGACGTACTTAATGAGCATTTTCTCGAATCAGGGGCTTCAGGTTCATCACAGACAAACCACTATGATTGCACAGCACATGTCGCATCCAGCAACAATAGCTCAATGTTCCTGTCTCCAACAACATAGTTTGAAATGAATAATATAACACAAAACTTAAACAACAGTAGTGCCTGCGGGGCTGATGACATAAAAGCTAAACCTATAAAATTTGTCAGCAATTTGTTAGCCAGCCACTTACACACATACGCAACCTAATCTTGAATACCGGAGTGTTTCCAGATAAATCATAAATTGCGAAAGTATCCGACACACACAAGGGAGGTGACAAAAATGACTTAAACGACTATAGGCCAATATCAGGGCTTCCAATTTTCTCTAAGATAATTGAACAAGTTATAAACATTAGGCTTCTTGACTTCTGTCAGAAAAACAGTATCATAGCTGATCAGCATATGGCTTTCAGAAGAAGAAATCTACAGGAATGGCCCTAATAAATGTCAAGGATACGATACTGGAAAATTTTGAAGAGAAAATGTACACAATAGGAATATTTTTCGACTTTAAAAAAGCTTTCGATTCCATTAGGCACTCAATATTATTTCACAAATTATCCAAATACGGTATTAGAGGAGTCACTCTTACACTAATAAGAAGTTACCTGTCAAATCGGCAGCAGTACACATATCACCCATGCGAAATCAAGTACAGGTCAAATACATTATGGAGCGCCTCAAGGATGTATTCTGGGGCCACTGTTATTTTTACTTTATATAAATGATATAGTTGACGTGATATCTACACCAGAAATAATATTGTATGCTGGTGATACTAATGTATTTTTCTCGGGACAAGATCTGGATGCTCTACAGGTAGATGCCAACACATGGTTGGAACATTTATCTGTATGGCTATATGCGAATCAACTGGAATTAAATATAAAGAAAACCAAGTGCATTGTTTTCAGAGCACGTAACAAGTACATCAGACATGAAGCAGTGATTCACTTTCGTGGTGAAGTTATCGAACGTGTCATAACACATAAGTTTCTTGGCATCATATTTCATAAGCACTTGAACTGGTCACCTCACATTGATAAAATATGTACAGATATATTTAAATAAACTGGTATTATATACAGAATTAAAAGTCTATTGCCTGCCTGGCTGAAAAAACAGCTATATTATACAATGGTTCATTCGCGTTTTCACTACTGTCTTCTTGTTTTTTGCACAGCGCCTAAAACAATCTTGGGACGCATATACTTACTCAAAAGAAATTTATACGGTTGATAGAAAATGCACCTTACCTCAGCCATACCAATCCATTGCTGAGAAAGTACCAGTTGCTTACCATACGGATTGTCATAAACAAAAAGACAGCGTTAGTCGCTTATTTATAAATGCGTTCCGATCCTCTCGCATTTTACCACAAGTACATCGCGAAAGTACACAACTACAACACGCGACACACAAATTTCAATAACGCAACAATTTGCACTAACTGCGGCCCCCAGAAACTCGCATACAGAATTTCCAAATTTTGGAATGATCATCATCTTGCTTTAAACATCATTCATGAAAGCAAGTCTTTGAAAGCTTGCAAAAAGAATATCGTTTTGTACCTGTTGTCACTCCAGGCGTAACCATTCTATTCACTTATCTAGTTTCTTTGTGTGTGTGTGCTTTTTCATTCTTCACCATAAAGATGTTTCATCATGTCTGATTATGAATTATGCACTGAGTATGTGTCTTCTGCTTTCAATGTCTTGTGCTCCTGAGTAGGAGCAACAAGGGGGCAGACTCTTCGTCAGGCACTTATTTGCCTTTTGGTGTGTCCCCTAGACAACTGTAACTGTTATTGTCAGAAATAAAACACTGCTTTGATTTGATTTCAAATTATATGCCTATACAATCCCTATGATCGAGCTGGCAGTGATTATGTTTTGCCGCAATGTTTCACCGCGAGGTAGCAACGCCATAGAAGTAACGGCTTGCCTTGACACTCATATACGCGTTTTCTTTTTTTTAACCGCGCGTGCCTTTCTTGCGTCGTTTTTTGAGATAAGAAGCACTCGCCGCTCCTCGGCAGTTTTACAAAATAATTGAACCTGCACTAAATCCCGTCGTCATGTTTTGGGAGGCCGTAAAACTAAAGAGATGGTGACTCATTGGGTGTTTGTTGATAGGCGTGGTGTGCGTTCGTTCACGTTTCAGTGTCAGTATCGCGTGCTGCTCTTTGCAGATCTCCACTTGTGTTGTGGACGTGCTTTCAGGGACAGGGCATATCCCTGGCAGTAGGAGCTGCAGCTGCGATCTCACTTCGGCCGGGTCAGCATCCGTTAAGCGAGCTGCCTCACACCAACATTATCACCTGACTCATCGCAGTCATGCATTAATTTCATACTGCTAGGTGCTTCTGGCGTTGAAGCTTTTGCTACCGGCGGCTTTCTCATAAAGGCTGGTGAACCGGTCGGCGTGGACCAGTCGATGGCAAGCCGGGCAGGAGAAGAGTCGTTCACTTTCTGAAACGGAACACCGCAGCCTGGAAACGGTAAGAGCCGCCGTTGTCATTTCGCTCATTTTGCCTGTTGGGATGTTTCTTGACGAGTAGAGTCAAGGCAGAAAGAAATAGAAGAAAGTGTTTTAAATCGTATACTTTTATCTAACGGTCGCTTTGATGTACAGGGCCCATAGCGGACGTGTTGACGACAGCGAAGCAACATTTTCAGGAACGTTTATTTTTTTTTTTTTTTGCTTATTGCGATCATAAGCGTTTATTGCCTGGATCGAGCACAACAGTTTACTAAGTTAGGTTTATAGTAACGCTTGCGCACCCAGACGAGGTTTGCCTCATACGGGGTCTACGACAAGTTTTTGTTTTTTTCAAGGCTTGCCATGTGACATAGAATGAGGCTGTCATTTAACTTAAAGGGAACCATGCAGTCCATTTTCTTCAAGGAACCGGAGCAGGCTCCGGCTCTTAATTTGTCCATTAGCCACAAGTGTAAATGTTCCTCCATTGTAGCCGACCGTCATACCAATTTCTTGTAGTCGTCTTATCCTTGACGGCTGCATTCCTGGACATGTGCATAAAATGCGGCGAAGATCAATCTCGGCAGCTGGCCTTGGACACTTAGGGCATGCGCTCTGCACTCTGCATCCTCTTCAGAGCCCCATTGGCACGTCACCGACGGAGTAAGCGACGACACGTCTTGCTCCGCTATAGCATAAGCGTGGAATGTATTCTCGGTTTTGTGCCGCCACATGATTGTCTGCATCTGTGAGAGATGAATATGTGCACCAGAAGTGATAAAGGCTTCCTCCTTTACAGCTGGCCATCACAGGATTAGCTGCCGGGCTGCATGAGCGACTTCTGTGCTGCCGGAGGTTTCCCCGGCATCGTGGGTGCCATCGATGCCACTCATGTCAAGATTCAGGACCATGAGCTGTACGATGAAGCGCACATATAAATATCCATTTCTACCACTCCGTTTTCGTGCAGCTTGTGGTGGACAGCAATTGCCAGATACTCGATGTGGTCGCAAAGTGGCCCGGTGGCACACACAACGCGCGAGTGCTCACACACAGCAGCCTCGCTCAGCTCTTCAAATCGGGCACTTACACCGGCATCCTGCTGCAGTGGCTGTCCGTGCAGACTTTGGCTCCAGAATGCGGACATGTACGGCAAAAACCGATGCAACGCAGCTCACGGCACCACCAGAGCAGTGATTGAAATGTTGGGGCAGTGCACAATCTAAATATTGGATTGCATGGTATCCCGGGAACTGACCGGTTGTGCATGACCGTGTTCTTCCAACAGCTTGGTACAGTTACAAGCATTGTTGAGCGAACAATGTATGTTGAAAGTAATTGACTTTGAAGTCGCATTTGTTTACTAGGTAAATAACACTGCAGTCAAATAACTTTGGCTAAGCCTGTAGGGAGGGGGGGGGGCAGCTTTTCAGCGAACAAATTATGGTTGGGTGTCAGTCAAGTTATATTTATTGTATGAGACATATCAACATTTACTTCGCAATTAGATTTGTCCAAAATTCATATCATTATTTTGTCTTTTCAGCATGATATATATTTCTTTAAATGAAGATATCAAAATACTTCCATTCTTTAATGGCGCAAGGGTATTCACTGCATTACATTGCACCCGAAAACGTTTACAGGTTATGTGATAGCCTGGCAGAACAAATGCTCAAAGCATACATTCCATGTACAGCATATTACGAAGCTGTCAGTTCTATAAATCACAAGTTACTCAGAGCAGACGTGGCTTTATTTGGAATGCATCGTGATGGAGAGGAGGTTTTTATTTTTCTGCATTATATGCATTCACTTTGACTGCAGCAGCTTGCGTTACGCGCGTCACCAACTTTATAGTGGCAGTGCATAGCCCACTCACCATGCTTTTTTGTAGGACAATAGGGCAGCTGAAACGCTGCTTCCATTTCCTCCAATGTCAGCAGCACGTGTCATTGGACCATGTGTAGACCAGCATCATGACGAGCTGCTAACTCCACAACGTGTCCCAGGAGCATGCGTCCAGCATAGGCAAGCATGCGGAAGTGCAAGATGAAGTGCCTTTGCATGCTTATCCTCACCGGGGTTATAGATTTATGCTGCGCAAAGGCATGATGCAGCACGATTTATCCTGCTTTAAGTACAGTTATGTGAAATATATTATGCCTGTGCTAGTCACTGTGTTTAACATTTTCACTGGGTGACCTCTCATGACCGGATAACTATGCAAATGTGTTTATTTCATTATGTGCTATGTCAGTCTTGTATTGACATCCTGATGCCTACGCAAGAGTGTTCATTGAAATACTTGCTCTTGAGCTGTTTAACATTGCAATACATAAATGCATAATAACAGACGGAGCATAAACATCTCCTTTTTACTTAATTTTGGTTCCAACATCTGATTCGAGACATGTAAATAGGAGATTATATTTAAGCACTAATCTTAATGTCTACCTACAGTGGAGTCACAGTGGTCAGGGTGCTGGACTCATCATCATCATCATCATCATCATCAGCCTGACTACACCCACTGCAGGGCGAAGGCCTCTCCCATATTTCTCCACTTAACCCGGTTCTGTGCTAGCTGCATCCACTTGACCCCTGCGAATTTCTTAACCTCATCCGCCCACCCAACTTTCTGCCGCCCCCTGCTACGCTTTCCTTCCCTTGGAATCCAGTTTGTTACCCTAAGCGACCATCGGTTATCCTCTCTTCGCACTACATGTCTTGCCCATGCCCATTTCTTCTTCTTAATTTCCACTAGAATGTCGGTAACTTGAGTTATTTCTCTGACCCACTCTGCACGCTTCCTATCTCTTAATGTTACCCCTACAATTTTTCGTTCCATAGCCCTCTCGGTTGTCTTCAACTTAAGTAGAACTCGCTTGGTTAGCCTCCACGTTTCAGCCCTATAGGTGAGTACAGGTAAGATGCAACTGTTGTATACTTTCTTCTTGAGCGATACCGGTAGGCTGCTAGTCATCATCTGCGAGTGCTTGCCAAATGTGCTCCATCCCAATCTTACTCTTCTTGTTATTTCCTTTTCATGGTCCGGATCTGCGGTTACTACCTGTCCTAAGTAGACATATATCGCCTACTACTTCCAATACTTCGCTACTTAATGTAAACTGCTGTTCCTTCCCGAAGCTGTTGAAGATTACCTTAGTCTTCTGCATATTGATTTTTAAGCCTACCGTTCTGCTTTTCCTGTCTAGGTCATCATTCATTATTTGCAGTTCATCCCCCGAGTTCCTTAGCAAGGCAATGTCATCAGCAAATCGCAGATTACTGAGGTATTCTCCATCTACCCTTATCCCTAACTGCTCCCATTCCAATCTCCGAATACTTCCTCTAAGCAAGCTGTGAATAGTACTGGGTAGATTGTGACACCTTGCCTCTGAGCTTTCTTTATGGGAATTTTATGGGTGCTCGACTACTGCACCCGAAGATGAAGGATTGAATCCTGGCCACAGTGGCCAGATTTCGATGGAGGCAAAAACATAGGCGCCCGTCTGCTGTTTAATGTCAGTGAATGTTAAAAGATCTGAGATGGTCGAAATTTCCCTAAAAATAAAATGCGATCTGCCTGTTTAAAGTGTAACGAGTAATTTTGCCATCACCTTTCCATGATCGTACCTGTGATACTGACAGTGCTTATATTGCAATCACAGTTGCGAGAACTGAAGAATATATATAGGGCCAAAGAAAACTGTCTTATTATCTGTAGGTACAATATTCAACAGCATTTTGGTTAACCCTGTATTAGAATGTTTATAGCCTCTTGCAGCACTGCAGTGTCCACTTTTTATGTCAACTAAACTTTTCTGCATTGTTCTCTTGCAAGCGCTTCGAAATTAATTATTCCACCCTTTGAGACCAACACCTGTAACCCTTACAAACTGTTGTCTGTTATTTATTCTCTTCTAGCCACTATGTAGTATGACCTGCAGAACAAATATCAGCATGGCTGGTGTGTGTGTGTGTAAGGCATCTACAACTTTCATTTTGTACTTTTCTCAAGTATATGTTGTTTGCTTGTGTGATAATTTTCTTGCCAATGTGGGCCACAATTTCCTCAATTGTATGCTTCGAGAACAGTATGTGCAAATGATTTCGCTCAGTGTCGTGCTGGTGCTGGTCACATCCTTGCATTAAATCACCTCAAGGGCTACTGATCTTGCATATCTGTATTTGGTTGCAATACCACTCAAAATCTGTGCACATCCAACACTCAGAACAGGCCAGAATTATGTGACTGAAAGAAAAGTACCTGTTTGTTTTTGTTTATCTGCAGGAAAATACAATGGGGGGGTGGGAGAGCAAATGCTGTGGTTGCACAAGTATACCACATTGCTGTCATGGTAACAACTGCTGTAGTCATATGAACAGCTGTATTTGTCAACAATACTGTAACATATATGCGTTCGTTTGCACTTCAGAAATTAGGGTGTGGAGTACTGACATTTCGATATACAAATCGAGTGTATCTGTGGGGAAGAATGCATTAGGATATCTATTCTACAAACTGGTGCAAAAATAATAAAAAGGGATAAAAATATAATTTTGCGCCCCATTTCTGCCTAACAGTTGCACATGACTGATATTGTGCAGAGGCATACACCAGAACTAAAAGTACTTTACAAATGTTACACAGGTTTGGACATACATTTTTTTTTCAATAAGGCCCTGCATGAAACTAGTGGGAGCTGTCATATCGTGGCAGAATATAGTAAACTTCTATATATATCAGCCTTTAAGGATCCAGAAAAAATCGGCGGTATATAAGAAAACGTTGTTTATTTAAGGGGCCTGAATAAACTGACACAAACTTTACCACAGTATTTGTATCTGATATGCACTTGCGTGATTTTGTCTGCTTTTTAAATGAAAGCGTAGTGAAAACGACGTTATTATCGGGTTTCGTAAAGCGCTTTATTGGGCACACCGTCGCAAAAACCCTCTTTACAAAACGGCCCCATCGCGTTTTGAAAATTCTTCACTGCATGGGCCACGCGATCACGATGACGCGTGCAAGCACTCAAAGTAAAGGGATTGAGAAATTAACGGTATATTTGGTATTTTTACACTATTCACAAATTCAAATCAACTTGTTGGAAGACGGATCGATTAACAAGCATATTTCAATCGTATAGATTTTTTGCAAAGCCCCTTTGAAACGAAAACCGCATATCTTTCAGTACGTCAATACGTCCATGTTTTCAACTCAGGGGTGTTGCAGGCATGTGTGATAACTTGTGCAGCTACAAAGCGCAAGTTTTTCTTTTAGTGCTATTATGGATCGTTTTGTATACCGCTGGTAAATACGCTTACAGGCAAAGTTCCCAGCGACGGGCCTGTGTCAGCAGTGGGTAAGGAAAAACCGTGTCGAAGAAAGGATGTGGTGACGGCTCCAAAAATGAGAATGTGTGAGCGGGGTAGCTAGTGAGGAGTTTTCTAAAACTAAATGATATTGAATATTGGAATGATATTGGTGAATGACCGACCCAAGAGTCTCGCGTCAGGATAAAATGCATGATTGGTGAATTTTGCGCCGAGATAAAACGCACGATCCGTGAAGGAGCGACCTTTAGAGATAACGCGAAGAGGTCGAATTTTCGTGAGCCTTCCAATACGGCGTCTGTTGTCTCAAGGTGATTTTATGTCAAATAGCGCCGCACACAACCTCAATAGTAGCTGCAGTGCGAAGAGTGCTCAAAAATTGTGGGGGACAACTCTCAGTTTTTAATAGGTGTTAGAACAGCGTCTAAATGTAACTGGTCGATTCCTATAATATACCTCAGTAGCGATTCAACCGGCACTGACGTCAGCACAATACTTGCTTTTGAGGACATCGGTTAATTAAAGCTCCCTAACAGCACTGAAACGTACACGTCTGATATCCGCGGCCTGTCTGCCTCCCCCCCCCCCCCCCCCACTTCACACACCAGCACCAGTACGCGCATGTACTTACGCTGCTTACCCAAATGCATATAACCGCTGCCCTATGAGGCTTTTTGAAGTCATCACGAAAACGTGTGGTGGAAAGGCGTGGCGGGTTCACGTAGAAATTTTATGACAGAAAAAAGAATTACCCAAGCGAAGACTTGGTAATTCAACAAAATGAGGCAAATGTTTGAGAAAAAATACGCGGCTTAACATTTTCATTGTCATTGCTAGAATGACCATTCTGATTGCTAATAAGCACGCACGACGGCTACGGTTTCTGCTGCTTAAGACGGGAACGTCGCATCATATGCATGCAAAGTAGAGCTCTGTTTCAGGCAGCAACCACTACAGCACGCTTTAACGTGCGCTCGCATCGTGCCCCCTAAGAAATTATACATGCATTAAAATTCGACTTTGGAGGCAGCCTTGCTTAGCTGCTCATCGCTATCGTCCCAACTGGCCCTGGCCAACGGGCAATGGTGACAGCTTTGTCCAGTGGCCTCCCATACTAGTCACTCTACTCATGCAAAGTGCTCTTGACCTGCACTATTTCTTTTTTTTCTTCATTAAAGGTTTTCACCCCCATCACGTCGTGACAGACTGAAAGTGCCACGGCGCGTTCCTTAAGCAGGGGCCCAGATTTCCCACGTATAGGTACCCGCTGTCCTCAAACTAGGTATCCACTGTCTCTATGTGTATGTTAAGGCAGCCCTGAAGAACACCAGTCTTGAAGAAGTCTGGTCTTACTAAAGACACTGTTTAAGTCTCGACTTAGCGCGGACTTTATCATGCAAGCGGGCCCTGCTCTAATACGCCCCATTATTCTGCAGCACCCTCAAGTGTTCTTGACTGCAATCTCGATGGTTGTGGCGGTGGTGAAAATATTTATTATATTAAAGGGAGGTATATACACTAGGTGGGATGCCTGGACAGTCACTCCATTGGCGTTTGCCGCATCCCAGTGTGCTGCGTAAAGACCTTATGGTCCTCTAGGGTGATGCAGCCAGAAAGGGTCGCCTCCCAGGTCTCTCGGGTGGGGTTGGGTGTTGGGGGCAAAGATGGGTTCTTCTGGCAGGCCCACACAATGTGGTAGGTGTCAGGCACCTCCCCACCGTGCGAGCACAGCCTGTCGAATTGTGGATCAAAATGTTTTGGAGTAGTCGGGCACAACATTGTATTGCTGAGCAGGTGCAGGAGCACCCGCTCGTTCGCCTTCCCCAGCACTTTGCACAGGGTGGGAAGAGTTTTGGTGCTTGGATCTGTAATATTCACATATTTCTTTAAGCATGTAAACTGGGCTGAAATCAAAATCCTGGTCGGCGTCGGGTCCCGTGGGACATGCCCGAAGAGAGAGCGTGCGGGCGGCGGCGTCGGCTGCCTCATTCCCTTGGAGACCTTGGTGACTTTGAGCCCAAACGAGAGATCGGTACGCGCATGCTTATTCGGGATCCGAATCTCGACTACAATTTTGGTATATGCGGTAAGCTAGGGGAGCAGTGCACCCTTGCAGAACGTTCCGACAAGCCCCTCGCGAGTCGGTTATGATGTATTTTGAGGAGGAGTCAGAGGCTGCGAGGGCGATGGCAACCTCTTCTGCGTGGGTTGGTGACTGGGCATTGAACGTAATGCTATATAATGTTTTCTCCTTGTGGATGACCGCAGCTGTGTACCAACCCCTAGGGCTCAGGCCGGAGACGACCACATAGCAAACGCCTGGTTTGCTTCCCTAATGGCGGTCCAAGGCTTCCGCCCGTGCCAGGCGCCGATCATTATGGTCCTCTTTGGGCATGTTGGCGGGGAGAGGCCGCACATGGAGGGCGCGTCTCCATTTTTTGGAAATGCGACATCTCTCCTGTGTGAATTGGGTGTGTTGAATGTGAAATCGGGCAAGAAGACGGCTACCCGACTCTATCTTTGTCAGACGCGTGTACTGATTGGTGAGGTGGGCCTCCCGAAGCTCCTTGAAAGTATTCACCACACCCAGCGCCATCAGATGGCTGGTAGAGGTAGAGACCGGGAGGTCCAGTGCTCGTTTCATGATTTTACAGAGGATAACTTCGAGAGTATCTTCCAGGTGGAGGTAGGGACTCGAATGCAAGATTCGACTGGTCACACATGCATTCGCCAGCCGCAAGGCGCCCTTGCATCGTAACCCACCGCGCTTGTTGGAAACCGGGCAGACCATGCGGCCCACCTGGTTCGCCACCTACCGGAGCTTGGCAAGTATTGCGTCGCATCGTCACTGGTTGTATATAAAGAGTCCAAGAAGTCTGATTTCCTTAGATTCTTGAATGGGACCGTTTGGCAAGGTGAGATTGATTTGAGTCGAGCACGAGCGCGATGCCTTCTTGATTTTGGCTATACTGGCCCGCAGATTGTGGAGCCGGAATGGGTTATCCAACTGCGAGTTTTCCCTGCCTGCATAGAAATAGGCCGATCCGCGGGGGTCCTGAATTGCGTACAGGTAGCGATCGCGCAGCACCACTGCCAGCTGCATTGTGTTTCCTTGGAATGAGTGCATGGCTTTGTGTAAGTGTTTTTGCTTTTCCGTGCGTGTCTGTGTTGGATTGATGAGGGCTCGGAAGAGCCGCCACGTGTTGCGGCGCGACATTTGCCTCGCCGCCGTGTTGCAACGGTCCACCCAGTTAGAGTCAGCAAGTTGGGCCGCGTACTCTGCTGCCTGCCGGGTGAGATCCGAAATGCGAGCTTAGAGCTTCTTGTTGTGTTTATGACGCTTCCAGCGGCCCGTGAGGCCACAGCGTACTTCCCAGAGATGCAGGAGGTGGTTGTCCACGTCCGTAATTATCTCTGTGAGCTGTATTTGTTTCTCATGGGAGTGAAGGTGCGCCATGACTGACTGGGACCGGGTCGTGTAGCCCTGCTCTGTGATGTTCGTGTTAGTTTCTGTTGCCGCCTGCGTTCGCGTTTGCAATGGCCGCGATGAAGTCGCTCCTCACCTCCCATTTCCAGAAAATGGTAGAAGCGGGCATGGGCTGCTTGGAGATCAAATGCAGGGCATAGGTCCCTGCAGCCATCACCCGCTGCATGAAATCAACCACCCGAACGAGCCATCGGCTCGAAGGGATCCAAGCCTTCAACAGGCACAAGAAAATTGTTGCCAACCCCACAGACGCAAAATCACAGGACTCCAAAACCGCACCCCCCCCCCCGCGGTGTTGGCTCTGGGTCGGAGTCTCATAACCCCCCCATCTCTCATTTCCGTTCTTAATCATGGCAGGACGGCTTAACACGCGTTCCTCTCCTCCCAAAGCTCACAATTCTGTAACCGTAACGCAATGGAACTGTAGAGGCTTTAAGGCTCGGCAGAAACGCGCGACCCTGCATCTCTACTTCGAAACATTAAAGGCTTTGCCCGCCGTGGTAGCCCTCCAGGAGCCGGGAGCGGCAGCCAAGTTGACTAATTACACGACGTTCGAGCAACACCCTTTGTCGTGTCTCCGGCTCGATGTGATTAAAGCGCAAAAATAAAAAATAAAATGATGCTTTGCGCTCTGAATTGACAAATGCAAAATCGCGGCGATATATTCCACCCAGAAAGACACAAGACTGGGTTTCAAGCATATCCTTCAGGGATTCCATATCAAGGCATATATATTCCGCAAGAATGAAGCACGACAAAGCACGCACTTGTACCGGTGCGCACACAACGACGTCGAGTCACAGTGAAGCAAAAGCCAACACACCGTTCACGACGTCCACTTATCTAGTACGTGAAAACCTGACGCAGGCGTCTTTTCATTCTCAGTCACACTTGGAAACTATTGGAGGCTGACGCGAAGGTACTGAAGTATCCATTTCAAAAGTGGCCGCAGGGAAGTCGGACGGTTAGCCGAGCTCGCCATGGAGGAGCAATGTGAGAACGTTATGTCTGCTCCCTACGAAGCGTCCACTTCACTCGGCGCAACACGATCCTTAGTGTCACTCGCGCAGCCGTCTTTGCACTCTCTCACGGCGAACTCGTTGGATGAACACACGAAGGCGCCGCTCACAATAACTATTTCAACAGAGGCCGCAATCAAACTGTGCAGCCGGCCGGGTCCATTCAGCGGCGCAATTCGATATGTTAGGCCTGCGAGACAAGGTGTATGTATTATGGTAGCGAAGGCTCCATAGATGCCCATACGAAGAAAATATGGCGGCTTATGGGCTCCAGCGACCAATGAAAATCGGGGGGCCATAACGTCAGGTGACGTCACGCATACGCTCAATTTGGCGCGAATTATAAGAAAGTTTTTTTTAAAAACCGCCGCGTTGCGTTGACAAGCCTGCATCTTTTGAAGGTTGTTGCCTTTCAGAGAGCGCCAAACTTTGCCATCTAGAACAACTCAAGTGTCTGTTGTTTACGCCCTTGTTTATACGTAGTTGCTCCACCACAATGATAGTGGTTGACAACGGTGGCGGCATAGAAAGGCAGTAACATATCCAAACCCAGACCAAGCATGCAAGTTCATAATGCAAATACTGCTGCAAGTCATGCAAGTATTTTGGCGATGTATATTGGTCCCTAAACGCGGTTGCAACCGCGCAGTTATGCCCAGTTCGCAACAGAGTGTACAAAGTGATCAGTTATGGTTTTCATATTCATGGCTTATTGCATCAACCAAGCAAATACAGCAATAAAGCACAACAATAAAAAAGGATCGTCACAGACAGCACGAACAGCAACGCTCTTTAAGCGGGCTAATCATTTCAATGATCACAGCCGAGACATGGAAAAGGCTTGAAATGCCTGCCACAAAACATCACCACATAAGAAACATCCATGTACAGAAAACAAAGCTGTGACAGCTGCAATTGAAATAAAAATGTCATGAAAAAAGGTGAATCAAGACACACTTGGAGGACAGAGTACTGGGATTACTGTTCACATTTAAATTCTTCGGCAGAAAGAATACAGCAGTTTTCAAGGCAATTTCAAGGTTGCACCAGTCCAGACAGCTTTATCATCAACAAACGTGCTTAGCACAGGAGCATTAGAGCATACATTAGGTGTATGCAACCTTCAGATCTCCTCACCGCTGAAAGTCAGCCGGGTAGCGGTTTAATTAGACACCGACGGTTGATTACGCGCTGCCGCAATCTGCCACCAAGCTTCGCTTCCTCACTTTGTGTGGGCTCATCTTGAGATAAAGCGCTAAGCGCAACACAATGTTGCAAAAAAATTTCGCACTGCCCGCACGTCGAAGGGGAAGAAACCAGAAAAACATGGCTGCAGGGGGATATTACATCTCAGCAATCGGCGACAGAGCAGTGAGCAGCAAGGATGGTGAAATCTTCGCCAAAGGGATATTTTCAGACTTGCGAACTGAATTTATACGCTCTCCCGGGCGCAACAAGACCCGCCCCACAGCAGACGGCTATAAAAAAACCGTTTCATGCTTCGTGAGCTTGGTTATCTGCTTTGCCATGGTTAGTTCTGGTTGCCTACTTCGCAAGAACCTAACAAGGCCTGAGAAGTTTCGTCAAAACCGATGCAACATCAAGGGGGCGCGATAATAGCATTGCACAATTTAAAATAAATTATGAATTTCTTAATAAAATACCTTACCTCATTCACAAGCAAAGTTATCAAAATGTCTATTCTTCTTATGTTGACTGATACTTTTTAATTTGTGGTATTATAATTTCCTAATCTGAGTGCTTGGCCCCCCGACCTGTGGATATGCTGCGATATCGCTAAACCGCATTTGGGCCCAGCCTTCGCCACCACTCTACTTACGCCATGTACGAGGCTTTCTGTTGACAGATTACCTGCGCTTAACCTTCGTGCAAGTCGAAGCTAATGCTGTCCTTATCTGTTCCTTCACGCATACCCTTTTTCCAATGTGTGGGGGAATCTTATAGCCAAGCCAACTTAGTTTAATCGGGCCTGATCAAGGTGCTGCTAAAATGAAACGGCAAAAAGTTTCATATGCCACAGTATAAGGCTCACCGCGGGGTCTAGTGCTATACACTTTGTAGGTGCTCGATGTGTAACGAGTTCTTAGTAAGGATACCAGGTACAGGTCAGAGCAGGCTTTTCCAAAATTCGTATTCCATACATCGTTGGGCTGCTTGTTTTTAGTTTTTCTAAAGTTCCGCTCGAGGACCTCGTCACAAAAATCGCCGAATTCATGTTGGTCCCATTTTTTTGAGGAAACTAACGCAGGTGAAGTCTTGCTTTCCTTGAAATGTTTGAATTGTCGCCAGGTGGCTTCAAGACAGCTCCGAGAGAGGTGTCGAAAGGATACAGTGGTTTAGTACCACCAATCTGTATGCATAAAAAAAGGTTAACAAGATGGAGCGATAGCATGCGCCTTCATTATCCATTGCATCCAACTGAAACCGGTGTGCTGCCGCGCGGCGACGAATTTCAAGTAGAAATGCGGCTTTAAAATATACATTACTTGATGCGCCAGTAGCATAGCAGAAGGGGTGCTCATATCCTAATTCAACTGCTATGCGTGGCACCTGTGATGAACGTGGTAATCAGAGGCATGGTGTTTAGCGTGAATGGAAGTCTGACGCATTGTGCTGATGCACAATAAAATGCAATGCATTTAAAAAATGAGTGAATTTATTTACATGCCATCTTTCTCGTTCAAATCTCCGTCCAAGCTTCGTCATTGAGAAAAAACCGAAAGCATTCTAGACCACATCGACATGGCTCCTGTTCATGTTCAGCATCCGGGACTGCATTGTGTTCAGGATGACACCAGTCCCCGCGGTTGTGATACGTGCACTGGCAGTAGGACGAGTTCACCGCTGACGCTTCTCTGAGCCCAGATTCCGGGTAGACGGAATCAGGAGGATGTCCCGACTCGAGACTGGGAGAGAGGGTGAACTGCTCGGTGGGGCCCTGTGAAGAGGGTAACTCAGGTGGTGGCGGTGCGGGCGGCCACTTGTCCCGGTCTGCGACCCGAAACTCGGTCTTCTGGCCTCGGCAGTCAGGTAGAGTCTCAGTGTTACTCGCCATCACTGTCTGTAATTAAAACACGAACCACGTGTTGTTTTCAGCGAAGTTCAATAGCAAGCCACAAGTTGGAGAAGGGTTGTTATTTTTTCTCATCTGGCGCGTCTGTTCATTTGAGCCTATCATTCATAAGCTCGAATGCCACATTGAAAAGGAAGCTTGAATTAGGGTTGGTTTGTTTGTGGGGTTTAATATCCCAAAGCGACTTGGCTATGAGAGACGCCGTAGTGGAGGACTCCAGAAATTTCGAACACCTGCGGTTGTTTAACGTGCACTGAAATCGCACAGCACACGGACGCCTTGCTTTTCGCCTGCACGGAAAAGCCGCCGCCGAGGCCGGGATTCAATCCCGCTCCCTGGGGACAGTAGTCGAGCGCCGTAACCACTGCGCCACCCCGGCAGGGAAGCTTGAAATATGAAATCATCAAACAAGGCGAAACATGCCCCCTATTAGAGTGACTCTATTTGACGACACAGTGGTAAGCGTAAGACACGTTATTAGTAATCCGAACTTACCGATCGAAAGTATCAGCTCCAAATAGTGTACGCACTTGCTGCTTACGAAAGCGGATGCGGCAAGAGAGATAGCGGTGAAAAGTAACGAAATGTTTATCCAGAGGTAATTAGAATCGAGGTTGGGGGGAGTTCGTCCTCATCTCCTTCGCTTGGCGGGTACAAGTCCTTCATTGCAAAGCCAAAGTTGAGCTATGCTTTCCAGTCAGCTTCTAGGCGTGCTATGCGTGGTCTGTTGAAGCTGGCCTTTGTATACCCTTGAGCCATAAGTACCTCCTTTATCCTATCCCTGGTTTTCTTCGCAGAGTACCGCCAGCTTACTTGTCAACGCGCAAGGTCACTCTTCGCTTTGGATGGTACCAGGTTATTCTTTTCTTCAGATGCATATTCATTTTTTCAGTACGTGGCTCCCGTGATTAACAATCCTTTAAATATAAAAACACATTTGATGCAGCGGGTTGCACAGAAATTGTGCAAAAATTTGCTTAGAATATTGGGGCAGCCTTAGTTTCCAAGTAGTATTTGAGTGGAGGACTGGTCTCGTCTAGGATTGTCAGAGACGCATTTACACGGCGACCATTAACCACGGTTAGATAGCTACTTGTATCTATGCTGGCCGCGCTCACACGGCATGTAAAACAGTTGTTGCGCTACTAACCGCGTTTGCCGTAACGCGAGCTGGCTAATCGCGAAAACCGGCAAAGTCACGGCGGCCGCGGAAGGGATGCGGAGGCAGCATCAGTGTCGCAGGAATCGTCTTCGCTTAGGCGTAATAACTGGCCTGATGTGACAGCGCCCTCTTTGATTTGCGTCTTGGAATACCAGCTAATTGATGTGCGCGAAAATACGCCTAATGCGCGTATACATGCTACTACAGCAGCAGTGCTGAACGCTGAGGCTAGTGCCGGGTGACGGCCCATACACTGCCAGACAGGTTAAAGAAAAAATGATCACCTCAAGAAGAAATATCAGTAAGTACGTTTGCTTTCATTGCATTATTCACGGTGTTATCATGATGCGACGTCAGCCCCAAAGTGTGGCAGAAATGTTTTGGTTCAGCAATAATGTGCAATTTCTTTTCAACGTCGTCGCGTAATCACCTTGCAAGCGTGTGAGAAGCAAATGAACAACAAATACATTAAAACAATAGCTGCATATTTTGCACTCAAAGCACAGCAGCAGTTACTTCTCGGTTATTGTGCTCTCAGTTAATGCGCATACCCATGAGGAGGATTGGCCACACATGAATCCAGTAGAAAATAGGGTTGCGCTGTTTAATATGAGATTAAAAAAACGCTAATACTGTGAGCGCTGTGTGGCGCTTCATCTTTTACTCCGGTGAAGGTGCTGCTTCATCTTCATCCTGCTCTCTCTTGTTGATGCCCATCGTCATCGCGAAGTGTGGTTCGATACAGTGTGCGATCACGGCTTCAGGTCTCCAATAAAACCTGATCCACCAATTCCGACCTTCGCGTTACCTTACACGTGGTGGAGGTGCGCCTCGATTTCCCCGCTGCTTCATCACCTGCATCTACCTGGAGCTCCGTTCTAGATGCTGTTTGACCCCGACCACCATCGTCATGACCCAAGAGGGCCGTTCCGCTGCTCTGGGTTCTTCCAACTCTACCCCAGCTCCCCTTGCCACTTGGACTGAGTAGCCATCAGCGCGACCCGAAGATGTTCGTCGGTCTCCGCGGCAACGACGCTGATGACTGGCTGCTACGACCGGATCAGTGCTTTCAACTTCTGGGACGATTCCCTTAAACTAATTGATGTGTCCTTTTATTTGACGGACGTGGCCAAAACATGGTTTCTAAACCATCAATCGACGATTCGGGACTGGGCTACCTGTAAACAAAAATTACTCCAAAATATCTGTGGTCCTACTGTTCGCACGGAATCCGCCAAGAAGAGGCTAGAAGCCCGACTTCAGCGGTCCAATGAGACCTATGCTTCTTATATATAAGACGTTCTTGCACTTTGCCAGCGCATAAATGACACTATGCTAGAGGCCGAGCTGGTTCGGCACGTCCTTAAAGGTATTGGACAACTCGCCTTTAATGCCCTGGCCATGTAGAACCCCATTACCATCGACGCCATCCTATCGACTTGTCATATTCTTGACGAACTACAGTCAATACACCTGCAGCCTAATCACACTTCCTTTGGTTCCACTGCCGACTCTGACCTCCGTGCGCTTAATAGCGGATTATTTCGTAAAGAGCTCTCGGCTGAAGATAATTTGTGTCACCCTGCATCTGAGCCACATCTTTCAAGTGCCGGCCTGCGTAGCATTGTCAAAGGAGAGCTGGCCTCGGTGACTTATTCCCCTCCCCCAACACCGGTCCTCGTCCCACCTGCCATGTGCCAACGTACACCCAGGTCACGTCCTTGCCGCCTTCAGTTGGAGCGCATACGCCACTGGCGCCTACTACTGCATATGTCGCCGCATTGGCACCACCTGCCACGGCACCTACATACTACCCCACCTGGCGCCCATCACGCCCTGTTTATTATTATTGCGGGTGCCGAGGCCATATTTCCCGCTTCTGTCGTCGCAGGCTCTAAATGACCGCGCCGCTACGACTCATTTGAAGCAGACTACCCTCCTCGCTTCTTCGGCTCTAACCACCGTTCATTCACTGATTATCCTCGACATTTGAACTTTGCACGCCCTCAGCGGACAAAGGATCTACGCAGTTTCCTTCGCCTATCTTCATACTTTCGCCTTTTCATTCGCAATTTCGCTACCGTTGCTGCACCACACCACCCTCTTACCGACGGTACTACATTCGATTCGTCCGAAGAATGCGATAAAGCTTTTCAAGCCCTGAAGAATGCCATCACTTCGGACCATGTTCTCGCTCACTTCGACGACACTGCTGCCTCCATTCTCCACACAGATGCCAGCAGCCTCGGTATCGGCGCGGCACTTCCGCAACGTCATACCGCTCCTCGGGAAGAGGCAATTGCGTTTTTCAGTCAAACTCTAATACCAGCGGAACGCAACTACACCATCACTGAGCTAGAGTGCCTTGCCGTCATTTGGGCTATTCATAAATTTCGCCCCTACCTCTGCAGCCGCCATTTCACGATCGTTATCGATCACCACGCTCTGAGTTGGTTATCAACCCTCACCAATTTGACATGACGCCTGGGCCATTGGATTCTAAGTTTAGAGGAATACACCTTCGATGTCACATACAAATGTGGTCGCAAACATCGAGATACCGATGCTATTTCCCGTTGCCCGCTTCCAGAATCACCACTTAGTGCTTCTTCGCGCCTTTCTGAATGCAACCTCGACGTCCCAATGTCATCCGGAGCTCCAAACATCACCTGTGCTCCTCCTTCCGCTGCTCCAGATCGCTACGTCATTATTTCACACCAGCGAGCAGATCCCTACTGCTCTTTCCTAATCGACCTTCTTTCCGGTGCTTCTAACCCTCCTACCGCTAGGATGAACAGGCAACTCCAAACCTTCCAACTTGACAACGGCGTGGTCTCCCGTTATACTTATTTCTCTGAAAGCGCCCGTTGGGTCCCCGTTATCCCGAGAGCGCTTCGCACCCATATCCTGGCGGCTCTCCACGATAATGCTGCAGCCGGTCACTTAGTCTTTCACAAAACTTACCACCGCGTATAAACCCGTTTTTTTCTGGCCAGGCCTCGCCTCAATCGTGAGAAAATACGTCGCCTCTTGTCTACCATGCAAGCGCCACAAACGGCTGACTTCTCCTCCTGCTGGCCTACTAGAGTCGCTACCTTTCCCTGCTACTCCTTCCGCCGTCGTTGGCATAGACATATACGGGCCACTTCCATTGTCCGCACGAGGTAATGGCTGGATCGTCACCGCCGTCGACCACCTAACACGCTACGCTGAGACCGCTGCCCTTCCTAATGGCTCAGCACCTGAGGTCACGACCTTCATTTTGGAATCCCTCGTACTGCGCCAGGTGGCCCCTCAAGAGCTTCTCAGTGACCGTGGTTGAACATTTCATTTGTCGATTGTAGTCGAAGTTCTTGAGGCCTCAACTACACATCGCAAATTGACCTATCACCCGCAGACCAATGAGTTAACTGTGCGGTTCCACCGCACGCTGTCGGACATGCTGTCTATGTGCGTCAACTAAGACCACCGAAGCTGGGACGTAATGCTTCCTTTTTTTACGTTTGCCTACAATACGGCTGTACAGCGTACCACAAGTTACACCCCATTTTTACGGCCATTCTCCCACTACCCTTCTTGATGCCTCTTTCCTTTCTACACATGCCAGTTACTCATCCTCTCTCCCTGACCAGTTCATTTCTCGAGTGGCCAGATCTCGTCGGTTTGCTCGCATCCACATTGAAGCTAGCCAGGAAGACCGCAAGTGCCGCTATGATGCAGTCCACCGCCATGTTTCGTTCAGTCCCGGCGAGGAGATGTTACTTTGGACACCATTACGCACTCCTGGTTTTGTGACAAGTTCCAGCGTCGTTACATTGGTCCTTACTCAGTCCTTGCAAAAACCTCCCCGGTCAACTATCGCGTCTCTCCTTTTGCCCTCCTCCGTACAGTCCGTAAAGTCGTTACCATGGCACTGAAGTTGTCCACGTTTCACACATGAAGCCTTTTGTTCGGCGCAATGCTGCGGACTAATTGAGACCAGGCTGGCCGCTTTAACGGCGCAGGCGAAATAGTGTGAGCACTGAGTGGCGCATCATCTTTCACAGGGGTGAACGTGCTGCTTCATTTTCATCCTATTCTCTCTTGTAGATACGCATCATCATCGCGTAGTGTGGTTCGCTACAGTGGGGGACCGGGGCTTCAGGTCTCCAATAAAGCCTGATCCGCCAAGCGCGACCTTCGCGTTACCTTACAATACATATAAATATGCAATACAGTAGAAAAAGGTTCTACTGATTAGAAAACAAAAATGATAAAATCAACTCAATAAGAAAGCGAAGAGGAGAAGCAGGGTCACACACAGCAGGGACTGCTACCACTGGTGTCTACAAATTTGTGTTCCGCAGAGCGCGCCGTCCCGCTGCTGAAGCCCAGCTGATTAGAGGCCAACGAAACGGTCAAGCATATAGATAAAGTTTAGCAAATTTAAAAAAAGAGTTTTTGAATGGAGGTGAAACGGCGACAGGACAGGAACAAATGGTCCAATGTCTATGGTTCATTCCAGTATAAACACGTGGCTGATGGACAACAGCCAGATCTATGAAGATAAAGGTTAAAGTAGAGGAATCCTGCAACTGAAATTTTCAGACACACCTCGCACTGACTGGAAAAGCACTG